>NC_090442.1:809443414-810081629 GCF_031143425.1 Pleurodeles waltl | reverse complement strand
GACCAAAGACCTGCTTACCTTCAGGAAACTTCTCAAGACCTGGCCGTTCGAGCAGCACTCCCCACCCCTTCTTCCCCCTTCTCCTCCTCAGCGCCTTGAGATCCTCACGGGTGAGTAGTGTGCTTTACAAATTCCTGATTGATTGAGTTGCTGCTTCTGTGAAGGTCTCTGTGACTTTCTTTAGGACCTCTGCTTGCTGAGCTTGACTGACTGTATAGGCATGTTGGTTTCCCATTGCTTGTTCTTGTATTGGGTACCACATCTCCACTAAACTCAGCAACAGGTGCTCCATAATGGATGAAGGCTGGTGTGTTCAGGTCACTTAGATAGCAAATAGAGGTTGCTGTATGTGATGGATCTTCATCGGTCATATGTAGCAGTGGGTTCCATGGCTGAACCAAGGATAAAAGGAATGCCATAATGAGCAGACTTAGGGCCAGATGTAGGTAGAAACCAATTTGCTAGTTGCAAATTGCGAGTCCTTCCGACTCGCAATTTGCAACTCGCAAATTGGTATGCAGAAAGGTGTCTCAGACACCTTCTGCGACTCGCTATGGGGTCGCAAAGACCCACCTCATAAATATTTATGAGGTGGGTCGCAGTTTGCGACCCCATAGCGAGTCTAGGCACTCCCGGGGATGGTGGCCTGCTGGAGACAGCAGACCACCATGTCCGTGACTGCTTTTAAATCAAGCAGTTTTTTTTTCTCTTTGCAACCCGTTTTCCTTAAAGGAAAACGAGCTACAAATAGAAAAAAATACCGAAACCTTTTTGTTTCATTTTTTTTCAGAGTAGGCAGTGGTCCATAGGACCACTGCCTGCTCTGAAAAAATATAATTGTGAGCATTCACAAAGGGGAAGGGGTCCCATGGGGACCCCTTCCCGTTTGCGAATGAGTTACCATCCACTTCATGGATGGTAATTGCGTGTTGATTTGCGACCGCTTTTGCGTCACAAATCAACCCTACATCGCGGTGCGACTCGCAAATAGGTAGGGAACGCCCCTTCCTATTTGCGAGTCTGAAACACATTTTGCGAGTCGGTCACCGACTCGCAATATGTGTTTCAGCATCGCGTGAGGGCATTAGCGCCTCGCAAACGGCGTTTTTTGCCGTTTGCGAGCCGCTAATGCCTTCCTACATCTGGCCCTTAGTCACTTATATAGGTAAACAATCCTCCCCATGTAACCTTTTTCTTTCTTCTTTTAGTGTTACCTGTAATTTGGGTTCCTCTAGTATTGTAAGGTATGTTGGTTGGTAGAATGTTCTTTCTCCTTCTACATTCTATATCTATAGTCTATGTATAAATATAGGAGTTAACCATGTTGCCGGCATGCTTTGGTCGTTAAACGTAGAGGCTACAACTGTGTTGAGGTGGCTTCAATTAAAGGAATTGTTCACAATCCCTACGTTGTACCAATATCATTACTGCAAGGGAATACTACATTTTGGCAACGACTGGATTTCAAACCTGCGTGCTCCTTTGGGAGAGTTGGGCAACGCTGCATGTAGGAAGTTGGCTCTGTATGTGCTATTTCAAAGTAAGGAATAGCATGCACAGAGTCCAAGGGTTCCCCTTAGAGGTAAGATAGTGGCAAAAAGAGATAATACCAATGCTCTATTTTGTGGTAGTGTGGTCGAGCAGTAGGCTTATCCAAGGAGTAGTGTTAAGCATTTGTTGTACATACGCATAGACAATAAATGAGGTACACACACTCAGAGACAAATCCAGCCAATAGGTTTTTGTATAGAAAAATATCTTTTCTTAGTTTATTTTAAGAACCACAGGTTCAAATTCTACATGTAATATCTCATTCGAAAGGTATTGCAGGTAAGTACTTTAGGAACTTCAAATCATCAAAATTGCATGTATACTTTTCAAGTTATTCACAAATAGCTGTTTTAAAAGTGGACACAGTGCAATTTTCACAGTTCCTAGGGGAGGTAAGTATTTGTTAGGTTAACCAGGTAAGTAAGACACTTACAGGGCTTAGTTCTTGGTCCAAGGTAGCCCACCGTTGGGGGTTCAGAGCAACCCCAAAGTCACCACACCAGCAGCTCAGGGCCGGTCAGGTGCAGAGTTCAAAGTGGTGCCCAAAACACATAGGCTAGAATGAAGAGAAGGGGGTGCCCCGGTTCCGGTCTGCTTGCAGGTAAGTACCCGCGTCTTCGGAGGGCAGACCAGGGGGGTTTTGTAGGGCACAGGGGGGGACACAAGCCCACACAGAAATTTCACCCTCAGCAGCGCGGGGGCGGCCGGGTGCAGTGTAGAAACAAGCGTCGGGTTTGTAATGGAAGTCAATGGGAGATCTAGGGATCTCTTCAGCGCTGCAGGCAGGCAAGGGGGGGGTTCCTCGGGGAAACCTCCACTCGGGCAAGGGAGAGGGACTCCTGGGGGTCACTTCTCCAGTGAAAGTCCGGTCCTTCAGGTCCTGGGGGCTGCGGGTGCAGGGTCTCTCCCAGGTGTCGGGATTTTGGATTCCAAGAGTCGCGGTCAGGGGAAGCCTCAGGATTCCCTCTGCAGGCGGCGCTGTGGGGGCTCAGGGGGGACAGGTTTTGGTACTCACAGTATCAGAGTAGTCCTGGGGTCCCTCCTGAGGTGTCGGATCTCCACCAGCCGAGTCGGGGTCGCCGGGTGCAGTGTTGCAAGTCTCACGCTTCTTGCGGGGAGCTTGCAGGGTTCTTTAAAGCTGCTGGAAACAAAGTTGCAGCTTTTCTTGGAGCAGGTCCGCTGTCCTCGGGAGTTTCTTGTCTTTTCGAAGCAGGGGCAGTCCTCAGAGGATGTCGAGGTCGCTGGTCCCTTTGGAAGGCGTCGCTGGAGCAGGATCTTTGGAAGGCAGGAGACAGGCCGGTGAGTTTCTGGAGCCAAGGCAGTTGTCGTCTTCTGGTCTTCCGCTGCAGGGGTTTTCAGCTGGGCAGTCCTTCTTCTTGTAGTTGCAGGAATCTAATTTTCTAGGGTTCAGGGTAGCCCTTAAATACTAAATTTAAGGGCGTGTTTAGGTCTGGGGGGTTAGTAGCCAATGGCTACTAGCCCTGAGGGTGGGTACACCCTCTTTGTGCCTCCTCCCAAGGGGAGGGGGTCACAATCCTAACCCTATTGGGGGAATCCTCCATCTGCAAGATGGAGGATTTCTAAAAGTTAGAGTCACTTCAGCTCAGGACACCTTAGGGGCTGTCCTGACTGGCCAGTGACTCCTCCTTGTTTTTCTCATTATTTTCTCCGGCCTTGCCGCCAAAAGTGGGGCCTGGCCGGAGGGGGCGGGCAACTCCACTAGCTGGAGTGTCCTGCTGGGTTGGCACAAAGGAGGTGAGCCTTTGAGGCTCACCGCCAGGTGTGACAATTCCTGCCTGGGGGAGGTGTTAGCATCTCCACCCAGTGCAGGCTTTGTTACTGGCCTCAGAGTGACAAAGGCACTCTCCCCATGGGGCCAGCAACATGTCTCGGTTTGTGGCAGGCTGCTAAAACTAGTCAGCCTACACAGATAGTCGGTTAAGTTTCAGGGGGCACCTCTAAGGTGCCCTCTGGGGTGTATTTTACAATAAAATGTACACTGGCATCAGTGTGCATTTATTGTGCTGAGAAGTTTGATACCAAACTTCCCAGTTTTCAGTGTAGCCATTATGGTGCTGTGGAGTTCGTGTTTGACAAACTCCCAGACCATATACTCTTATGGCTACCCTGCACTTACAATGTCTAAGGTTTTGTTTAGACACTGTAGGGGTACCATGCTCATGCACTGGTACCCTCACCTATGGTATAGTGCACCCTGCCTTAGGGCTGTAAGGCCTGCTAGAGGGGTGTCTTACCTATACTGCATAGGCAGTGAGAGGCTGGCATGGCACCCTGAGGGGAGTGCCATGTCGACTTACTCGTTTTGTCCTCACTAGCACACACAAGCTGGCAAGCAGTGTGTCTGTGCTGAGTGAGAGGTCTCCAGGGTGGCATAAGACATGCTGCAGCCCTTAGAGACCTTCCTTGGCATCAGGGCCCTTGGTACTAGAAGCACCAGTTACAAGGGACTTATCTGGATGCCAGGGTCTGCCAATTGTGGATACAAAAGTACAGGTTAGGGAAAGAACACTGGTGCTGGGGCCTGGTTAGCAGGCCTCAGCACACTTTCAATTGTAAACATAGCATCAGCAAAGGCAAAAAGTCAGGGGGCAACCATGCCAAGGAGGCATTTCCTTACACTGCACTTCTACTGCGGGCCACTCGTGTGGCAGAAAGAGGAAAATATCAAAAGAAGTTGAAACAAGGGCCTGGGTCGCTTTTGGGTGATGTACTTTGCTAGTGATTCAAGAGCATTTCTTGAAACTAGCGTACTTTCACATCCCCATCCCGTCTACCCACAGGTGCTACTTGCAGGTCAAGGTGGGCCACGAGCACTTTCAGTTTACTGTGCTCCCCTTTGGTTTCATAAGTGCCCTTCAGGTGTTCATAGAAGTGATGGCGGTGGTAGCAGCTCATCTGCGCAGGTTAGGGATTTCAGTCTTCCCCTACCTCGACAACTGGCCGTTGAAGGCTCCTACGCCCCAGGCTCTTGTCACCCAACTTCAGTCTACGGCATACCTCCTGCATTCACTGTGGTCCACTATAAACATGCCGAAGTCAAACCTGACTCGGATTTCCCTTTCATCGGAGCTGTTCTGGAGACAGTGCAGTTTCGGGCTTATCCTCCCGAGCAGCGACTCCAGGATATTCAGATTATCATACCAATGTTTCAGCCTCTATCTTGGATTTCGGTGAGACAGACTCTGAGGCTGTTGGGCCTAATGGCCTCCTGCATCCTGCTAGTCAAACATGCCAGATTGCATATGGGGGCTCTGCAGTGGGACCTGAAGATCCGGTGGGCACAGCATCAGGGGAATCTCACCGACCCAGTTTAGATCTCGGAGGGAACTGCAAAAGACCTGCAGTAGTGGTTAGTGAACTGAGATTGGGTCAGAGGCAGACGCCTCTTCCTTCCCCAGCCAGATCTCACAGTAGGGACAGATGCTTCACTTCTAGGATGGGGTGGCCATCTGGGAGAGTTGGACATCAGAGGTTTGTGGTCTCTGGCGGAATCCTGACTGCATATCAATTTACTGGAGCTCGGGGTGATCAGACTGGCATTGAAAGCATTTCTTCCTATTGTAAAAGGGAAGATAGTGCAGGTGTTCACAGACAACACTACTGCAATGTGATACTGCAACAAGCAGGGCGGTGTGGGGTTGTGTACCCTTTGTCAAGATGCCCTGCGTCTCTGGACCTGGCTGGAACAGCAGGGCATAACCCTGGTGGTTCAACACCTGGCAGGTTCTCTGAATGCCAGGGCAGACTAACTCAGCTGTCGATGCCTAGTGGATCACGAGTGGTGTCTCCACCCGGAGGTGGCATAAAAACACTTTCAGCAGTGGGGAGAGCCTTGGTTAGATCTGTTCACCTTCGCAGAGAACATGCAATGTCAGCAGTATTGCGTGCTGGAGTTTCCAAATCGGCAATCGCTCTGCAACGCTTTTCATCGCGAGTGGAGTTCAGGCCTCCTATACGCATTTCTGCACATACCACTTCTGCCCAGAGTTCTCAAAAAGATCAGAAATGACCTGGCCCAAGTAATCCTAGTGGCTCTGGACTGGACACAGAGTGTCTGGTATCCAGAGCTTCTGAACATGAGCATCCATCCTCTGATCAGGCTGCCCCGTTGGGAGGATCTTCTGTTGCAACAGCAGGGGAAGGTTCTCCACCCGAACCTGTCAACTCTGCATCTGCATGGGTGGAAATTGAGCTGCAACAGTTGACGGCCTCTGATCTTCCTCCTGAAGTCTGTAAAGTTATTTTGGCAGCCAGGTGTCCCTCCACTAAAACGGTATACGCCTGCCGTTGGAAATGCTTTGTATATTATTGTGCAGAAAGATCTATTGATACTCTTTCTTCTTCTCTTTCTGATATCGTTCTCTTTATACTATCCCTTGCCCAGCAGGGTTCTACCTTGGGCACTCTCAAAGTCTATCTTTCTGCCTTATCGGCGTTCCTTCGGCTGCCTGATCAGCCTTCACTTTTCAAGTCTCCTATTGTACATAGATTTCTTAAAGGGCTTGTACATATGTTTCCCCCTACGCCCTTTGTTATGCCTCAATGAGACTAAAATCTGGTCCTCCGATTTCTCAAGTGTTCTCCATTCAAGCCCTTACACAATTGTCCCCTCTGGCTGTTCACCATCAAGACAGCTTTCTTAGCGGTAATAGCACCTGCCAGAAGGGTGAGTGAGATGCAAGCTTTCATCTAAGCCACCGTATCTCACCATCTTCCCAGACAAGGTGGTTCTCAGAACTCGTACCTCTTTCCTCCCCAAGGTGGTGACCCCATTCTTCTGGGTCAAAACATCACCCTGCCCACCTTCTTTGCTCCACCGCATCTCTCTAAGGAACAGGAGCGACTTCACTGGCTGGACTCAAAAAGGGCGTTGTCGTTCTACCTTGATCACACAAAAGAGTTCCACGTAGATGACCGACTCTTTGTGGGGCACATGGAAACAAAGAAGGGTTGAGCAGTGCAGAAACAATTCATTTCACGCTGGGTCATTCTCTGCATTAAGATCTGCTACGCACTGGCCAAGAAACAGCCTCCCGAGGGTTCATTCTACCAAGGGCAAAGCTGCTACCACTGCGTTAACATGGGGTGTTCCAGTCCTAGATATCTGTCAGGCAGCAATGTGGGCATCCTTGTACATTTTTGAAAAACACGACTGCCTGGAAAATCAGGTCCGGAGAGACGGACACTTTGCCTGTTCGGTCCTACAGGACTTTCTAGTGTAAGAAGATCTATCCGCAGCCCACCGCCAGGAGGTTATGGCTTGGGTATCTATTCTAAAGGTAAGTAATCTGCAGCTAGAAGTCTATCAGATGAACAAGTTACTTACCTTCGGTTACGCATTATCTGTTAGAGACTCTAGCTGCATATTCCTTACACCTGCCCATGCCTCCCCCCTCTGCGGATATGTCTAAAAGGGTCAGCGATTGTCCCTTTCAGAGCGCTAGTTTTTTTGCACAGACAAACTGTTAGTCCTATACATGGCTCTGCGCTTCTGCTGTGGAAGTTTGTGGGAAAAAGAACTGACATACGCGCTCTGGAGTGGTGCCTTTATAGGCTACTGTGACGTCACAGACTGCTCCAACAATGACGCCATGCGGATCCAAACGATGCCATCCGACGGCGCACGCAGGGCACTGCGCAGCAAAAATTCTGGATTCCCAGCTGACGCCAGGAAATTCAAAAGGTAAGGAATCTTCTGCTCGATAGAGTCTCTACCAGATAACGCGTTACCAAATGTAAGTAACTTGTTCTACATACTTAGAATGTGCAAGCCTGGAACACGCAGGCCTGGAACGCACAAGCCTCGATACACTTTTAGACATAAGGTCACGCAACATGACCTGAAGAGCAGCCATATTTTTAAGGAAAGTTTTACCATATTAAGGTGTTTTACTTCAGTTTAGTCATACAATGTGACACTGCCCTATACCCAGCGTGCCATTTATGTGAATGCACAATTAAACGGTGTAATTAAGTAGATCTCCTAAACTAAACACTGCTGTTTTAACAAACACATTGCGGAACAGTGAAACGGAAAAAAAACTTGTGTAGTATTCTCAAGTATGTTGGTTGGTGGAATGTAGAATGTTCTTTTTCCTTCTACATTCTGTATATAAATATAGGAGTTAAGAATGTTGCTGGCATTCTGTGCTGGCTGAACGCAGAAGCTACACCTGTGTTGAAGCGCCTTCAATTTAAGGAATATTGAGGTTGAAAGGTTGGGCAAATCTTGTGCAAGCTGTGAAATGTCAGATAAAACTCAGAAAACCTTAGGATGTCTGAATTTACCTGGGAAGAAGTAGCTTTGGATATAGTGGGACCTACTAATTGGCAGGATGGTACATGCAAAAATGTTTTGGTCTTAGTGGATATGTTCTCACGCTGGTTGGAGGTGGGGGATTGTAGACAAAGTTAACACAAGGACTGTGACAAAATTCTTAGATTAAATATTGTTGCGGGAAGGTTTTCCTGGATGTGTAACTATATTTATGTGAAAAAATGACATTTTGTGTTCCTAGAAAAACATGTACATATTTATTAAATAAATGTTTGGGTGGCGCGTGGGCATGGTTAAGCCCAATTGTGCCCCACCCTGAGTCACAGAAAAATGCACCTTGCATCTTTCCTTGTTCTCTGAGTACTTATGAGAAAGTGCAAACCACTTGGAAATCAGGATTACCTATTTTTGGGGGGATGAGGAGGGGTGGATTGGGCGGTTTCCACCTAGGTTGAAGCTTTGCTTACATCTGCACAGTTTATTTCTATAGATTCAAACAGTGTGCTAATGCTTTATAGTGCCTTTATGAATGTGTCCATTAAGATTTGTCCTTTGGATTCTAACCTTCATGAACGGGGAACAAATGCCTACTGACTTCCTCCTGCTAGTATGCCCCTTCTTAGATCCAAATGTAATGTAAAAGTAATGAATGTGCCATTTATGTATAAGGGAAGCGGTTCTTGAGTTCATGTTTTATATTAATTGCTTAAACCACATTTATTCTTTTATTTTTTAGTTACTCGCATTACAAGGAAGAAGTGTTTGCATATATGAGATTGTGAGGGCCAATGATCCAAATCTTCTCAATCAAGAGTCTGTGAAGAAGTGCTTGAGCGTGTTGTCATTTTTGCGACTTAACATGCAAGTAGTTCTACCGTTTGAACATCTCTGCTGGCTTATTTACAATGGTATGCATGTTGATGTATTTGGTTTTCCATTTTTGTTTTCTTGCTTTATCTAGCTAAAGTAATTTCGTTTGCATGGGATTAAAATATATTCATACCTAAATTTTCACGTCTGTAATATAAAAGTCTCAGGCCTAAACAGAACCTATTTGGTACATGAATATCAGTCCTTCTTCTATGGCAACTAAGACACTGAGAATTCAGGGTGATATAATGTGAGGGAGGTTGGCTCACCGCAAATGAGCTTTATTTACTCACACATGCTTATTCACTTAAAATCCTTTGAGGAGACAATGTTACCAACAGAATCTGATGTCTATTTCACTTGCCCTCCCATCACTCCTCCACCTAAAGTTTAAAATATTGACATCTGATCGCTGTCTGATCCTGCTCCCCTTTTTCGTTCTGGCATAATTGATAGCCACTGGATAGTGATCTTTTTTTGCAGCCCTCTTGGGTCAGATGTTCTCCAGGGTGCAGTCAATATGCCCTTTCTCCAGAAATGGTGGTTCGAGGCTAGATTGGGTGGGGGGGTATTGGTTTCATGCATCTGCTCAGCTCTCTGACATCAGTTTGTGCTTGAGCATCATGCTGAGCCACAACTTGACAACACTTCCTAGACCCATTGCTACATTATCTTTCTCCTTATGCTCCTTGTTGCTTCAAAGCTATTCTTGTGCCAGTTAGGACTAAGGTTTGTTCCTTTATGCCTGATGTTCCTCCATTTACTTGTTCTGTTCCTGAGTGACCCAGTACCCCACACACTGTTCTACATATACATATTCTCCACTAGTTCACAGGCTTTCTCTGAGCCTGATCATATTCCTTCAGTGTTTCTTCAACCCTCAATAGGCACCTCCACCATGCGTCTGAAGCTTCCAGGTCTCCGTTTCCTTTTTGTGCTACAATGTATGGGCACCATATACTTGAAAGAGGGCTATCACTATCATCTTATTGTATCCTCTGCTACCCCTAAATCATGCAACATGCAACAGCCTGGCCGTTCTTCCAGTCTTTTGGGAAACCTTCTCTTTAGCATGTTGTGGGAGAGATTTATTTCATAAATACTCTCTATCTTTGTTTCATTTCTGCTTTTCTGCCTAGTGTCCTCAACTGTAATAGCTTTTTGTTCTTATTTAGGGTTTTTATTACTTGCGTGCAGTACCTCAGGAATTTTAAGCATCCCAGGTTACCGTTACACGTTGACAATCCTGATTGAAATAAATCAGCAATAAATTTACATTAGCACACAGTAACCTGCATTTCAGCGAACACAACATTAAAAAAAAACATTGTCGTGTACTATCAGTACACAATAACATGAACTTTACAGTAAAAATATTAAATGATTGGATAAAAAATGTTGATGAGTATTTAAGGTTACCCTGGGTGGTGATTTTTAACAAAAAAGACAAATCCAGCATAAAATGCTTTGGTTAAAGTGTTAATGCAAAATCAGATAGCCTTGTCATGAAACAGTGATATTAAGGTGCCAACATAGTTCTATGAAGTTGCAAGTAGAAGACATGAAAGTAAAAAAAAATCCAGATAAACAAACTCAAATTCAATCCACCCTCACTCTATTTTTTGATGTGTAATACTGTTATTTTATATATTATTAATGGTGTATTCATGTATTTATGTATTGAAATGGCTATTATGTAGTTTTCTACTCAGTTTATCTGTTTCTGAAATATGCCTCAATAAGTTGGGAAGTAAGTAGAATATGATCAAAGAACGATAATGTTTTACCATCTTGGTTTGCTAGTCTTCCATAGTAACCATTCATGGCATAAAATTAGGTACCTCTGGGATAGATGTATTGATGAGCATTGGGATGGTGGGCTCTGGTGTGAAGGGAAAAGCATGCCTAGCAAAAGGCTTTTTTTATCTACATCCCCTTTCCATGAATAGTCTATGATTGGCCCTTCTGCTCTTGTTCACCAATACTCTGAGTAGAAAGGAGACCAAGGGCTAAGAACCTCATTTAAAATATGGAGAGCAGGTCGTCAAACCGAGGCCCATCGGTGAACCACCTCTCATTTTTCACAGTTTTTGCACCAATACAGCAGGACCACCGCTGGCAAACTTGCACAACGTTGCTGACCCCTAATAGAATTGTGTTCATTTTTTTTTAAAGACAAACCCCCTAAGATGGGGTTTGATTTCGAAAAACCTAGAAGTAATGTCCGTTAAATATGACGTACACTGATGTTTTTGTTCCTGCCCGTGCCTACCATGCTCCTCATGGTGATATAAACAAGAGGCGAAACCCGTGTATCCAGCTGAGACCTGGGTGATTTTATGGTTTAAATAACAATGTCTCACCAGATAACAATAACACAATTAATTCATATAGACTTATATATAAAGAAAAAAAGAACAAATAGCACCAAAAGTTGTGTTATGCAAATATATTTTCAAAAATGTTCAACCAGAGCTTGGAAGCAGCATCAATACTACTTACTGGTGAGCCATTGTTGCTCGATACCATGCTCTGTATGGTGGTCACACTCCAGAAAAAACACAAGGCTTTAAACAAGGCGTGCCCTCGGGTGCTATATGACCCACCGCATGTTGGTGGCTGACCCACTGTGGGAGTATTTTCATCAAAATAGTCACAGATGCAGTTTCCTCTCGGCTAAACGAAGCAGACGATCCACCGCAGGTGTGTGAGGTCAGGCTGTAAACTTTCTTGAATATTTAGGAAGGTACATTTTTGTTCTTCCCTCTTCAACATTGATTTAATTTCTATATTTGTTAAATGCTTTCTTTTTGCGCAGGAGCAGTTAATATCTACAATATATGCAGGTTTCTGATGAGTGCCGGTCATTCTGCAAAGGTATGATCTATACCATTTTATTTTTTCTATGTATGTAAATATCTTAGCTCTTTGGTAAACTGTGCAGCAAATTCACAGCTTGAATATGTAATACTTTCAGTATTTAAACATGATTACACTTATTAGTCCAAATATTGTTCTAAGCAATGACCTCCTAAGCATGTGGGAGTAACTGTTTGTCTAACTCAAAAAGACTGTTAGTATTAGGGAGATGAAATTAAATCACTTTACCCAAGAGATTTAATCAGATGAGAAATTGTGCACTGTTCGAATCACTTTCGTTCTTTATAATGATAATACAATAGTAATATAAGGATGTCCAATCGTGACATGAGGAGACTGAAACCAGCTAGATCAGAAAACCTAACATGCAAGTTCAGACACATCTCACTTTTGGAATTAGTAGGTGTCCTAAGTTTCTGTTGCTCGCATGCCTCCCCGCTATGGCTTTAGGCAGTATCCGGTAGTCCTAATAATTTGGGTCATTATCTCTCCTCTGCGGGGCAGGTGGAATATTCAGAAGGTACAGACATTTCCCGAGGGTTTATCCCAGGAGAACGGAAAAAGTTGAACTTCAGCGATCATCTTCCAGTGCCTTCCATGTATGGAACACGCCATCCCTGCTCTCCTTTCCGCCCCGATGTAGCTGTTCCACTCATCCTCGCTGAATCCCTGGGGCAGTAGGAGCTGGGGACGCAAGCAGCATGAGTGTAGCAACCAGATATTTATTCAGGAAGGTTAGGTGCTTGTCCAATGGTCACTCAAACTGGGGCCACAAGTGGTTAAGGAGCTATTCCCAGCTTAGTGTCCATTGTAAAATAGGAACTGGGCCCACCCAACCTCTCTAAAAGTTGTAAGCAGTTAAAAGCCTAGCTGGAAGGCCACGGTAAAGGATAACAAGCATCGGCAAAGCCAATAGGTTTCACATTTGCGAGAGTTAGGGCAAATGGCATTGTAAATGACAATGTGTTTACCCCATGTGTTTTGGTTTAGAGTGGATGTATGTGTTGTGGAGTGGAATTATGTGGGTTGGACTGGAATTGTTAGTTGTGGAATTGTGTGTGGTGTGGAGTGGAATTATGTGGCTTGGTGGATAGATAAGGGTGAGAGCTGCACAGAAAAAATATCCCATATCAGGATGTCTAGACACCAATATATACTAATGTCAAGAGCTCTAGTTTTTAAATGTAGTGAGGTCAGAACAGAAGGGCATCTTTGCCCCCGAAGCACAACAGGGCTGTGCCACCGTGAGGAAAGGGAAACAAGTGACTGACAGGGGAATCATCTTCTGTATTGGTGTAAGGCTGTTTTTTGTACCTGCTTTGCCTTATCAGTGGGCAGTGAAGGAGTATGGATCTAAAAACATGTTTTTGCATCCTAGGCATGACAGCACTTACAGTTATAAACTTTGAAGATTGCTAATAGAACATCATAATGACTGTCAAGAATCTCATTGTCACGATATTCACCGACATCAAGCCCAGGTGCATTCAAGAACAGCAGTTTGATTTCTGGGACTTGCAGTTTTGCTTCTCCAGCTGTATGAACTGGGGGCTTGCAATGATGTGTGATGTGGTCTAGGCTACAGTTCAAGGACCAGTGGCATCCTACTTTTTGGGGTGAACATACACCTGAACCATGCAATAGCTCATGCTTTAAATAGAGTAAGCACTTCCTCTGTAGTCAAAAAAGCTGCATAGTGTATGTGTACATTATGGGGGGGTATCTGTTAAACCGGGCTTGGGTGAGAACCAGCAGAACTCTTTCTACTTGAAAGCACAAACCTCTTATGGAAACATGAACTGTTGGACAGCCTTTTTTCAACAGGTGAACTGGTCCAAGTCGTGCCAGAACATGGTTAATTTGTGTTTATTGAGTTCTCGAGATACATTTGATTGAAAGGCATACTATAGAAGCACACTGCATTGTGTCTGCATTGGAAACGTACACAATGCAGATTATGCTGGTCCCTTGTTAAAGTCAGTGAAACTATGGTGGCCATTAATCCGGCTTGGGGTCTTGATCACAGTTGTTATACTGTTCACTTATAAGCAGCTTTTGATGCCTGCAAGGTGGGGGGTTGTGAACTCCAAACTACTAGAAGAAACCCTGAACCATACTGTAATACAAAAACTCCCACAAACAGTAAATCACGAGAAAGGTAAAAGGTAGAGAGCATTGCTCTCTCCGTTTCCAATGGATGTTAGATCAGTTTTATGCCCTCTCGTCTTGGAAACAGAGTTTGCTAATTTTGTTTCTACTTTAAAACCCAGACCTTGGCAGACAAATGCTTTGTTTTACTTGATTGTGATGAACGTCGATAAAGAATCAGTGGATGAGTCTTTTGGTGACTGTTATGTCATTCTCGAGGAGCTTTATGTACCCTTGAGTAATTGGGCGTAGGGATTTTAGTGGGGAAGCAGCAGAGGAGGGAATGAGCTGGGAAATGAATGCACTTTCATAGACTGCTTGCCATACAACAGAACAAGCAATTCCGGGGGGGGGGGGGGGGGGGTAGGTTGGGGCGGTGAGGAATGGACTGTAGGAGGAAGAGGATTAAACAACAGGTACATTAGGGGTGATTAAACACAGCCACACAACAAGTCCAAGGATGCAAAGGTAAAGCAACTGGGAGAACATGTATGTGCTGGTACTCATTAACCAGAGAACCTATTTGCTCCTCAGAAGTGCCTGTACTCTCCCATTAAACGTATTGCAATAATGGTGAGAAGTGCAGGTACTCTCCCTTTTTAAATTAAGGAAGTGCAGGTCCTCAGTACCTGATTCAAAGAACTGTCCATCACCAACATAGTGGGATCAAAAATTTGCTTCCTGAGCACATGGAAATGCAGATTTTATTCCCATCTGAGTCGCTCGTAACAGGGCACCTCTGGGGCCAGAAAGGAACCAGGAAACAGTTGCACATGTCTGTTGCCCGTATCACCAATAAAACAAAGGATTATTGCAGCGCCAAGATGACTTTTGGTGATATGTGGGTGCTTTACATGTATGACGTGTTAGAGTTGCAGAAGAGTTGGGGGGACCCACTTTCAGATCACATAACCTTTCAGCACACAGGCGTCTTGAGCATCACAATACTATTGGGCATTCAAAGAACCGTCCAAGGTTTGGTCTGCAGCGCTTTGAGCAGCACATGTAGTCCTGTGTTTTGCATTCAGTCACTTTTCAGCCATGAAATGATAATGGGGAACCAACCTACAAGTACCAAGATGCAAAGCAAGTTGACCTGTTGAACAGGTGAGAGAGCTGGGGTGTCTCTCGTCTGCCTGTACAATGAGCACGCCCAAATGAAAAACAGATGTCTTTGCGGAACTCCATTCCGGAGTTATCTGAGGCCTGAAGTAGGTCTGATCATGCTTCCTACACTGGACAGGCTCAGGATTCAAACAAGACCTTCTCTGGTGGGCCAGCAGCAGACAAATGCACAAGTGTAAACTGCTACAGTGATGTTTAACAACAACACACACTAGTCTTAAAAGCATAAAAATACACCAAGTCTTTCACACCCTATAACCAACATGTACACTCAGGGAAGAGTGGAAAAGTGAAGAACTGCATACCACAGGAAAAATTGGTCCCATTTGCTTTTAAGAAAGGGTGCAAACTTCAGGGGAAAAAAAACATTGGTAAATCCAAACAGAATTTGCGAGGTTTTTTTTTTGTGGCATGTTGGGAAAGATAGGATCAGATAGGGGCGCATAATGTCGGACAGCAGGAGGAATGCAGGAAGGGCAAGTAACAGGAGGGAGGTGTTTGGGAAGACCACAGTGGCGGGAAGGAGCAAACAGAACCACACAACAGGTCTTAACTTCAGGAAAAAAGCACTGGGAAAGCCAAACAGTTTTCTTGAATGCAAGCGCTATTTGGCTTTTTCAGTGTGTTTTGTTGTGTGTTGCAGGACAGGGAGGGAGGTGGGCAGATCAGTGGGGGGCACAAAACAACAGGCAGTGGGGGAGGGCGGGACTGGCAAGCATTATGAGGGAGAAGTGAGGAAACACTAAAGTGGAGTGAGCAAACAACCATGGAGAACAGGGGTAATAGGGCGGACTGCAAACACATGTACTGTCTGTTGGGTTTTAGGAATAGGCTGCTAAATTTAATAAAACGTAATCCAAGTGTGCAGTGGTAATATCCTTAACCCCTCCACCTCCATGCCCACCCCTGCATCATTGCCCCCTAGACTGCTTTAGTGGCTGGCCACTAAGACTGCCATCCCTGGACCAAAATGCGAGGATCACATAATGGCTAAAAGGCCACTGAGTCATGCTGGAGCCTGTGTTTACCTGGGAGCCTCGAGGCTGTAACCCCGGCTTCTCCTGCACCAGATCTTAACAGAATCGAACCCTCAGGTCCTCTGTGGGCGCAGCGCAGGCACAAGATACCAACTGGTTCTGTGAGGAAATGTAAAGGTGCAGCACTCTGCTCTGTTCTCAACGTACACTCTCGCAAATATCCCGTGCAAGGAAAACATAGCAACATGACAAAGTCCACAGGTGTAAGATTTGAGGGTTCTCTGTCAAAAAAGAGACTAATGGGAAGATCAAGCTTACCAGTGCTGAATACTAAGTTTTTACACACAAACAGGATAAATTAAAGCCATACTTGCACACACCGACAACAGCATGGCCACGCCAACCTGCTTAAGTTCAGATCAGGTAGGACTGGAATGTTCCCACTGGTGCAGAGTGAAGACTGATTTGCCTATGGCTGGATCCCAAATGAGGTGACATGGTGTTGGACTGGGATGCAGCCCGCCTAATTAACAGTGGCTGAGATTAATTGAAGCATTCCATCCATCATTTTTTGTATACTTTAGTGTGTCACCATAAGTGGGATGGGAATGAACAGATGTGGGTCTTGTGCACGACGTGCCACTGGGGCCAAGCTATATCTGACTGATGAGCCCTAACTAGGGTGATACCAGTCCTGGGTTGTTTGTGTTCTGGTACAGGGAGGACCTGCCCTAGCAGTTCGAGCTGGACTGGACTTTTCAGATTGGAGCAAGATTAAGAGTGATTTACATACAGATGGGTCCAAACTGAGGTAACATGTTGTGTAAAATAATGATTGACTGGGACGTTGCCCAAATCATTACCAGTGACTGAGATTAATTCAAGCATTCCATCCATCACTTTACCTGCTGGTAGTTGGTCCCACTGAAGCTCTGGCACTGACTTCTACATAGTTGGTTGAACTGGTGATTTGCAGTGAAACACGAGAATCTGTTCCAGCTTTTTCTTCTTACAGCAACAAATTTTCCTGGAAAAAACAGTAGCTTTGATGATCGGTCTGTTGTCTAGATTGATGGAAAGGGTTTATCTAGCCACTGGGAGACATAGAACATCTTTACAGTGGGTAGAAAATATGACACAAAACTAGTCTGGTGTCGGATTAATGATTAATGAAGGAAAAAAATGTTTTTCCTGTGTTATGGTGACTCAACTATAACGGTGGCAAATGAGCAGTAGAACTGTCCCATCTACTTCTCTCAGCATCTCCTATGACACAGTAGTCCTCTGCCTGAATTATAGCATTTTAATTCAAGGGACCTTGCTCAGTGGATGCACACATCTCTTCCTAAGTGAGGATCTCTTCTATAGTTGAAGGCTGATGCTTTGACTGTGAGAAGCCCTGGGCAGGGATGATGAAAAAGTTCTCAGTTTTCAAAGAGGAGCTTTTTAGTAGAAAACTTCCCATTAGATTCTGTAGGGCTTACGAACTCTGGGTATCCTGTTTAAGTCTGAGATTTGGTGCCTTTAGGAGTCATATTTAGAGTTAAAAAAAGAGATAGTAATTAGGGCATGGTGTAGGGAAATAGGGCAACAGGTGATATGGCCTAACGGCCAGAACTGCCGATTTGGAACTGAAGAACATAGCTGCTAAGTTTAGCAGGTCCATGCGTGATGTGCTGCTCCAGTCCAGGTTTTTTATTTGAATTATGGGACTTGTAGTTCATTTTTTGATAATAGTATAAACAAAACTACAAGTCTCAGAATTCAAAGAACAAAAAACTGGGCTGAAGCAACACATCACGCACAAATCCGGGAGAACCAGGTTCGTGTTCAGGCATCGACGGAACATCTTGTGTTTCGAGGCACATCAATTATTCTCCTGCAATGTAATCTGGTGTCCAAGTGCTCAGATTTATTTTGGCCGAATTTGTTGTATGTAAACCAGCAACAAAAACAAAAACAAAAAAACATGCAGAGATGTCATAGCATCTAGAAATATACATCCGTGTCTAAAAGCCTTGCTGTGATCCCTGAAAACAGATTTGAAAGGAGTGACAGATAAGTGTTTTTAGGTCGAGCATGCAAGCGCTCTGACATGTTGTAATCTATCTGTGGGCTTTTAACCACGCCCACCACACTCCCATCACTTGCACTCGTTTATGGGCTTGCCTTTCAAAAATCCTTTATCATCATTAGTAAATGCTTTACGTTTGTTCCTCCTTTGGGCGATTTTGTTACCGCCTTGGCCATTGACCCTGTTACATAGATAATTGCACGTTTGCCAATATGTTTGACTGTGAGCAAACTTCTTTTTCCCTTTGTGTCTCTCCTTTGCGCCACAGCGGCCGTAGACCTTTGAATTGGCTCGCTTATATCAACTGTTTTACTTTTAATTTTCTATTTATGTGGCAAGAAAAGTCCGGCTAGGAATTTACAATGCTAATAGCTCTAACTCTATCAAATGCAAGAGCCCCAGCATTGCAAATGGTTGTTCGTTGACAGTGATCCAACAGAAAATTGAGCATTTACCCCTAACATTGGACTTTTAACAAAGGAGAAAGACTTTTATAGTAGTAGATTCCCATGTCCTCAACTTTGGTCTAAAAGGTTGGGGAAATACTTGTCCACCATCGCAAGTTGTTAGATGGGTTGTGTAAATGACCTTACCCATAGCAGGTTTAGTTGAAGGGGATGTGCTGCAAACTGGTCTGGTGTAACTGTTACAGTACAATTCAGAGTTTTGATCTTTATTTCGGTGACATCATGAACAATGTCACTTGATCTTCCTTTGTACCTCCTCACCGTGTAAGGTGTGCGACTAGGAAGTGAAGAATGACGAGATGGTAAATTTGATTGATAATTTACTAATTTTCATTACTCCAAATCCAGTCCACCGTGTCACAGTTAAGCGCTTGTTCCTTCACGGAACCTGGACTTGTCCAATGTGAAATGTGTGTACAATAGGTGTTCTTGCCAACCTCTGTTTTTGTGGACAGGAAGGGGTTAGAAGCATTAGCGAATAGTTGGGAGAAGTGTTTTCCTTCTAAAGAAAGAGTAATTCAATGTGTAAATGCCGTGACTTAAAACGTTTAGGGTCCCATTCACACAAAAAAATCTACAGTCACTGGTTTACACCTATATGTGTGTGTGTGTATGAGTTCTTAAATTACATATTGTAAGTAGTTAAACAAATAATTCAATGTACTATCTCACAAATAAAACACCTCCCTCCCGTACACACCTACCAATTATGGACCTCCTCTCTTCCCGCCTTGCAGCAGATTTACGCCTTCCTTTGACAAAGTAAATCTCCAGCTGTTTCCATGGTGGCAGTAGTCCAGAAAAACAGGTATTGAATACCCACAAATTACATGTTTGTGGGTTTGCACAAACGCCCAGGTAATACTAGACCATATTGTAGTACTATTACACCTGAGTTTATCAATTTAAGAATTTCAAAGGTGAATTTACACTAGTGAATCGAGCCTTTCGAACAGCCAAATAGAACTTAGGTAAACTAACGGCTTTGTTAATCGAGCCCTAGAACTTGAAGTAATTGCCACTTGCCACTGCCTCTATCTGAGGTGGCTAACTAGCCAGCCCATCCTGAAATTTCCTGTGCATACTCTAAAACATAATAATTTGCTCACTCCAGAGTTTTGATGGGTAGGGATATTTTGGAGACATCCTTTTCGTAACTCTAGATAGTCCTCTAATTGATTGTAATATATGACGTTTGTAGATCTTCTGTAATGTCTCTATCATAGCTGGCCGCCCTACACCCCAACTGCCTACTTGCAACTGTGAGACTTTATGAACATTTTTTTACAACTCAATTTTACAACTTGCCAATTCGGTTAGTCTGCTAAACAAATTAGGCACTGTAGCACTGAGTTAAAACATTTGTGATTGTATATTTAACTCCAACTTTAAGCTCGCCTTACTGCGCCGTCAAACTGGTATTTCTGGTGCAGTGCTGCCATCAAGTGACCACTTTATATTATTTTTAACTATTAACCGCTGTAGTTTCATACAGTATTTATTGAATATTAGGTTAAATTAAATGAAAAGCAGGGCACAAACAATACTGTTTCTTTATATCTTTTTGAGGCCTGATGTGAAGACATTTACATTTTGATCACGATTGTGTACGCCTAAGCCTGAGCGGTATATTGCATTCGATTGTTTGCCCTTTACAAAATGTACACTTAAAACTGGGCTTTTTATGCATTCCTTGTGGAAACTGATCATTTGAACAACCAGAACATCTTCAGGCCAGTCGGCGCTGTCGGAGGAAGGAGTTTGTCCTAGGAGTCTGCGCGGACTGGGAACACGCGTCGGCTGGAGGCAGCAAGGCCGAGGGCACACTGGAGGCGGCCCCTGTGGGGTACTGCAGCACAAGCAGCTTTCGGACGGTGAAGCAGGTCGATCAGTAGGGACAGGCTGGCTCAAAAAAAGAGCATTAGGGGAGTTATCGCCTGACCGGGAAGAATAAAAATAAATTCTAGCATTTGCGTCAATAATTTTTCATTGCTATTAAGGACAGGGAGGCGAGGATTATTTTTCTCTTTCTATGCTTCAATTTTCCAGCAGCTAGTCAAAACAAACGTTGTTAAAACTACACTTCTCATAAACACAGTAACATCACATGACCAATCATAGAGCCACTGGCCCTATATAACCATAATGAGACAGATAAGCCGCCTCTTTCTTTGTGTAAATCCCAAACAGTTAAACAGTCTCAAAATCCTGCAAGGAGAGGATCAAACTAGAAAACTGAACTTGAGCTCCAAAGTGAGACTCTGGAACCGAGCAGAACTATGTTCCTGAAGGCTTCATAGAGTCGTCTTGAACGGACCAACTCTAAGACTGGAAGAAAGAAAACGAAACACTTCCTGCAAAACCCAGGAAGAAAAGCCAGGATCACTTTCCTCATTACTTATCACAGAAATAAGGTCAAGGCCCTAAACACTGAGCTGATAGAGCCTTCAATACCCTAGTAAAAAATACATCAGGGAGGGAAAATAAGGAAACATTCAAATAACATCTGGAAGTGAAAAATATCACAGAAAATACATTTCAACCTATCAGAAATCCTGAATTAAGAAACATCAATACAAGAATGAAACAAAAAAGTTGGGTGGGATAATCCTCGCATCCGTGTCCTTAATAGAATTGAAAGTTTCTTGACGCAAATGCTAGAAATTATTTTATTCTATGTCAGGACCAGATACCACGATTATGCTAGTTTAAAGCTGAGCCACCACCACTGAAGCGCCATTCACAATAGGTTTGTAGTAAAATAACTTAAATGTGCACTCTGCTGACCAATGAGCTGCCTTGAGAATGTCCTCGAGGCATTGACCCAATGAAAAGGACTTGGAAGCCATGGCACCCCTGGCAGAATGAGCCAGAACTAGGCCTGTGCTTTCAGCAGGCGAGTCACTAGAATCAGATCTGCCCTCTAACGACGAGCCTGAGTCAAAACTCGAGATCATCATGAAGGAAGGGAATGCATACCCCAGGAACTGAGACCAATCCTGCAGAAACACATCAGGTGCTAGAGCCTCCGGATCTGGGCGCCAACTGAAAAACTGATTCAGTGGACGATTGAGCCTTGATGCAAAGAAGTCGATCGAAAAAGAACCCAAAAGGCAATGGAGAGAGGGAAATACTTTTGGATGAAGTCTCCAATCGCTGAAGTCTCGAAGGTGACAAGACTGCCAGTCCACTACTGAATTGTTGCGACCCGGAAGATATTCCGCTATTACCGATATCCGGTGTTGATGGCAAAAGTGCCAGAAATCCTTGGCAATCTCCGCCAGGATGCGAGACTTCTTCCCGCCCTATCGGTTGACATACCTTACTACCGAAATGTTTTCTATCCGTAGGAGGATACAACAGTTCAACTTCTCCGGGCAGAGGCTGTGGGAGTTCTTAGTCCTTTTGGGTCCAGGGCAGTCTTCTGGAGTTGAAAGAGGTCACTGGGCCCGCTGGAGGCATCGCTGGTATTTTTGCAGGTTCTTTGAAGCAGGAAACAGGCCGGTAGGGCTGGGGCCAAAGCAGTTTTCGTCTTCCTTCTTCTCTGATGGGGTTTTCAGCTTTGAAGTCCTTCTTCTTTTTCTTGTAGGTCACCAGGAATCTGGTGAGCTGGGTTCAGGGAAGCCCTTTAATACAAGATTTAGGGGCATTACAGGGGTCAGAGGGCAGTAGCCAATGGCTACTGTCCCTGAGGGTGGCTACACCCTCCTTGGGTCCACTGCCTTTGGAGAGAGAGGCAAATTCCTATCCCTATTGTTCCCTGTCCTCCAAACCAAGATAGGGAGGGGGCCACATCTCCTTGTTTTTCCTAATTTACCTCCGGACTTGCCGCCAAAAGTGGGGTTTTGTCAGGGGGGGTGGGCATCTCCACTAGCTGGAGTGCCCTGGGGCACTGTAGCATGAGGCCTGAGCCTTTGAGGCTCACCGCCAGGTGTTACAGTACCTGCAGGGGGGAGGTGTGAAGCACCTCCACCTAGAGCAGGCTTTGTTTCTGGCCTCAGAGGGCACAAAGGCTCTCACCCCATGGGGTCGGAAACTCATATTCCAGTGGCAGGCTGGCACAGACCAGTCAGTCCTACACTAGAGGGTTGGATAAAATACAGGGGGCATCTCTATGATGCCCTCTGTGTGCATTTTGTAATAAAACCCACACTGGCACCAGTGGGGGTTTATTGTGCTAAGAAGTTTGATACCGAACTTCCCAGTATTCAGTGAAGCCATTATGGAGCTGTGGAGTTCGAAATGCCATACTCCCAGACCATATACTTAATATGCCCACACTGCAGTTACAATGTCTAAGAATGGAATTAGACACTGTAGGGGCATATTGCTCATGCAGCTATGCCCTCACCTGTGGTATAGTGCACCCTGCCTTAGGGCTGTAAGGCCTGCTAGAGGGGAGACTTACATATGCCACAGGCAGTGGTTTGTGGGAATGGCACCCTGAGGGGGATGCCATGTTGACTTTGCCTTTTTCTCCCCACCAACACACACAATCTCCAATGGCAGTGTGCATGTGTTAGGTGAGGGGTCCCTTAGAGTGGCACAACACATGCTGCAGCCCTTAAAGGACCCTCTCTGGTCCAGGGCCCTTGGTACTACTGGTACCTTTTACAAGGGACTTTTCTGTGTGCCAGAGGTGTGCTAATTGTGGAAACAATGGTAAATTTTTAGGGAAAGAACTTGGTTAGCAGGATCCCAACACACTCTGTCAAGCCAGCATCAATATCAGACAAAAAGTGTGTTTGTGTGTGGGGGGAGTAACTGCAACAAGTGCCAGTTTCCTACACTGAGTAACTGAGACCCTTCTGGAGATGAGACATTTTGAGGCGCTGAAGGGCCCAATAGTAAAGGGGACTAGGAAATATGCCTTGAATTGAAGAGGACAGAAGACCCACCATCCGGGCTATGCATCTTAACGATACCATCTTCTTGCTCAACAGTGATCTCAGTTCCTTCTTGATGGTGCTGATCTTGATAGGGGGAAGAATTAATTGCATCAGAACTGAGTCCACCTGAAAAGTGAAGGGGTCAGGATGGACTTCTGACTGTTGTCAATGAACCCCAAGTCCTGGAGGAGCGATATTGCCCACTCCAGGTGAATAAGTATCAGAAGAGGGTATTGAGCCATGATTATGATGATATCATCTAGATAAATTATCTGGTTTGAAGAGATTCCACAGTCTGTCACATCACTTTCGTGAAACACCATGGGGCCGAGGACAGACAGAATACATCTCGAGAGGCGGAACTTGTTGACTGGGGGAGCCATAAAACCCCAATTTGTAACTCTTTAACGCTTCCAGTACCCAGGTATCTTGTGCTTTTTTTTTCTCCAGTTGTGAACGCAAAACCCTGTTCTGCCCCGCAAAATGACATCTGATATCGGAGTTAGGGTCACCTGTAGCACCAGAGTCCTGGTAAAAGGCCTGGGAGCCTCTGGATTTTCCTCTTCATGAGCCGTTGCGACCCGCTCTAGGTCGGGATGGGTAGAAGGTGGAGTAGGCATCTTAAAAACCTCCTCTGTATGGCTGCTAATATCCTCGCTGATGACCTTGGTGGAAATAGCGCCGAAGGCTCGCACTGTAAAGCGTCTGGCCCTGGTCAAAACTGGATGAAGGCCCTTCCCGATGGACCCTTGCGTTTTGTCCAGGTTGACATATGTTGCTGCAAATTTAGATGGTTCCTTAAGGAAAAGGGCCCCAAAATGAAGTCCCTGCGCCAAAGGACCTGCCTCAGAGGTGGCAAGATCGGCCAACTTCGGATCCGTCTTAATAAGAAAAGAACACCGCCGTACTCTAGAAATTGCGGAATTGGTGTTTCATAACAAACACATTCCTGAGAGGCCGAGCCCACAAGCACTTCGGGGTCAATGGGGGGGGTTCCAAATTTATGGGTGAGAAAACCCATTTGGTGTATGTTTGTCAGAGGCCCAGCGATGTTGAGAAGCTTGTCCTGACATCCGCGCCATGCATGATCAATGCCCTTCTTAGGGCCTTTTGAAAACTTTTTAAAATAGGTCATCAGAGTAGGATCAATTTCAGATGTTTCAGTAACCTTGGA
This sequence comes from Pleurodeles waltl, assembly GCF_031143425.1. Lineage (NCBI taxonomy): Eukaryota > Metazoa > Chordata > Amphibia > Caudata > Salamandridae > Pleurodeles > Pleurodeles waltl. Next base: position 810,057,176 of record NC_090442.1, on the reverse strand, counting down.
AGGAAAGTCTGGTCTAGAGCACTCGGACTGCAGCCGAGATCTGACCTCTTTATGAAAATTGTGACATATGTGGGCCTCATATGTGGGCCTGAATGTATTCTGCCGCCTTGGACGGAAGGGTCCAGGACAGAGGATGAAACTTGGTTCAAATGTGAGGACCTTCGGAGCATACAAGGCCACCTGAGAATAGCGAGGCTTTTTTGTGCATTTACTGGGAAGGGGGGGGGGGAGTATCCTCTTGATCAGGGCTGTGGGAGGAAGAGGAAGACCCCAAATCTTCTTGGTACTTGCTTTGGGGGCAGAAGTGGAAGAACTATAGTCATGATCCTAGGCTAAGGACTTCACAAATTGTTCAAAATCAGCCCCATGAAGATTATCCGATGTCGAGCCTGCCGAGGCCTGCAAGACTGAGGGATCGTCGCTGCTGCCAGAAAGATTGCCAGAGATCCATCCCTGATGCTCCTCAAAATCAAACAAGGGCTGCTTAATGGTTTGTATAGGCTTAGCCAGGGCTACATTAACAGTGTGGCGTACGCCAGAATCAAGTGCATAGACCAAGTCTTGTTCGAAAGACCCCACAGAGTCATCATAGTAGAGACCTTCCCCTGATTCTTCATCGTATGTGGCCATGGTAAATGATATAATGATGTAATCTGTCAAAATCAGGAAAAAACCTGATTGTAATTAAAGCTTCAGGGTAGAAGCGGGGAGGTAACAACACACAAAAAATCCCCCAAGGCAGGTAAAGCCAAATCAGGACATAAAACGTGGTGGGAGACATGCCAAAACAATTAAGCGCAATGCCCAGTATGATTATTGCAGCCCAGAAGAGGTACTTCGAACTGGGCATTGATGGGCAGGAAAAACTGTTTGGGGCAAGAGACAGAAGTCCGCCTCTCCCCCATGTTCAGTGCACCTAATACAATGTCGGGTGAAAAAAACAGAAAGTCGTGCATGGGTGCGAGGCCCAGAGCAGAAGAAAACAAGAGGACAGCTTGATGCGAGTCGCACGTCCTCCCTTCCCTAATCTCCTGTTCCACACAGAAATACAGGGAAGCGGCGAGCACCTTGCCGGGTGGGTTACGCGCTCCCAAATAGCCATTGGATCGTGGCCGCTACAGTAAGCAATAACTGGCATGGAGCGTGTGCGCAAGATAAACATAGACATGAAATCAATAACGCTTAGAATAGAAATTGAGAGTACTTAACTGGCTGCGGAGCAGCAAAGAAAGAGAGGGCTTATATGTCTCATTATGGTTATATAGGGCCGGTGGGTCTACGATTGGTCATGTGATGTTACTGTGTTTATGGGAAGTGTAGTGTTATAAACTTTTGTTTTGCATGGCTGCCGCATTTGAATTGCAGCAGTTCCCCAGAATTTTACTGCACTTTTGAGAAAAGAGCATACCTGCATGGGATCAGGATTAAAAACCTGGTAGCCCACACAAAATACAAGGGGAAAATGGAGCAGGAGAATGGATATGCAGGCCAGGAGAGAAAACACCCTGCCCGTTTTCAGGAGCACCGAAGGGAGATCAGTGGCAAAAGAGAAGCAGGCAGCTGTCAAGGTTAACTCGGGCCCTGAGTTGGACACTAACTTGGAAGAGCTTCTTACAAAGGCAAAAGAGTTGTTGTCCAAACAAAAGAAGGCTCAGGGATTGGCAGACAAAGGCAAGATGGTATCTAGCAAAGCTGCGAAGGAGGCCGTGGCAGCGGCAGAAAGGTGCACAGCAAAAATCTTGACACCCCCACCCCCTCAGGGCACATGTAGTCAGAACTGTGGCACCCTCACATGCTCCTGGGACCCAAGGGTGGGATGCAAGAAAGGATGCTGGGAAAGGGTGAAAGGCTACCACTGAGCCCCCCCAACGAGCTGACCAGACGGCTGACATATGCACGGTCTCACCAGAAGTGGACATCTGGTCTGATGAGGACAGCGGGAATTAACTCAGTGGTGCACCTGAAGCCTGCTTGACGGCAGCCTCTGGATCCATTACGGGACATCCTAGGGCTCAGGATGGTGAGACATTAGAGCAGCGGGGTGGCTAACGGGAGTATCACCAACTTTGGGACCCCGGTAGGGGTGGCCAATTCAACGCAACATGATGCCCCAGGATTGCAGAGCGCGCCATACCAAATGCAGTCCCAGCACAGTCCCAACAACCACTACTGCCAATGACGGCCAACCCGTGGTGAGCTTGGCAGGGTGCAGTGACCTCCTTCTCCCCGATTTACCCACCATTGCCATGATACACCATGTTCCCCTAGCAGTCACAAGTGGGGGGAGGAGCTCCTACAGAGACTACTCAGGGGACACCTAGACAGACAGGTCTGGAGTCCAGCATGGAGCAACCAGTAGCAAAGCACAGCTGGAAGGGGTGGATCAAGTGAGGGCAAAGGAAGGTGCTGAGAGGAAAGGGCAAGATGCAACACCAGACAAACTTCCAGAGGAAGGTACTAAAGAAATAAGACAGAATGCAAGGAATGTCAAGGTTCCAGGGTGAGGGCCTGACCACACTAAAGCCTGGACAGGTGGGGCAGCAGAGAAGGGAAGTGTAGGCAAGCCAACAAGCGACTACATCAGACCTTTTTCCGGGTTGAGAGGTCTATTGAGAACTGGCTCAGGGCATTTTGCACCTTAGCCAGTGGGTTTGTAGAAAAATTCCCAGAATGCGCAGCGGCACTGTTCGTCCATGAGCATAGAGTGCACACAACTGAAATACCAGGGTGACGCTTGTTGCACTACGACAAAGTATTTCAGGAAAAAATGCAGACCTGGGCAGTCATTGAGTGGGACCAGCAGGATATTGAAGGCTTTATCAACCACTAGGTTAAGTGAGCTTAACTTTCGATCGCCTGGGATTAAAGGGAGAGCAGAAGGGTTTTCACATGCCTACAAGGTGAGGGCTCAAACTGGGAGCAAACAAGGCAGGTCCCGATCAACAGCATGCTGGAATTATGATAAAGATGAGTGCAACTGGGGGCAGGCCTGCAAAGTTTTTGCTCAGCCGCAGCAACTGTGAGGGGCACACCTGGCAACTGAATGTAAAAAAGCAAAGTGGCATCTGAAGGGAAGGACACTAGTGGCAGGAAGTAGCATAGATAGAGCCCAGCCTGAGAAGGGGGAGCACAGGGCCACCCCTTCCCCCCCCAACCTCCATTCACATTATTAAATTGCTGCACCTACTCAGTAGTTACCCCAGGAGGAAGGGCAGGCAGTTGCTGGCTCAAGTATTAGTCTATGGGTTCATTATCCTATATAAAGGCCCTCAGGAATTTCGCTTATGCAAAAACCTGAGATTGGTGAGGGACAACCATGCATTGGCCCGGCAGAAAGTGGAGAAGGAGCTCTTGTTGGGAAGGGTTGTTGGCCTGTTTCTGGAACCCCCAATGGACAATTTCATAGTGTCCCCCTTAAGGTTGGTCCACAAGAAGAAAGAGGGCAAGTTCAGGTTGTCGGGCGTGTCAGTGAATCATGGCCTTGACCACGACTGCTGCTCAGTGTCCCAGGCGACAGTGGATGAGGTAATGGACTGAATCAAGGCTGCAGGGAAGGATGCGTTGCTGGAAAAGACTGACATAGAGGCATCTTTTCGCCTTCTTCCGGTACACCCAGACAGCTACCACCTACTGGGATTTCATCTAGACAGGGCATATTATTATGAGTAATGCATACCAATGGGTTGCGCAATTTCCTCTCCTTACTTTGAAACCTGTAGTTCTTTTTTGGAGTGGGCGCTACATGAGAGAAGTGGAAAAGGCTGGTCCATGCACTATCTGGATGATTTCCTGGTTATTGGGAAGGGGGGCACTGTGGAGTTTGCAGATTTGCTAGAGGCCTTCATGGCACTGGCCGATGACTTGGGAATGACCCTAGCGAGCAAGAAGACTGAGAGTGCAGGGATATGCCTGTTATTCCTGGGAATAGAACTGGACATGGTGGAAGGGGTGTGCAGGCTGCTCCAACACGAGGTTCTTGAATCAAGACAGGTCATCAGTTCATTGCTGGCCAAAAAGAAGGCCACACTAGGTGAGCTGCAGCAACACATAGGTAAGCTCAACTTCGCAAGCAGGATCATCCCAGCAGGCCGGGAGACCTTTTGTCATAAGATTGGCATGGCTATGCACAGGTCTCACAGAGAAACATCACAGGGTGAGAGTCACACAAGGGGTCAAGGAGGATTTGCTCCAGTGGATGAAATTCTTAGGTAGCTTTAATGATACTCTACTATGGCAGGAACCCTGGGTGTCAGCGAATCAATTGGAACTGTTCACTGACGCAGTCGGGAGTGAAGGGTTTGGAGCAGTCATGGGCACCGCTTGGACAGCAGGTCGCTGGGCCGACACCTGGCACAGGAACAGCACAACAAAGAATATAACTTGCCCGGCGGTGCTACGCCTTCTGTGCCACTTAGTCTAATGTAATTTCAGGGATAATATTGCGGTGAGTGCTAGGCATATTCCAGGATTTGAAAAACGCATGCCTGATGCACTGTCTAATTTTCAGTGGCAAAGATTCAAGGAGCTGGTGCCACAGGCAGATCTCACCAACACACTGATATCTGAGAGACTGTTGGGAATAGCCGACCCAATCTGATGATGCTAGCGGAGAATGCATTAGCCAGTAAAACTACTGCACAATATCATAAGTGCTGGGAGGCCTTTCAGAGGGTCACCGGCACATAGGGTGGAGCATCGTTTTGGAAGGATAGATGCAGAAATGTATTTATGGGGCTGTCAAGGCAGGCAAGCCAACACTTGGGCATAGGCACACCTCACCATGATTGTTTATTATGCAAAGTGCATGTTAGGGATGGACCCGATAAAATCCTTTTACTGCAAGGCAGCCATGAAAGGTTGTGGCAGGGGCCAAGATAAACAGAGGCCTTTGGATTTCTCGACATTGGTAAAATTGGTAGCAGTGCTGTCCCAGCGTCTGTAGATAGGATCACAGGCACATTATGCTTAGGACAGCCTTCACACTGGCCTTCACGGCCAACCGGGTCAGCGAGATTCTTACCTCCTCCAAGGTTGATCCCGAGACCACTTGCCTACAAGGGGAAGACTTGCACCTAGGAAGTGGAAACATGACACTTTTCTTGCGGCGGTCCAATACCGATCAAATGGGGAAGGGGAATACTCACAGTTGGATTCCATAGAAGATGACACAATTTGCCTAGTTTGTAGTATGAGAGCCTACGCGGCTAAAGGGTGTGCTGAATGGATGGCCACTCTTCTGACATGAAGACAGGCCCTACCTCAGTCTGTTTCAGTTTATAGGGGTACTCAGGATGGCCCTGGCAAAGGTAGCACTCCCCCAGGCAGGTTTGGGTCTCACTCATTTCAAATAGGTGCCACCACAACAGCGGTGGCTAGTGAGTTAGGTAAGAGCCACATAGGAATATAGGGCACTGGATGTCCTGACTCATCTTGTGTCTTCCCCCAGCAGGCCACAGTTCCGGAAGGCGCAGGGTATAGATGGTAAGCCACTCATACATCATGAGAGCAGAGTGGTTGGCAGTGGGTCGGAGGACTATAGCTCAGCAACACAGTGATGAATTGGTTAGGCAGGCCAGAAATGAGGCTCGCCCAACTGCTCCCTGCCATGGAATGTGCCCAGTGGCAGGAGGGAAAACCAGGCGCCGTGGTAATGCACCTTGGGGTAATGATTTCGACTGCGGTACTGGTCACAGCAGTAGCACGGCTGTTGCACCCTCCAGATATCCTGTGGTCAGAGAATATAGCTAGACCAGAATGGAGAGGGACAAGGGATCACAGTGCTTTAGAGAGGTCCAGAAGGAAGCTGAACATAACCATGGCAAATATATGCAGGGCAAACTGCTGGGTATTTGTTAGGCACGGCTTCCTCAACCTCAAAACATCATGGTATCACGGGGCAGATGGTGTACATCTGTCGGGCATGGGCTTGGACATGTTTCTACTTAACATAGGTCAAAGGAGGGAGTTGCATGCAGTCGTGAAACCACATGACATAGTGGTAGAGGCAGATACAGAGACCTGCTCCAACAGAGTCCTTGGGATGCCTTATGGCAGGGGCATGGAGGGGTGCAGGCGGGGGGGGGGCACCAAAGGGTCAGTCCGGGCTTTCCATGAGGCTGTCCATTGGTAGCAAGGGGGAGGAGCCTAATCACCGCCAGACGCTGGTTACTTGACCAGGAAGGCCATTGTAGAGGAGGTTGTGCAGGATCACTGGCCACAAGCTGGTAATGTAAACATGTTGTGGAGCAACAGGAAAATTTAAGGACTTAGAGCACATGCATGGAACATGTTTATGACCATTAGATGTGATGTTAATGTTTCATGTAATGTTACTGTAATGTAACATAATAAACTGCTGCCGTAAATACCCCAAGAAAAGGTTTCCAGGAAGTAAAGCGTGGTGGGTCATAAGTGTGGGGGAACACTGGCCGCACAGGGGCTGGGAGTCTCTTGCACATATGGGAGGGGTTATGCTGCAGTCAGTGGTGTCATAAATGCATCCAGGACAGCATAGCTATTTCAAATCTTGTGAGATGTGCAGAGGCTCCCTTGGGAAAAGTGTATACATTTTAAGACCTAATGCTTCCCACATCAAAAATTAACAGTCTGAGTATGTAATCACCAAGGACACTGGGATGTTCTAGCACTAAATAAAAGCCATAAGAGCTGTTATTCACGTTATAAACCATACATGGTAATATATAGAGAGGATGTGTTGATTTTGTAAGCATAAAAGAGGGCAGGAGAAGAGGAAAGTGGAATGCATGTACAGGAAAACATGGAGAAGTAGATGCTGCTGAATTGAGCAGATTTAGAAAGTACAGCTTTAACGTACCTGAAGGAGGAGTAAAGGTAAATCATGAGCAGATGTTGAAAGATGAGTTCCTCTAGGGGATGGCAAATGTTTGTTGTGCAGAATTATTAAATCCTAAGGACCTGATTATCAGTGTCTCTTTTTCGATACAATAATTATCACACCTGATAAAATACAACACTTAGCTCAGTTGATTGGGTATGATAATTATCACCTAGTCTGATTTTTTTTTTTTTTTTTTTTTTGGGGGGGGGGGGGGGGATAACATGAAGAGTTTGGTGCATACTGCAACAAACTCTGCTTGCCACTGCAATTAGCCGGCCTTTATCCCCATGTATAATTTTATAGCATTATTACTAATTTCTACTACATATCAACATATGCTACTTTGCGAAATCCAAACAATACAAGCCTGTACTTTCTATGTTCGAACCTGCATTCATCAAATTGATTAATTGAAGATGTGTTCTTTTCTTGTAGGCACTGGAATACCTTTTGTGGGCCAGCATGTGTATGGAATCCTCTATCCCGCTTTTAGCCATTCATTACTTGACCTGGAGAGCCACCCTTTACACCGCTGTCTGCCAGTGCTATTTTGACTGCAAAGCTGGTGTCCATGGAGAGGTAATGTTATTGCCTAGAAGTTAAATATCTAACTGCTACTGGATAAATGGAAAAGTAACTGCATTTTAATAATCAAGAAAACATAATCTAACGACTGCTTTTCCCTCTGCAGATTTTTCACCTTTGAAAATATCCCGGCTCTCAGGCTGGATCCCTGCAAACCTCATTCATGTTGGCTTGGCAAAGTGTTGTGTCAACGCTAATTTACTGTGGTCTCACCTTATAGATCCCCTAATCCCCTAAAGGGAAATGCAACCTTTTTGAAGAAAAGTAGAAATTGCAGGTGTCTCTCTGCTTCTCTCTTCCCCTTCTGAGTTAGGCTTGAGTTGAATGGAGTGTAAAGAGTCGGACTAATCTATCAGAGAATCGCACATCCACAATTAGTATACTTAGAGTCCCACCCCTTATCTCCCAAAATAAGAATGCACACACCTATGATTAGTATTTCACTTGTCCCATTAGCACCAACCTTATGCAAAGGATCCAACGAAAGTGATGCCTAGTTCAGTCTCTTATCACCTCCACCACTGACTATATGTACAAAAACATGAGGGCCAGTGGTGGAATGTGGGATAAGGGGGAACGGGACAAGAGAGAAAACATGACTCCACTGCTTCTGCCTCGTAACTTGACTGATCAATGAGGTCTGTCGAATGTAGAGTTCCTACTAAAGAAACGAATATCCTATGTTTTCTACCTTTCAGAGTATTACATGCAATTACACTTGTGAATAGATAGATCTGAAATGTATCTCTGTGTAACGAACTCTCTGTAGTTTGCCTTGAAACTAGAAAATCCAAAGTTACACATGTAAATATACCTCTCTATGGTTTTATAACTCAACGGTTGTCACTGAACTCTGGTGACAACGAATATAATCTATATAATCTTGACATGAGTAATCTGGTAGTGATATGTTATTACTGAAAGCCATATATATATATAATATATGTGTATATATATATATATATATGTGTATATATATATATATATATGTTTATATATACAGGGAGTGCAGAATTATTAGGCAAGTTATATTTTTGAGGATTAATTTTATTATTGAACAACAACCATGTTCTCAATGAACCCAAAAAACTCATTAATATCAAAGCTGAATATTTTTGGAAGTAGTTTTTAGTTTGTTTTTAGTTTTAGCTATGTTAGGGGGATATCTGTGTGTACAGGTGACTATTACTGTGCATAATTATTAGGCAACTTAACAAAAAAAATATATATACCCATTTCAATTATTTATTATTACCAGTGAAACCAATATAACATCTCAACATTCACAAATATACATTTCTGACATTCAAAAACAAAACAAAAAGAAATCAGTGACCAATATAGCCACCTTTCTTTGCAAGGACACTCAAAAGCCTGCCATCCATGGATTCTGTCAGTGTTTTGATCTGTTCACCATCAACATTGCGTGCAGCAGCAACCACAGCCTCCCAGACACTGTTCAGAGAGGTGTACTGTTTTCCCTCCTTGTAAATCTCACATTTGATGATGGACCACAGGTTCTCAATGGGGTTCAGATCAGGTGAACAAGGAGGCCATGTCATTAGATTTCCTTCTTTTATACCCTTTCTTGCCAGCCACGCTGTGGAGTACTTGGACACGTGTGATGGAGCATTGTCCTGCATGAAAATCATGTTTTTCTTGAAGGATGCAGACTTTTTCCTGTACCACTGCTTGAAGAAGGTGTCTTCCAGGAACTGGCAGTAGGACTGGGAGTTGAGCTTGACTCCATCCTCAACCCGAAAAGGCCCCACAAGCTCATCTTTGATGATACCAGCCCAAACCAGTACTCCACCTCCACCTTGCTGGCGTCTGAGTCGGACTGGAGCTCTCTGCCCTTTACCAATCCAGCCACGGGCCCATCCATCTGGCCCATCAAGACTCACTCTCATTTCATCAGTCCATAAAACCTTTGAAAAATCTGTCTTGAGATATTTATTGGCCCAGTCTTGACGTTTCAGCTTGTGTGTCTTGTTCAGTGGTGGTCGTCTTTCAGTCTTTCTTACCTTGGCCATGTCTCTGAGTATTGCACACCTTGTGCTTTTGGGCACTCCAGTGATGTTGCAGCTCTGAAATATGGGCAAACTGGTGGCAAGTGGCATCGTGGCAGCTGCACGCTTGACTTTTCTCAGTTCATGGGCAGTTATTTTGCGCCTTGGTTTTTCCACACGCTTCTTGCGACCCTGTTGACTATTTTGAATGAAACGCTTGATTGTTCGATGATCACGCTTCAGAAGCTTTGCAATTTTAAGAGTGCTGCATCCCTCTGCAAGATATCTCACTATTTTTGACTTTTCGGAGCCTGTCAAGTCCTTCTTTTGACCCATTTTGCCAAAGGAAAGGAAGTTGCCTAATAATTATGCACACCTGATATAGGGTGTTGATGTCATTAGACCACACCCCTTCTCATTACAGAGATGCACATCACCTAATATGCTTAATTGGTAGTAGGCTTTCGAGCCTATACAGCTTGGAGTAAGACAACATGCATAAAGAGGATGAGGTGGTCAAAATACTCATTTGCCTAATAATTCTGCACTCCCTGTATATATATATATATATATATGTGTGTGTGTATATATATATATATATATCATTGTCACCTCCTGCTCCGTAAGGGGCCACAGACCCTGCAGGGCGGCCTGTGATACTGGGGCGAAGCATCCCACAGAAAATATCTCCCAAACACGAAAAGCCCAGGCACCAGTCCATGTTAAAATCCAAGCATTTAATAGCAATTCTGAGCAGCAAGACAAAAAATCCTGACGCGTTTCGGCAACAGCATGCCTTGTTCACAGGTAAGTAAGAGCAGGTGTGAGTGAGCCAGTGCTTTTTAAATACACAGTCATGTGACTTCAATAGCCAAACTCCAACTCCCATAATGCACAATTCCATAAAATAACTTCCTGAACTGGAGCGCTTAATTTCCATATAGCTGCAATAGCGTCACAGGTACTTCAGTTCACCATACAAATGTTCCTGTGTGCATTAGGTATCCATTACTTGATAGTCCACTTGCTTTTACAGTTGCTGCCCAGCATGATAACAGCTATACAAGGAATAAATGAAAAGTAAGAGGAGAGGCACACTGTCTCCCTCCTATCCCTTGCTCACCTCCATCGCAATATATTTCTCGGATAAATGCCTTGTTTGCATGAAGGTGAGTGGGTCGGGCCCCTTCCATAAAACTATCATTGTCACCTCCTGCTCCGTAAGGGGCCGCAGACCCTGCAGGGCGGCCTGGGATACTGGGGCGAAGCATCCCACAGAAAATATCTCCCAAACACGAAAAGCCCAGGCACCAGTCCATGTTAAAATCCAAGCATTTAATAGCAATTCTGAGCAGCAAGACAAAAAATCCTGACGCGTTTCGGCAACAGCATGCCTTGTTCACAGGTAAGTAAGAGCAGGTGTGAGTGAGCCAGTGCTTTTTAAATACACAGTCATGTGACTTCAATAGCCAAACTCCAACTCCCATAATGCACAATTCCATAAAATAACTTCCTGAACTGGAGCGCTTAATTTCCATATAGCTGCAATAGCGTCACAGGTACTTCAGTTCACCATACAAATGTTCCTGTGTGCATTAGGTATCCATTACTTGATAGTCCACTTGCTTTTACAGTTGCTGCCCAGCATGATAACAGCAATACAAGGAATATGTGTGTGTATATATATATATATATATATATATATATATATATATATGTGTGTGTGTGTGTGTGTGTGTGTGTGTATATATATATATATATTGCCTTCACATCACAACTTGAAGTGTTTGTTGTAATTCTGTAATGAATTAATCCCGTGATTCAGTATTCTAGTGCGGGTGTCGTCCCTCTACAATACAAATGGAACACCACATGCTTGCTCGGTAACAGCATACGACTGCCGGGTCAGCAGCTGTCACTTTATTTATTAACTTGGGCTTTCGCCCGCCCCCTTGCCCTCAGAGGACAACAAAGTATGGGAGAGCCCGGGTGGCTCTCTACATCCCCCCAAAGGTTTAATAAAGAATGAAAAAAAACAAAAGAAAAGAAAGGAAAGAACAGCAGAAATCGGAAGCACCAAAACGTAACAGTAATGCAATTTCAAATGACGGGACCTTCCTCAAGGTAGTCGCTACACCAATGGTTCTTCTCACCGATATGTCCTTATGGTAGGGTGTATCTACCTACTTGTGGGCAGTAGAGTTCTCTTGGCCATGAGCTGTTATATAGCAGGCAAAATCTTTCGGTGTCTGGCTCGGTGCAGGATTGGGCCGAAGATGATACCTCTCACTCTACCTACTTGCGCTTCCTCCTTCGCATCACCAGACCGATCCATCTCTCTTGGTGGTGAGACCTCTTGAGTGTTCATTCCTCCTTCCGCACCATGTTCGCCTTCTTCCACGGCACCATCTTGCTCTTCCTCCTCGGGCATCCTCAATTTCCCAGCCCACTTGTAATGTGACACAATTCTCGTCACTCGCCTCTCTCCTCGACAAGCGGTCACCATGGATCCGTGTACCTTTACTACCTCCCACACCTCCGACTCCAATGGCGTCTGAAACTTCCCTCCAGGGCACCGGCTCTTCACCACTACACGGTCACCCGCGTGGAAGTCGCCGGGATGTGTTCTCCTGCGTTCATTGGCCTTCTGGTAGGTCCGCATCCAGAGTCATTGGGTGGCTTCCACGTCGAGCTCCGGGGACTCCCACTGAGAGTCAGTCGGGATGCAATCTCGAGGGGCTACCTTAAACATCAAAGCAGCCGGAGCACAGTTGGTGGTGCTGTGGGGCATCTGCCTGTAGGCCCTTAGGAACTGGTGCAAACAATGCTCTACATCTTCGCTCTTTTCTACTGAGAGTCCTCATAAACCTCTCCACAACACCATTGGCCTTTGGCCACTAGGACGTGATATTGTGATGCCGTACTGCAAATCTCTCCAGATAGTTCTTGAAGTCCTGTCCCTGAAAGGGCGGACCATTGTCCGTGCGGATTTCATCTGGGAGTTCGAAAACTGCAAACGTTTTGTCTAGTACAGGCCTCACATTCTAAAACGAGATGGAGAGCACCACTTCCACCATGGGGAACTTGGTGTATGAATCGATCATGACAGCCGTTAGCCGCCCATCGGGAAAACTTCCAAAATCCATGCTCAGTTTGGACCATGACGTCTGACTGGGAGGTTCGGTAACCACTGAGTAAACGGGCTGTTGAATTGAGGTGATGATGCAGGAGTGACAGTTTTGAACGAGCATCCACCTTAGCATCCATGCCAGGAAACCATACCTTGGCTCTTAGCCGCGCCTTTGTCTTGGCTGCTCCTTGGTGGCCCTGGTGGGCGAGCTCCACCACACGGTTCAAGAGGCAGTGTGGCAAGACTATCCTCTGTCCTCGCAAGACAAATCCATTACCTCCTACGGACATCTCATACTTCACCTTCCACATCCCCTGCATGGTGGCTCATTCTTCGGGTCATATGTTCTCAGTCCTACGAGGAAGTGCTTCCATTATCTTCTGCAGAGCGCTCCTTTGCCTCGGGTCAGCACTGGGTCCATTTTTGCAGTGACCTCAATTTCCGCCACTGTAGGGCCACAGGACAGGCGGACTGTGTGATCATGTCCACAAAGTTTTCGCTGTTCTCTTCCTCCCCTTCGTGAGGCGTGTCAAGGGTATCAATTGATGGGTGTCTAGACAAGTAGTCTGCCGGGTTATTCGCACCAGGCCTGCAGGTGACCATGAACTGGTAGGGCAGGAGCAGGACAGCCCAACGCTCGATCCGTGGGGGAGCCAAGCGCATGGTCCCTGTGAACAGTGATAACAAAGGCTTGTGGTCCGTTACCACTTGGAACTCATGCCCACAGAGGTACAGATGGAAGTGTTTACACACCCATCGAATCGCCAACACCTCCCTCTCTACTTGGGCATACCGAGCTTCCACGTTGGACAAAGCCCTGCTGGCATACGCCACTGGGGCCAACTCCTGATGACATTGTTCTTGTAGTAGGACGGCTTCCAAACCTACAGGGCTGGCATCCACCACTACCTCAGTCCACTTTTTCAGATGAAAATAAGCCATGGTTACCTTATCAAGGAGGGCCCTTTTCATGTCATGGAATGCTTTGTCAGCGTCTGGGCTCCATTCCCACTTATGACTTGCCTTAGTGAGCTTCCGAAGTGGTTTCGCCATCGTGGCCAGCTTGGGAACAAACCGGCCGCAGTAGATCGCCATCCCCAAGAAACTCCTGACTTCGGTTGCATTCCGTGGAGTGGGAGCTTGATGGATGGCATCAGCTTTGTGCGGGTCTACCTGCAGGCCATCTCTGGAGAATACTGTATGTACCCAAAGAAATCAACTGATGTCTGGTAGAATGCACACTTTCTCTTGTGGAGGGTGAGACCTGCGTCTGCAAGTCTCTGCAGGGTGTCTCTCAAACGGCGGTGATGTTCTTCATGTGTCTCCAAATAGATCAAGATATCATCGCTCAGGTTGATTACTCGTGCCAACCCTGAGAGGGTCTCCCTGATGGCGTTTTGAAACACTTCAGCTGCCGACGACACCCCAAAGCCCAACCTCTTGAATCGCCTTAGCCCCAAATGGGTGAAGAAGGTGGTTATGTTTCTACTGTTAACGTCTAACTCTAGCTGGTGGTACCCAGAGTTCAGGTCGAGCTTTGAGAACCACTGAGCTCCATTCAAGTCCACAATAATATCATCCATGGTGGGTGTTATGTGACGCTCTCTCTTAATGGGGCGGTTGGGGAGACTAATGTCGACGCAGAGGCGGATGGCCCCTGGCTGCATGGGTTTGGGAGTGATCACTAACGGTGAAACCCAGGGGGTGGGCCCGTCGACCTGTTCAATCACCCCTTAGTCTTCCAACATCTGCAGTTCCTTTTCAACTGCCGGCCTGAGATGAAAGGGCACTCTCTCTCTAGTGTCTCAGAGCCACTGGTTTCACATCAGGGTCAATGTGCAGTTTGACACGTTTGCCTTTAAGTTTCCCTAACGCGGTGAATAGCTGCGGGAACTCTCAGAGGAGAGATTCGGTGTGGGACTCATACACTTGATGCGCAAAGAAGTCTAGTTCCAGATCTTCCACTGTATGGCACCCCAGCAGAGTGCCTCCGTCTCCTTTGACAACATAAAATTTTGTATTGGTGGCGCGTTGTCTGTTTACTACGGAAACCTCTATGGTGCCTTGCAGGGGAAGAGGGTCACGACCTCCATACGTGTAGATTTTTGTTGTACTCTGGGTCATGTTCAGTTTAGGCGAGAGCTGTTGGTACATGGCATTATCCAAGACATTGACAGAGGCCCCTGTGTCAATGAGCACGGTTGCCGGAGTGTCATTTATTGTTACCGTGCTCATGGGAGGTGGCCGTCTCTTCTGTTGCCTCCACCCTGTAAATGAGATGACAAAGATATCTTCTTCGTCGTCATCCTCAAATGTCTGCATGTTCGTGTCTGTGTGTCCCCGAGGTGCAGTCTCTCCCGAACTTATGGTCTTGACTGTGGTCACCTTCGCTTTGGGCTCCCACTGTCTCCCTTTACCCATCTGCCACATCGTGGCAAAATATTTACCTTTGCTGCACTTTTTAAACGACTTTCCTCATGCCGGGCAGCTCACTTGCGTCTTGTGCTCATATCCGCAGCTTCCATACGTACCCTCGCCTTGTCTCGGGATGCTCTGACGATGGGCTCGACCTGTTCCTCCTTCACAGGTGATGGGCAAGTTGCAGAGGCACCTGCCATGGATTGGCCCCTTGCCGCAGCCATAGCATCTGCACGGACGGCAGAGAGTTCATGGGAGCGTGCCAAGATCAGGATCTCATGAAGTGAGATACCGGGCTGTCTCATGATCAGTTTCCGCAGCATGTTGGACCGGCACCCCTGGATTATTTGCGCTCAAATCTCCTCGTGTTGGTTCAGGCCCACACACGTGCTGGTGAGCTTCCGGAGCCTGGCATAGAACATATCTACTGATTCGACGTCTGTCTGCTGCGCCTGGCGCAATTTGAAACGTTCGTAACCAGGGTTAAGTTGAGGGTCAAAGTGCTGGTTTAGCGCTGCCACCGCAGCGTCCTAGTCCGTGGCATCTCCAGTGTTAAGGAGCGTGTTGACAAGTTCGTGAAGTTCATCGCCTCCCATTATGTAGCATCAACGATCTCCGCACCACCCCGTCGGTTTCTCTCGTGGCACAGAAGTAGTTGTCTAAACAGCCGAGCCAGAGACGCCAGCGCGGCGCAGCAGTGGCGGGGTCAATAAACTGGCTGAATGGGGGCAGAGCTGCTATGGAGGAATGAGCATGTGGGGGAGCAGGTGCAGGCTGCTGTTCTCGGTTCTGCTGTGATATACTCATCTTGCAGAGTGAGTGCTATATACAGAGTACATATGTTTGACTTTGTGCTTTTCTGGTTGTTATGCTGTATGTCTTTTTTTTTTCTTTTTCCCCAAAGCGGTGTGTTTGTATAGTAGGGAATCTGTCCTGGTTCAGGCACTGCTGTCAGGCAACATGCAATCAGTCCGTATGGGTGCCTGTTATTTTGCTGTTGGAGTTGCCCACGTTCCTTCTATTGCCCTCTCACTTCATAACAACCCCTGACCTGGGCTACTCATCTGCATGTTCTTTATTTTTTTATTGTATTTTTTTTCATTGTGGTGGGCTGAAGTCTTCAGGGAGAAGGCCAAGCCTACCTTGCTCCTGATCGTCATGTGGACAGGCACTGTGGGCGCCACCTCCTTGGGTCCTCACGCCAGCTTGCCTCAAACAGAGACGTCGCCCGGGGGTCATTCACCCCGAGGCCTCCTCAGGCACCGCATCTGCCACATGGTGTCTCCACGGTGTGCTCAGTGGAGCGAGCGCGCACACCCCTCGTGCCGCAGAGCGTCAGCGTGAGCGGTCAAGGGCAGGTAGGCCGCTTGCCGATGCTGGGTGTCAGCACGCAGGGCGAGACAGGTAAGGCGTAGCACGCCATGCGTGCCGCGATTGTTGTTTTTTAAAAAATTTTTTATTTTCTCCGTGAAATCCGACCTCCGTCGCCAGTGTAGTGCGGGGGTCGTCCCGCTACAATACAAATGGAGACCACACGCTTGCTTGGTAACAGCATACGACTGCCTGGTCAGCAGCCGTCACTTTATTTATTAACTCGGGCTTTCACCCGCCCCCTTGCCCTCAGAGAGCAACAAAGTATGGGAGAGCCCGGATAGCTCTCTACAAGTATTTCAAATTTAGTTTATAGCACAATACAACCTTAAAGCATTCATTGTAATCCTTTTTTGATTTAAGGTCCCAATTTCAATAGTTTGAAACTAGTTTAATTTGAAAAGCTCGATTTCATCAACAAACGGATGCGGGATTCTTCTCTGTGATCCTGTCCTACAAACAGTCCTCCACAGGCAACTGGACTCAGGAAAGGGAAACCAGACTCAAGCAGCAAGTCCTGGCTACAGCAACATTGTACAATCATTTCTAAACAAGGATACCGCCAACCACGAGGGAAGTTAGACCCAGTAATCTAAGAGGCCTGCCATCTCTCTAGAACATTTGAGATTTCTACCTGTTGCGCTTGTTGTTCACATCTAGCACCCGGGGCTCAACGTTCTGCATGCACGTGCCACATCAATTCACACCACACCAGCACTCTGCAGTGATCACCTATCTCTCGCTGACTGCAAGACGCACGTTGCATGTGGGCCTGGCACACTGCCTCCATGTGCCCAAATCCCACAGAGTGTTCTCCACTTTCTGCCATTACTACATGATTATTTATTATGTACTCTGTCTACAAATCGTGTTCATGAGAACGACTGTAAGTATCACAAACAGCTCAGCAACAATTATACAAATAAGTCCCTAGGTTAAATATGCCCCAGTTATATTTCTTCACACTATCATACCATACTAGTTTTACCTAAATTGTAGCCAGCTGTCTAACAGCATGACTGTATAAGTCTTAAACAATATGCAAAGGCATGCATTAGGTCCCTGCATACATTGTTGAGCCTTTAGGCCGAAAGTCGAAACTCCACGATTCAGCATCCTATCCAGCAAGCGGTCCATGTGTCTTGCCCCACGGCCTTACCAATAACTTGCACACCTTTTCTAGGCATGATGGTTAGTGCAGCAAGGAGCAATTGGCTTATACTTGGCTTCTGTATAATTATATAGGATATTTGACTGTTGCTTTTTGTTAAAAAAAAAAAAAAAGGGCACACTAAAACGTACTTGTACCTTTATTCCTCTTTCCTTTCCTACAGGATTGACACACAAGGTTATCTCCTTTGCAGCTTTCTTTCAGATGCACCATTTACAAACAAAAAGTGAATCAGAGAATGGAAATCTTCTTTCTTGGTTCTTGTAGCGTAAGCTAGGACAATACATTTGTCAAGGGTCCAACGCCACTGGCCTGGTGCCCTCTGTTCCCTCCCCCGATGTTAGCCTGACCCACATGCACCTAGGTCTATTTAGCAAGTAACATGAAAAACACACATATAAGCCTTTTCACACATCACCAGTTGCACACCACTTGTGTCCCAGAGTCTTGCAGTGGTGAATGCACACTAGTGCATAAAAAGCTCAACAGTACTTATGCCACTCAGTCCCTTTTCTGTGTCATAGGAACTCATGATGGGCAACTAATACAACCAAGACATGCAGTGGTTCAAATCGCCACACAAGTCTGAGTTTCTGTTGGTTTGTTCTTTGCATTGAAAATTAGTAACGTATCTCTGGGTTTCTAAATATTGTGACTAGTATAAATACAATCTGGAAAAAATTATTTCATGATTTGAGACCCCTTCCAATTTGCGAATGAGTTTCCACCTACTTGAAGTAGGTGGTAAAATGTGAATGTTTTGCGACAACATTCCAGTCCCAAAATATTCTTGCATACTGCTGCGATTCGGTATTAGGAAGGGGCGCCCTGAACATGACCCTTCCTAGTACCTAATCGGTATACATTCGCAATTCTAAATTGCGATTCGGTAACATGTTACCGAATTGCAATTTAGAATTCATACATACCACAATGCACTTTACTTGTCGCAAACAGCCTGATTCTGTGAATTGGGCCATTTGTGACTAGCAAAATGTGTGATGCATCTGGCCCTTGGAGTGTTTAAATCTGGTGTGGCACGTATATCTAGGCAAGCTATAGTATATGATAAAGGCGATTGTATGTTGAATATATATATGATAATGTAGTTTCAATAGCTTGCCAGAAAGGGTTAAATGTGTTTTCAGTAAAATAGTAGATGTTCTAGGTCACCTATGGGGTGATGGCAATGACAACAAGTAGCTGAAGGCTTAAGACCTCGTTTATTTAGATATTCTGGAGTCCAGAATGGTTTGTATGTTGTCCATAGTTTACATTGTAAGATGAGAGACAAGACTTTGTATAGCATAGATCTCCAGATGTTGGCCAGTGTGACGGTGGAATGGGGTTGGCTTTGTATTTAATGCATGATGCTGTCCATGTCTTTTGGATCTCGTCTGGTATTGTTGGTGATGTTTTATTAAGTGTATTATAAAAGTATGGAGACTCTATGGCTCTTAACAAATACGTTTTGAAGAAAGGTTAGACAGTCGGCTTTGTGTGTTTTTTTAAAGCCTCTAAGAGCAACTTTAAGGGACAGAAAGTTGTAGAAATCGATTGAAGGTGAAGGTTGAATTTAGAGCCTAATGTAGCGAAAGTTTTTGGTTTTCAAAGTGGATATTGTCTTTAACGTTTTATATGCCGACTGAGGCTCATCTTTCCCAGAAAAGGGGTTAAAGTTAAGTTTGATAGTTGGTTTGAACTATAGGGAGGCAGGCTCTGAGCCATCGATTTAATGAGGGAAGCATTTGTCTAGATTTTTGATAGCAGAGATGAAGTACTTGATAATTTGGTAGGAGTGAGGTACGTTAATGTGTTTGGTTGTCAGTGTTTATAAGCGAAAGTAGAGAAAGTAGGCCTGAATCAAGGTCTACCCAGGCCGGTGGATGTGAAAGAAATGGGTGCAGCCACCAAATGGTTGCTCTGGCTAAGTAAGCAGTTTGATAATTCAAGAAGTTGGGGAGATTTATGCCACTGTGGTATTTGTTTAGCTGTAGTTGCTGAAGAGAAATTCTTGCTTTTTCCCTTTCCACATGAAGGCTGATATCAGGGCCTTGATTGATGTGAAAAATAGGTGAAGTGGAAACATTGTAATAAAAATTGATTTGTGGAGCAATCACCACGTTAACTGTTTCAGCCCTACCCCACCATTTGATAAACTTCGGTGACCATTCCTCGATTAGCTTTTTGATTTTCGCGAGTAAGGAGGATTCTATGTAAAGTTTAGTGTTTGAAATAGAGCTTACAACCTCTATTCCCAAATATTTTGATTTGTTTGGTTGCCATTTAAGATTGTAATCTAAGGCCATGAATGGGAAGACAGAATTTATTAAGGGGGACAATTTTGTTTTTCTCCTTATTTAAGGTATAGTCTGAGACTTTGGCGTAATCTGTGATAACTTGGAGTATTTCAGGGATGGTGCTATCTGCCTCAGTAAAGAAAATTAGGATATCGTCTGCATACACTGCCAATTTCAGTGTCATTTTTTAATTAAATTCTTTGAATTTTTGTATTTCTTTGAATGGAGTGAAGTGTGAGGTTTGATTGAGAGGCAGAGAAATAAAGGAGACAAGGGGCAACCTTCCCTCGTGCCTTGTGCTGAGTTACATACTTCTGAGATGAGTCCATTGAGTTCTATTCATGCTGTTGGGTTACAGTAAATTGTCATGGCCATACAAAAATATCTTGATCCGAAGTTAAATTTTTCTAGAGTAACTTTAAAAAAATGCCAAGGTATACAGTGTTGAATGCTTTTTCTGCGTCTTGGTCCATGGCCATGGCCGGGTGAGTAACTTGGTTTTCTCAAGAACATGGCAAAAAGTTCTAATGTTATCGGCAGCTAGGTGCCCTCCTATTTGTGATGGGTGTATGAGAAGTGGAAGGACTTTTTCAAGTCAAAGTACCAGTACTTTAGAATACATTTTATAACCAGTATTTAATAATGAAATAGGCCTAAAGTTTTTCACGCTGAAGGGAGGTTCCCCACCTTTGGAATGACAACAATATGGGCCTCACAGAATTAGCCTCCAGTTTTACCCAGGGAGTCAAAAGTATGGAAAAGGTTAAGAATATGAGGCTATAGTAGGTGTTTGTAGCTCTGGTAGAAAGACGCTGGGAAACCATCTGGGCCAGGGGCTTTTTTCGGTTTCAGGGATTTGATGGTTGTTGTGATCTCGTCTTGTCTATTGGGGTTGTTGAGGAGTGTCGGGTCCTCTTTTGAGACTGTGGGAAGCTGAAGAGAGTTCATTAAAGATTTACAGGCTTCTGAGTTGGCATCATCTCCTATTTTAGTAGGGTTGTATAGTTGTGAGTAGAAGTTGTGGGAGGTAATGTAGATGACATAGCAAGTCCCTGAAAGAGTAAAAGAGATCCCCCTGTGCAGGTGATAAGTCAATGTGTACCTGAGGCGACATGTTTAAAAAAAACTAAGTACAATCGTCTTGTTGGAGAAGGCACAACATATCTCTATTTCATAGAATACACCACATATTATGGGCTTTGCACAGTTTTGTTATATGCCAATTTTGTAGTCTTTCCAGATGAGGGTCTTTATTTGCTTCATTTGGTCTAGAATCATGTTAGTATGTTGGTATCTTAAAGGTCAGAAGATAAGAACCCTTGGTTTGATAGGGGATATCGAAGTGGCATGTGTTATTGGATGGCCACATTTCCAGAGGCTCTATCAAAACAAGCATGAATCACAGAAGTGAATCCATACGTGCAGACTTCGACAGTTATTATCCAGGGGATGAATTTCCATAATATCAGTGTTGTATGGCTCTGCAGTTTTGAGAACGACTTGTCTTTTTTATCTTACTTATGAGGCCAGTGACATCACAAGAAATGCATTTTGTATGGCTGTGGGAGCTGGACGTTCCGTTATCACCCCCCCATATCAATCCTCTGAAATGGAGGCGTCGCCCTTCAAGACCAAGTCTGTGCATGCTAAATGTAGTGCACTGGGTATCCTAAAAACTACTAAAACACCTCTTTCCCTCCCTACACTTAAAAATTTGAAGCATCTGTCGATTTATCACTTATCTGAAGAGTTGGCCGATATGGAGGAGCCCCATCAGTAGGTTAAGCCTACGCCTATTATTCCCTATGATATCTCTTAGCAAAAACTCTGTTAAAAACAATAATAAGGAAAGAG
The DNA here is from genome assembly GCF_031143425.1 of Pleurodeles waltl. Lineage (NCBI taxonomy): Eukaryota > Metazoa > Chordata > Amphibia > Caudata > Salamandridae > Pleurodeles > Pleurodeles waltl. The sequence continues at coordinate 810,035,479 of NC_090442.1, read as the reverse complement.
AACTAGACTTCAGTCTCAGCACCCACAAGTTGCCAAAGGTTGGTGAATTTATAGAATATGTATCAGTGCGTATTAACATTTATAGCACAATCCCTAGCGTATGCTTTACAGGAGTCAAGTGTCCTTTGCAATAGGATCATTATCTTCTTGTGCCGAGGATAGGCATCTTCGTCTCCCCCAGCTGGGTCATGTGTGAGGCCCGAGCTAGGAGGTCCTTCCCCTATGTCTAGAGCGTCTATTCTTTCTTTCAGATGTGTATTGCCATCTGCTGGCCGACCTGGTTTTTCTTTGTTTGTGTGATTCTGTTTTCTTCGGGTTGCGTTGCTTTCTCAGCCATCCATGCTCTCCGTTTGGTAGCAAGTGGTCACATAGGATTCATGACAGGTTGTTCCTTCACCCGGTACCCTCCATCTGGGAGGTTTGAAGAAGGGACAGTTCTGGAAAATGACTAACTCTGGCTTTGTATATTTTCATGTAGCGTATGTATGTTGCTTTCATTTGCTTCGTCACCTCTACGAAAGATTTCTGATGATTTCTGCTGACAATGGACATTTATAATATAGGCCGGAAATATCAAAATCCAGATTAGTTGTTTTTATAATTTTAAAACTCTTTTGTAAAAATATGTTGTACTATCTTGTATGTTTTTGTTTACATGGACGTGGTTTACCTAAATAAACTAAATTTAAAGTAATCATTAACACTTGATTAAACAGTCAAAATACAGGTTTGTGTGTGGATATAGTACTTGGCACATCTAAAAATGTAAATTGCCTATTTGTATTTAATAAGAAGAAATACATTTGAATTTTACACCTTCTTTAGGTATTTGCTCGTCGTGCCTTGTGTAAGATTGATGAACTTAACAAGCTCGAAAGCATGACTGATTCTCCACACTACGACGGGGCAAAAAAAGCTTTCACTGAAGCCACGACCAAGGTAATTTTTCCATTCAGCTGCAAAAGAGTTTTCAAAAGGAATCAATATGTGTAAAGGTAGGAATCAATTTTTATTACTTGATTTTCGCTTTATTGAAGGCTATGTTTACCACACATTGCATTACTTTTTATAGGTCCATGTAATTTATGATTGGTATTTAAAAGAATCCACCTATATCATTAAAGGGGTCTTTTAGAGTTTGGTGAGAGGGAGCCCTACTTTAAATCTGTGCCCCCCCCCCCCCCCCAAACCTACGGTTTCTTGCCTAACATAAAGGTCGGGGAATTACTAGGTTTTTGGCAGCAAAACTTCTGCTGACCCTACCATTGAGAACTTTTTGACCGGCACAGGGCCACCAGTTTGTGTACATTAGAGGTTAGGCTGTTGTAACGGAAAGTTTCAACTCTATTAAGGTCATGGAGGCGTTGATTATTCTTTATCTACCTTCACTTTACTATACAAATTACAATCAGCAGCAATGAACAACAGCCTGGCAATAAAAATTAACATTCACATAAAACTCTGGAAATCCAACAGTCTTAGTAACCAATCAGGAATAGGCAGTCAACAAAAAGTCCATCATCTGTTTTGAAGCTCTGTCTTTCTTTGCACGCAAAACGCAACCGTTCTTTACTAAAGCGTCCTGTTTGGATCCATCAGCACATAGGAAATAGAGAGGCCAATGAGTATTTGCAATCTCTGAAAAAATCGGCACCACCTGCAATTAAAACTATCAGCACTGTCCTCTAGCAACAGATAATACATAATTATTACATGTAAAATAATAGTACTTACTGATAACGGGGGGGGGGAGAACCTCAGATTTTCTCGTCGGGTGGGATAATCCTCACCTCCATGTCCTTAATAGAATTGAAACTTTCCGTTATGACAGCTAGGACATTTTACATTCTATGTCAGGACCGGCAGCGAGCTTTATGCTAGTTTAAAGCTTGTTCACCCCCCAAATGAGCCACATCCAGCACTGCTTAAAGTAGAATCTCTTAAATGTGGAGTCTGAGGGCCAGTCTTCTGCATTCATAATGTCCTCCAACAAGCACTGAGGGTGAATGCCTTCGAAGTCATTGCTCCTCTCGCTGAGCGTGCTCCAAACATACCAGCATTTATACCTGCCTCCTGACTCCTGCATTACTCAGCGGACCCAACGGGCAATCGTGGGTAAAGAGACTGCTTTATATGGTTTCTACAGAGTAATGAGATGTTGCCTCTCACATAGAGGGCGGAATTCTTCTGTTATCTCTTCATAGGCTTTTAGCAATTGTACCACACATAGCTCGGGAGAATCAGCAAACGCTGGGTATGAGATCACCAGGGTCGGCTCCTCCATTAGGGCAAAGGAGCATCGCCCCCGCCAACAGCAGCAGCAGCAACAAACCTTTTACCAAAAAATGATAATAAACTATGTTTATTATCGTTTTTTGGTAAATGGGGCGGGTCACAGGCTGTGACATGCATGGAGGGGGAATACACAGCACTCCCTCTCTGGACATGTATGTTTGGCTGGCTGTCTCGGGCCGGCCAAACACACATACGCAGTTGGGTCTCTCCAGCCTGGCAACAGTTGCCGGGCTGGAGAGAGCCTGCACAGGCTTCCAGTCTGCCTGGGAGCGCCCTGCTGGGCGCTCCAGCTAATTTTGATGCTGCTCTGAGCAGTGTCAGGATTGGTAGGAAGGCAGGCTGAGAGCCTGTGCCTGCAGGCTGTCGACAGAGAAGAGGAGAGGAGCAGCATGGTCGTGAAGACAGCGGCGGCACAGGTACGTTTAAAAAAATAAAAATAATCACCCTACAAGCCCTGCCCCCACCCGTGCACGCACCTCCTGCCCCTTTTCAGTACCGCGAGCGCCTGGTATTGGAGTTTGTTGGTCTGCTGGCTGTAAATGAAACCCCTTCAGGGGAAAATATTCTACCTGTAATATTGAGGGCTCATACATCTGAGACCCTCTTGCAGGACACCAGACATAATAGCATGGCCACTTTGGCTGAAATCTCCCTACAGGATAGAAATCTATTGGTTTACCAAAATAGGAAAATATTAAGAATCTTTTTACATCCCAAAGAGCCAAATATCGAGGCTCTGGTTGGAGTGAGAGGCGGATATCCCCGCAGCAACCAGCACACAAAAGGATATTCTGCCACTGGGGATCCGTCATTTGACGCATGAACCGCTGAGATAGCTGAGCAAAAGGCATTAACTGTATGGTAAATCAAGCCATTGGAATCCAGTTCCAGCAGAATGTTGAGCACCTGGTCTACATCTGTGCCCACGGGATCCAAACCCCGTCGCATACACAATCCATCTCGTCCAGGCCAATCTAGAACGTTTAACTGCTTTCTGCCCAAGCCTTGGACAGAAGGACCTCAACCTGTTTCAAAAGTCCTGGGATTTTCTAACGTGCCCTGTAATCTGCCATACCATAATGCGTCTTCCAGCACCAGCTGGAGCAGAGCCTGGTCCGGATTCAAGAGGAGAGAGTGAAAGAGGGTGATAAAGATTGGAGAATCCTAAGAAAGTTCCATCAGAACTGGAAACCAAACTTGGGCCCTCCAAAAGGGCATCACCAGGACAACCTCCTATAGTTGTCTCCACACTTGGGCTGAAATCCTTGTTATCATCAAGAATGAGGGAAAGGCATAACTCCTCTCTTGCATCCAGTCCTGCAAGAATGCATCTGTAGCCGCTGCCAGAGGATCTGGCCTGCAGCTGAAGAAATGGACCACCTAATGGTCCAGACATAAGGCAAATGGGTCCACTGAGAACAAACCCCCACCTGTCTGAGATCATTGCAAAAACTCCCGGGTCCAACTTCCAGCGGCTTGAATCATGAAGATTGTAGGAAGTTGGCTCTGTATATACTATTTCAAAGTAAGAATTAGTGTGCACAGAGTCCAAGGGTTCCCCTTAGAGGTAAGATAGTGACAAAAAGAGATAATTCTAATGCTCTATTTTGTGGTAGTGTGGTCGAGCAGTAGGCTTATCAGAGGGTAGTGTTAAGCATTTCTTGTACACACACAGGCAATAAATGAGGAACACACACTCGAGGACAAATTCCAGGCCAATAGGTTTTTATATCGAAAAATATATTTTCTTAGTTTATTTTAAGAACCACAGGTTCAAGATTTACAAACAATACTTTAAATGAAAGGTATTTCACTCAGGTATTCTAGGAACTTTGAATAATCACAATAGCATGTACAGTTTTGACAAAAAGGGCAATAAGCTATTTTAAAAGTGGACACTGCAAAAATCAACAGTTCCTCGGGGAGGTAAGTAAATGTTAAGTTCACAGGGAAGTAAAAGACTTACAGGGTTCAAAGTTGGGTCCAAGGTAGCCCACCGTTGGGGGTTCAAGGCAACCCCAAAGTTACCACACCAGCAGCTCAGGGCCGGTCAGGTGCAGAGGTCAAAGTGGTGCCCAAAACACATAGGCTTCAATGGAAATAGGGGTGCCCCGGTTCCAGTCTGCCAGCAGGTAAGTACCCGCGTCTTCGGAGGGCAGACCAGGGGAGTTTTGTAGGGCACCGGGGGGGGGGACACAAGCAGGCACAGAAAGTCCACCCTCAGCGGCACAGGGGCGGCCGGGTGCAGAGTGCAAACAGGTGTCGGGTTTCTAATAGGAATCAATGGGGAGACCAGGGGGTCTCTTCAAAGATGCAGGCAGGCACGGGGGGCTCCGCGGGGTAGCCCCCACCTGGGCTAGGCAGAGGGTCGCCTGTGGGTTGTTCCTGCACTGGAGTTCGGTTCCTTCAGGTCCTGGGGGCTGGGGAGGGGGGGCACATCCCTAATCCTATTGGGGGAATTCTCCTTTCTACAAGATGGAGGATTTCTAAAAGTAAGAGTCACCTCAGCTCAGGACACCTTAGGGGCTGTCCTGACTGGGGGGTGACTCCTCCTTGTTTTTTTCATTATCTCCTCCAGCCTTGCCGCCAAAAGTGGGGGCAGTGGCCGGAGGGGCGGGCATCTCCACTAGCTGGGATGCCCTGTGGCACTGTAACAAAGGAGGTGAGTCTTTGAGGCTCACCGCCAAGTGTCACAGTTCCTGCAGGGAGAGATGAGAAGCACCTCCACCCAGTACAGGCTTTGTTCCTGGCCACAGAGTGACAAAGGCACTCTCCCCATGTGGCCAGCAACATGTCTGGTGTGTGGCAGGCTGGCAAAACTGTCAACAAAAGGATCACCTTCAAGCTCCTGATCCACGCACACAAAGCACTGCACAACACCGGACCCACCTACCTCAACAACCGACTCAGCTTCCACACCCCCACCCGAAGCCTCCGCTCAGCCAACCTCGCCCTCGCCACAGTCCCCCGTATCCGAAAAACCACCGGCGGCGGTAGATCCTTCTCCTACCTCGCCGCCAAAACCTGGAACACTGTCCCCACCATCCTACGACAGACCCAGGACCTGCTGGCCTTCAGAAGACTCCTCAAGACCTGGCTCTTCGACCAGTAGCACCCCCCCTCTCCCCAGCGCCTTGAGACCCTCGCGGGTATGTAGCGTGCTTTACAAATGCAGTGATTGATTGAGCCCACACTGGAAGTCGGTATGTTTTCAGGGGGCATCTCTAAGATGCCCTCTGGGTGTATTTTTACAATAAAGTGGACACTGGCATCAGTGTGCATTTATTTTGCTGAGAAGTTTGATACCAAACTTCCCAGTTTTCAGTGTAGCCATTATGGTGCTGTGGAATTCGTGTTTGACAGACTCCCAGACCATATACTCTTATGGCTACCCTACACTTACAATGTCTAAGGTTTTGCTTAGACACTGTAGGGGCATAGTGCTCATGCACATATGCCCTCACCTGTGGTATAGTGCACCCTGCCTTAGGGCTGTAAGGCCTGCTAGAGGGGTGACTTACCTATGCCACAGGCAGTGCGAGGTTGGCATGGCACTCTGAGGGGAGTGCCATGTCGACTTAGTCATTTTCTCCACACCAACACACACAAGCTGGCAGGCAGTGTGTATGTACTTAGTGAGGGGTCCCTAGGGTGGCATAAGACATGCTGCAGCCCTTAGAGCCCTTCCCTGGCATCAGGGCCCTTGGTACAAGGGGTACCAGTTACAAGGGACTTACCTGAGTGCCAGGGTTGTGCCAATTGTTGAGACAAAGGTACAGTTTAGGGAAAGAACACTGGTGCTGGGGCCTGGTTAACAGGGTCCCAGCACACTTTCAAATCATAACTTGCCATCAGCAAGGGCAAAAAGTCAGGGGGTAACCATGCCAAAGAGGCATTTCCTTACACAGATGACAAGTTCCAATTTGCCACCTGATTCATGTGACCAGGGAGATCATCGGCCATGGCTGACACATGATGGTCCAGGCAGTACTGCCAAAAATCCTTTGATAGATCAGACAGGGCCTTGGTCTCTCCCAGATGGTGGATATAACGTACTGCTGACACATTGTCCATCTTGAGGAGGACACAGGACTGGATACTGTCTCTGGTCAAACAATGGACTGCAAAGGAGGTGGTGAGGAGCTCCAAGCAATTGATGGGTAATCTCTGTTCTTGTTCTGACCAGCTTCCTCCTGTGAACACTTCCCCACAATGTGCACCGCAGCCGAGGTTACTAGCATCAAATTCCATGCCCAGATCTGGGCTGGAGCCCCAAATCACCCTCCCATTCCAAGCTTCCATGGGGGAAAGCCACCACCAGATTCCCTCCCTTGCCTTGTCTGACAAGACAGCCAACTGGGAGTACGTTAGCCCCTTCTGCAAGTGATGAGCATTGAGGCATTGCAATTCCCTGTGCTGCAAGGGGCCCACAAAAATTGCCTCTATGGAGGACGACAGAAGGCCTACCAGCTGAACAATTTGTCAGAGGGAAGTGTGTTGTTGGGAGAGGGATCTCCTTAACTCGTGCCGATTCTTCGCCACCTTTGGGTTGGCAGACTCAAGATAACATCTGTGGAATCTATCATGAACCTCAGAAAAGTCGTTGATTGGGAAGAGGTCATAAACATGTTTTAGGTCCAGACACCATACAATCGAACGGCGGTAAGACATCCCGGAGGAGATTACACCCCCCCCCATTTTGAAGTGGCAGTACACTAAACCATCATTGAACTCTCTGCGGTTGATTACTAGTCGTTGTCCTTCGTCTCCCTTGTCGACCAAGAAGAAGTTGCTGACAAAACCATTGGGGTTAGGTTCGAACAAGAAATGGCTCCTTTTTGTAGTAGAGCGTCTACTTCTATGAGACTGATAGCCTGATGAGAAAAGTTTATGGGATGGGAAGGGGACTCCTGATGTGGGGACCCATAAAATTTAATTTGAAACCTCCTGATTGTCTGCAAGACCCACACATCTGACGAAATGGATGCTGACGTGGAAAACTTTGCCCATCAACCTCCTACTTTTAGAAGGGAAGAAGGGCAAACACTCACCATTAGTAGAGGAGTGGGAGGCTTGACCTCTAAATCTGCCTCTGCCCTGGAACCGCTGGCCTCTGGTGGGGTAGAAGTATGAGATGTTGGATTGGTCCTGCCATGGACCATGCTTGGAGCCTTGTCCCCTGAAGGGGATTTGAGAGGAGAAACTGCCGGCCCCTTGGAAAATCCTAGGTTTGAAAATCTTCTTAATGACGGTCTGGGCCTTGTCCAGGGATGAGAATTCAGCCACAGACTTCCCCAGCTCTTTAATCGAAGAGTCACCAAACAGTGTGCCCTTGGCCACCGGCCGTGCTTACAAGAACGCAAGGTCACTGAGCTTGGGGTCGATGTTGATTAATAGGGAGGGGTGTCGATTGGTGCACAGCGCACACTTGGTCTTCCCTAGAAATATTACTGCTCACTTCGCCGATCCAGAGAGGACCTCTGGGGAAATAAGGGACCCTGACATCTTGTCTAGAATCTTGACCATGAGGCCCACTACATCAAGCAATGTGCCTTGACAGGAACGTCAAGACCGAATGATTCCTTTCTTAGGGGCCTTAATTAATTTTTCCAGGAGCTTGGCCATCCTGGGGTCAATATCTGGTGTGAGGGCAGCCTTTCCCTCTAAGGAGGGGTGGGGACATTCCGCCCAGAGGCAGCTGCACACCTTCCCCTTCAATGACTTCTGTCACCTTTTCTGCTGGGGCCATTCTGATGACTGTGGGTGAATAATATCACCGGGGTCCAACATGTCCACCACGGATTCAGAGGGGGTATGCCCTGGAGGAGTAACAGGTGCTGATGGCAGGGGCCAAGGCCCGGATTGGCTGGCTTCAGCATTCAAATCCCCTTGGAATTACTCACCCTCCACCAAGTCTAGGAACGGGGGGGGATCGGACAACCCATCCATGGACCCCACTTGCCCACCTGAGGGCTTACCTTGACCTAGGAACAGCCTCTTTAGAACCCAAAATGCGTCCTGATCCATCCCAATGCCTTTTTCAAGCTAAGAGACCCTTTGTGATGTTGTGGTACTTTAGCACATTCTTCCGCAGTCTGCTGGACCAGGTGTTGTTCCAGGGGTGATGAGGAGGGGGGTGGGGGTCAACACCAAGCGTTCCCGCGGTGCAAACGGGCACACAAGTCTGGAAACAGTAAAAACAATAATAAAAGGCTCAATAAAGGCACAATCAACAGTACAAAATTGCAGCACCCACCCACAATTTGGTAAGAGTGAGGGAGAAGCAATTATTGTGGCTGGTGAGCAGCAAAGAAAGAGGCAGCATCAGAACAGATGATGAACTTTGTGTGGACTGCTTATCCCTGATTGGTTACTAAGATAGTTGGATTCCCAGGGTTTTATGGGAATGTTAATTTTTATTGCTTAGCTGTTGTTATTAATGGCTGATGATTGTATTTTGTTTAATAAAGCAAAGGAAGATAAAGCATATTCCTCGCCTCTGGTCCTGAAAAAGATTCCTGTTTATGGCCGGAGATGTGACATACATTTTTCTTTTATGGGATTGCCATGCATGGCTGAAAGGAAACTTCATGAATGACCACCACATGCAGGGAGAAAAGTGCCTGTGACAATTTACTTTATTATTTCAGGCCATGATATTTTTGGGAAATTGTTCCTGCGATGTTGGTGGAAGAACAAAAAAGGCCTGCCTTCAAATAAAGTAGGTCGTCTACTGTGCTGCAAGTAGAAGCTGTAGCCTCCACTAGCCCCTGTGGTATGACGGACAATACCCCTTGAGGTCTAAATGACCCTCGAAATTTTCTGGAGGGGTTCTTTCCCTTTCCAAAACTGTTGTCTAAATACTTTGTTTGGGGAAGGTCCATTGCAAGAATGAATACAACAATTATATTGAGTATGCACCCAAATTGATAAATAGTGTGGGTGATATGAAGTACACAATATAATGTGGGAATTTAGAAAGCCACGTAAGGTACATCTCTTTGGTGGTTTTTTGGAAGAGTACCCTTTCAGTAGAGGTTTTATATGTTTCCTAGCTGATGCAAGCTAGCTTTCTTTATTTATGTGATTGCAGGTGATGACCTTTCCTGAGGTAGGCAGCAGTGGTCTGTCATTGAGGGTGGAGGAGTTCCACTCCTCAACCTTTTTCGGATGCCTGTCAAGTGTATGTCAGGCTAAGTAAAGGTCAGCCTGATAAACACTGTTCATGCTCAGGTCTGGCATCCAGCCATGGTACATGCACTAAATGAGCAGGCGCCTGGCTGTCCGAGCCAAAATCTGCCAAGCTGAAGATTTCAGAGCCCAGCGGAAGTGACTTCCTTGTTCCGGCGAATTCTTCTCTGAGCCTCCCCCTCATGACAATGAGGAACGTCACTGATCGACTTGTACCTGAGTGCTTCAGTTTTAAACAGTGAAAATGCCCATGCTGAGTGACCTTCAGTGACACTTCCCACAGAGTGTGTTGAGGTCAGCAACTCTCATTGACCCCATACCACTCTGTGACGGGGTAAGGAAGGTTCTCCTCTCATTGGCTGACTTTTCATAAGGTCAGCCAATGAGAGGAGGAAGCAGGATCGTTCTTCAGTCCCTTCTTTCATAAACCAACAAGAGGCTTCCTGCTGCCACCAAATATGTGGCTTGGTAATTTTTGTTTTTGGTAAGGTTGGGTGAGTGTGGTGTATGTATGAATGTTTGTGTGTGTGCATGCTATTAATGTGTGTATAGTGTGGGTGTGAGTACACATGTGTGAAAGAGAGTGTGCAGGGGTGTGTTCCTACCTCACACCTGCTGCACATTACAGGCCACCACTGGTAGTGGGATTTTCTTTCATTTAATTGTAATTATCCATGTACCTTTACTCTCTAGAGACATTTTCTAGTCAAGAAATGATGTGCTATAAAAAAAACTTTATTTTTATACATTCAGTCAAAACGTAAAACCAAATTACATTGTTCATGGAAAATATTTTGACCTGTTTTTTGATACCATTATGAGTCACTAGAATTTTGTTTATGATTTGCATCTTTTCAACAAAAGGTGTTCCTGTACCTAAATCTTCTGTCAGAGACAAACCTTTGTCTGTCAAGCTCTGTCCTGAGAAATGTTCCTTTTTTCTGTGCTTTTTCATAAAAATGTGATCTTTTTTTGGACACACTAACCCATATCCTGCCTTCACTCTCACATTTGAAGGCATACACCAAAGTTAAACATGACAAGCTGACACTTGACGTCTTTTGGTTTTCAAGTATTTGGGTATGAATTGAGGAGGTGCCAAATTCCCTTTACACAGGACTGGTATAAATCACATTTCAATTATCTTCAAATAATAAGCATTTAAGGTAGTCTATTTATAATGAGGTCCAAGTGGCAATTCAAGTGTAACTGTTTTAAATCCATTTCTGCAGAGCCTTCCTGAAGCAGAGGGACCAGACCCATACAGTACTACGCGTTGTTTGGGAAGGGGGACTTGCTCATACTACACATTATTCAGATCGGCAGAAGATAATTGAATACCCCGTGCAGGCTGTCCTGAGGGACCCACTTCCAATATATTCAGTTTAACATTCTTAACAGAGCTTTTCTTATGCCAGTTAGACTTTGTAAGATCTTCCCAAATGTGGGTCCAGTCTGTTCTCACTAAGCTTTACCGAACCTCACTCACATACTATGGACTTACTCCTCCCTACAGCTATACTGGGCTCAGCTTCTACAAATTTTAACGACCACAGTGGACCTTGTCCTACCTAACTCTTGAGAGACCCGCTACTAAATTCCTTGACTTAGCCCTCATTTTAGCTAAACAGGCCATAACTATGCAGTCGAAACATTCAGCCGCTTCCATGATTGCTGCCTGGTCACAAGCCCTGGCTATGTGGGGCCAAGTGGAGAGTGCGTTGTTACATAGGGAAGAAAAAGCAGGCCCGTGGAAATATTTTATATAACAGGCCTGGGACATACTTCTTGAGCAATTTAAAAACATTACCAAAGACGATACCATTCTGCCATGAAGGTCCTCCACTATAGACAACACTTGAAACCTGTTTTTGGACTCAAAGTGAACTAGTTGCACCTGTTAACCTTAGTTGGGCATAGGCCAGGCATAGCATAGTCTTCAATGGAGATTGCATGGAGCATTCTTGGGGTACATCCTTTTCCAATTCTTTTCGCATGAGACGGGTATATTGATTTATAATGGAGGTAGACGGCATCAGGATAGTGGGTGGGTTGGTTTTTTTTTTTTTTTTTTTGTGGTTGTACTATTTTTCTATAAGTAAAATGATCATGTCTTTACTACTTACGAGCCCATAGCCTGGGAAGGACAGTCAGTTTTGCTGATTGTTGACACGCTATCTTGCTGTGTGAACTCTATGTACCCATGCACGCCAATAAAAATCTGTTGGAAAAAAAAATCTGCATGCCTATTTGGCAGTTGGTTGTTTATTAATTTGATGGAGAAGCTTTAATAATAAATCTAGCGTCATTAAATGATATGTGCAGTGTGTTTTTACTTTAGTGCAAATGAGAGCTCATATACTCCTCTAAGTGTCCCTCCCTGGCAGAGAAGCGGGCAAACTTCAACTGCCACCACAAAAACAGAGCCAAACCATCACTAAATTAGAGCTATCAAATTGCAAGAAAGGGACTGTGGATTCAGCCCTTTTCAGTTTACTGTTCTAGACTCTGGTGCAACATTCATCTCCAGCTGAGGCTTAACTCTAGTCTCCTGCAATTCGGGCAAGCCTGCTGCACATGGGGCTACTAGCACTATTAAAATCTACAAATTCCCAGCATATGATTGTAGTACGGATAAGGATAGCACATGTGGCATTCTCTCTGATACTGTGGTGACTACAAATGTAAAAACTGCAGGATTAATATATTTACTAATTGAATATTGTGATAATGAAGTCTCCATATACATGGGGGGGGGGTTAGATACAGTATTTGTCCAGACGCCAGGCTCATCGTTGTAAACATAGAGTAGCGCATTCTGATGAATGTATGTAATGAGACCTAAGAATACTGATCTTATATCATTCCAAGGTTTGCTTGTAATGTTTATATTGAAAATAAAAAAACTAAATAAAAAAATCTACAGAGAGTTGTGCTGCTTAACACCCTAGAAGTCTGAGAGTTCTGTGTTCTCACACCAAAGGTGCTTTTTCTCTGTTAATGTGGTCCAAATCTCCAAATGATTTAGCGTTTCTAACTACTAAACTCCCTCATGTCTGTAGATAGTGTTAGACCTGGAGTCCTTGATGTGGTTCCCCCCTAACCCTCTGCCTCCAGAACTCCTGTTTTTGCTGACTTCATTTTGCTGGCCTTACTACTCTGCACTCTTCACCACTGCTAACCAGTGCTAAAGTGATTGTGCTCTCTCTTTAAAACATGTTGGATTGGCTTTTACCCAATTGGCATATTTAATTTCCTTGTAAGTCCCTAGTATAGTGGCACTACCTGTACCTAGGATCTGTAAAATAAATTCTACTAGTGGGCCTGCAGCACTGATTGTGCTACCGGCTTAAGTAGCAGTTTAAACATGTCTTAGACTTGCCATGGCAACCTGTGTGTGTGCAGTTTTAATCTGCCATTTGTGACCCGGCAAAGTAAACCTTATACGAGGCCCAAACTTTCCATTTTACTAAATATAAATGACCCCTAGAATAGGCCCTGCACAGCCTAGAAGGCAGGGTACAATGTATTTAAAAGTGAAACATGTACTTTTGAGTTTTGTGCATGTCCCAGTAGGGAAACACTCTTAAATTCATTTTTCACTGCTGCAAGGCCTACCTCTCCCATAGGATAACATTGGAGTTACCTTTTTACATTTTATAAGTGTCATTTACAAATAAGAAAATGTATTTGGTTCATGTTTGGTGTCTCTGAAAGTGTAACAAAAAGTTATGGTGAAGTCTGATTTTAAATTGCAATTTTGAAAATGCAATTTTTAGAAAGTTGCCATTTTCCTGCATTAGCCATTTGGAGCCTGCAGCCTATCTCTGTGTGACATGACTGGGTGTAGTTGACAGCTGGACTTTGTGTGTTCCTCCTAGACAGCCACACACTACGGGGAGCTTAGGTGAGTGGATGGGCCATCACTGGCAGGATGGGAGGGAGGATCTGGATACAACCCCACTTGCACTTGAATAGGCTGTGTCTTGTCTCCACGTAAAGGGCTGGTTACCCTCTGTAGTTAGTCTGGAGGGCCAGAAAGGCAGCCCATCTGTGGACTTCAAAGGCTTGCCTTTAGAAGCTTCTCCCCACTTCAAGGACACAACTGTATATAAATACTGGACCCCAGACACCAACTCTTCAGTTCACTTCTGGACCTGTGGATGCTCTGCCAGGAAGAAGGACTATTGTGCTGCTGAAAGGACTGCCACTATGCTGGACTGCTGTTCTGAAGGGATGCTGCCCTGCTGTGTTGACCTGCTGCCTGCTGCCCGCTTGCCTGGGTGAGAAGGACTCAACCCACAGTGACTCCAAGGGCTACTTGGCTGTCCTCGTCCTCCAAACCTCAGGGACATAATAGGCTTCCACCAACCTTGCACTTGCAAGTGGACTCTGCCAACTACGCATCTACCCTGCCAAGTGATGCCACCCCAGTCCTGGACATTGGGAGTGGGGTTAAGATGCTCTGACAGCCTGTGGATCCAGTGAAATGACACATCTTCTCTGCTGTGTGGCACAAACCTGAGCACAAACTGACGCATTGCCACTGCTGCGTGGATTGGGCCCTTAGCAAAGACCTGCATCACCTCTGATGCCTCATCGGAACTGCCACTGTGCGACGCATCCTCACTCAGGCCCTTCACATCTTGCTGGACTCCGCATTGCAGCCTTGCAGCTCCTCTGAACCAATGCATTTCCCTACCTGTGCGCTGCATCCTCGATGCCAGATTTGGCATTGTAAGCCCTGTCGACCAGGATCCTTGTAATGATACAAGCCCTCACATCAGAGCCTCACTGCACTTCGGAACGGACACTGCTTCGGCTGTTCGACCCATCTTCAACATGGAGACGCTCAGCACTCCGCAAACCAGGATTCAAGGTACTTTCTGCAGCTGACCTAACTGGGTCCCTGTAACGTATCCATTGCGGTCGGCCTGATCTTGTGACTTTGTCTTGGTTTGATGACACCAGATATTCACAGTTGGTGCTTTGTGCTTTTTGGTGCTATTTTCGAAAAAAATCTTTAAAATTGAATATCTCCAGTTCTGATAATTGTTTTTTGTTACTTTGGACTTGTTTTATATGAAAGAAAGTTCTATTTTTTAACCTGGTGTGGGATCCTTTTTGTGTGGTACTTTCACTTTCTTACTGTTTGAAATGTTTCATACATACTTTACACATTGTCTCTAAATTAAGCCAGACCGCTCTATTCCAAGCTGCTAGAGAGTTGAGCACAGGTTAATTTAGGGTTGGATTGTGCCTCATCCTGGCAAGGTTTGTGGTTGCTGCTGGACCAGGGTTCACACCCCAGTCAACCAACAGTCCAATTTATTACACATAGCATTTCAGCTTTTTAAAGGTAGATTTGTGTTCTTTAAGCACCAAACATAATATAAAATAAATGAAAATTAAATGTATATTGAGTAATTGTACTGGTTATACCTATCCTACCCCCCAAAACACTTGCGAGGCCAAGTATGCCTCCATTATTTGCATATGATATTTTCTTTTGTTGGAATTTAGAAGGATGAAACGTGCTCATCCATTCACATTTTCACAAACTAATGAGTTTTATCCAGGGCTCATGCCAGGTATTTTAGTAATTTCTATAGGATCATTCATTTTTCCCTGTCGAAAACAAGATGAATGCATTCTTCTTTGAGTTTTGTGGGTTGTACATTCTACTTCTGCTCATTTTCCATTTTTGAGTATCTACTGTTCAAATTTTGTTGTGAGAAGAATTTAAAAATCACAGAGTATTTCAAACAGTGAAACAGGTGGAACACCTACACAAAAGCTGTTCTAATCTGTTGGTAATAACAATATATTTGTAATAGTTCACATCATGCTTCACGTAATACATAACATAATCTATCTGGCCACTTCAAAATGATCCATCAGTAAGCGGTACACTGATATACCCCAGCCTTGCCACAACTGTCCAATATGACCATCTCTAAAGCAGTATGAGTACAAGCAAACACAATTTCATCAAACCACTTTGGCCCTGGTCAACAATCACTCAATCGATCAAATCTATTTGCATATCACTAAAACACACTTGAGTCATCCAGAGCCATTATTGATATCCCGAGCTTCTAAAAGTTCTGGAGGTCTTACAAATAATGGCTAATTGCCATACAAATGTACTTAACATAATATATTTTCTATGGACTCCACTTTCAAGTACCAATAAAATTAAAAACGGGGCAGCTATTTTCACCCATATGCTCAAAGAGCCACCTCACCTCCAGTGAAAAGACATCAAGATAAGGTAGGGTAGACTCATATGTTGGAAAATGCCCCTTTTGGCATAGTTACCCCTCAACATTTTGCCTGAAATCTGATGCTAACTTGATTGAGTGTGTGCTGGGATCCCGCTAATCAGGCCCCAGCACCCGTGTTCTTTCCCTAAACTGTACCATTGCTTCCACAATTGGCACACCTGTGGCACACAGCTATGTCCCTTGTAAAAGGTACCAGTGGTACCAAGGGCCCTGTGGCCAGGGAGGGTCTCTAAGGATTGCAGCATGTATTGTGCCACCCTAAGGCATCCTTCACCAAACACATGCACACTGCCATTGCTAATTGTGTGTGTTGGTAGGGAGAAAAAGGTAAAGCCGACATGGCATCTCTCTCTGGGTGCCATGCCCACAAACCTCTGCCCGTGGCATAGGTAAGTCTCCCATCTGGAAGACCTTACAGCCCTAAGGCAGGGTGCGCTATACTACAGGTGAGGGCATAGCTGCATGTCTATGCCAGCCTGCCACTACAAGAGGAGTTTCTGACCCCATGGGGTGAGAGCCTTTGTGCTCTCGGGGGTCTAGACAAAACCTGCTCTGGGTGGAGGCTTCACACTGCCTGCAGGAGGAGCAACACTTCGCGGTGAGCCTTAAAGGCTCCTGCCTTTTATTTTGCTGCCTCAGGGTACTCCACCTAGTAGAAATGTCTGCCCCCCTGACCAGGCCCCATTTTTAATGGCAGGTCCGGCGGGAAAATTAGTAAACATGAGGAGGAGTTTCCACACGAGGTGGTAGGGTGCCCAGAGCTGAGAAGAACCTCTCCTGGCAGAATCTTCCATCTAGCTTTGGATGGTGATAGCCAATAGGGTTAGGAATGTGCCCCCCTTCTCAAAGGGAGTGGGCACAGGAAGGGTGTAGCCAGCCTCACGGTCAGTAGCCATTATCTACTGTCCTCTGACCTCTGTAACGCCCCTAAATATAGCATTTAGGGGCACCCCTGAACCCTGCTCTTCAGATTGCTGGTGACCTGAAAGAAGAAGAAGAAGGACTGAAGTCCCGCACCAGCAGTGAAGACGCTAGACGACAACTGACATGGCCCCAGCCCTACTGGCCTTTCTGCACCTTCAAGACTCCTGCTGCAAAAAG
Organism: Pleurodeles waltl; assembly: GCF_031143425.1. Lineage (NCBI taxonomy): Eukaryota > Metazoa > Chordata > Amphibia > Caudata > Salamandridae > Pleurodeles > Pleurodeles waltl. The sequence continues at coordinate 810,018,605 of NC_090442.1, read as the reverse complement.
ACGACACATGCTGCAGGACCAGTGACCTCTACTAACCTCCAGAGGACTGCCTGCCTACCCAAGAACCAAGATCTCCCAAGGACAGTGTCCCTGTCTGCATGGAAACCTCCAGACACTCCCCAGATCTAAAAGTCACGACCACTCTGTGCCCGACGCCCACGGCCTGAGTCTAGGTGGCCCACTGGTCCAGAAAAGGTCCCCAGGCAATTCTGACCTAGAGTCCACCCCTCCTGACCACCACGACAATGCCTGCAGCCTAAATCTAGAGGCTCCGGTGAAGATTCCTGACATCCAAAGGTACTCTTGCACCCGCAGCCCCCTGCCCTTGGGAAACCCAACCGATGGCCCAGCAGTGTCCAGTGGGCTCTCTATTTACCTATCCAGCCACTGGTCTTCTTCAGCCGACTCCCTGAACCAACCCTGCAGCCTCTTTGTGACCCCCAGGGTTCCTTCATTGAAAAGTATTGGGCGCCTGATGCTGTGTTTGCACCTTGCTCCCGGCCGCCCCTGTGCCACTGAGGGTGTGTGTTTGGTGCTGACCTGTGGGCCCCTACCCTGGTGCTGATCTAAACCCCCAGGTCTGTGGCCTGAAGGCTCGGGTACTTACCTGCAAGCCGTTTCTTTCTAAGTGCCCCCAGTCTCCATAGGATTCAACTGGGCGGCCAACACCAACTTTGACCTCTGCACCCGGCCGGCCCCGTGTTGCTAGTGGTGCACCATTGGTGTCTTCCTAAACTTTGCCCTGTGGACACCCTAATCCCCAAAGACTGGAATCATAAATCAAATACTTACCTGCAAACTGTGTTGATATTTTTCCTCCCCTAGGACTGCATTGCTTTCTATGAAAATTGCACAGTGTCTACTTTTGAAATTGAAAAGTATTACTAACCTGAAAACTGTTTTATCTGTGAATTTCAAACAAAGTACATTTGATATTTGAAAGTGATACATTCTTGAAAGTGTGCTCACCTGCAACAAAGATGCTTTTGGTTCTATAAATAAAGTAAAGTATATGTTTTGATACATAAAACATTGGCCTGGAGCTAGTCATTGAGTGTGTGCCTCATTTCTTGACTGTGTGTGTACAAAAAATGCTTAGCACTACCCTCTGATAAGCCTAACTGCTCGATCACACTACCACAAAAGTGAGCATTAATATTATGTACTTTTGCCTCTGTAAAGAATGTGGGGATCCACCGGACTCTGTGCACACCATTCCTTACTTTGGTATAGTATATACAGAGCCAGCTTCCTATATCATGTATATGCATTTATTTGTTTATTCATTAGTAGTTTTGTATAGCGTGGACTAGCCCTAACAAGGTAACAGGGCTTTACACAGGTTGACAATCATATAATACAAAGCAAGATTATATTATATGGTAATAATCATAAAAGAATGGTGCCAATCCAATATATAGTTTTGCGCAAACTCAAATGAACGAATCACGGGGATCTAAGGAGAGCTGCACATACTTGCATTAAAAAGTAAGCTCTGAATCATTGGGATAAATGAAATAGGATGCAGGTGGTCCAACCTAGGAGAAAATTGAGTTAATTATTAGCTTGTTTAGTCCTTTCTTGTAGTTCTTGTTGCCATATTCCGGTAATTGTCGGGTGGCGCTCTAGACATTGGACACACTTACTGAGATTGTCAGTACTTTAAAAGAGTTCCTAAAATTTGATTTTCCGCCAGTGTTTCTTTCACTTATTGTAACCTTTATGCTACAGGTGGCCATCATGATATTCAAAAGAGCAGTGTTTGAATCCAGGAGAAAGCCAAAAGGGGTTTTGCGGCCCAAACTAAAAATCAATCTGAAAGATACGGAAAAGGTACATTTCAACATGTTTCTATTTTTAATGTATGCTTGAACTTTGTTAAATATGTTTATTTTGTGTGCGACTTTACTGCCTTTAAATAGCAGCAAAAATAGAAGTTTTATTTTTGCTATAACCATAATGTGTTCTATTTGTTTTGTAGTCTGTCCTGCCCAGTGCTTTGCTATTAAAGTGTGTCACACAGCATGAGAAAGACATACGCTGGTAAATAGTTTGTATCAAATTAGATAGGATGTTAACCTATTTAAAAATTGGTGAGGCCTATTTGTCGAGTGTTGTATTGTTGAGAGAAGGTATTTGTAGATGCACATAACGGCGTGTGATACAAATGGTATAGTATGCCCCTTGGTAAGCTCAAAGTGGAGGCTGGACGCAGTGCAGTTGTGGTAGATGGGTTGTGTATGCATGACATTCTATGTGTGAGAGATGTGTTCTAGTTATAGTGCAGTTAGCTGTATGTACATCTAAGGGTGGCTAGTCAGGGTCTGAGGAGTTGAAGCGATGCTAAATTTGCCTGGGTGCGGTATTGCAGTAGAAGGGCTCTATGCATGTGTAGGGGCCATGCGATAAGGGCAATAGGAATATTCATATACATAATAGACAAGCAAAATACACCTTTTTGTTATCCATATGAGGGTTTGTCACAGTGGTTCACTCGAAGCCACTTGTTTATAATGATGCTGAACTGATGACGTGACTGTAAGATGAGATGCTGATAGCAATTGCCATTGGTCGCAGAGGAGGCAGCAACTAGGAGCAAAAAGATGCTCACAGGTGGCACTTAGGAGTTACGTGGTTGAGAAAAGAGGCTGTTAACTGAGTGCACTAAGATGCAGAAACATACATGTAAATGTGTGCTGAGAACAGGTTGGCAACAGTTCACAAATCAGTATACTGGGTGTGCTACGGTATAGAATGAGGCTATTCACTAATTACATGTAGGTGCTGGAAACAGACAAATTGCAGTTCAGCTAGTTGTACCAGGGTTCAGAGTAAAACAGATCATGGGGCTCCTAGGTATGAGGACTGAAACCCGATCAATATACAGGTTTTACCGTTGTATGGAGTGGCAAACTACCATGGAACAAATTACACAACATTTCGGGGGTTCTCAGATCTTTGGAGAAGGTCTGGTGTCAGAAGGATAGAAAATACACAGGCTGGTATGCAAAGAGGTCTTCGAGGATGTATAAAGTTAAGGCTAAGTAGTAGGACTGCCAACAGCACCTAGATTACCTTTTGTGAGTAGTAGGACCATGGATCCTTGCCCAAGTTTCTCCTGAACCGAACATGAGAAAACAGGTAAATCAGCACAAGAAGTTTACCTCAGATTGTTTTGGGATTTCATTCAGACACCTAGAAAGAAGGAAGCAGTTGGACTAGAAGGGCCTCTACTTTTAGATACATATCTTGAAGTGTTATTTACAATGTTGTGTACTCGCAGAGCTGAAATAGAGCAAGAACTTGACTTTGTACGAGAAATCTAATTATTGGTAGCTCGTTTGTGTACCAGCAGTTTATTGTTCTGTAAAATATACTGATGTTATAATTAAATCATTGCATTTACGCATCAGCCTTTGAGCAAGTATTTTCCTTTTTTTTTTTTTTAGTCTCCCTGGCCTCGCACTGCTACAGAAAGGCTGTTGATTGAAATGTTTGTGGGGAGTGCTGCCTACTTTCTGGCAATCCTAGAGGCTCTGTCTCGCAGCAACGTCCGAGGGCTTCTGCCTGTGACTCCTGTTCCTGATGAACCTGAGATCCAAGAAGTGAATGCAGAGCTACTTTTTGCTGGAAGTGATATCCTTTTGGGTAAGAAATTTCACAAAAAGGATAATGTGATTGCAGTGGCCTCATCACAGTGACAACTCTGCTTTTGTATACATTGATAAAAGGACATCTGATGGTACAGGTCGAAATCCCCTTTATAGGTTAGTGTTTTCATGGAGCAGTTGTCACATTGAACTATATCTTACAGCACACATACAATTGGCTTTTGGTCCAACCCTTTCAACCACTGGGTTACTTCTACCAACCTCTTATAGCCATTGTCTTGACACAGTCAATCACACCTTGGCTCAGCCTAGTGGAATATTTGTCTCTCAGCTAATGCTGTTGGCTGTTCGAATGTGTGCTTATTTTTAACTTCATGGGCTACTATATATCTGAAGTCCCCTCTGTCCACTCCTGCTGGCTCTTCCATGTTTTGCACTCTGTTTCCTTCACATGACCATCCTTCCCCTGTGAGGTACTAATCACCCCCTACGTGCCTCTACTTACTTGTGTTTCCCTGTCCCTCTCTTCCCTTTTTTCCCCTTTTGCTTCTTATCATAGCCACCCCTTCTTTACCAGCGTGCTCAATGCCACTCCTTCCACCCTCTTGCATTCTTACACCGTCCTCCCCTTTCACTGTGTGGTCCTTCTCACCCTCTACCCCCTTGGTTCCTTCTTCCCCATATCCTCTTTTCTCATGTGCTTCTCGTCAATCTTCGCATGCCTGAAATCAGCCACCCTCTTGTGTGCTCCACTCTATCTCTCTTTACCTTGCTCACTCTTGCCCCCTAGAGGCTCTTCATTAGTCTCTGGGACTGTCTTCTTTGTTTTTGTTTTGTTTCTGCTTTCAGGAAACAAAGGGCAGCCTAAACCCAATTAGGGCAATTGGAGATATGTTTTTTTAACCCCTTCGCTGCCAGGCCTTTTCCCCCTCCTGTGCCAGGCCTTTTTTTGCCTATTTGGGGCAGTTCGCGGTTAGGCCCTCATAACTTTTTGTCCACATAAGCTAACCAAGCCAAATTTGCGTCCTTTTTTTTTAACATCCTAGGGATTCTAGAGGTACCCAGACTTTGTGGGTTCCCCTGAAGGAGGCCAAGAAAATAGCCAAAATACAGTGAAAAATTCGTTTTTTTCAAAAAAATGGGAAAAAGTGGCTGCAGAAGAAGGCTTGTGGTTTTTCCCCCGAAAATGGCATCAACAAAGGGTTTACGGTGCTAAACTCAGCAGCTTTTTTCAACACAATTTTGGCATTTTATTGGGACATACCCCATTTTTGCAATTTTTTTGTGCTTTCAGCCTCCTTCCAGTCAGTGACAGAAATGGGCATGAAACCAATGCTGGATCCCAGAAATCTAAACATTTCTGAAAAGTAGACAAAATTCTGAATTCAGCAAGGGGTCATTTGTGCAGATCCTACAAGGGTTTCCTACAGAAAATAACAAGTGAAAAAGAAAAATATTGAAATTGAGGTGAAAAAAACATCAATTTTTCTCTATGTTTTACTCTGTAACTTTTCCCTGCAATGTCAGATTATCGAAAGCAATATACCGTTACCTCTGCTGGACTCCTCTGGTTGGGGGATATATAGGGCTTGTAGGTTCATCAAGAACCCTAGGTACCCAGAGCCAATAAATGAGCTGCATCCTGCAGTGCGTTTTTATTCTATACCGGGTATACAGCAATTCATTTGCTGAAATATAAAGAGTAAAAAATAGCTATCAAGAAAACCTTTGTATTTCCAAAAAGGGCACAAGATAAGGTGTTGAGGAGCAGTGGTTATTTGCACATCTCTGAATTCCGGGGTGACCATACTAGCATGTGAATTACAGAGCATTTCTCAAATAGATGTCTTTTTTACACACTCTCCTATATTTGGAAGGAAAACATGTAGAGAAAGACAAGGGGCAATAACACTTGTTTTACTAATCTATGTTCACCAAAGTCTCCCGATAAAAATGATACCTCACTTGTGTGGGTAGGCCTAGCGCCCGCGACAGGAAACTCCCCAAAGCGCAACGTGGACACATCCCTTTTTTTTTTAAAGAAAACAGAGGTGTTTTTTGCAAAGTGTCTACCTGTAGATTTTGGCCTCTAGCTCAGCCGGCACCTAGGGAAACCTACCAAACCTGTGCATTTCTGAAAACTAGAGACCTAGGGGAATGCAAGATGGGGTGACTTGTGGGGCTCTGACCAGGTTCTGTTACCCAGAATTCTTTCGCAAACCTCAAAATTTGGCTTCAAAAACACATGCTCCTCACATTTCTGTGGCAGAAAGTTATGGAATCTGGGAGGAGCCACAAATTTCCTTCCACCCAGCGTTCCCCCAAGTCTCCCGATAAAAATGATACCTCACTTGTGTGGGTAGGCCTAGCGCCCGCGACAGGAAACGCCCCAAAGCTCAACGTGGAGACATCCAATTTTTTGAAAGAAAACAGAGGTGTTTTTTGCAAAGTGCCTACCTGTAGATTTTGGCCTCTAGCTCAGCCGGCACCCAGGGAAACCTACCAAACCTGTGCATTTCTGAAAACTAGAGACCTAGGGGAATCCAAGATGGGGTGACTTGTGGGGCTCTGACCAGGTTCTGTTACCCAGAATCCTTTGCAAACCTCAAAATGTGGCTAAAAAAACACATGTTCCTCACATTTCTGTGGCAGAAGGTTCTGGAATCTGAGAGGAGCCACAAATTTCCTTCCACCCAGCGTTCCCCCAAGTCTCCCGATAAAAATGATACCTCACTTGTGTGGGTGGGCCAGGTGCCTGCAACAGAATAAGGCCCAAAACTTGTAGAGATAGAGGGGATAGCACAGCGAGTTTATAAGGACATATTCTTTTACACATCTTTAGACAGACTTTGCTTTGGGGACCCACATAAGTGGGGTGTCATTTTACTTGGGAGACTGAGGGAAAAACTGGGGAGTAGGAATTTTGTGCTGGAGCGGTGATCCTACTAAGAAAAGTCAGGAAAATATGCTTTTTTATGCAAATTGTGAGGTTTACAGAGGAGTCTGGGTAAGAAAATGTTGGGGGAGACACGCAAGCCAGACCTCCCTGGACCCCTTGGGGTGTCTAGTTTTAAGAAATGTCTGGGTTTTGTAGGTTTCCCTAGATGAAGGCCGCACCCAGGACCAAAAACATAGGTGGGCCCTCCCCCCCCAAACACAGGTATTTTTGTAATATATAATTTTGATGTGTGCGCATACGTCCGTGATGTGCCAAACACAAAAATTGTGAAAAGAAACACACTTAGGTTATGTGAAAAAGACCCCTCACCCACCAACCAAGTTGGTGGCATGCTTCATCATCGGGGTCCCACCCGAGGCACCTAGCATGTCACAGGTGTGCTGCGACACCTGATTACAGAGAAGCAGGGTTTGTCATTTTTACCACACATACTGGTTGGATTTGGCACGAGGGTGAGTGATGGTTCAGTGGATCAAATTTTATTAACAAGAGATTTCACAAAAATGAAATGCACTGTTAATAACTGAAAGGCAAAAAACTGAACCAATGACTCACAGCTAGTGAGCTGTAAAGCCGCGACAAGGCACCAACCGCTTTACCGTCCATTCACACACCTTTCATACATGACACGCACAAGAGCATTCACACCGCCAGCCACGGGCCCAGCACATTACAACACTCACATCGACAGACCGCGCCACTCAAGGGCCCATCTCTTACATACGCCCACATGCCTGATACAAGAATCACACCAGCTGATGGGAGTGTGGACTGGCATTTGGCTGGCACCGCCAGCCAAGCGCCACCCCGAGCACACCGCCAGCCAAGCGCCACCCCAAGCACACCGCCAGCCAAGCGCCACCCCAAGCACACCGCCAGCCAAGCTCCACCCCAAGCACACCGCCAGCCAAGCTCCACCCCAAGCACACCGCCAGCCAAGCGCCACCCCAAGCACACCGCCAACCAAGCGCCACCCCAAGCACACCGCCAGCCAAGCCCCACCCCAAGCACACCGCCTTCCAAGCGCCACCCCACGCACACCGCTAGCCAAGCGCCACCCCACGCACACCGCCAGCCAAGCGCCGCCCCACGCACACCGCCAGCCAAGCGCCGCCCCACGCACACCGCCAGCCAAGCGCCACTCCACGCACACCGCCATCACTTTTTTTTGTTTATAAACAACAAAGAAACCACTAATTATAAAATAAGCACAAAACTACAAACACAAAAGCTCTAACTAAATACGAAAGAGATGCCAACCGTGAAACATATGAAAATATAAAACAGACAGCTTACGCTCACGGTATTTCCCGGAATATTTCTTTTTGGTATGGTAACTTCTATTGTCACGTGGGCTCTCATTATTCTAAATGAGACTACTGGATTTCTAGGTAGCAGGATCTATAACGGTGTGGGGGACTGAGTCTGACCCACGTGTAAAGAACTCTGTCACCCTAAATCCGGTTTTTGCTCCGGCTAACTAGCAGTGCCTCATTTCTCCCATGTGGAAAGAATGATTCGGCAGCCGAGCGCATGACATCTTTGGAACTTCTCAGGGAAGTCGTGGTTACTCAGATCCAAAGCAACTCTCTTATTTCCAATATGATCTCATAAACAAATGACAAAGACAGTATAATTTTTATATAATGTTTTTAATAAAACAACTGTATTTTAGATATTAAGGCGTGAGCCGCAATAACCAGAACGATACAACACAGTAGGATTGAAATAGTCACCAGGAGAGTAAAACATAAGAACAAAGCTATCATATTGTCTAACAGTTTCTACTCTCCCTCTGCTTGTTCTATTTAGAGCACAGCATGTTAAGCTTCTAGCTTGCCTATTAGAATCACTGTGGAGACATCAGCCCTCATACCTGAGCAAAGACCTGTGATCTTGGTTCAGCATCTGCAACGAGGCAGTCAGCGTCTAGTTGTGGTTCCCTGGTCGGAATCTCCCTCTTGCGTGTATTGGGACAAGGAAGTGATTTTATAACTAACATGTCATTGTGATCACAAAATGTCCCTACGCAGGAATGCCAAGTCTAAACTCCTACCACGTCTATCGGCAATGTACCAGACTGTATCCTTGACTGAAGCACAGAGTAAATATGTTATGGAGAACTCCAGTGCTGAAGTAGGCAAAACAGTGTGATATGAATAAAAAACAACACCGTAGAACTGGCTATTTGAAAAATAACAGTACGAAGCCTAATAAAAAGCATGTAGAGCAAAGTGCACAGAGGCTCTAAGCTGTCAGCAAATGAATAAAATATATTCAGGGCAGAGTGCACAAAGGCCTAAAGCCTGAAGCTAAAGCGCAATGAATACATAAAACTAACCACACTACACCCTCCCCTTGTCGGTAGCAAGTGGTTCCAATAATATAAAAGGATGCCCCAAATATAAACAATACCTAAAACAATTATTTCGACAAGGTGAGAAGACAACAAAGTCATAAATTTAGGTAACATGTGATCATAAAGCCAAATTCAATATAGTGTCAATTTCGTAAAAATCCAATCGTCAGATAGAAGCAATAGAACGCAGGAGTTCCTCCACTTCGATATATGTCAATATCGGAAGATCCACGCCACAAAGTACCATGGAGCAGGTGTGAACCAAAGCCCCAAAACCATTCAGGGCGGCACCCTGTGCAGGGCCTATGAAAGAGACAATACCATCTTCCTCCAGGAAGGGAATCTCATAAACTGCCTCACGAAGCAAGCGCATCCGTAGTGCACAAGTCTGGGAATGAGCCCTAATCGGGAACATCAACAGATCAGTATCGACCATTGGAGGGCGCTGCAGTGAGAGACAGAGAGCCAGTGCATGTTCAAACGAGCACCAAAGGCATCGAAACACAGGTTGCACACAATCCAAAACCGGTCTGAATGACAGAGACCAGTCACACTCCAAATGTCCCAGGAGTGTTGCTCCTAAATGCTGCATCATGCGTTCACGACACAGCTGCGCTGACGGGAGCAGCAATACAGGATCTCGTTGTGACAGGACAGCCATTGCGAAAAAATAGCAACAACAGCAAGACTCCAGCCAATAAAGCCAAAGTAATTGGGAAACCCCCAAAAATGCTTCCGAAAATAGAATGTATAGCCGAAGGTATCAAACCGAATATGGAAGAGAAGGTATGAGCAAAACCAACACCAACGGCTTTGAAAAAATGTGCAATACCAGCAGTGCTGGATGCATTCAATATATGTCCCACAAGTTCACCGAAGTGATTTGGAAAGTTAGTATTCAAAAGGGACTGTATCTCCGCCGATGACCTTGCCACCTGAAGTGCGTAGGTCTCGCTAGCAGATGTAAGGGCCACATGCTTTTGAAACAATAAAGCTTTTAGCCGACTCAACTTGTCGAAATCAACCTTGGAAGTAGCAATATGAGGCCAGATGTCCGCTACCTCCCTAAATTGAGTGGGGGGAAACAACACATTCCCGCAGCACGTAACAGCCTTGTTGACAACGACGATGTAAACTATTCCGGCATGCATGCCACAGCAGCGTTCGCTGTTAAGAACAATGTAACTGCCGTTAGAAAGCACCTGGAAAGTGTTTTTAATAACCAGGACTGGAACTCCCTTCAGATAACAAGCTAAGTTAGCAATCGAAGCGTTACACGCCCCGTGCAAGGACAGCTGTTTACAAACCATTGAATGGCTGACAGAAGCTTCGCATTCGCTGCCGCTAAGAAAAACCTCCTTCAAACCATTAACACATCTGTACTGAAAGGGAAGCTCCCACACATCGTGTATGTAACTGTCTCCCAATAGTTCATATCTACCCACCGGAATGTGCTTCAAACAAGAAGTAAATTGCAAAGTGGAGATAGGCAAATTAATAACCCCATGAATCAACCACTCAGCTGACGGAATCTCAGCTACCGTGAAAGGCAGTTTCTCTAATTTCTCAATATTTAACATAACATATGTCGCTTCCTTTTTAGCCATCAGTTGTTGTTGACGAGTCAAATTAAAAGAGATAAAGATCTCTCTGGCACGAACGTGCTGCCATGGAACGCGACCCGCCTTCAAGGTCTGAAGAGTCCAACCCAGCTGCATGATGGACTGCGTCTGACTCTGCCCATGATATAAAGAAAACATGTCCGATTTAATAATGTCAATGGCAGAGGAAACAATGCTGTCAATCGTGTAAACACGGTCAGAAAGGGTATGCATGCCATTATCAACAACAGACAAAGTCTGCATCAGATTTTCCTGATCAATCTGCCTCAACCGGGCTGCAGCCTCTTGTTGTGAAAGCTTCCAAATCTCAGTATAAACCTCGTATAAGAACCTTTTCTTCCGTGGTACTTTGGGACCTGACAAAAAATCTTGTAAATCATTATCATTAGACAGTAACTTGAGATGTGACTTAACTGCATCCAGCGTGGATGACTTCAACCATTGCTGGCAAAGCTTCCCCACACTGTATGTAGTTATAATATCAGCATGTTCTGGTGATACGTAACGAGGGTCTGCCCTACTAGTCCTGAACCCCCCTGAAGAGGTGACAAAACGTTGATGACACACATTCGTGTCTACAGGCCATAATAACCACCCGCCCGGATGTAACGATGAAATGTTAAGCGTACCATTCTGGACCCAATGTGTAAAGTCACTAAAAGTAGCATTCACATAGTGCTGCCAATTTTTTTATTTAGAAGGGACAGGTATACTAGGCAAAGTCAACTCCCTAATTGTCGCTAAGCCCAAACAGCTAGTCTGTTGCACTGTGTCATTGAGGAAAATCATCTGCACAGGGATAATACATGCTCTAAATAACGTGTCCCTGCCTTGCATTTGCCAATTTTTTGAACCCCAAACGCTTTTCAAGTCAACAGTTTTAAACCAGTATTCATACCCCTCGACTGAAAGTTTAGATACAAACAAATTTGAATACAGTAATTTAGTATCGGTCAACAACATTTGCTTGTTAGAATACGGGGCAACTTTAAAATAGTAAGACTTAGCATTTCGTTGATCATGCCCAGAAAAATATGCAAATTTATCATAATATGTTTTCGAACTCCCTTGTGGAGGAGTCGAGCAATGTTCCCATTGCACATAATTAAACATGGACTTAGGGCTACTAGCTTTATGAATAAAGTGGTGTCCATAATAGTTGTAGCAAAACATGTCACCATGATTATCTCTAAATTGGTAAGCATCTTCATCGTCATAGACAGTATAATATTGCAAATCTGTTAGCATAGAATCTACTGTCTTCACATCCCAATCATCAGAAACAATGCCAGGTATAACAATATCATTCATTGATAATTTGAGGACATACGGTATTTGAATCAATTCAGTGGGACCATATATATCAAACATTACTTTATCCCACACAATCCCATCCGGAATTGGTATTGCAGAAATGTTGACAGTGGACAAGTCTCTTCGAACCATATGAGACGGAAAATGCGGTTTTAACACAGTCTCCACGTGCTCAATGTCAGATCGATCAGGAAGAAAATGACCATGTATTATCAGAAAAAAAGTAACCACAAATCCCAACCATAATAAAAGAGTCATCACGGCCAAAAACAGCCAAAAATAGTTCCAAGGAAAAACTAAATATGTGCGTTTAAGCCAACCCAGCAGCCGTCGTGGACCGTGGACAGAAGACATCGAGGAGGAGGAGCGGGACACATCATTATCATCGTCGTTGAAGCAGCCAGAAGCAGTTCTAGCAAAAGGTGCAACTGTGAACAAAGAAGCAGATGGAGGCTCTCGCCGTGGCACGCTATAAACCACATGTTCAGAAACATCAGTAGAACGTACAGCAATTTGATCAAAAGATTCCATATTAATCGTCGTCGGTGGAACAATCGCAAGATCATCATCCACCCTCCCCAAGCTCGGAGAGGAAACAGCGATGGTGAAAATCACCTCCAGCGGGACTTCTTCCCCAGTAGTGAGAGGGATTCCGGAACTACTGGGTGTCCCTCTTGGTCTGCTGTGCAGAATCGGCCACATGTTGTAACTTGACATTATCAATGGAAACAAAGCGATTTCCTCTGGCCCCTCGCAGCGGCGGTAAAATCACAGTCCTCGTGCCGCTCACCCCCAATACAGGGATAGGTTCTCGATAAGAAGGACCAAATTCTTTTTTAACTGTGACCTTTTCACGCACTAGATCCCCAATCCTGGGTATCCAACCAGTAGGTGTTACTGGCTCATCCTTAATTCCTGAGGAGGCAGCACTGGCAGAAGAGTTATCTTCACGGAATTGTTGTAAATCCTGCAAAACAGTGACACGATCATTTATGTCAAAGGGCGTATCTGCCGCCTCCACACCAGGACCATCTAGATCAGGAACATACATTTGTGTTCCAAACAGGCACTCATATGAAGTACGACCCCCCCAGTGACCTTTTAGGCAAGTTATTAAGTGCTCTCTGTACTCCATATAGGTGGGCTAGCCAACCACGACCCGTACCTATAACTCTGGCCGTTAAGGACTGCTTTAAATCACGATTTAAACGCTCCACGACAGAATTTCCCTCGGGATGAAATGGAGACGAGAATTGGAGTTGGACCCCCAACAAAGCCATGGTGTCCCTGAATGCCTTAGAGGCAAAAGCGGGGCCCTGGTCCGAATGAAAAGCCGCAACTGCAAATGTATCGACAAAGATGCGCAAATCTTTAATAACAGTTCGAGCGTCAGCCGAGCGTTGTGGCCATACCCACACAAATCTGGAGCACGAATCTACAGCAACCAATATATATTTGTATGCACTATCTGGTGTCAGCGGACCACAATGATCCAAGTACACACACTGTAAAGGTTTATTTGAAATCAGAAGAGGCGTCTGCTGCGGGCGTCTAGCCGACGATACTTTAATTTGTTGACAGATGTCACAACAAAGGACATACTGCTTCGTCTCTTTATAGAGACCAGGCCACCAGTAACGAGCCTGTAAAAGTGAAATCGTGGCAGCCACCCCAGCATGTGCAGAAGCCACCCCCTCATGTGCTGCAGAAATCAATCGAGGTCTCTCAATTTTATTGGGAATTTCACGTACACCAATGCCTGGAATTGTAACAGTAGTATTCAGCGCACCATTCAAGCAGTAACAATATTTTGAAGGAAATCCTTTCGGAAAGGGCGTGCCATCAACCGTAGCCTTTATGGCAGCCGAAATTTCTGTGTCTGGTTTGGAACTCGAACGAGTCACTGCGGCCACAGTGGCGACGGCCACAGTGGCGACGGCCACAGTGGCGACAGCCACTGCCGATTTCGCGGCTTCATCAGCCAAAGTTTTCCCAGCAACGTGTATTCCAACGCGCTGGTGTCCAAGTGTATGCACAACATGGACTTTAGGAAGCGTTTCCTTCAGATCCGCAACCTTACCCCACAACATTTTATGTTTAATGGTGTTGCCTTTAGAATCCCTGAACCCATTCATCTTCCAATAGTGTAGATATTCGTTGAAAGACTGTACACAGTAGTAGGAGTCACAGACCAGCAAGGTTAAAAGTGCCGGATCCGCGTGCTCCAACGCTAACAATAGAGCTTTGAGCTCAGCCAGCTGTGCTGTGCAATCTCCCAAGGTTTTAGTATAAGTATGTCGGGGGCAGAACACTTCCCCCTCCATAGTGCCGCTCACCACCGCACATGCAGCAGAATACTGTTGTTTAGTCCCAACCGCTGGTTGCGCAGAGCCATCGGTATACATGACCACTTGATATTGGTCAATAGGCAACGTACCAGCAGGAACAGGGTATTCCATTTCATATTGAAGAAATTCTTGAGTCTGCAGTTTAGGGTCAAATATGTAATCTACATCAGTGGCTGTCAAAGACGTAGCCCATTGTATCCATCGCGGGTGCAAAGCTTTCGAATTTGGAACACTCGCTTTTGTAACTGCCTCTAAGGCCGGAATTGGGGAAACGACAACGATGCGTTGACCCTGGGCCAGCGGTCTTTCTTTAATAACAGCCATCTGTACTGCAGTGAGAATTTTCTCAGTCTGTGCAAAACGTTGTTCTGCAGCAGAATACAAGTGAGACTTGTATGCAATCGGGACTGTCTCCCCCTCATTAAAGGTGACATAAGTAAACCCAACAGCCCCAGGTATCACCCTGATGACTAAATGTGTCTTATTGTCCCGTGTGTGTAAGTGTTTAACTGCTAAGAGATCACTCTGTAACTCTCGTAGTATGTGTGTATGTTCAATCGTCCAAAATCTACTCGAAAAATTCGGGCGAATCAACTCGTATAAGGGTTTTATACGCGTCGCATAATCAGGAATGTAAGTTCTGCCAAAATTCAGAAACCCCAACAATGACTGGAGCTTCCGAACCGTATTAGGAGGCTGCAATAAAGCACATTTCTCCAAAAAATGTTGCGCCAGGCTCTTGCCCTCACTCAACAACTCATATCCCAGGAAAATTACACTAAGGAAGGCAATCTTTGATTTCTTAAAATTAAACTTATAGCCAATATCAGCAAACCCCACAACAATGCGCGATACACGCCTTAGATGTTGCAGAATCTCATCGTCTGTCAGATATATGTCATCAACATATGATAACGCTTCAGGGTCGAACTCATGCAGCATTTCAGTTACACGAGCCGAAAACAGTCCTGGGCTATTCTTATACCCCTGAGGCAAACGACAAAAAAAATTCTGAGAGCCAAACGCACTGAAACAGGTATAGTCCAGACTCTCGGGCGCTATATTCTGGTAGAAAAATCCATTTGAGATATCTCATGTTGTCTTGTATTTTTTACGCACTATATTATTCATAAGCGCTGCGCTGTGTGAATTCTGTATTACATATGTGGGTGTATGACTATTCAAATGTCGGTAATCCACCACTATCCTATATGAATGGTCCGGTTTAGCAACCGGAAACAAGGGATTATTCATCGGCGAGACACAGGGCTCAATCACACCCTGATACTCCAATTGTGTAAGAATTTTCCTAACTGATGCCCTTGCTTCAAATTTGATAGGATACTGCGGTTGTGGCTGAGGTTCGCCCTTTATCGGAATTACATGATAAGGTGATTGTCTATCCCACCCCACGTTATTTCTATACAGGGCGGAGCCTGTGCTAGAGCCCATGATTTACTATAGGACTCCGCTAGTTCTCTCGGAACAAGTGGTGTGAGAAGGAAGGTGTAATAACCTCCTCCCCAACCGGACAGTCGCGAACAAAGTCAGGTGGCCAATCCTGTTCGGCCAACAGAACATCATATGATTTTACCACATGGTCCCAAAAAATGGCGTTTACAATACGGTCAATGTCCCCTTCCAATCGTAGAGTCACTTCATATACTCTATCAGGATCAGAGACTCGCATGTCCGCCGTCTCGACTTGTATGAAGTCATCAGTTGCTTTCACCTCCAGATGCTCTAGAAGACTCCGGCGAACTATTGTGACCTCTGCCGCGCTGTCTAACAGAGCTAACGCCCACGTCCTGTTCGTCAAGAGAACTCTCTTCTTGAGCGGCATGTCTAATTGAGACTGCTGCCACTTTCTTCTTTTTAAATTGCTGTTTTTGTTGCAGCGGTTTCTCTTCTTGTTTAATAGAAACCTCCGCTGAACGTTGTGAATCCTGTCTCGGTTTCACGTACTCCGTCCTCCGCTCTGACTGCCCACCTCTCTCACTTCTCTTTTCCGAGGAGTCCTGAAAGGAACGAGATTGGCGTGTATCAGTATATTGATATCTATCAGGCGTCTTCAAAGTATCCCTATTCCTGAGATTATACTTATTCTGTGGGGTCTCCGGTTGCGGAGACTGCCAACCATCTTTCTTAGGTGTTTGCTGTTTCTTTTCCCAGCGCTTTTTCGAACCCTCAGGTTGTTGCTGTTTAGCATTATCTTTATTATTTTTACCCTGTAACTGGGGTTTTTGTGGTCTAGCCCCTAGGCTATCACGACCAATACTAGAATATGTTTCCGCTATTATTCTCGGAAGCTCCCGCTCCTGATTAAGCAGCGGAACATCCCGAAGACGCATACGCACTGCTAGTGCTACTGCCTCTCCTTTGAGATTACTCAAAATAATAGAAGAAACTGTGGCAAAATTGCCCAGCAACTGCATGGCCAAATCTAAGGCAGGGGCAGCCCCATATTCATCTTGAATCTGTTTAAGCACGTCCGGTAAATGAGCTGTCGGTGTACCGTGTGCCGTAGTGTAGAGCGCGGCAAACACCGTGCCCCAGGTATTACAAAGGTCCACCGGAGGAACCATCCCATACGGCAAACACATCGTCAAAATTCTATGTTTATCCTGAGGTCCCGTATGGTGAAATACTGCTTCCAGCGTATTAATTTTTTGCGCCAGCCAAAATGGAGTCTCCTCTCGTTTAGCCGGTACCATACCCATAACAGAGTGTACAGTGGCCGGATTAATACCCAGAACCACTGCCTGTGGGTGCGCTGGAGCAGCACGCGCTGCGTTTGTATTTAGTGTCTGCATTACAAACTGAACTAATCGTCTATATGTAGCCGTTAAGTCTGTATATAAACGACGAACTTCAAACACTGCCAATTAAGCAACCGCAGGATGAGCTGTGTATGTAGCCAATAAAGGCCAGGTAGGACCATCATTACTCAGCGGACCTAACCTAACTTGTGCTACTGTGTGTGGGAGGGCGCCATCAAGCCAATTATGGTGTTCTTGATAAGATAGAGGTATTTCTAAATAAGCGTAAGCCCTGTATTGTCCAGGGACATTCGCAACAGTGTATTCGTGAAAAGTATTTGTTCCCCCATCCACTGCTGGAAATCCGACCCAAGAATAAAAAAGTTCCGTTCTATAGGCTGCATGGGCGTCCACCACAAAAGTGACTGGACCCCCCTGGACTGTCAGTCCATGTGTCAACAGATGTCCCGTGAGCGGGTGACGCATATTAATTGCTATATTCACTACATTAGGAGTCGCCATTTTATAAAAAATAGCTCCAGGTCAGAGAAGGCACACCAATATCGGGGTTTTCCTTTCAAAGTTCAAGCTTGAACAACCAACCACTAAGCAATAGGAAGCACCTATTCCGTGGCGGCGGAAACCCTCAGCCCCACGTTGGGCGCCATGTCACGTGGGCTCTCATTATTCTAAATGAGACTACTGGATTTCTACGTAGCAGGATCTATAACGGTGTGGGGGACTGAGTCTGACCCACGTGTAAAGAACTCTGTCACCCTAAATCCGGTTTTTGCTCCGGCTAACTAGCAGTGCCTCATTTCTCCCATGTGGAAGGAATGATTCGGCAGCCGAGCGAACTTCTCAGGGAAGTCGTGGTTACTCAGATCCAAAGCAACTCTCTTATTTCCAATATGATCTCATATACAAATGACAAAGACAGTATAAGTTTTATATAATGTTTTTAATAAAACAACTGTATTTTAGATATTAAGGCGTGAGCCGCAATAACCAGAACGATACAACACAGTAGGATTGAAATAGTCACCAGGAGAGTAAAACATAAGAACAAAGCTATCATATTGTCTAACAGTTTCTACTCTCCCTCTGCTTGTTCTATTTAGAGCACAGCATGTTAAGCTTCTAGCTTGCCTATTGGAATCACTGTGGAGACATCAGCCCTCATACCTGAGCAAAGACCTGTGATCTTGGTTCAGCATCTGCAACGAGGCAGTCAGCGTCTAGTTGTGGTTCCCTGGTCGGAATCTCCCTCTTGCGTGTATTGGGACAAGGAAGTGATTTTATAACTAACATGTCATCGTGATCACAAAATGTCCCTACGCAGGAATGCCAAGTCTAAACTCCTACCACGTCTATCGGCAATGTACCAGACTGTATCCTTGACTGAAGCACAGAGTAAATATGTTATCGGGAACTCCAGTGCTGAAGTAGGCAAAACAGTGTGATATGAATAAAAAACAACACTGTAGAACTGGCTATTTGAAAAATAACAGTACGAAGCCTAATAAAAAGCATGTAGAGCAAAGTGCACAGAGGCTCTAAGCTGTCAGCAAATGAATAAAATATATTCAGGGCAAAGTGCACAAAGGCCTAAAGCCTGAAGCTAAAGCGCAACGAATACGTAAAACTAACCACACTACACTATAACAGCTGGGCACACACAGCCCAGGCTTTGAAGGGCATTCGGGGCAGTACATCCGGCTCTCCCTCCGGATTAATCTCCGGGCACATACTCTACATTTCTTTGTGGGCAAGTCTTTTTTGAGAGTGGGAGGAATGTGATCTGGAAAGTGCAGATCTTTCAGTCTAGCCACATCCTCCACCACTTCTACTCTAGGAACTCTTGCCGGTTCCACCACAATAAGGCTTTCTATCACCGACTCCTGAAAATTAACAAATGTCATCCTTGACTCAGGTGAACAATCCTTGTATACAATAAAGGCATTAAAAGTTGCCAAATGAAATAAATGTAGGGCCAACTTTTTATACCACACATAAGACTTACGAAGAGCAGTGTAAGGTTCCAACCTCTGATCTACTCTATCAACACCACCCATGTGCCTATTGTAGACCAAAATGCACGCAGGTTTGCGCACTTCCGCAACCCTAGACCCCAAACAGCCACAGGGGAATACTCTCATCATGGATTGTCGATAGCATGTACACTTCCCTCCTGTCTGAAAATTTCATAGCTAGCAGCTCATTATTCCACAAGGCACTGCACTGTGCCCTCACAAGTTTCTTACAGACAAGCTCCCTTGGATAGCCTTTCCGGTTAGAACGGATTGTGCCACAAGCAACAGTGTCCACTCTAAACAACTCCTTGAACAACTGCACTCCAGTGTAGAAATTATCTACGTACAAATGGTGATCTTTGTTAAACAGCCGTCTAGCAAGTTCCCACACAATTTTTTCGCTATTTCCAAAAGTGGCCGGACAACCAGGAGGGTCAATACTGGAATCCCTACCAGTGTACACCCGGAAATTATACACATATCCTGTACTGCTTTCTGACAGCAGATACAATTTAATCCCATACCGTGCCCTCTTACTAGGAATGTACTGCTTAAAAACTAAACGCCCCTTGAAAAGGACCAAAGACTCGTCCACACTTATCTCTTTGCCTGGAACATAGACCTCTGAAAACCGATCCACAAAATGATCAAGGACAGGCCTAATCTTAAAAAGACGGTCACAATCAGGGTGATCTCGTGGCAAGGCTAAAGCATTGTCTACAAAATGCAGCATACGAAGAAGAAGCAAATACTGATTACGTGTCATAGTTGCAGGAAATATAGCAGTTGCCATCAAGGGACTAGTAGACCAATAAGAAGCCAGTGACGGCTTCCTGATCAACCCCATCAAAAAAGACAAACCTAAAAACCTTTTCATCTCTTCCAGATATGTGGGAACCCACTGAGTAGCTCTAGACTGAGGCTTAAGTCTGGCAGCGTTGTCCCGCAAATATTGCTCTGCATACACATTTGTCTGCTCCACAATCTCTTCCAAAAATACATCGTCCATAAACAAGTGAAAGAAATGGACAGGCAAAAAGTTTTCCGTATTAACTCTACACCCTGGGAGACCAGTAAATGCAGGTAAATGTGGCTGCTCCATGTTTGGGGCAATCCAGGTGTCAGGTCTTCTAATGGGAAACCCTTCAGCCCCAGGCTGCTGCACTCTTGGCACATCAATGTCCTCCTCTACAACAGGCCCTTCATCTGCACTGAGAGTAGCTTTCTCATCAGAAGAATACTCTTGGACAGAAAACTCACTTCCAGAATCTCCTGCTTCCTCCTCTGCCTCAGATGCAGAGTCAGTGTCGTAATCATGGTCTGAAGACGACTCAAAGAGCATGTGAACAACCTGCTGAGCGGTCACTTTGCGGCTAGCCATGATCCTCACTAACAACAAATGGATTGCCAACAACAACTAGCACTAAAATAAGTAATAAACAAAGTGTAGCTTTATCACAAAGAGTTATGTACTACAAAAAACTATACCACTCACTTGCCTGAATAAGCTACTCACCAAGCAACTACTCTGCACAGACGCAGCAATCACCAATGATATCCCACTAAAAAGAAAAAAGAAAAAAGAAAATTAGATATATGACAACACAAACATCACTGTGCTCAAATCTAAGGACAATGTCAAACACACAATACTGCATTTAGTACACCACCTACAAACATGTCATTCATGCATGTCAACAATACTCCTTTGGAGTAAATTGCTTTCACTTACCTAAAACATGCAACTATGCAAACTGCAGGACAACTACTGCCAAAACCGCAAGGATCCACAGCAAAGGAAGCAAAAGCGTTGAACTAGAAGAAAAAGAAGAAATAAATTGTTATAATCACAAATACAAATACTTTGCCAGTTGACAAACACCCCACCACCAAGAACTTAGAAGTTGTCCCTGGTACCTAAGTGGATCCTGCCCCCCTCGGGGGTAGATGGGCGTAAAACAATTGGCCAATCTGCCCCCAAGGGGGGCAGGAATGGGCAACACCTCTGTGCCCCCTTTAGGGGGCGACCCTTCCCAAAGGTGGCACCCCCAGCACAAAACAAAACAAAAAAATCCCTGGCGTATTGGTGGTTTCTGCTCTCCTTGGGGGCAGATGGGCCTACAAAAATAGGCCCATCTGCCCCCAAAGGGGCAGAAATGGCCAATACGAACTTTCCCCACTTTAGGGGGGCGACCGTTGCCCAAGGGGTGCCCCCAAACATACACCACACGCACACCACACAATCCCTGGCACCTAGTGTGCTTCCACCCACGGGGGCCAGATCGTCCAAAAAAATGGCTGGTCTGCCATCGGGGGGGCCAAAACAGAAAAAAAAAAAATAGCCCCCAGGGAAGCGACCCTTGCCCAAGGGGTTGCCCCCAAAAAACACAATAAAAACAAAATCCCTGGTGTCTAGTGGATTTCGCCCCCCCCGGGGGCAGATCCTCTGAAAAATCGGCGATCTGCCCCCAGGGGGGGCGAAATACTAAAAAAAATAGCCCCCCAGTGGGGCAACCCTTGCCCAAGGAGTCGCCCCCAAAAGAAACTTTACACTAAAAATAAATCCCTGGTGTCTAGTGGATTTCGCCCCCCCTTCCCCGGGGGAAGATCCGCCAAAAAAAAGGCGATCTGCCCCCGGGGGGGGGGGGGGGTGGGCGAAACACAAAAAAAAATTGACCCCGGGGGGGGGCGACCCTTGCCCAAGGGGTCGCCCCCAAAATATAAAAACAAAACAAAATCCCTGGTGTCTAGTGGATTTCGCCCCCCCCTGGGGGCAGATCCGCCGAAAAATCGGCGGATCTGCCCCCGGGGGAGGGGGGGCGAAATACTAAAAAATATTGACCCCCGGGGGGGGGCGACCCTTGCCCAAGGAGTCGCCCCCAAAATAGACAAACAAAACTAAATCCCTGGTGTCTAGTGGATTTCGCCCCATCCTGGGGGCAGATCCGCCGAAAAATCTACGGATCTGCCCCCGGGGGGGGGCGAAATACTAAAAAAAATTGCCCAAGGGGTCGCCCCCAAAATAAACATACCCAAGAAAATCCCTGGTGTCTAGTGGAGATTCCTGCTCCACGATCGCGGGCCCTGCCCGCGATCGTGGAGCAGGAATCTTGTGAAAACAGGTACAGGGGGAAAGGAAAAAGCCTTTCCTTTCCCCCCGTGTCTTTCACCCCCCCCCCAAAACCCCCAAAACGGAAAGGACTCAACCTTTTGTGTCCTTTCCTCCTCAACGCGCTAGAAGCAAATGGCTTCCAGCGCGTCCGGCAACACCTGATGACGTCGGCCCGCTGTGCGCGCGCTGACGTCATCGGATTGCCGGGGGGGGGGTTCGGGGTGGAAGGGGAAGGTCTTCCCCTTCCATCCCCGCCTTGGGGGGCGAGGGGGGTGCACGGGGGGGGCGCGCTAGCGCTCCCCCAAGTTCCTGTGTGCTTTGGACAAAGTGACCTCGTCCAAGGCACATGGGAACTGTAGGCACAGAACCGGTTAAAAGTATTAATAGAAAATAGCACAAAGAAGCACAAAGTGGCAATTATTGTCATTAGCCATAGTAGACCGGGACCTAGGAACAATTTAGAGCTGACTGGGATGGAGCATGGGTCCTATACAGTAGATTGGACCTGCTAAGGCCTGTACATGAGTAAGTTCCAACCTGAAAAGGGACTTTGTCATTGTTCTGAAGAAGAATTCTCTGTGTGGGACAAACCTGAAATTCAGTATGATGCCATGGAACTGATGGTCAGATACTTTTCATGGTTGGTCTCCCTGCTTCTCTGGAGCAAATGGTTTGAACAAGTTCCCAAGCTTCTTTGGTGCCCAAACAAACACTAGAGTAAACTTACAAGGGCTCCCATGACCTTATGGGGAGCACTTAGGGACTCTGACGGTGTCAGAGTGCCACAGCAAAGTTCATTCATAATTGATCATGGGATTCTTCACAGAAAGTTCTTCTGGTTTTGTATGTGTCTGGAGCCACCCAGGGTAACATCCTTATGATCCTTAGATATCCTTTTATTCTTGGATTTCAAGTGGATGGGGGTTCGACCTCTTCTCGTCCTTCTCCCATGTCACAGATGCCAAGTGCAGCAGGCCCAGTCTCCTTGACATCCTTTTGCAAATCCAGCAGTGTTTTGATAGAGTGCCAAGTTGATTTCCTAGCTCTAACTTGTCAATGGGGCTAACTCCCTAACCAGTGTGGTAAAAGGTCCCAGGGCCCACCCTAACCACTTTTTTTGTTTAGCTTACTGCTTTTTTTAATACAGTACTTATGATGATGTACAGTGGGCTGTCTGGGCAAGCAAAGTCCAGTCATTTAAGCACAGCTGTCCAGAATTTCTTGCTGTGCAGTGCTTGCCCTGTTGCCTATCTCTCAAGAATTTCAGGTAGACTGAAATACCACCCTCAGCCATGCTGCTGACCTGAGACAGGACTGGGCCACTCTTGAGTGAAGCTCAGTTCACACAAAAGAGACCTCGACAGTTGAGCTTCACAACATTATATTGCAGAAAGAAGCCAAGGCTATTTGAGCTTTTCAAGGGTGCCAAGGCAGACAGGGGTTAATGGGCTCAGATTGCGGTAATCAGAGTTTTGTTTAGCACTTGTGTACTAGGGCGTTACCCTAATATTGAGCACAAAACTGAGCACCTATTACACCCAAACAGCATTCAACGAACAGGATAGCGAAGTCAAGCAGTTCAAGGCTTACTCAAGGAGGTGATGTGATGTTATAGACTCAGCAACCAGTCAATACATTTATGCCTAGTGCTTTTTTTAAAATAAAAGATGGAGCACTTTACTTTAGACATACAACACAATACTGAATATAATCATCAGAGGACATTTCAATTGGTACACCAATACTTCAAGTAAATATGGTGTCATGAGAGACTGCTTAGGCTGCACCTCTAGGGCAGAGGTCAAGTGGTAGTTCAGTGCAAAGGAAATCTTAGATATCCTGGGTGAATTCCATGTGTAATATTTATGGGGAACTCCATATTTACTCCTTCTGAAGAGTGAAATACTTAGTTCACAAAGCAATAGTTCTCCTCCCTCTTGGTGTCACACATGTGCCTAAACATTCTGCCTCTTTGGTTGTTGGGGTGCAGACAAGGCCTAGATATGCAAGTGGGTGGCAGCCGTAGCACTGCTCTAAGTGGTGTGCACACCCCATCTAGTAGGAATTTCCCCCCAGCTCCACAGATACTACCATGGTGTGTATTTAATGAATGTGTGCACGTCGTGTCAGGTGAGCGTCAGCAATGCCAGTACCAGTTATGGAGAGGCTGCTCTCTGGTTGTGCTGCTCACAGTCCAGTAGCTCTCTGTTCATTGGATTTTTCTTGGGTTCAGCCCACCAACTAAACAGGGCTAGGAGTCCTCTCCAGGTCACAAAGGTGATTAGAAGGCATTGATCATTGTCTTTTCTGAGAGTTGGTGTTGCCTTTCCTCTTGGCACAGCACTTCCTGCAGCACTCATCAGCTGAATCCACAGGCTGTGGTCACTGTTCTTTGGGGCCCAATGCTCCAAGGTGCTTAGGTTATTTGGTGAGAAAGCTTGTGCAGAAACAGCTAGTCTGTTTCGATGAGCGCTCCACACTAATTGATGCCCACCAGCTTCAGCACAATATGTGGGGATACTAGGGACTTTCAGGACTCATCCTCTGATTGAGTGATCCTTGAATTACAATAGGCAGCTTTTGTTTGTTCTGTTTCAACTCTTTTATAGTCTGTCTTTTCTGGGCAGTCTCTTTCTCATGCAAGGCCACATCCAATGCCCCTTCTAAGCAGTCGGTCAGCTCCTTTCTTAAGTAGGCCCAAGGTAGCTCATATGGGAAGGCATGTAGCACTCCCCATGTTTCTGATACCAAACCTGGCAAATGGAAGTTGGCAGTCAATGCCCAAACCCTGGAGCACACAGGAATATATCAGTTGCCATTGGCATGGGACCCTGATTCAGGCAGAGAAATCATGGTACACTGTTTGTCCTATTTTTATAGTAAGTTATACAGTAGAGTTTTTGTATTCTAAAAACCTTTTGGACCAGCCATGGGCATTTTGCCTTTTGCATTTTCTCTCCACAATTGCCAAGCCATAGTCTTTGTCTTCATGTGGAAACAAGAAGGTAGAATAAAGTTGGTTGTCTCTGTTAGGGGAAACACAAACCAAATCACAAAAGAGTGAGAGGCAGACCCTTTTAACTATCTGTTAACTTCTAAGGGGAACCCTTCTAGGGAGCAATGGAGCAGGAAAGGACAAGGGAATTTCCATATAATTATAAAAGGATCACATCCTCTCTTCCACACCTTAGAGCCCATTCAACTGCAAATGGACTTTCAAATGTTCTTGAGGAGTCCAGCATTCACATTACTGCCTCAGGTTCACTTGGAGGATGCTAGAGTACTGAATACTACATGAACAGCACAGAACTGGATCCCGCTCAATATCCCAGCAGTCAGTGCTTATCTCCAGCATAAAGACTAGGTTGCAGGGGTATTGGACCAAATGAGCCAAAGGAAGGCACTGCTGAGCCACTGAATTTAAAGACTGATGGCACTCAGGAGCTTTCTGCTTCCACTCCCTGTGGCAAGCATTACTATCACTGTGAATGAAGGAGAGGGACCACTTTGTTACCTTACCACTTCCAGAAACTGTAAGTGAAAAATGTAAACATCTTCGAAATGCCCTGTACTGGTTTAAAATATGATGGACAGTCCATCAAGCAGCGTCTGAAGGTGCCTTTACCTTATGAAGCCAGTGGCTGAAGGGTGCTGCCTCAAAGTCTCTTTTTCTGGGTAGTGTATTGTGCTGATGTGAGGTCTGCCAGACAGACGCAAAAGCGGTCTGTACACAGACCTAAATATACTGAAAGGCCAATGCCTAAACAATTCTAAAACACACTATGGGGGTCATTACAACCCTGGTGGACGGTGTTAAAGCGGCGGTAAGACCGCCAACAGGCTGGCGGTCTCTTTTTTGAGTATTATAACAATGGCGGTTACCGCGATGGTCATCCGCCGCTTCTCCGTTCCGCCCGCCAGGGCGGAGACGACCGCTGGGCTGGAGACCTGGGTCTCCAGCACGGCGGCCGTCACCATACCGCCGCCGGTATTTTGACCCGGCGTACCGCCGTGGATTTCCAGCAGTAGGAACCGCCATGAAATCCATGGCAGTAAGCACTATCAGTGCCAGGGAATTCCTTCCCTGGCACTGATAGGGGTCTCCCCCACCCGACTCCCTCCCCTACACCCCCCACCACCCCTGCCACCCCCCAAAGGTGGCTGGACCCCCCCCCACCTCAACCCCCAACATCACATAACTCACACACACACGACACGCACGCAGGCACCACCACCAACACACACACGCACACACACCAACATACATGCCTACATCCACACACTCAGTCAGACACGCACACCCATATACAGACATGCACGCACACATCCATACAGACATACACGCACTCATTCCCAAAACACGCAACACCCCCGCAAGCAGACACGCACTCACACACCCCCTCTACATACACAGACGCACACCCCCATGCACCCACACCACACACAACACCCCGCCACCCCCCCCTCCCCTAACGGATGATCGACTTACCTGTTCTGTTGATCCTCCGGGAGGGGACGGGAGCCATGGGGGCAGCTCCGCCGACACCACACCGCCAACAGAACACCGCCGCGCCGAATCACAGGACGTGATTCACTGGGCGGTGTTCTGTTGGCGTGGCGGTGGAGGTGGAGCAACCTCCACTTCCCCGCCGCCCGCCAGTATGGCTGTTGGCGGCTCTCCGTCGGAAAAAGGACGGAGAGCAGCCAACAGTCATAATACGCCAAGCGGAAAACTGCCACTACTGGCGGTCTTCCACAGGGCGGTCCCTCGGCGGTCTTGTTAAAAGACCGCCAAGGTTGTAATGACCCCCTCTATATTTACAAGACAAATAGCAGACATCATCAAAGTTCACCTTCCAAAATATTTCGAAAGTCAAATGGTCAAAGGTACATCAGGGTGAATGCACTAATACATATGGAGTTTTCCATGTTGATAGGTTTTACCAAAACCTCAGTGCCTGGTTTAAAAATACTAGTGAAGGCTGTGCTTCTCGACAGACCCACTAGTTTCATGACATCAAAAGATGTGTAAGAAAATATGCGTAAACTAAATTTCAGTAGATTGTCCTTACATATTTGATAGTCTTTCGGAAGGCCCACCTGGGTGTTACTACTAGCTAGGGTGACACTGCAATCCTTAATGTTTCTGAAAGTTATGTGCCTTATAACTTTATAGATCACGACATTTCAACTCCTGATCCATGTAAACTCACTAGGTATACTTCTGGAATGCTGGATGCAGTGGATGCTCCTTGATTATTAAGTACTTGGTCTTGAAGACAAGGCCATTATTTTTTATAGCCATTATACCAGGCAGTGATTGAACTTGAAGCTAGTGTGTCCCCTTTAAAGATGGCACAAGTATGGACGAAAAAGCAAAGGTCATGAAAAAGTCCAACATGGAGATCCAGATTGACAGTAACATCCTCACAGCTAAAGAGAGCCAGTCCACCCAAGTGTGTGAAATTCAAATACAAGGTTAGAGGCAGGATATAAAGGAAGAATTGGAGATGAGTACCAAATCCCAAAAGTTCCTTGAGGAAAATAGGAAGGACAAAATAAATCTGACGTAAAAACTAGCAACGGGGTGAAGATCTTGCCAGTAAAAAAAATACCCAGAAGATTTGCGACAGTCCTAGCAGGTAGATTTGATTTGTTACATACAAGCGCGCTGGAAATGACACAAGGCGAGCAGTGGAAGGAAAGGCAGAAATGATAGACTGGTCTGAGCTACAACAAAATACCAGGAAGCAGCTATGATGGACTGAGACCAGAGACTTGAAGTCCCTCCACACTATGGCATCCTAAATCAAATCAAATCAAGACATTGAGTGTCCCGGCGCTAACAGGTCAGTGAACGAGCACCTCTGGGGGGGAATTAAAACACTCTATTAGAAAGCCAAGTTTTCAAATGGTGTTTAAAAGACCCCAAGCCTTTGATGGCTCGGAGATACAGAGGCAAAGAGTTCCAACCTCTGGTAGCCATAGCACAGAAGGTAGAATCACCAGATCTTCCCTTCTTAGTTTTGGGCACGACTGTCAGTAGTGCCTCCGTAGAGCACAAAGTTCTGGTTGGGCTGGTAATGCAGGAGCCTCTTAGACAAATAATAAGGTCCCAGTCCATAGAAAGCTTATTGGGCTAACGTCATTCTCTTGAATTTCACTCTTGCCTTAACAGGTAGCCAGTGCAATTCTTTAAGATGGGCGTGCGCAGAGCTATTCCCCTACCCTCCTTGAAGGCTGTGGCCTGTAGCTCCCCCGCCACTACCTGCAGATCCCCTTCCTGTCTCTATCCCGCAAGCGGCAGAAAGCAGAGCAGCGTCACAGTTCCCCAAAGAGGGCCATCATTTTTCAGAACAAGAAAATAATTATACAGTAGGAAATAACTTTAAAGTATATGTTAACAAAAAATACACTAAAAAGGAAGTCTTATCTGGTACATAGTAAGACAGTTTAGATGTGTAAAATATGTTGATTTAAATTTCTTAACCGCGTGTGCCAATAAAAAACATGTTTGGTCTCTTAATAAGGTGGTGGCAGCAGCACCAGTGGACTCGGTAATATTCGTAACGATCCATCCAAAGTGATCAATCCCTCGACCTCGCTCTTGCTGTTGGCAGTGGAAGGTAATCTTAATTTAATATAAATATGTTTTGTCATTGTATTGACTGTCATTCATAAAAACAAAGGCTGCTATTTTCGTGCCAGGCAAACAAATGTAATTTGAGCTCTTTTTGCATTTATATCCTACGACATAGTTTTGAAATCGTGACAGGTAATATGGGGAGGAGTGTGAATGAGGCCCGGTTTCGTATCTTTCTCCAGTTTTAACATGATATCAGTAAGGTTATCGGCATACATAGTGAAAAATGTAACGCTTTGGGCCAAAGATGCTGGTCCATGTTAAACAAAACTCTTTAGGCCTCTGACTAAGGCAATTCCATAGGTGTCATACATGTGAGAGAAAGGCTCCTAGAGATATACATGTAAGTAGCTAGTTGTTCCTAGTTAAGGTTTAGCGATCAGTTCTGGAAGGTGCATAAAAGTAGCGCCATTTTAAGAATGTTCTGTGCTTCAGGCAAGACATATTTAGGGGCCCTCTGCTGGGAACAGCGAATTATATACCCCATTTTCTGTTAGTTCAAGCCCACGTAATGGCTCACTGTATTGCTTTGTAAGTGAAACTTAACGTTACACAAAACCAGCCAAATTGTGTCCTAAACAGGGCCCCAAAAATCCTTGCGATGAGATTGGGCGAAAAAAGGGACAGAGGTAGAGGTAGGCAGAGAGAGGGAGAGAGGCCGAGTTAGAGAAATAGCCAGAGGTGAAGTAGCGAGGCAAAGGATCCCTTTCTTTGTGCGGGGCCCGTCGTTAATTGCCCACTTTTCCCAGACTTTAAAATGTTTGTGCATAGGAACGCTTGAAGAAGCTCCTTTACGTTCTTGCCCTTGAACGAATACAGAGCAGAGATTAAAGTTACACAGTGGATACACACTCTCTCCTTTTGTCAGAATTTGAGGACAAAAGGGTGACCGCTGCAGGCTCAGAGTTATGTTTGCCTGGTAAGATTTAATGCCACCCAGTAAAAAAAGATATTGAATTGCAAGAGCAGAAACAGCAACTTGGGGACTACATTTGCAAATGTAATAATGCTGACCAAATAACCACACATCACAGCTCTACATCAGAACGCACTAATGAGACCCTGACAGATGCTAACCTTAAGTTCTGAGAAGAGCATATTTGACAACATTTTCCGTCGACAGCTTTCCACTCCTTTCTAAAGCTGTGTAATAGCGAGGAACCAAAACGAAGTTTTCTGAGCTCACGACCTTGGGAGGATACTACTAGACGTGCAGTTTTTCATATGAGGACATCGTCTTCATCCCTTCTTTTTCTTCTGTACTTATAGGTAAATGACAATGTATATGCTGTCCCCCACTCCATTCTTTTATTATTTTTGCGTCAATGTAAGCTGTACAAAGACTGGACATCATATTAACATACATTTATCTCCATTATCTATGTGCGTAATCCCAAAAGGTCTAATCACATTACATTACAATGTATGGTGTAGCAGGAGGTATTGGTTCAGATTTACATAATCAGCTAACTGGCAGGTCATAACATACATAAGTGGACAGTGACTGCATGTTGAAACTGTGAGATGTTCGGCGGGGCCGGCTTTAGCTCTGGTGGCGCCCTGTGCGACAGTGTTTTTTGCACCCCTTCCCCATGACCACCTCCTCGGATTCACTCATTACCACCTTGTAAATGTGCCCCTCATCTCTCCATAGTCCCCTTTTACTTACATTCATTTGTTTTAAAGCGCTTGTAAAGGCTGGCTTCACAGCTCTCTCCCTAGCAGGAACATTAATCACAAGAAGTATTTTGACCTTTTAATTGTTTCCTGAAGGCTGGACGCACAAGGAACTTTTCAGCAGGTGCATTTAAATTGCAAGTTTCTTAAGTAATTGCTAAACAGAGCCCTCCCTCCCCCCCACCTGAGGGCAGGGCCCCCCAATCCAGGTCAGCACCTGGTGCGGCCGCACCGCTCGCACTGCCATAAAGCCGGCCCTGATGCTCTGCACTGGTTGGGAGAGTGTAGATAAGCTGTTTCAGCATGTAACAGTTAAATAAGTCTAGTCCCTTGTCTATATTACGAGGAACAACTAACAAGGTGTCAGATACCCTGCAATGACGTGCATCGTCCTAGTAAGAGTGGTGACGGAGTGGAGGCACACATAGGATTGGGGGGGGAGGAAGAGAGGGGGGAGAGTAAAAATCTATGATTTTTTAGAGAGCACTTGTAATTCTTGTAGGAGCATATCCCACTCCATTGCGATGGGGATCTTGCGTAAACCTCTAACCTCTTCTCTGCGGAGGGCTACTGACTCAGCTTTGCCTCATTTCAGCATGGCGGCAAAACAGTACGCTACGTCAGAAAGATGTGTATCCTTCCACCTCATGGCAATAGTCCTGACTATGAATAAGGCTAAATCTATGAGTTTATTGGTGGCTCTTCCCAATTTATTGCGCTTAAATAATCCCGGGAGGCCAATTTTCATATTACATAAATTCTTCCCCCCTGTAACAGTTGTCAGGATGTCCGTTACTACCTTCCACTTTGATTGCACAGGCCAGTCCAGAACATGTGCGCCGTATCAGCATCCTGGGAGTTGCATCTAGGGCAGTTCGATGGGCTACCATATATCCTGTGTAAGCGTGCAGGTGTAAGGTACGCTATGTGCAATATGTTATGTTGTATATATTGAAATTTAGCATTGCATGAAACTTTACACTGGTATCTAAGTATTCAGTCCCATTTCTTCTGTGTGAAGTCACAGCCAGTGTCACACTCTCAGCATTGTCTAATGGATTGTAATATGTAATGCGGTGTGTGAGCCATCGCACATGTGAACCATGTGACTAGACGTCTCCCTCTGCCCATCATGTAAATTGCATAGACCAGGGGATGCATGTCAGGTTCCGTGTCCACAATCTGCCAGTTTCATTGCAATTTAGCTAGCAGAGTGTGATAGGCTAAGAAATGACCCAATGATAGAGTATGGTTGATGCTAAGCTGCTCAAATGGTATGAGAACAGTGTCTTGGAAGAGTGCACCCAGGGAGTTCACTCCCTCCGTCTCCTAAGCTCTATTCCATCTCTCCTGAGAAGTTCCCTAAAGGGGCGTATCAAGCTTATATGGATCTCTGGGGAGTACGGTGTCTACATCGGGGTTAGCCTGAAGTTTCTAGTGTAACTGTTAAATGCAATGGTCAGGAGTTGGTTGGAGTATGGGGGGAGCTTCTCTGCAGGCAGCATCAGTTCATGTATCATGTTGTGTGCATGATCAGGCATGGGGAGGCCTGATTCTGTCAGGTGCCGACCCACCAGCCACTGAGATATCCATTGTAGTTGTGCCGCTAAGTAATAGTGCTCAAAATTAGGAGCTCCTAATCGACCTTTGTCAACTGGGAGTTGAAGCTTTTGTAAGGTGACACACCATCGCCCCCTGTTCCACATGAAGATTCCTAGCATACTATGTAGGGTGTGAAATGTGGAGCTCGGTATGTGAACTGGTAAATTTTGTAAGTAATAAAGGAGCCAGGGTAGCATTTACCGTTTTAGATAACAAGACCCGGCCCTGTCCTGTAAGTGGGAGGGTGCTCCAGAATGTCAATTGTGATCTCAGGGAGGCGATAGCTCGGTGAGATTGCCATCTACCAGGTCTCGAGGGTCATGATATATACAGATGCCTAGATACAGAAATGTATGTGGTTCCCAGTTCACAGTGTGGGGGCCCACCACAGCGGGCAGGCTGGATGTATAGGAAACAGACACATCTTCACCCAATTTACACCCAACCCGAGGCTTGTCTCTGTTGTCTAGCCCTTGACGGATGTCACAGATGTATATGAGGACATCGTCAGCATAAAGGGAAACACCATGCAATTCTTCCCCCGTTCACATATCCCAGGCTTCACCTTCTCGCCTTAAGCACTAGGCTAATGGTTCCATTGCCAGCGTAGACAGGAGTGACAACAATGGGCATCCCTGTTGCGTTCCCCGGTTTATCTCCAATGGGGCAGATATGAGATTGCCTTTCTTAACTTGGGCTAGAGAGGCTGTGTAGAGTAAGCGAATGAGGTGTAGTAAGCACCTTGGTAGTCCAAATCATGAGAGCACTGCAAACATATAGTCTCGGTCTACTTTGTCAAATGCACACTCCAAGTAACACTAAACAGGCAGCAGATAGCCAGAGTGGTGGGGTTTGTTCCAGCACTGGTTGAAGCCTACGGATGTTAAGTGTAGTGGAGCAACCAGGGACAAAGCCGTTTTGATCAGTGTGTACTAGTTTGGTCATAGACTCTGTGTCACTGTCTAGCGGGAATCCACAACAGCCAACTTGTCAGTCTGACCCAGACGTAGAATACACAAGCAGGCAGATGCACTGAATGGTTCAAGCAAGAAAATACCCACTTTCTAAAAGTGTAATTTGCAAAATGACAATTTAAAAACCAGCTTTACCAAAAGGTGTATTTTTAAATTGTGAGTTCAGAGACCCCAAACTCTACATCTCCATCAGCTCCCAATGGGAAACTGCTCTTCAAGGATATTTAAAGGAAATCCCCATGTTAACCTATGAGACAGATAGGCCTTGCAACAGTGAAAACCGAATTTGGCAATATTTCACTGTCGGGACATGTAAAACATATCAATACAAATCCTACCTTTAACATGTACTTCACCACACCCAAGGTGCTACCTAGAGCCCACCTTAGGGGTGCCTTACATGTAGTAAAAGGGAAGGTTTGGGCCTGGTGAGTGGATACCCTTTCCAGGTTGAATTGACAGTGCAAGACTGGACACAGACACTGCAGTGGCAGGTCTGAGACATGTTTACAGGGCTACTCATGTAGGTGGCACAATCAGTGCTGCAGGTCCACTAGTAGCATTTGATTAACAGGCCCTGGGCACACATAGTGCACTTTACTAGGGACTTGTTAGTAGATCAAATATGCCAACCATGGATAAACCAATCCCCAATACAATTTACATAGGGAGAACTTGCACTTAAGTGCTGATCTGCAGTGGTAAAGTGCGCAGAGACAGAAAACCAGAAAAAACAAACAAAAAAAGGCAATTTCCAACACTCTGAGAGGCGGCCAGCAAGGGTTTTACTGAGTATTTTATAGTCCGTGCCTAACATAGACAATGGGCGATATGATGCCACTTCCAGTGGGTTCTTATCCGATTTAGGAAACAAAACTATGAGGGACTCACAGAGTGTAGGGGGCAGGATCCCCTCAGTTAGGGCTGCCTGATACAACTCCAATAGTTTAGGTACAAAGATGTTGTCATAAGCCTAATAGTAGAACTCCACTGGAGTTTTACCAGTGGCTGACCACCCGATGGACGCCCTAAGCTCCTGCTCTGTAAGGGGCAATTGCAGCTCCTCCCGGGCCAGTAGGTCCACAGTTGGTAACACCAGGTCAACTAAGAAAGCCTGTGTGGCAACATTCTGATCAGTCACAGGTGGGTTGTAGAGTGCCTTATAAGAGGAGATGAATGTGGCATTGATATCCAGCTGACTAGTGACCGTGCAGGTCTGGGATTGACGTATCATGGTGATCAGTGCAGTTGGGTTGCATCACGCCACAGCCAGGCCAGTAGGTGACCAGATTTGTCACCATCGGCATCTTAGCTTGATAGGCTCGGAAATCAATTAGCTGCGCGTGATGTTCCCTGGCATTCGCAAGTGTGTGGCAAGCCGCAGAGGCTGTGCGGGATTCTGTTTCTAACATGCTGGTGGACTGTTCAAGAGTCATTATCTATGTATATCCAATCTCACCCCCACCACTGTATTTGTGCAGTGGCCCCAGAGTACCACTTTAAGAACTTCTCATTCTGTGGGCCTGGTTGTTTTGTCATGCCCCAATTTTCCATCATATACCGGGTCACTACTTCCTGAGTTGATACACAGAATGCACTATCTTCTATTAGTGTCAATTGAAATCACCAGGTGGGTACATGTGGATGAGGAGCTCCCCAGTCTAAGTGTATTTGTAGTGGGTTATGGTCCGAAAAACCCAAGCCAAGGTATTCTCCAGTTTCCACCCTCATATTTATGGCTGGATGACATAGTAATCAGTCCAGTCTCACGTATAGATGATGGGGCGGGGAATAATAGGAGTAGTCCTTAACATTTGGGTATAGTGCGAGCCAGCTGTCAAGGAGCAACCAATGGGTGAGCCATTGCATGAGGTTCACTGCAGTTGCTATACATGGGAGATCGGCAGTGGGGTTGTGGTGTTTGCGAGTGGTTGAGGACAGGGTTGAGTAAACTATTGAATCCCCACCAATGAGCCATGGAATATGTTCCCCCTTAGTGAGGATCACCTAGGGGTGAGCTGGGAAGGCCTGCTGGGCCACATTAGGTGCATAGATACTGCCCAACAGGAGTGGGCGGCCATCCAGCTGGCCTTCCACAAATACAGATCTGCCCTCAGGGTATCTATTTCCATGGCAGTGTACCTGAAGAGGACAGCAGAACACACCCAGACTAAACCCCCCGGCAAACCCAGAGTATGTAGTGCAATACCACTGCCCAAGCCATCTCTTTTGTAACCCTATGTCTTTACCCCCCGCTACATGGGTCTTCGAAAGAAGTGCGATATGAATACTAGGCCAGCGAATGTTTTGCTGGATTAGATGTCTCTTGTGCATTGTCCTCATTCCCTGTACATTCCAGGTAAGTACTTGCAGTTTAGTCATGACATTTTAGTTTAACTGGTGCCAACAGCATGAGTGGAGTATGACCTGTAAATGAACGCAGAATTAACTCAACCCCAAACCCCCTCCCAGGATATGCGCAGAAACGGTGAATACCCTTACACTGAACTGATAGACCCATAGCATGGGAATTCTATTAGTGATGTCTCATGCAGGACTCTAACTAACAACGGACAATTGTCCAGTGGGAGGACTGTGACCAACAACTCAAGACTATATTCACCTTGTCAGTATGATAGAGTGGAGTCCAGTGCTCATTACGTAGTCATGCTCTTTATGGTCCTGCTGTCCCTTTCATACTATGGAAATATAAATTAGAAGTGTAGACCAATATTAGCGGGTAAGTGAGTGATCCCCAGGAGGGTGTCTGTGGAAAGAAAGGTGCACCTGGGCCTAGTGCTCCCAGGTAAGACTGCATGCGCCATCATCATCATAAGACAGGGTTCATGCCAATAGGTCTGATATTTGTGGGGTGACCTGTAGCAGACATCGTTGAGGAGTGACTATTTAGCGAGGAAATCAAGCCAGAGTCCGACTGGGAGTCTTCCATAAGGTACAGTGATTGGGGGGGGGGGGGTGGAGGGAGCCCCGCTTAGATGCTGGATGTGATATCGCTGACAAAGTGCGTTGCTGTTGGTCTTGCACCTGTTCCGGGGAGGGAGTCTCACTTCAGCTCATGGGACCACGATATTCTGACCTTTCCGATGTTGTCTACGTCTCTACATCTCTGCACTAAAGTTCTGTACTGGAGTAGCTGGAGTTGACAATTCATATCAGCGCTGCCCCAACCAGTCTCGGGCATCAGTAGGCTCTGTGAAAAAGTAACTAGTCTGATTGATCAGTACTTTGAGCTTTGCTGGATACAGCGAGGAGTAGGTGAGTTGCAGGCGCTTCTTGGCCCCTAGGAAGGAAGACCTCTGTCACTGCACCCGCAATGTGTAATAAGGGAAGAGAAAGATACATGCATTGTCATGTTAAATGGGGCCTAAATAACGGGCTGCTCTCATCCTCCATCTTTATCCCTGAAATTCAGGAGAAGGGTCACCACTGACCTAGGAAGTGATCCCACTGGCGGTCTTCTCGCTGGGATTCTCTGCATGCGCTTCACTTGGTGATGTGTGAAGAGAGTCATCAAGAGTCAACTCCTCTCCATTCCAACCAGGGATCACTTCTGGCAGAGGGGCATGAGCTGTGTCATTTCTTCTCCCTACAATTTTACAGAGGTAGGCTGTCATCTGTGGCTCAACTGTCCCTCACATGGGGTGGTTCAGGTGTCTCTTGTGTACCATCTTCCATTATTCAGGGCCTCCACATACTTACATTTACTGCCAGGCTGGATCAGACCCCAAAAAATAAGACACACTCCTCAGCGAATATGAGGAAACAGAGGAGGTGGGGTGGTTGATGCATGTCAGCCCCCACTCTGTCGCCTTCCTGGCACGGAGGGCAGAGAGCACTGTTAACAACGTCCCGGGTGAGGGTCCATCTTCAAACAATGCCGCCACCCAGGCCCGTGTCCCTCCAGACCTACCAGGGGATGTTTTGTCCAGTTGTTGCTTCCACTTGCAGGCATCAGAGCAGCGATTAAAGGCAGAGTGCCTCCCCCCAGGCGGAGCAGAGCAGCAGTGGCTTCGCGACGAGTGAATTACAGGCCGCACTGCTCTCAGCGTCGGTCTGCATGCTGGCTTGCTCACCGGTGTTCCTCCCTCCGCAGGCTCTGGCAGTGAGTGCATTGCCCCCCATCCCCGCCGTTCAGATCAGGCCGAATGAGAGGGGGCCCCACACAGCCAACAGGGGCCCCCACTCGTGCAAGCAGGCCTATCCTGGTTCAAGGACTGACTGGGCTAGGCCTCGGCTCCACCCGCAGGGACCCACATCACGTCAGCAGTCGGAAGACCACTGCAATCCAACGTGACTCTTAAAGGCGGAGAAACAGGGTGTCCTGGGATCCTTAGGCCGTATACATTCCCCAATCTAAGTATGGGACCACTGAATGCTGGCTGGTGCGCTGATGGCGGCAGATCGTCAGTCAGGGCTCGGAGCTGCCCTAACTTTGGTCTGCCATCTTGCCACGAATGGCCACGTGCCCCCGTCCTAATTTTAATACAAACATTTCTCAGTACGGGAATGCACAATCCATCTAAGTATCAAGTATCAATTCCTAAACAAATTTAAGAGGTAACCAACCAACATAATGCAGTACTCAAAACATTTATTTATTCGTAATATTGTACCCCGTATTTAAAATGCTCTAAATAATGATCAGACAGTGCAAAATAGTTAGTGGAAGACAAGTGTCGATAGATAAAAAGACACACAACTCTGGCCCCTTGAAGTTTTATTTTTGCCATAGAGAGTTGGTGAGTCTATGTATTGTCTATAATCAACTCTGTTTCGACCTCTAGGGCTAATGCAAGGTCATCATCAGGACAAGGGGACAATGTAGAGCATG
Source organism: Pleurodeles waltl (assembly GCF_031143425.1). Classification (NCBI taxonomy): domain Eukaryota; kingdom Metazoa; phylum Chordata; class Amphibia; order Caudata; family Salamandridae; genus Pleurodeles; species Pleurodeles waltl. Next base: position 809,980,740 of record NC_090442.1, on the reverse strand, counting down.
TTGGTTAGTGTCAAAGGGTGCTTGATGAACAGGCAAAGGGGTGCATGGTGACAGATTCTACAGGACCCCAGTAGATGCCAATTTCAGTCACTCTGATGTGGTATGGTGCAGGATAACTACACCAGTCTTGTAAGGATTCTCTTATTCTTATTCCCAGAGGGCAAGCAGGTGAAGAAATTAAAGAGCCTAATCATGAGTGCAGAGTAACTGTCTACTGATAAGGAACTAACTAACTGAATTCCAAACAGTGTCACAAATTGATTGCAGAGCATTGCGGCAACAGTAAAATGGACGTGGATTCAGTCCCTTACTAGCCTAAGTTTTAGATTTGTTCCTAATACCTGTTTGCTAATTACACTGTGCACGGTACTCTCGTATCAATTTGTGGCATTTGGAATGCATTTATTTGTACGCCTCAATCTTTGGACAGTTACTCAGTTCTTACAATTAGGCCCTTTATCTTCTTGGAGATTAAGAGAATTCCTATCTGAGTGGTGCAGTTTCGTTATTGATAATTGAGACCTTGTCCCAAAAAATAGATTGGTTTATACCTTGAATGACCTTATCTACATTTTGTTCAATATTGTTTTTTTTCAGAACGGTGGGGGATGAATCCTTAGGTATTTAAAGGGGCTGGGTTCTTATGGTAGTCCTAGCTCTGATAGGAGTTCTACAGCTTGGTGAGTCATTGCTCCTCTGACTGGAAAAAACAGGATTTGGACAAATTAGCCCACAACCTCGACATATCACCAAATTATTCTAGCATTGTAAGCATGCCTGGTATTTCCCTGTCTGGGTTTCTCATTTACACAAGTGTGTAGTTGGGATATCATGGCACTATAGCCCTTTTAAGAGTTGCACAACACTGCTGGGTTCCAACCTTGCACCCATATTTCCTGTACTGTATGGTAACACCCCACCAATACCAGTACTGTATAACTACGAGTTAAACCCCATGGAATGGTGAATAACTTGTGACCCGGTTTTACTGGGCATAAAACTATATGTATTTCCCTTTTGGTTGGGTTTTAAGTCTCATATTTACCACCTGCTCTAGGGAGGCAGTAAATGTGAGTTGAAGGTAGGTGCTGGGTGGGGGTGGTGGTAATGAGGCTGAGAGGGTAGGGGGAGAAAAGGGATCCTGGCAGTGGGAACATTTAGCTCTCACCACTGTAAAAAAAACATAAAAATCATATGAGCCGGGAGGGCTAGCAGCCCAAAGCCTCAAATAAGTTTTTTTTTTTTTTTTTTTCTGGCCAGTAAAATTGTGTCTGGTGTGCCCGTACTTTGGAAAAACGAGTGTTGCAACACAATTAAACTTATGGTTGGGCAGAATGGAATCCCACATGCAAAGTCTGCTCCATATGTACCATGTCACATATCTTCATATTTCAGTCTAACATGACCACTTTCAGTATGCTAGCAAGTAGCTCTATAGCAAAGGGAAGAAGGAGAGGTGTAAATACACAACTGTCTAATGTTACAGTCTAGTTCCAACCCCTCTAAAATCATGCCTCTTGTCTTAACCCTTGACATAGTGTCAAATACTTTTTATGTGTCAAGTGAAGCTGCGACATAACCTTTTCCATCTATCTCCAAACATGCTAAATGTGTGCTAGTCTGTGTAAATTAAAAATTGTACTGGTCACTGCTTACAAGTGTTAGAATTACTCTCAATATTATTCCAGCTATGGCCTTACTAAGAATACTTGTGTCCGTGTTGCTTATTGACAAATGTCTGTACGATTTCACATGTATGTTACTCTTGTCTTGTTTTGGGACCATTTCTACCAAGGCCTCTCTGTCCTCATATTTAGTAGACATCTTGGACTGTTGACTGTTGGTGCCACTCTGTAGATGAGGTGGTAGCACTTTGGTGTCCATAGTCTTACCCTCTTGCATTCCCTTATGGTCCCCTTCCAATTTCTCCCTAGGAAGTTGTAACTGCAATTCCTCCCTAATTCCCATGGACAACTTTGAGAGTTTAGCCCTATTTTAGAACTGCTCTGTTCGTTCTATTTGTGTACAGAGGAGGTGGAGGTACTTCCCGAACTCTCTATTTATAGCTTCTTGGATAGTTTGTGGCTGTCTATTGCATTCTATTATTGCCAGTATACTTTGACTTTGTTTCCCCTTTTTCAGGAGCCATGCCAACATCTTCCATATGAGGTCTCTAGTTATAAGACCTATGTGAATATATAACCCCCCAATTAGTTGTTTTTGTTCAGTGACTAGTATTACATTTTCCAGAGTCAGTGTGCTCACATGTTAAAGCACCACAATTATCCACTCTACTTCTGTAATATTTCTTTGAAGTGTGCATCCCACTCCAAACACTTTACCACTGGAGGCTCCCCTTATCACTACTTTCATTGTCTCCCATTCATTGGCACGCTTCAGTGTTGAACCCCAGTTACTGTCAAATTGTTCAGTCCGTGTATCTTTTATTGTTGTTTTGAACACTTATCTTGCCGATTTGGAGTATCGATGGAAAGTGATTTGACAGGACTCGTCCAATGTAAACTATTCCAGTGCAACCTATCTAATGAAAAAATATCCAGTCTGCTATAAACCCCATGCAATGGTGCCTAGAAGTAATGTCTTTAAGAAGCAAGTGTATGTATTTTCAGGATCAAGTCTTTGGGAGAATCTAACCTTCACAGTAGACATTATATGGTCCTTGTCCCTTGCCCATACAATAGTATCCCGTCAATAGCATCACCAGGTCTAATAGTCTAGGGAAGAAAGACTTGTCATCTACTTTGAGAGTGTAAACATTAAGCAGCTATATCTTTCATGCATCTAGCATTCCACACAGCATAACATATCTCGCCTCTGTGTCTTTTTGTACCAATGGGACCCTAAACTCTAAGGAGACAATTAAGACCTTCTGCAGGCAGACCACAGAGGAGAATGAATGTCATTTTCATTTACTTCCTATGGAGAAAAGAGATTCTTATCATTTCCCGTGACTCTGCTGATGACTCTCTGGTGACTACCTCCGCATTAGAGACTCTTAGAATTTGCTTATCGGATATGCCTCTTCAGCTTTCTTTTTGTGTCTCATAAGAGCACTAGTTCTAGAGTGAATTGTTTGTACACCAACAGCAATTTTCTTTTCTGGGGGGATATGAAGTTGCTTCGATTACTTACTGGTAAGTTTCTCAACTCCAAATCATTGTCTTCCCTGTCACAATCTTTTGCCCCTCAAGCAACTGTCTCTTTTTCACAGAGGTCTCCTATACCAGTAAAATTAAACTATTCACCCCTTCTAATAAGGCTGACACACCACTTCTTGGGTCAATCTACATAAGTGGGGTGAACCTAGAACTCTTCCTGTAATAAAGCTTCATCAACCAAACGAGAAGGCAATTTTTTCCCAATCAAACCAAGACTGTGACGAGGAAGACAATGACTCAGAATAAAGTAATCTGAGTACTGCCTCTTCCTTAGTCCTCCTTGTTCCAGTCTTTCACCCCCTGATTGTATATCCGAGGTGAATAAAATTGCCCTGACCCATGAAAATACACTTAAACACAAATTATTGTAACACCGAGTGGTATTTATTATAATAAAGAAATAATTACACGATTGAAGAAAAAAAACTGCCTCATCGAGGGAAGAAGAAACATCTTCTCCTATATAAAGTCTTTAGTGGGAAATGAAAGTATTAAGTGCAGCTGCACAACTATCGCCCAAGGAAACATCACTAGAAGCTTCCAAAGTCGAGGAAATATCCCTGATGGACTTGCCCTGTATTGATGAAGGAAAAGGAACACCTGCTCTAGCAGAGCACAATGAGGTAATTGTTTTTACCCACCTATTGAATGATGAGGTACAGAGGTTATCACCTTTATCTGAAAGACCAAACGTATTCAAACGGGACATCTGCTTGTCTGGAAGCAGAGGTTCTGTTTAGGTAAATCGAAAGCGTACCATGCAAATCAAGTGATTGACACAAATTCTCTTGCTCTCAAGATGGAGAAGGAAAAAAACTGGAAAAACCAAATCCTGGGACAAATGAAAAGAGGATCCCACTTTTGGGAAAAGGGTGGGGCCAGACTCAAAATCTTCTCCAAAAAGGTCATGGCAAGTCACAGCTTCAATCTTTCATAACCTCCATCTACAAGTGATAGCCACACTGTCAAATGGAGAAGAAGAGGGTACTACAATGGAAGAAACCAACCCAGGGCTACCAGAATTACCTTCGCTAAGTAGTTACTTTTTTAAAATGTTCTTTTTTTGTTTTTTTCACAAATTAAGTGCGTGGGCCCAAGGTATTGTTCAGGATGCCACTGCAGCTGACACTACCAACTGAGCCTGCCACTGCTGCTAAATTCCAGTATAAACACTACCTCCTAAGGCTCACACCCCTCCACATGTGACATTTTGGCAATTTCAGGCCACCCAAAGCTGTAGGAAAGGACTGGAAGCTGTAGATTTTTTAAAATTGTTAAACTAATATTTTCTGCTGAAGAATAGACAAAAAGTACCACCATGTGGCTGATTGTCATAACTATGTGCTGGTGTTAAGAGTTAAATGCGCGCCACTGCAGAACACTGGCAAACACTGACTCAACTGAAACTCTGCTTCTGTTTGCACTCGCATAATTTTCTAAAGGACTCTGATCAGCATGACAAAGGTGGAAAACATAGATAAGTTGCCTAGGCTATATTATGCTCATGGCATCCAGTGCCCATACATCTATAAACAGAAGAAGCGAGCCAAAATTCATAAGAAGGGCCTTCCCTGGAGAGGCAAACAGTTCTTGTAGGGGCCCCGGATGTTGGCTTGAGGAGCTTAAAAACTATAGAGAGATAGGGACTTCTCCATTGAGGACTGAAATACTTGATCCAGACTGTCTGCAAGCCTATTCCCATTCTCAGAAGATAGGCTTCGGACAGAGAGAGGTGATTCTCCTTTGCCCTCCTCCCCAAATCTTATGCCAGCCATAGGACTCTGGAATCTCTTTGTGGTTTACATACACTCTGGTCACTTGATTGTCCATGCATACCTGGACTGTCTGTTTTTGTTAGTATGAAGCATACACTATCACACTTTCAACACTACTGCTAACTCCTTCAAGTTGGAGGAAGCAAGATCCTCCTAATATGACCATACTCCCTGAATGGAGAGATTCCCCAACATCGCCCTCAACCCTGGCTGCTGCATCTGTAGTAAAAACAAGTGGAGGAGGGTGACGGGGAGATTTCTCTGGCTAAATTGCCTTGATCCAGCCACCATTGAAGATTCTGAACCTGGACCTCAACTTTGCAGTTTCTTGAGGGTGGCTCCCAAAGTGCCAGGAGAGAAGTTGACTATTGGATATAAAAATGAAGGTAACCTCAAGGGACCCAACAAGATGAAGGGTCACTGCCATGGCCCCCTTAACAGTCAACTAAGCTGCCCCTAGAGATGCCAGGGTCTTTGTAAATATTTTTGGGGCTGAAGATAGTCCAAACAGCCAGATACGAAATTGGTAATGCTGCTTTGGAATGGAAAACCTTAGGAACCTTTGGGAGTCTGCATGCATGCAGATGTGTGGATAGGGGTCTAATGAGGCCAGGAACAGGCCCAGAAGAGGAATGATAGACTAACTCATCACTATGTTGAATATGTGATAAGGCACAAACATATGTGCTCTTTTTAGGTCTAGAACAGGACGAAAGCCCCCTGAAGGCATTCGGACCAGAAACATAAGTAGCAGCCCAGACCTCTCTTTTTTTCCTGGATGGATCTGATTGCCACATTTTCAAGAAGATTTCTGAGGGGTAGTGATGTTGGCCGTGTGCTGTGTCTGGGATTTGTCAGAAGAGGAGCCCCAGTGACCACGACTCTTGCCATGAAATCTCTGGATTGAGAATGGATGGGCGCTAGACGCTCCCCCCTGCCGACTTCTTGACTAATTTCTTCAGTTGCGACTCAAACATCTTGAAGCCACTGAAAGGAAGGTGTGTCAGTAAGGACTTTTGCGAGTTGTCAACTCTCCAAATTCTCAGCATTAGAAGTCTTCTTGTGGAAATTGCTGACCCAGAAGCAGCAGCTGCACACTCATTCCGTCAAAGGAAACAACTGAAAGAAATCTAACTTGCTGCTCAATCACTGAAACTTTTCCACTGGCCGAAGGCTTTCCACCATTTCCTGAATGTGAAGTAAAGTTGGAAGCTGTGAACACACTCTTGACCACTCTCTCTGTCTTCTTGTACAACTCATTGGCTGGAGATGAATCCTTGGAGATAATGGTATCTCTTGAAGGCAGGTCTGCAACCAGGGAGTCAACCTTAAATGAAAACAGGAGTTCTTCCTCAAAGCCATCCAGAATACCACCTCACCATCTCATCACGATTTACCTTCAGACTGGAGATTTCCCCACATCCTCCCATTCTGTGGACAACATGTTCCTAATATCTTTATGAATAGCTAGATAATCTCGATCTTTGTGTCTATATTGTGCAGAAAGTCATTGTAGGAAGCTGGCTCTGTATATACTATCTCAAAATGAGAGATAGTGTGCACAGAGTCCAGGGGTTCCCCTAGAGGCTTGACAGAGGCAATAGTAGATAATACTAATGCTCTATTTGTGGTAGTGTGGTTGAGCAGTTAGGCGTATCTGAGGGTAGTGTTCAACATTTGTTGTACAAACACAGGCGATAAATGAGAACCCACAGTGACGTTATGACAATGTGTCCAGGTAGGCCCACTATTTATTTATATGTTAAGCATGCTTTCATGCTTTTCCCTTTATGGGATCCTTGACCCTGACGAATGCCCCAGACTTTCCCGCTCTTAGCGAGGGCAGAAACAAGTTGGTCCCTGACTTTTAGACTCCATGAGTCATCAATATCAACTGAGTCCCTAGCATAACTTTTAGCCTTACATGCATACACCTCCATTAAATTGTTCCCTAATCGTAATAGATGATTTGTCAGGTAATTGTATTTATCTTCACCCTATCTGGATCCCTGTAATTATCCAGTCAGATTTCAATCTCAGCACTCCCTCTGTAGTTCCTTTAACAACGAGGTTGAGTCCGCCCGGGTAGTATCATCTTACCTGGGTGGGGCTAGGTGGTCAAATGATGAAGCATGACACTATGTGTGTGAGACCACCTAGTCCGTAAAGGGAACTCCCTCCTGTAGACACAGCCTCATCCACATCCACCCCCCACCTTTATCTCTATCTGGAAATTACACGCTTAGCCAGCGCCCCCTGAACTGGGCTTTACAGTTGAGTTCCTTCCAGTCTTACACCCCACACCTTTAATGGTTTAATGACTTCCTAGTCTAATCAGGAGCAAGTGTGGGGTTTAATTCACTGCCAACACTCTTTTTTTGTGTTGTAAGATTCACCCCATGTGGGCAGAAACTAGTCTGGAAGTGGCAGGCCGGCAGAGACTGGTCAGCCTAGCACTAGCAGTTGAGCTGGCATGCAGGGGGCATTTCTAACATGCCCTCTGAGTGCATTTCTCAATAAATTTCACACTGGCATCAGTGTGGATTTATTGTGCTGAGAAGTTTGATACCAAACTTCCCAGTATTCAGTGTAGCCATTATGGAACTGTGGAGTTCTTGTTTGACAAACTCCCAGACCATATACTCTTTATGGCTACCCTGCACTTACAATGTCTAAGATTTGGCTTAGACACTGTAGGGGCATAGTGCTCATGCAGCCATGCCCTCACCTGTGGTATAGTGCACCCTGTCTTAGGGTTGTAAGGCCTGCTAGAGGGGTGACTTACCTATGCCATAGGCAGCAGGTTGTGGGCATGGCACTCAGAGGGGAGTGCCATGTCGACTTAGTCTTTTTCTCCCCACCTCCTCACACGAGCTGTGAGGCAGTGTGCATGTGCTGAGTGAGGGGTCCCCAGGGTGGCATAATACATGCTGCAGCCCATAGAGACCTTCCCTGGCCACCGGGCCCTTGGTACCAGAGGTACCCTTTACAAGGGACTTATCTGGGTTGCAGGGTTGTGCCAATTGTGGAGACAAAGGTACGTTTTTTGTGAAAGAACACTGGTCCAGGGTCCTGGTTAGCAGGGTCCCAGCACACTTTCAATCAAAGCTGGCATCAACAAAAGGCAAAAGGTTTGGGGGTAACCATGCCAACAATGGCATTTTCCTTCAGTCATCATATTCTGCTGCTGAAGATTCAAGCAATTAGGCCTAATATGATTAACTTTCTCAGTAAGGTCAGAGCCTTGTACATATCTACTCCTCTTATCCACGTCCTCCTCAGAAACATCAGTGACTGAAGTCTGCGGGGAGGATTTCCTTTTTGGAGCAAGGAAACCTTCTCTGCCATGGCTCTATTACTAATCTGCTAGAAAATGATCGTCTGTTTAAGGTCAGGAGTAACCTTGGCTAGAGAAGCCTGATGAAGGGACTATAGGAAGCTGGCTCTCTATATTGTGCACTAAAATGAAGTGCACTTTGCAGAGAATCCAGTAGATCCCCAATTCGTATTGCAGAGGCAAAAGTTGATGGGACTAATGCTTTATATGTGTTAGTGTGGGTGAGCAGTTAGGCTTATCAGAGTATAGTGCTAAGCACTTGTACTCACAGAGGCAATAAATGAGACACACTCAAAGAATAAATCTGAGACCAATTTAGAAAAATATCAATTCTTTTTAGGTCAAGCCTGGACAGTGCTTGCGCTATCAGCATAATCTGTTGTATGTACTTTGTGGGCTTGACTCCACCCAATGCTTTTGATTTGTCTAGTTGGTTGTCTTTTTAAATTCCTTGCCTGCCAGTGGGTAATTTGCCTTCCTGGTACCTCTTTTTTGCAAGTTGTTTACTCCCCTGGAGAATCGCCCTTGACTTGTCAGCTTCCACTTTTTTCTACTTAACTTTTTGTTCAGTACCTTTTATTTTTAGATTCCAACTCGTGTTTCTCTGGCTCGGTGCGGCACCCGCGAGGTTGTGTTACATGCCTCTTTGAATGTGCACCCGTTAGATTAGCAATATGGCAACATGTAAACAACTTTAGAGAGCGTGCCTGGGCCACCAAACATGCTTTCTGCAACCTGGCGTTTTTTGAGCTGGCCCTGATCATTTTACAATGAGATGCGCTCACCCTAGACCGGTGCCTGTGAAGGATTACGTGGTGCCTGTGAATCGTGCTCCCCATAACCCAAGACTGCTGAAGATACCGAAAGGTCCCCCCCCTCAATGTGAAGTTCGCTTCAGGGTGGCATGTGCTTTCCAACCATGCTTTGGACAACGTATAATTCCAGGTAAAGAGTGCATTAGGTTCAGAGCTGGTGACGGGGACCAGTGGGCTGGCAACCTGCTCCCCGCAGGAGAAAGTGTTGTCTCTGTTGTTTTGCTTAGTGCAGCACTCACGAGCACTGCTGTCATTGAAACTCGCAGTTCATTAGCGGCGACGCATTACAGCCACTCCACTTTGTTTGCCACCGTCACACGGCTGTGGAAGATGGTCTGTCACCCTTTATTTTTCACGAAGTGGAAAGGTTGGGATGAGGCATCTCCTGCCACGATGTGTGCCGCTGGCTGACAAACAGAGCGTTGGTTTCGAGGTGGGGAATGCATATGAGGCTGATACACCTTATTGTCAATTTGGTGCCCCAGAGCCACCAACTATAAACACACTCTCCAGGTATAGCTGCTTCAGAAACTGCCACCGTGGGTGCCAGATCCTCTATTTATTTCTGCGGTGAGGACATTCTGTCGTTATCCTGTGTGTCTGTAAGTTAACGCTCATCTAACTAGAGGGTAATTTATGAATGGCATTTCTTTTAAACAAAAGAGGAATCATATAATCAGATGACAGTTATTGATTTACAGTCTCCTCTCATCTGTGCCACTATTGCTAAGGAGTTTAATCTCCTTTTCAATTACCAATGCATCGTGATTCACTAATTAGCATACATTTTGCATCAGATCATTTGTTACAACGTTGTATCCAACAATTTGATGTTGAGAGGCTAGATTGCGTTATATTCTAAGTAAAGAACATGTTTCTGTTTGTTTAACACTGCTGGTCGAGGCCTTGACATATTGCTAGCTGGGGTAATTTTAATATCATATTTGATTGAAATGTAACTAATAAAAATCCAGCTCATGCTTCTCTAAATCTCCCATCTTCGTCACAGCCTGTCACTGTCACAGTTCTGATGGGCTTCTCCTTTATTATTCATGAAACCTTTTACCTTCACTCTTGGCTGTCTCATAAAATCCAGAAGGGTACCCAAGGAGTTTTAGACATCCTTCTTTCTTCTTCCAAAGCTCTCAAGTGTAACATCTAAGTAGGACATGCAAGGTGAGTTTTTAGGCGAGTGCCTTTAAGGTGATACCAGATCCTGGTAGGCACATATTTTACACTTCGGCAGATCTGGGTTACACTATGTCTTCTATTTGCTGGCCTCTGGGCCCCAGCGCCTCTCTTGCTGAGGCGGTCACTGAATTGTGAACACCGAATGGACTGTTGAAAAATGATGAAATAATACTATTACAAAATGTGGCGCATTATACCACATAACTTGCCTTTTCTTGCTGCATAATTTACTCAACCCTGCTGCATAATTTGGCCCTCTCCATAATTCCAATGACCCCGTCTATAGGTGAGGTTTAATTTGCTGGTCATCATGGTTCAGAGAAATTTGGTGTTGAAGTGGAAGGTTTTGGCTAAACCCAGGAATAGAAGATGCAGACCTAGATGACGAGTAGCAGCTTTGTAAAGGCATTGAACCAAGTTCTTAATGAGGTCTTCAGCTGTGGTTTTTATTGATAGATGATCAAATTCATGCTACTGGATGGTACAGTCCAGGTTATCAACATCATAACCGGAATGTTTTGACATAGGCTTTCGAGAAAGTGTTGATCAGAGGACAAGGGGCACAGTGAAATGCAGGCCTTTTAATGCTGGTTTTCTGGGCAGTTTAATGTATATCAATTAGAAAAGGGCTGTATTTACAAATGTCAATAGATGTCTAAACGGGGGTTCAGCCTTATAGAGCCTCCAAGAAGTTCTCAGACTTGTAGAGCTCTATGGACAAGAGATTTGCCTCCAATTATACAATATAGTTTTCTACAATTTTCTTGATTTATTGCCATCCACTGTTGCCAACATCACATTTCTTTACAAAGGGACAAATCGTTTATCTGCAGCAATAATCTGTAAAGGTTCCCCGTGATGTCCATACATACATCATGATTTTAACTCAGGCAATCAATTCATTACACTTGACAAAGCTAATGATACAATCTACCTGTTATTACCTCGCATACATTCTCGAGCCACATGGTGAAAATACATTATTAACCTTTCTGAATTTAGAGACCCAGTCATCATAGTCCAAATACTTCCACACACTGATACATATGTGATTTCTCTGAGAACATCTGTTATTACATAGCCTCTGAACCACCCTCATATAAGTTCAATTACTCTTAGTGAGCCCTAGGGACTTTGCCCTACAATCATTTCAAACAGTCATTTTTAGGTCGAAGCCTACCAGACAGCGCAGCTGTTGGGATTGCTAACACGTTCCTGGTGACATTTTGAAAGCTTCCCTGGGAATGCATTCCTCCAGTTTCTTACAATTGGCTTTGTGTTTAGTACTTTACATTCGCTTGCTTTCTATTTGCTGGCATTATTTGTTTTAACTTGTCCAGCTTGAGTTTGTTCCTCATGTGTAGTATAGCCTATTTACTGTATTCTTCAATGAGTGTTTGCTTTCTGTGAAAGACATTTACATTTTCTTCTCATCTAGTCACATTTGCTGTGCAATCAAAGACAGAGGTCAAATGCCCAGCTCTGGCTTCCAAGGTTGCTTGGTGTTTTATTTTTTATTTTTTTTAATCTGTGCTGTTATTCAACCATTGCACCCCCACCCCTTTTTCCACAAACACCTGCCTTCACACCCTACTCCGATACCCACTCTATTGCCAAAGCCAATAATAGCTCACCCACAGGCGAGACCGATTGGCATGGCCAATGCTTGTTATATATTTTCAAACCCAAGAACTTCGTAATCAGGTAAGTAGACTTTTAAGCATAAATGCTTTGCAATTTCAAAAATCAACACTTAGTCCAATTTTCAGAGGTCTCTCAAGGTCATCCTATGGAGGAGAGTCCACGATGGGTGACACCACACTGGACTTGGTCTCTGGGCATCTGGCGAATAATGTTGGCACTGTGGGTTGGCTTCAACTCGGGTTGTGGACATTGGGTGCAGTGGTCACTTCAGGTGTCTAGTTTCTTTGGTTCCAGCAGCTGCAGAGTCTTTTCCTCAGAGTTTCCTCTTGCAGGGCAAGTATTTTTTGGAGTCTGGAAGAGTTAGCTCCTTGTGAAGGGTCCTTTGAGGTCAGCAGGCAGTCCAACGTGGTCAGCTGCTTCTTCTTTTCCTCGTCTGAAGGAGCAACTCTTTTTTTTTGGGTCTTAGGTTGTCAAAAACTGAGTTCTAAGGTTGAGGGGTGGCATCTAAATACTCAATTTAGGGGCGTTACAGGGAGTGCCAGACAGTAACCAATGGGCTGACGACCTTTAGGGTGACTACACCCGTCTAATGACCACTTCCACTGGGAAGTGGCCATGACCCTAACCGTAGTAGCATAATTCCTTCCAAACAAGATGGAGGAATTTGAAAGGTAGTGTCCACTTCAGCTCGTCCACCTTAAGGGTGGGACTGACATGAAGTTGACACTCTTCCTAATTTAAATAATTTTCCCACCTATGCTGCTGCCAAAAGTGGGGTCATGACAGGGGAGTTGATCATCTCTGCCATTTGGAGAGACCTGGGTTGCATTACAAAGGCAGCAAGGCCTTTGAAGCTCCCTGCCTTGGAATGTCCATCTGCCTGGGAGAGGAGGTCTCACCTCCCCCCAGTGCAGGCTTTTGTCTCAGGCCCTTGAGAGCGCTGGCCCTCACCTTGGGGAGCCAGAATCGCATCTGTGGTGGCTGAGCTGGTCAGGACCAGTCAGTTAACCCCCTTGTAGTTGATAGGTTTTCAGGGGATACCTCTAAGGTGCCCTCTGGATGCATATATTAATAAATCCATCACTGGGGTCAGTAAGGGTTTATTATTCTGAGATGTTTGATACCAAACTTCCCGGGATCCATTGAAGCCATCATGTAGCTGGGGGAACTCATAATAACCAGTGTCCAGCACATGCATTTAAAATGGCTTCCCTGTGCACTTCCTATGTCTCAGAATCGACAGAGACATAGCATGGACATATCTGCTCATGCATATATGCCTTCACATGTGCTTGGATGCACCCTGCCTTAGGGGTGACCTACACCTGGCAACACCTGGCACATGCAGTGATAGGTGACCTGGCAGACAGGGGTGTGTGACAGGGCATGTCTTCAATGTAGACTGCACCAACACACACAGTCTGCAATGGCAGCACTGTGTGGGTTTGGTGAGGGGTCGCTGATGGTGGCACAGTTGGTTATCAGAGACCTTCCTTAGTACCCCAGGCCCTGGGTACCAGGGGTACCATTTACTAGGGATGTATAGTCATAGATAAAGAGTTTGCCAATTGTGCAAGACAACTGTGCAGTTTTGGGGAAAATATTCCAGGGAGCACGGAGCTGGGGTAGGTGTACCAGAGAACTTTGCTTCCAAAACAAATTAATATATTTGTTGAATTACGTGAGCCCAGTGTTATCCCCACTGGACACAGCCTTCTGATTCGAGGAGGGTTCCTGCTTAGATTACCATATCATCAATTAATCATATGGTATGTGTCTACATGATAGTTGAATTAGGTTGTTCATTCATAGGTCCTGACGAATCGCGAGTAGATCCTTATGACTACTAGGGCGAGAAACATGTTGGCCAATTTTTGATCGGCTGTGTAGGGATTACCAACACTTTAACTCTTGAGTCAATCCCTAGAGTAGGGGTACATGACACACAACTAGTCATACTTGAAGGGGATAGGGTCATTGTACTTAGCTTCCACCCCTCCCCTTTTTTGTTTTTAACCTTGACACGGGCTCCATCTTCATTATAAAGGTCTGCCCTATGTATCCCCCAGTCAGTTTTAACAGCTTTTTCACCAATCCCACATTCTTGCACTCACCATTGGCAATAATTTCTAAAAGATCTCCAGCAAAGATCCCCCTTGAGGGGTCTGTCAGGCATTGTAGTGCCGGCCTGACGAGGAACATAGCCCGATGAGGAAGCATGTCACCAAAAGGTGAGTGAGGGCTCTTGTTCCGAGTACATCTTGCTTTTAGGGACCAGCTGACTTCTCCCCTAATTGGTAGTGAGGATTCACACTTCCCGTGGAACTGTGCATTCTTTTTTGTTTTGAGCGAAGAAACCTGACCAGTTGCACCAGTCTGCCTTCATCTTAGAGTTAGGCGGTGTGATAATGAGAGACCAGGACCTGAACGCTTGCTTTTAGAGCGAAAATTCAGGTTTTAAAAAAAAAAAACATTAAGCCACAAGTGATGTTAAATATGTGATTAATATTAGAGAAGCCTACTCCCCTATTTACACCCTCTATCACCCACCCCCACACAAATAAACCATTTTGCCCTGGGGAGGTGGTGGTCCATCGGGACGAGAGAGGCTGCACAAACCCGCACATATTTTATGAATCGCCCCGGGGAGGAGGTAGTCCCTGGGGCTACGAGGGTGGCTGGGCGGCCCTTCCTTGTAACCAATAATGAAAGCCCTGGGGAGGTAGTGGATCACTGGGGCACGGGGGTGGGAGCCAGGTGGCACCCCCGCACTTCAATCAACAATGCCGCCGGGATTTGGCCCGCCCGGGGGCTTCAGAATAACGAAGTGCGTGAGTCCACGCTTCATTTTCTTTTTTTTTTTTCACCACATCCACTATAAATCGCGGTGAAACATTTTTTTAAAAAACATGCTTTTTGCCCTGGCCCCTTTTCTTTTGGTTTTAACCTTTTTTCTGGGAATCGGCTCAGCACACCTTTAAGGCACTTCATAAAATAGCACCAGCATACCTCAACCACCACCTCACCTTCTATGTACCCAACAGACATCTCCATTCCTCCCAGCTCGCCCTTGCAGCCATCCCCAAGTTCCGGTAAAGTACAGCAGGAGGAACACACTGCCCCTCAAGCTCAGGCAGACCGCATCTCTGAAGCAGTTCAGGAAGGACCTCAAGACATGGCTCTTCGACTGAGCAGCACACTTAAACTCAACTCCTTGAGACCCTATGGGTGATTAGCCGCGCTTTACCAATGCATGATTGATTGATTGGAATTTAAGACATATGTTAACATTGCAAATAACTACATGCACTGAAACATCAGCAGTAGGGCATCTCCATGCCCATTTGACTAGATTTTCATTGCCTAACAATGCAAAACATATTGTTAACATATCTTTGTGAACTGTCCAGCCAAAACAAATCTACAAATACTTGAAATGTGGACACTCTTGTGACAATGGGATGAACACTTGTAGAGTAAAGAACATGTATTTCCGTGGCTTTCTCATTTTTCCTTGGTAACTGTCTTTTAAGATACAACGTTGCATTAGATTTGCACTCTCAGGTTAAAACCAGTTTAGAAAGGCAAGCCGATGTAGTTCCCAACCCTCCAGAGGAGCCCTAACCTTTGAAGGGGTGCTATTCAGACCGAGGCTAATAAATATTCTGGAGACATGGGAGACTCCGGCCCCTCATCAGTTTTTGCAGGGGCCCCATCATTTTGGACTATGCCACTGGTTAAACACTAATTATTTTCCAATGCAACAGATTTTGAAAATGTTAAGTCAATTGATATCTCAACAATGTAAAAGTTGTGATACTTTAAAGGTTACTTTTTTCTACTGTCTTTCTTAATCTATTTTGGTTGCTCTCTCGTTTACTCCTACCTAGTCACAGAAATGTATGATTTATTGGAATCATTTTAGGAAAGGATGGTGTTTCTGCAAAGGCTGCTGTGAAGTTTACAAAACTGGCTTTTAGCCATGAGCAATGGGATGCATTTGATGCAGTTATTCCATCAGTGATTTCCTTTGTCCAGGTAATTATAAATAAATAATAGAACTAGGTGTGGAGCTGTTTGCATGATATATGGGATAAAGTACACTCTGACTTAGAATATAAGGGTAGTGCAAGTCTACAAGGAATCCTATGACCATATAGAGAACCAAAGCTGAAGGCTGAGCTTTTTATGGTCCAACGCAAAGCGCTCCCTCCCTGCTGTAATCTCTCCATGGGCTTGCAACCACACCCATGTCAAGCCAATCAGTTTGATTGGCTCGTGGGATTGGCTTTTAAAATAAGCTTGATTTAATTAGTGAAAGGCATGCACACATCATGCCTTTTCCGGTGTTTAGCTCACCTTGAGCGCACCAGCCAGCTACTGAAAACATACGAAGTCCAAGTTTTCCGTATGGCTTCTGCGCTATTTGTTCTCTTTATTTCATAGGCAGTGCGATCATGCTTTGCAGACATCGACCCTGTTATATGGATATTTGCACTTTTGCCAGTTACATGGATAATTGCACTTTTGCTGGTTACATGAATAATTACACTTTTGCTGGTACTGTTCCCTTTTGGGTGTTTGCTTTGTGCTCATGGCGGCCGTCTGCTCGCTTATGTGAAACTGTTTTACTTTTCAGTTTATGTGGCAAAAAAAGGCCTGTTAGGAGTTTACCACGCTAATAGCTTTAACTTGAGTAAACACGAGACCCATTGCATTGCAAATGCTTGTTTATAATGTCCTGGATCTCCGAGGTACTTTATTACATATAATACATGGTCACTCCATCACCCTTCTTACAAACCACTTAAATCCTTGGTCTGTTGTTTTTTATATGAAAGAGATACTATGATTTCAGACATGATGATTAAATGTCGAATCTGTACTGCTAGTTCAGTCACACCAAGGAGTAGTTAGATATTTGTTGTAAAAAATATATATTCGAATCAGTTTAATGCAAGTCGGATTTACAATAAAACACTCAGAATGTGCACAAACATGCAGAAAAATTCTGTCTTTCTTATAATTCCTAATGTGTACAAAAAATGAAAATTACTTCTGATATCTCATTTCCACTCATCACAGTTATTTAGAAAATAGAGATGAGGTTGAAAAAAGCCAGGTTTCTTTTTCAGTGTTCAATCTGTCGCTTTAAGTAAGCTCTGTGTCCTGCCTTCAACCCTCACTCCTGGCTCTGGCAGAAGGTAATATCGTGTAAGCGCTCAAATGTAATAGGTTATTACAGCTGAGCAGCTAAATCATGTCTTTTACAGGTGACTACAGATGTCAAAAATTGCCTGTTATGAGAAAATTAGATGTAGGCTTTTATACAAGGATTGCATGATCCTGTGTATTATAAACTGTTCGTTAAGGTCATCACACATTTGCAATGCTTTGAACTGTTTGCGTTTATCTTAGCGTCAGGATGACCCAGCCTGGAGAAAGGAAGAAATGGATCTGAAGATACTTCTGGCTATGCAGCCATTGCTCTCAGGACGAAAGCCCAAGCATAGCATAGCTGTACAGGAAAGTAATATTAATGAAGAAAAACTCTGTGGTGAAAGCCTCATATTTGAAGGTGTGTTCTTACGCAAAAAATAACCCTTATATTAAGTCAATTTGTTTTTTATGTTTCCATGAGCAATACAACTTATATATCTTAAACGTTACTTTGTGTCCTGTGTAAGACAATATCATCCGTTATTTGTTTTCTATTTATTTGTGTCATTTGAGATGTCCACATGCACCCAAAAGAGGGACCCTTGGTGCTCACTAATAGAGGAGGAAGAGAGAAAAAAGACAAATGTCTCATACAGGTAGAAGGGCAAATGCAGTGCCTTTAAATATCCTTCTAAGATTCCGGTAGTTTGATGTGGCCCACACCTAGAAGGAGCTAGAAACCACGATGCCGTGCACCTCTTTCATTCATTTTTTCAAAGGGCACAGAATAAGGTCCGATCTGTACCGCACAGGCTTCTCAAAATAGAGGTGCCTTTCCGTCCATGACCCTAATGAGCAGTGCACGTGGCTTTCAGTATGAGTCATGCTGCCACAGTGCGGTGAGGAGTGTGGCGAAGGGACACTTTACAGAGTCGGGCAAACGTAGAACTGCAGAATGTTTAGACATGAAAGCTGGAAACTGCAAACAGTTGATAAGCTTCAAGTATATTGATGTGCCATATTGCAGTACAGGTGCACTTGTCGATAAATGCAATGAAATGGCCCTGGGGCATAAGAAAGGATAACTGGGTAAAGCATGCATATGTTAAGCTACCTTTTATACTTACCGTTTACCCCGGACCTCCTGGAGAGAAATAGTATATTACATTGATTTTTTATTTTTTTTTGGCTGGTCATACTGCTGCTTCATGACTATGGAAGTCTTAGATTATCTATTCTACGCTCAGCACTACAAAAGCTTGTCATTCATAGAGTTGTGTGGTGATAGATTAATTGTTCTGAGTTGTACTTTCCAAACATTGAAAACCATAATGGTGACCTTGGCTGTATGTTTTATTTTTTATTTTAGAGCACTGCTACAATAGTACAATTTATTCAAATTAAGGATGTATCCTCTGTGCCCCAACTGCTTCCAAATCATGAATGAGTTTATTTAATTCACAGTATATGAGGAACATATAAAGTGAAAATTGTTTAAGAGGCGACGAGGATCACAAGTCTTTCAGGCAGCTGAAACATTCAGAAAATTGCTTGGATTGAAAGAGATGTTTTAAAGCAATCATTAAAAGTGGAGAGTGTTAGGTAGGACAGGCAAGTGATGGAAGAGGTTTCCAGTATTTGGGAACTACATAGGAAAACATCTTCAGGCTACAATGACGCAAGCATTCCGGCTAGAAGACAGAAAGGAGAATGGAGCTAGGGAAGTTAGGTAAGGTGAAGTAAGATATTGGATGAGAAAGCAATTATAAAGAGGAGGCTATGTCCATTTCAACATGGCAAAATAAAGCAATATCATTCACGATCAAATCAAGTACAGTTTCTGTTCAGTGAGATGTGCAGTCCAAAACTGCAAATCGAGAAAGAGAGAGAATTGACAGTAGACTGATCACTCCAGCAAGGTTTTATCTAAAAATATCATGAAAAACAATACCTTCAAACTGAATTAAGTAGAGTTTTGAGGGATGTAGGCAGGTAGCAGGAAGCAATAGGATTGACTTTTTTCAGCAGCCCTGCCAAGTACCACTCATCAGGGTTTAGACTAAGGCTTTTTAATGCTGATGTCCACATCACCGCATTCAAATGCATTAGTCACGCATAGAAGGCACCCTGATATGCTTTAGGGATCATGTGGCACACCAAAAAACAGACTTGCTTAGCTGTGTTTAGTGTATGCACCCAGCACTGTGCTCTGCCCACTAAACTATTTACCCTGTTGGCTGTCCTCAGGAAGTCTGACTAGTTGTTATGGTGACATTATCCCACGTGGGCATAGTGCTTCCTCTGGTGGTCCTGCCTAGGAACTTTCTGAGGCACACTTGGCTGCTGCATCATCCAGCACTGGCTGGGCAACTAAATTGTGGGGCAGGCACGAGCGGCCTGTCAGTGAAGAGAATATTGAAGCATATTTCCACACCCAAGCATCCTCTGACATGAAGGAGGTCCTCTAAGTATCAGAAGCTGGCTGACCGGCAGCAGTGACACAAAAATATTTGAATAATTCCTATGTGAACAATTCACATCGCTGTGTTCACACAGGATTTATTCAGATATATAGTGTCACTGCTGCCGGCCAACCAGAATGAGAAACACCTGTGAGAGGAGCGGAGGGCTGCCTGTGAGACTCTGTCTAAATTCCATTCAGACAGTCAGCCTACAACTGCTGCTTTTTGCTGCAGTCCGTCGCCACACTCTCCTGCCCAGTGGAAGAACTTCAGCAGTTCTGGAAGTTAGAAACGTCAGAGTCGAAGACCGGCATGCAGGAGAGATGAAAGACCAGGCTTCTCTGAAGAACGGTGAAGGATGAATATAGAAGAATAGATTATGAGCTGAAGTAATTGGTAGCTCAAAGGTCTTGAAAAATAAGAGCCAGGACGAGGCTGGTAAAGTTGCTTGTTAAAAAGAGAAAATAAGAAGCATGGGTGGCGAGCAGAGAAGGGATTGCGTTAATGTTGGACTTTTTCCCTTTTGCAAAGTCATCCTCAATCTTTTTGCCTCCTGCCTCCTCTTTTTGCCGACCTGTTTTTGTTGGCTTTAACTCTGAGCACTTTACCACTGCTAACCAGTGCTAAAGTGCATTTGCTCTCTGTGTAAACTGTATTATTGACTGGATTTCCATGATTGGCATATTTGATTTACTGGTAAGTCCCTAGTACAGTGCACTAGAGGTGCCCAGGGCCTGTAAATCAAATGCCACTAGTGGGCCTGTAGCACTGGTTGTGCCACCCACATTAGTAGCTCTGTAAACATGGTTCAGACCTGCCACTGCAGTGTCTGTGTACAGTTTTAACTGCCAATTCGACTTGGCAAGTGTACCCACTTGCCAGGCCTAAACCTTCCCTTTTCTTACGTGTAAGACACCCCTAAGATAGGCTCTAGGTAGCCCCATGGGCAGGGTGCAGTGTATGTTTAACGGTAGGACATATACTAATGTGTTTTATATGTCCTTTCACTGTTGCAAGGCCTATCTCTCTCATAGGTTAACATGGGGGCTACCTTTAAAAATGATGAAAGCGTAGATTCCCTTTGGGAGCAGATAGACATGAGGAGTTTGGGGTCTCTGAGCTCACGATTTAAAACTACATCTTTTAGTAAAGTTGGTTTCAAGTTTGTGTGTTTGAAAATGCCACTTTTAGAAAGTGGGCATTTTCTTGCTTAAACCATTCTGTGACTCTGCCTGTTTGTGGATTCCCTGTGTGGGTCAGTTTGACAGTTGGGCTGTTTGCACCTCTCTAGACAGTGACACAAAGGGAGCTGGGGTGTAGTCTGCATATCCTGATGAGCCATCTGTGCTAGAAGGGAGGAGAGGAGTGGTCACTTACACATGAAAGGGCTGTTCCTGCCCTCACACAATGCAGTCTCCAACCCCCGGGAGTGTGTCTGGGTCCTGGCCTGGGCAAGGCAGGATTTCACAAACATGGGAGACTTTCCTTTGAAGTAGGCCTTCTTCAAAGACCAAAATAGATATAAGAAGGGCACCCAAAACCACAGACGTTAGATCACTTCTGGACATCAAGAGGAACCTCTGCCTGGAGAAGCGCGGAGGAGAAATGCTGCCCTGACTGAGACTGTGCTTTGTGGAGCTATCATGCAGTTGCTGCTTCTGCCTGTGCCAGGGGACAAAGACTGGACTTTGTGTGCCTTCCTGCTTGTGAAGAAATCTCCAAAGCTTGTCCTAAGCTTGCCTCCTGTTGTTGAAGTCTCAGGGCCATCAAAAACGTCTACTGCCAGCACCTGGACTTGCTGCTGAGACTCCTGCCCTGCCAAGTGGTGCCCTATTCAGTTCCTGGGGCCTTGGAAGGTGAAGCTGGCAGACCAAGACTGAAAATCCACGCACAGCCTGCCTTCCGGGGAAAATATCGATGCACCTTCCGAGACGCGGCTGAAAAATGACGTGCCTCTGGCTTCATGGCAGAAATCGACGCTCCACCGGCATCGGGGCTGGAAAATTGACGTACATAAATGGAAGAACGATGCACAACACCCACTGACGGAGGCTTATAATGTCGCAACCCACATTGCACAGTTTTGCTGATACTGTGCGGCAGAATTTTCGATGCAAACCTTGCTGGGTGTGGAAAAACGATGCAACGCCTGCCCGGAGCCGAGTGCTGCCCGGATCGACGCATCGCTCCCCTGCGGGGAGAAAAAAACAACGCAAGCCGACTAGAATAGGAGAAATGATGCACGGTCTCGCTTGTGGGTGAGAAATTGATGCACCGCTTACCTTTTTCGACGCACACTCGCCCGTGCGTGTTAGTTTGCCGCCACACAGGTACTTTTCAACGCTAACAGTGTTTTATTCTTTACTAAAGGATTTAGGACTCTTTTTGCTTTTTAATTCATAACTTAACTGGTGTTTTTTTGTTATTTTGGTCTTGTTTTGTTTAGATAAATATTTCCTATTTTTCTAAACCTGTGTTGTCATTTTGTAGTGTTTTCACTGAGTTACCTTGTGTGTTGGTACAAATACTTTACACCTAGACTCTGAAGTTAAGCCTGCCTGCCCGTGCCAAGCTACCAAGGGGGTGAGTTGGGGTTTGCTAAAGGTGATTCTCCTTTACCCTGACTAGAGTGAGGGTCCTTTCTTGGACAGGGGGTAACCTGACTGCCAACCAAAGACCCCCTTTCTAACAGTTAAGAAAACAGATGTTAATATATAGATACTTAAATTCAATTCCATTGTCTTGTTTCCATCACCAGTATTACTATTGTGAAATACATATAAAATCTAAATATATGGAAGTATGATTACACTGTAGTGCTTGCCACTGTGTAGTTATAGTAGGACAGAGTTTCCATAGCAAGAGTGTTTTTTGTTTCGCTAAACGCTAATAACTGTGGCACCCTTTGATGAAACTTCACGAAAGTATTCAAAAAAGAGATTCCTCCACCTCCGCTACTTCTTGGAAAATTTTCTGGTGATCCATCAGGCGGGGACTGAGTAAAAGAGGGTGTCCCAAAACAGCACTACAGCAAAATCTGATGACCGGAAAGTGTGCTTTTTGTGATTTGGTGTAAATCTGTTCAATAGTTTTTGAAAACCTAACGTTCAAAATTTATAGACACCTAGCAGCACTGTACTACTGTAGGACCGGCAGATCAAAAAAACAATGATCTGATTGTATGCCGTCAACATCAACATGGATGTTTGGCCGCCATTTTAGGGATCTCAGATTCAATCACTGTGTCATAGGCTGAAAAAAGGAGAAACATATAAGGAGCAGGGTAGGGATTACCTGGCCCCTAGGCTGTGTGGGGTGGTCCCAAAGAAATGCCCTATGGGGGGGTTTTGTGCTACTGTGGTAGTAAAATGGTACCCCAGTAAACATTTCCATAATAGAAAGAGCTGCCCTGTAATTTTCAGGTATAAGCCACCCAGAGTGGGCTAGGACCTGGGGTGGGGGGAGGGAGGGTGTGAACTGAAAAAGCCACGGGGCCCACATCTCCCAGGTAGAGGCACAGGTTGTAAGAGGTCCTGTGACCCTATCCTTGGGATCCTGAAGCCAAGTGTAGGGGGAGGTGCCATTGTGCAAGCCCCACATGACATTACTTGCCTCCGGGCGGTGCCCATCTCTTAGGAGCTGAGCAATGTGCACCTCCTACATTACAGTGAGCCCTCTCACTCCCAGGGGTGCACACCGGAGTACCCTGCCCACATGGATCAGGCAGGGAAAAGAAAGGAGCTGGCTCCTGTGCCAACCAGTGTTGGCACAGGTGGGCGGGGTGTTTCTCTGGCGGGCGGGGAAGCCACCTCAGCAGTGCGGGAATGGGCTCCCACTGTCATTAAAATGAAAAGAAAAAAAAAAAGGCTCTGGGTCCAGTGGGTGGGATCAGGGCATCCAAACACAAAAGCAATACAATGAGATGGAGGACACAAAATTGGCAGCGCTGGAAGTAGGCTCCTCGTCCTACTGTTTGGGACTGGGGCACTGACAATTAAAAAAAAAAAACAATAAAGAAAAGAAAATAGTTGGGCCTTGCTGCTTGGTTATAGGAAGACATGAGGGGACTCATTAAACATTCCCTGCACTCCTGATAGAGTACCCAAAATGCCCTACCTGGTGTTTGTGTTTTTATTATTTAAGTTCTTGTGCTACCCAAGGAGGATCACCCACCAACTATTAACATAAGTTTTGTGGTTGGATGCAAGAAGCACCCCAGAAATGTTTTTAAAAACACTGTGTTTCCTAGGTCATTAAACGCATTACCCTTAAGAAAAAAAAACACTCTGAGCTGGACGTGTTTACTTTTGAGCTGGAGTACGAGAATCCCTTTGGATTGTCCTTTTGCTGCATTTTATGACTTGAAAAGTGTTAAACAAAGGCTTAAATACTTTGGCTCTCATTACAACCCTGGCGGTCAAAGACCGCCAGGGCTGTTTCATCGGATGCACTGCCAACAGGCTGGCGGTGCAATCCATGGAATTACGACCGCGGCGGAAGCGCCGTGGTCGTACCGCCGGGACCAGCGGTTTACCGCCACGTTGGTCCCGGCAGTTGTAATCCTCCAGGGCAGCGCTGCTTGCAGTGCTGCCCAGGGGATTACGAGTCCCCCTCCCGCCAGCCCCTACCGCCATGAAAATGCTGGCGGAAAGGGGAGTCGCGGGGCCCCAGGCCCCATGGAGCTTTTCACTGTCTGCATGGCAGAAGGTGAAAAGCGCGACGGGTGCAACTGCACCCATCGCACCGCTGCATTTGGAGCCGGCTCCCGTGTGTTGAAATGGCCACCGCGGAAGTGCGGCTGCATTGGCGGCCGCGCAGCGGTTACAACTTGGCGGGCAGAAAGTTGTAATGACGGAATTTGTTAGGTCACTTAAAATAACACCACTTAGTTATATATTGTACATTTACGTTAAAAAAAAAAAAACTCAAAAATTCACTGGAAACCAAAGGTCAAAGTGTCATTTTAGTTAGGTGAAAATACCAGTTAAAAGGTAACATTTTAAATTAAAAAAAAAATTTTTTTTTTACTAGTTGTAGTTAACTGTAGGAACTCTAACACCTACCCATGCCATGCACAGTGTTGTCATCAGTGATGTAATTTCAGATGTCATAAGTGATGTTCTTAATGATGTCATTGAACATGTCACCACTGATATAATATGTGAGATCATAAGCAGTGCATGACGTGGTCACAAGTAATAGTTACATCTGTTAACTATAACTGGTGACTCTCAGTGGCTTTTAATTCACCCTCTGTAGAAATACAGAAATTATAGTGAACCACTCAGGATGAAGGTACACTCATTCTACAGAACTTGGTAACATATAAAACAACTGCTAAACGCTATGGAACCTATGTCTCTATTTGACTAGAGATAGTCTGCAATTTTGTGAATAAAAAGGCGAGTAATGAATTTGTAAGAACGTAAGATGATGATGTCCTGTGAGGATATAATCATTGAATTACTCCTCTCATAATTTGCCATTCAAAAGAACCAAAGATACAAACTACTCTAAACAATGTAGATGTTTTAGCTATAGTTTGCAAAAAGTAAATTATCCGAAAATCGTATAAATTAATTTAAGATGAGCATTATAACATCTAGAGAGACATAATTTGTTATATAAAATGGGACTATTTTAAGTGAATATGTTCCATTACAGTGACTAGCTGATTATGAAAGAGGAAGATAAATAGTTTGAAGCAAGAGGGTATTGTTGTGAATCAGATGGGAGAGACCCCTCAGGTGATGTCAGGAGAGTGAGAGATTAGTAATGGGTACTGCAAGGCAGATAGGGGACAAAAAAAACATGTGCAGTATTAATTCCTACAGTAGGTACATTAAATAATTATCTGGATTTGATTAATTTGAATAAATTGACAACACGGATTATGATAGAATTGGGGTTCCCTTCAAGATTCCAGAACAAATACATGTTAAGAGTGATTATTAACAAACAAATTAAATGTACAATGTACAAATGAAATATACAGTATGAAATGTAGTTGAATGTTAAGTTATCCATATTGAATTGTGGATCAAATTAAAGATGTACTACCAAAAGATGTTGCTAATAATGGGTTGCAAAATGGTAAACATCTTAATGTTGTCTATGAAATCATGAATGTTTAGGACCCCCGAAAGAGAACAGTATCGTCTATCAGAGAAATGAACTATAGTGATGTAAATATTTTTGCATGCTTGCATATGATGAAGTGATCTATATATAACCTAAATATTTACCATCCTGATGAATGCTATGAATATGGCAGCAAGTATGGATTCCTAGTCAATGACAGATAAGAAAATAATGGCTATAAGAGTAGAGTGTAAAGAAATTAATTTTCACAATGTGTAATAGATATTGTGCCAAAAGAAATACCACCATTTCTCTAACGCTAAAATTCACATTTTTTATTTAGAGGATGAATTACTGGTTTGCATATTGTTATTATTATATGGTATGCGTGATGTATCCAAAAGTTAATGTATTATGGAAGAAATAAAGATAATGAAATGATGTATATAAAATAAAGATATATGAAATAAAGATAAATATATCTATCCAAAAATGTATTATATAATATTAGGGACTCAATTTAAATACTTGAATAACTCTAAGAGATGCCATTTATTTTAGAAAAAGGAATTTGCTGTGGCAGCCATTACAGGACCCTGGGACATGGTCCCTGCATCCTGAAAGTGAATTAAAAAAATATAAGGGGGCAGAGTGAGCACACCCTGACTGGAAGGGGCATGTGGGGGAAAGTTCCAAAGGACCCCCCTTGATTCGATGGCCACAACATTGACAATATGTTGTGGCAGCCCTTACAAGACTCTGGTACATAATCCCCAATGAAATGCATATAGTGAAAGCTGGTATCATAGACTGAGAAAAAGGAGCATATATCATGGGTGCTAACACGATTTTAGTTGCAGCATAACTCATTTGTTGGTGGTAACAAACTAATTGCAAAAATTGTAGTGTATTTCTAAGATAATTTTACCCTGTGAAAATGGATCCTCTGCTGGGATTTGATAAACCATGTTTGACTGAAAACTGTTTCCTCTCATGATTTTCTCATAGAGGTTATGGAAAGTGCTCCTGAAGCTAAAATGAGAGCACATTTTGTATAGGTTCACACTGTCTTCCTCAGCCATGTGAGGATAAAGTCTGATATTCTGGTTAGAAAATGTAGTTCACGAAGCAGCAGCCTGTCCATTGATTCTGCTCAATAGTATTCTAATGAACAAATGGAGCAGTAACATTCTGTATTTTTTACGAAAGTGTGGCACCCCTGCACTGATCTTGTTGGAATCAAAGATAGAAACTTAAACATTTCCTTTAGAAATTAGCAATTTTAATATTTTTGTTGTTATAGAAATAATTATTAGTAGATTAGAAAGCTAAAATGAGGACACATGTTATGAGGTTTTAAATATCTTCCTCGTCCGTTTCAGTAAAACATTCTGACATGCAGACTGAAACATGTACTTCCAACACCTTAAGCAGCCTGTCATTTAACTTCCTAGTGATCAATTGCAGCTTTAGCACAAAGTTCTAATGGGCAGCATAAGCCCTGTGGTTTTGAATTCAAGACAGAAGTGGGGCACTCCTGAACAACATTTCTTTGAAATAGGAGCTTATGAATTTAAAGCATTTTCTGAAGTTCCAGTTGAACTAAGTGAGCAGTGAGACATTAATACAGGCATGATGACGAAGGTGAGGAAAGGTGTGGATTTTTAATGATTTGAGGTATAATATATTTACAACAGGGCTTAAAATAGCTAAAGAGTGAGACAATTGCATAAGCAGCATCTCGTTTTCACATCCCTTTGCTAAATCATCTCAGTTGCTTAAGTAACTATAATTCGTGCCCTCCACATGCAGTGCTAATTGCCTCACATATTATATCACTCAAGACATGTTTTATGACATAATTTATAACATCACTGTAGCATCTAAAATAACATTGTGAATGGCGGGGTTATGAGTTATAGTTACCTGTGATAATTCTAACGGGTGAATTTCAGTGGTTTTATTAGTTTAAAAGTCAGTAACGTCCCTTTAATCTTAGTTTTTCCAGTGAATATATTCTATCTATCTATCTATCTATCTATCTATCTATCTATCTATCTATCTATCTATCTATCTATCTATCTATCTGTCTCTCTTGAGATCCTTTGCCCTGCCATCAATAAATTGTACCTTAATTATTATCACATGCTATATTTGCAATAAATCCTAGATTATTTATTGCACATCCATGATCATATTCTTTTGACCCTGAGACTTTCCCACTGCCATACATTTTTATGATATATTCATTCCCTGAATGTATTTCTTGATTATGTGCAATTGTAATTTTGTTCCTGGTTTTATTTTTCTACAATTCTAGGTGAATCAATACAGACGGGAGGCTCGTTGGATGATCTTATAATCCTGGCGGAAACTGTGTTTCTTTGTGTTTGTAATACTTCACAAGTAAGTTGCCACCATCAATTGCATATTCGTCTGCTAACCAGGAAGGACACAATAAGTGAGAAATGCATCTGATAAATATATGCTTTCTGAGAAATGTGGAGATTTTTGTGCTGCACAACAAACTTTTTTTATTTTTATTTTGTTTTCTCTAGAGAAAATTCAAGTGGCCCAACGTGCAGGGTGCTTTCTATATGCATGCTGGGGCCATTATAATTTTTCCCTGTCTATATTCGCCTTGCATGGCATCGCATTGCGTTGAACACAAAAGGACACATGAAAATGAGTGATGGCCCCACCCCCTATGGTATCGCACAGTGACTGCCACTATGATTTAGTGGTGCTGTGGCACTTGGACTGCTGGGTCAAAGGCTTCGGTCAATGAAGCCAGTGTTAGTCTAGTATTTCATAGATTCACATACTTGAATCATTCCCCGTCGTCGAGATGGGAGTCCCTGGTACCTTAAAATAGCAATGTAATGATAGAAATAGACCGTAAAGGCCATAAGCCTTTTAATTTAGTAATGTCATAGACATTATCTAAAAAAGGACTAAACTTAAGTCTGAACCAATCAGGTTGCACCACCTTGTAAAACACTCCTGTGAGAAGCTCCAGTCCCTCGGATTTTCTACCACACATTGTGCTAAAAAGTCTACACTGAGATCAGCTCAGCTGAACCTGTTGCAGACTGGTTTCAGAAGATTTTCACAGATATCTCTATTCAAAATTTTACATATGTAATTCATAACTCTTGTTATATCTGCTATTTGGGTGTTTGAAACTGACTTCGAATATGTCAGACATACCAAAGAAGGTGCCCTTCAGGCCCTGTGCCACTTGCGGCAAGAAGAGGCTTCACGTCGATGACCCTCATAAGGAATGTATATATTGTTTATATCTGTCACATAAGACAAAGGACTGCACGGTATGTCACAATTTCTCTTCTAAAACATTGGAGGATTGTGAGGGGTGACTAGTATTGTGGCTCCAAAAGCTAAAGTCCAGAAAAGATCCACGTTCTGATGAAGACAGCAAAGATTCATCTCAATCTTCCTTTAAAAAGTCAACTAAGAGAGGCAGAGATGTTACTGAGGCTCATTCCTCTAAGGAACCTCCTAAAAAGGTGTTGAAAAAGAATCCTCTCTCAGACACTGCAGCCCAACCAAGTCTCCACAAAACAAACCTGACCTTCCTTCAGGACGTAAAGACACCAAGGACCCAAATTACTCCTCAAAATGACATGAAAAATCTCTCTCTGAGCCCCCTACACTTCTGCCTTAGGTTGGACATACTTTAAAAAAAACCTTCCTCAGCCCCGCTGATATATAGTGTCGACGACATCACCATACATGAGAACGACAATGCCGTTGATGACGAGAGCAGTTATAGCACTGTCAATGTCATCCACTGCAACTACCATCATAGTATAAACGGTGGCCTCTGCCTCATCGACGACCTCATCGTCGACCAGCGATACTCCTGTACCATTGGCGCTAGAAGTTACAACACAGTCAATGAAGGTTTTCCAGTGTACAGCAAAATCAAGATCATCGTCGTCACTCACAGCTACACCTAAGTCATCGCCAACGACCTAGTTGATTACCTCGATGACAGCATCGACGACAAGGGAATACCTGGATAAGACAAAAAGAAAAGTTAAAGATCATCACTCCTGCTCACACATCACCAAGTAAGGTGTCTTCATTACTAACATCTCCTCTTCTTGACGATGAAGACCACGAGGACGATGGATCTTTTGGAGTGGCACAAAGCCCTTAAGAGATACATCTTAAATGTTAGGAGGATGATTATGATGAAGACAAATATTACGATCAAGAATGTTATGCTTCCGGAGAACATTACCAACAGCAACAAAATCAGGAAGAGATGGTGTGTCTTCCATCATCACAAGTGTCAGACTTGCAAATCATGTTATTGCACTACAGAAGATGTTTCCTTACATCATCACCTTCTGCTAGACATCTTTACACACTGGCAAGTTCAATTCTTGTGCAGCCAACAACTCCACAACCTCTCCCGCCATTGCTTATACTGACATTGGCAAGTTGTACTCCACAAGTAGTTCAGTTACTAGATCCTCCTTCATCTGAGGAAGTAAGGGAAGAAGGGGAGCTTTGTGAAACTCACAATGAGTGGGATGATTATGTCTTGCCAACAACAATCTCCAACACCACCCCCTGTGGATCCCTCTTCCGGAGGACATAGGTCCTTCCTTTACAACTTCAAGGAACCTTTTAAGAAAAGAGTTAGAGCCATGCCCATCACTGATTACATCTGGGATGAGGGCTTAAAAGTTATACAAATTATAAGGGAATCCAGCTTCAGTTGCTGCAGTGTTTCCACGTCTAAAAAAAAAAATACAAAGCCCCAGAGGATGAACTAGCATGTCACAGGACATCCTAAACCAGATTCCGTAGTTTCACAGATGGCATGACGCAGATCCAGAAACTCTACCACACCAATAACCATGCCCCCAGACAAAGAGGGTAAGCACCTTGATAATATTGGGGAAGTGTTTTTCATCCATGTCAGAGCTGACAGTAAGAGCAGCGAACTCTCTGGCTGTACTCAGACAATCGGCAAATGTGGTCCGATATCACCCCATATTCGGACAAGCTTCCTGAGGACATACAAGCTGAAACTAAAAAAGCTATACAGAGAGGTGAACGCACATCATCAAAAATGATAGATTGCGGCATGGACATTGGTACCACTGGATTTAGACAACTAGCTGGGGCAGCAGTGTTATGGCCTCAGGGATGGCTTAAAGCTACTTCTTTCAGGCCAAAGGTCCAGGCCAAAATATTGGAGTTACCTTATGATGGTGAAACCCTTTTCGTAAAACACATAGATGAGGCTCTCCAGGTCATAAAAACGCATATGAACATGGCTACGTCATTAGGAACCTTACAATATAAGAAACTGCCCTATCGGGGTGCTTGAGGGAGAGGACAACCATCTTATAAAGGGAGGATATGAACAATACCACTATCCCACATATTCCTCAGTCGGTTGGCAGTTTCGACACCAGTACCAGCAAAGGCAACCAGCATCAGCGGCCTGTAATAAACCCATTTCAAGGGAAAAGTCAGGACGACAAAGCAAAGGTGTCAACCACCGCCAATGAGCTCTTACAGGCACCAGCTACTTCCCTCCTTTAACCACCCAGCGTAACAGGTACAATATCCAATCATTTCCAATGCTGGGAACAAATAACAACAGACCAAAGGGTCTTAGACCTGATTTGATTCACCCAGACATTGGAATTCATCGAGACACCTCCTTCGATCCCACCTCAAATCTACATTCAAAAACATCTGAAACGCCTCAAGTTGGAGGTCAAACCCATACTCAAAAAGGAGCTATTGGAAAGTTCCTCTGTCCCAAAGAGGAAAAGGTTTCTATTCCCGTTTCTTCTTAGTTCGCAAAAAGTCAAAGCAATGGAGACCAATTCTGGATTTAAGAAATCTAAACAAATACCTCAAGAAACTGTTGTTCTGCATGATTACATTACAAGATATACTGCAGCTCCTGAACTGAGGAGATTTCATGTCATCTCTAGATCTACACAACATATATTTCCATATCCCTATCCATCAAAAATACAGGCAATATCTAAGATTCACAGTAGCCAGCAGCCATTTCCAGCTCAGATTACCGCCCCCTCCAGTCTCAAATTCTCCCCTTGCATCCTTACAAAGTACTTAGCACCTGTAGCAGCCTTCCTCAGGCAACTAAAGCATCAAATTATCCCTTACCTTGACAACTGGTTGGTCAAAGCTTCTTCCAGCCAGACTGCACAGACGTTTACAATAGGCTACATACACCTGTTCAATGAACCAGACATCACACTGAATCCAGACAAGTCGGTCCTTCAACCGTCACAGTGGATAACATTCCTAGGAGCCATTCTAGACAACGCTCACCAAAGCGAACCCCACAACAGAAAGGCAACAAAAAATTAATGGCCTTGGCAAAACTAATACAAAAAGTCACTTTCCGTATGCTTCTACAAATCACTATTGGGAATTATGTGATGGTGCATCCATCTAGTTCAATTTGTCATCTACAAGAGGAATTAGACATCCAATGGATACAAGCTACAAGTACCTTCGAAGACCTCATCCAGGTCACCCTGGAAAGGGTCAATGCCCTCATCTGGTGGATGCAGCCAGTTCATCTATCAATCAGTCTCCCATTTTTAACTCAGCCTTCTCCTTTCTCCTTTAGTCATCACTACTAGCGCTTTCCTTCAGGATCTACGGGTCAGCGGCAAATGGCCACCTTCTCATCATGGCTTTCATATCAATCTACTCAAACTCAAGGCAGTCCATCTAGTTTTACAAACTTTCCTTACCAGAGTATAGAACTCAACAGAACACATTTGGACAGACAATACAACCATGATGCACTTCATCAACAAGCAAGGTGGTACAAAATGTCACCTGCTATCCCAGGAGGCTCAACAGATCTGGGAATAGTCCCTTCATCACCATCACAAGGTGCTACTAAGTGCAGAACGTGTAACTGGGAATCAGAACGCTATAGCTGACACCCTGAGCAGACTGAAAACATCTTGCCACAACTGGGAACTGGATCAACAAATTCTAGATCAGATTTTTCTCCAATGAGGCAAACCAAATCTGGAGATCTCTAAGACTCCCCCAAAAGAGGAAATGCCAGTTCTTCTCAAGCTGGCACCATCAGCTGGGGTTGTGGGGAAATGCACTTTTGATCGCATGGTCTGGAATTTTTGCATACGCTTTTCCTCTCCTCCCAAAAGTACTCAGGAAAACCAAGCAAGATAATTCTCATAGCCCCAATGTGGCCTTGCCACCATTTGTTCACGGACATCCTCATCCTCTCACAAGAACATCATACTCCGCTGAAACCACTCCCATCTCTGCTGGCAATGAGCCAGGAACAGGTTCTGCATCCAGACCCCAAATCACTTTGAATATCGGCTTGGCTCCTGAATTCAATAAATTTGGCCATTTGAACTATCCACCAGACTGCAAAGACATTGTCGCCAGAGCTCAAGCAGACAGCACTATTTTTTATTAAAAGCTATTGCCTCAAGTGGAAAAGGTTTTGTGTTTGGTGCCAAGAAGCTGATGTGCATCCTGTCTCCTCTTCACCTGAAGAGATACTTCCTTATCTGTTGTACCTTGCTTGTTCAGGCCTAGCTCATGCCCCCAATAAAGTTCACCTAACAGCCATTTCTCACTTTAGGAGATCATCCAAGGCACCATCACTGTGGTGTACTAGATTAATGAAACAGTTCGTTAAAGGGCTCTTCAGAACATTCCCACCAGTGAGACCTCCTCCTCTGCTTTGGCAACTCCGCACTGTACTTTCATAGTTAACGTTAAAGATACATTCAAACCCATTCATAAAGCAGAAGTCAGTGAAATTCCGGCTTTCACCATTCAGGAAACATTCTTCCAGTTCATGGATGATAGGGTTATTTTACACACAAACCCTAAAATCATCCCTAAAGTCCCATCAGACTTTCATTTCATTGAACCCATGGTTCTCATCTCATTATATATCTTGTCAAATCCTCAAACCATTACACTCTTTGGATATCAAACCGTTTTTAAAGTTCTATTTGGACAGAACTAGTAGTTTCACAGATCCAACCAACGTTTTGTAGCCTACAGCGCTCCAAGAAAAGGTTTTCCTTTATCAAAATGCAGCATCTTCAGATGAACTTCCAGCGCGATTCTGTATTGCCACCGGAAAGCTGGCAGACCTTTACATACAAAAGTGTGTGTGCACTCTACAAGATCTATATTACTTCCATGGCTTTGTTTGCTGGTGTGTGTAGGAAGCTGGCTCTGTATGCACTATTTCAAAGTAAGGAATAGTATGCACAAAGTCCAAGGGTTCCCCTTAGAGTTAAGATAGTGGCAAAAAGAGATAATACTAATGCTCTATTTTGTGGTAGTGTGGTCGAGCAGTAGGCTTATCAAAGGAGTAGTGTTAAGCATTTGTTGTACATACACAAGCAATAAATGAGGAACACACACTCAGAGACAATTCCAGGCCAATAGGTTTTTGTATAGAAAAATATATTTTCTTAGTTTATTTTAAGAACCACAGGTTCTAGATTTACATGTAATACTTCAAATGAAAGGTATTGCAGGTAGGTACTTTAGGAACTTTGAATTATCAAAATAGCATATACAGTTTTCACATAAATCACAAATAGCTATTTTAAAACTAGACACAGTGCAATTTTCAACAGTTCCTGGGGGGAGTAAGAGTTTGTTAGTTTTTGCAGGTAAGTAAACCACCTACGGGGTTCAAGTTTGGGTCAAAGGTAGCCCACCGTTGGGGGTTCAGAGCAACCCCAAAGTTACCACACCAGCAGCTCAGGGCCAGTCAGGTGCAGAGGTCAAAGTGGTGCCCAAATCGCATAGGCTTCAATGGAGAAGGTGGTGCCCCGGTTCCAGCCAGCCAGCAGGTAACTACCCGCGTCTTTGGAGGCCAGACCAGGGGGGTTTTGTAGGGCACCGGGGGGTGACACAAGTCCACACAGAAAGTACACCCTCAGCAGCACGGGGGTGGCCGGGTGCAGTGTGCAAACACGCGTCGGGTTTTCAATAGGTTTCAATGGGAGACCAAGGGGTCTCTTCAGCGATGCAGGCAAGGGGGGGGGCTCCTCAGGGTAGCCACCACCTGGGCAAGGGAGAGGGCCTCCTGGGGGTCACTGCTGCACTGGAGTTCGGATCCTTCAGGTCCTGGGGGCTGCGGGTGCAGAGTCTTTACCAGGTGTCGGATCTTAGAAGCAGGCAGTCGCGGTCAGGGGGAGCCTCGGGATTCCCTCTGCAGGCGTCGCTGTGGGGGCTCAGGGGGGGGGGCAACTCTGGCTACTCACGGTCTCGCAGTTGCCGGGGAGTCTTCCCTGAAGTGATTGTTCTCCACAAGTCGAGCCGGGGGCGTCGGGTGCAGAGTGTCAAGTCTCACGCTTCCGGCGGGAAACGCAAGTTGTTTCTAAGTTGCTTCTTTGTTTCAAAGTTGCAGTCTTTGGTGAACAGGGACACGGTCCTCGGGAGTTCTTGGTCCTTCTAGATGCAGGGCAGTCCTCTGAGGATTCAGAGTTCGCTGGTCCCTGGGGAGAGCGTCGCTGGAGCAGTGTCTTTAGAAGTGGGGAGACAGGCCGGTAGAGCTGGGGCCAAAGCAGTTGGTGTCTCCGTCTTCTCTGCAGGGTTTTTCAGCTT
The DNA here is from genome assembly GCF_031143425.1 of Pleurodeles waltl. Lineage (NCBI taxonomy): Eukaryota > Metazoa > Chordata > Amphibia > Caudata > Salamandridae > Pleurodeles > Pleurodeles waltl. The sequence goes on along the minus strand of NC_090442.1, from coordinate 809,945,445 downwards.
AGCAGTCCTCTTCTTCTTAGGTTGCAGGAATCTGAGTTCCTCGGTTCTGGGGAGCCCTTAAATACAAAATTTAAGGGCGAGTTTAGGTCTGGGGGGGTTAGTAGCCAATGGCTACTAGCCCTGAGGGTGGGTACACCCTCTTTGTGCCTCCTCCCTGAGGGGAGGGGGGCACATCCCTAATCCTATTGGGGGAATCCTCCATCTGCTAGATGGAGGATTTCTAAAAGTTAGAGTCACCACAGCTCAGGACACCTTAGGGGCTGTCCTGACTGGCCAGTGACTCCTCCTTGTTTTTCTCATTATCTCCCCCGGCCTTGCCGCCAAAAGTGGGGCCGTGGCCGGAGGGGGCGGGCAACTCCACTAGCTGGAGTGCCCTGTGGTGCTGTAACAAAGGGGGTGAGCCTTTGAGGCTCACCGCCAGGTGTTACAGTTCCTGCAGGGGGAGGTGTGAAGCACCTCCACCCAGTACAGGCTTTGTTACTAGCCACAGAGTGACAAAGGCACTCTCCCCATGTGGCCAGCAACATGTCTGGTGTGTGGCAGGCTGCTAGAACTAGTCAGCCTACACGGATAGTCGGTTAAGGTTTCAGGGGGCACCTCTAAGGTGCCCTCTGGGGTGTATGTTACAATAAAATGTACACTGGCATCAGTGTGCATTTATTGTGCTGAGAAGTTTGATACCAAACTTCACAGTTTTCAGTGTAGCCATTATGGTGCTGTGGAGTTCGTGCATGACAGACTCCCAGACCATATACTCTTATGGCTACCCTGCACTTACAATGTCTAAGGTTTTGCTTAGACACTTTAGGGGCACAGTGCTCATGCACTTGTGCCCTCACCTATGGTATAGTGCACCCTGCCTTAGGGCTGTAAGGCCTGCTAGAGGGGTGACTTATCTATACTGCATAGGCAGTGTGAGGTTGGCATGGCACCCTGAGGGGAGTGCCATGTCGACTTAGTGGTTTTGTCCTCACCAGCGCACACAAGCTGGCAAGCAGTGTGTCTGTGCTGAGTGAGGGGTCCCCAGGGTGGCATAAGACATGCTGCAGCCCTTAGAGACCTTCCCTGGCATCAGGGCCCTTGGTACCAGGGGTACCAGTTACAAGGGACTTATCTGGAGGCCGGGGTGTGCCAATTGTGGAAACAAAAGTAAAGGTTAGGGAAAGAACACTGGTGCTGGGGCCTGGTTAGCAGGCCTCAGCACACTTTCAAATCAAAACTTAGCATCAGCAAAGGCAAAAAGTCAGGGGGTAACCATGCCAAGGAGGCATTTCCTTACAGTGTGTCACTGCTAGATATCTGCCAAGCAGCAACCTGGAAAAATATGCATACCTACATGCAACACTACTGTTTGGACTTTGCAGTCCTCAATGATGCAACAGTGGGACAAGCAATATTAAGACATCCCTTCCAGTGATGGTGAGCCATCCCTTTATTCCTACCATCCTGTTACTTGTTACGCACATTTAACTACTTATTAAATTATTATTATATGTACACTGTATAGTCCTCTGGGGAGCTGTGTTACATTTAAAAAAGAAAAATTTACAGTTTTACTGCTGTTTAGTCTGATTCAAGCATGCAAATCTAAGTTCCAAAACCGGACTAAGAAATATGTTACTTACCTGTAACTGTAGTTCTCCAGTATAGAAACTTTCATGGATTTACAGATGACCCACTGTCCTTTCCAGGGAAGCTCATCTTCTATCTCTTTGTACAGTTTCAGATATTCTCATTCGTGCTCAAAAATCTGAGAGACTGGAGCTTCTTGCAAGAGTATTCTACAGGGTGATGCAACCTGATTGGTGCAGACGTTTTTAGCATGTTACTAAATTAACAGGCCTGGGACCTTTATGGTTTATGTCTATCATTAGGTTGCTAATTTAAGGTACAGAGGACTCCCATCTCAACGACTGAGAATGGGTCACGCATGTGAATCTATATTCCAATACTGGAGAACTACAGTTACAGGTAAGTAACTTATTTTCATTCCTTACTGTGGCCCTCCCCTCCACCAGACCCTAAAGACTGCATGATGACTTTTATAAATATCAATGGCTCAGTAGCCTTAGAGTAAAATATGTGCTACATAAACAAGCATGGTAGATTGGAATCAAAGTGCTTAGATACATGCTTTCTGCAAGTAAAGCAACCTGTGGTAAGCTGATGAAATGGAGGAATCAAACAACCACTTTAAGTGTGCAATGACCTGAAGAAAAAGGTGAAGTAAATCACCAATAATGAGGTAAGAGAACTGAACCATCAGTAATAAAATAATATACCATGCAAAATAAGAATCTGATTCATTATTATCTGATGAACAGCGCAGAACCTTGTGTAAGTGGGTTAAGAGGCTTATGAGGAACCTCTGGTCCTTCTATTCTCACTAACGTTTTTGCAATTGCCTCAATGTCTAACGTTTGAAAAATAATGTATTATTTTGTTTGACCTCTTTTAAATTTATTATGTTGCTGCATCCTACCAACAACATATTTATGCTTCATTATTACTCCTCTGATATGTCTGTAATTTGAGAGATCCACCACAAACGTCAAAACTTGGAGTTAAGAGAAGCCTGTATTTTAAGTGGGAAGGAACTGTCAGGCTCTAAATTTCAGTACTTTTATTGAAAGAGGGATTTGGAGGTACTGCTCAGTATGGCAGTAGTCCCTTCAGTAGTAAGATGGTGGACGCATTTTGTCTGACACTATCGTGCTTTAAGGCCACCAGAGACTAAGAAAGCCTTTGTATCCCTATACTGGGTAAGGTAATGGAGGAAAAGTTCACAGACACGATGCAAGATGTGACGGACCTCCCACACCTCATATAAAGGGAGGCCAATAGAAATAAGCACTTTTTTTCCTACGGGTATCCTTTTGTTCCCTATGTTAGCTTGGCCATTTACTAATTCTTCTCTTCAGACATATGTGAGGGTTTAGTGGTGTACCATATTATAAAACAACAATGCCATTAAGAAAGAAAGAATGTTAAAAATGCATCGTTCTAAAAAAGTAAAGATGTATTATCTAAATACTAAAACATAATGAAAATTGCACACACGAGTACAGGGTTATTAAAGAAATTATGACATGTCCAAAAGAACAAATGGCAACAAAATAGTTTAAATTTAAGACAGTGGTAAGGATGGAAACCTTAAAAAAAAAAAAAAACTGGCAGTGTTTCATTGTGAGAAAAATATGGCAAGTTCCGCAACAGGCGTGGCCTATACTGGTCCAGATGCACTGCGTGTCTTCCAAGAAAACATGTGCAGCCAGAGGCTCCACGTGAAGGTCCAGAGGAACTGTCTTTTGGAACCTATGGTGAAATGAAAGGTTGGCTAATACTCTTGGAGCTCCCTTTTGGACTGTTCTTTATACTGATTTCCTGGAGCTCTTGCTAGCTCTGCAGGTTTTTTTAATCACCGGTATCCACAGAGGGCTCACAAACTGCCTTCTTCAGAGTTTGCACAGGACCGCTTTTGGACAGAAGGGTTTCCTCCAAATGATCCAATGCACGTTCCCAGTCCATATCCTTTTCTACCACTGGGTTCAACCCGGTTCTTTGACTGATGTCTAAAACAAGTTATAGGTTTCACCCAGCAGTATTGTGGCATTATTATCAGTGATACCTAGATATGATATGTGCTCAATTCTAAGGACTCTTGCCATTAAATTCACTTGGGTGCAGCTTCTGTTGGGCCAGCAAAAGCTGGGCAACTGATCTCAAAATCTTTAGTTCCTCCAGCAAGGCAATTTGCAAAAGTCCTTTACAGTGGGCAATAAACCCCGTTTGTAGTCATGACCCTTGAGATCTCTGGTACAGGCTCAGGAGACAATCAGCAAAAACAGCTTTTGGGCACTGGCACAGTTATGATACACTACTGGGATTGAGTAGCTAGAAGATGAAGGAAACTAGACGTTTCAGACAAGACATCACATTTTGGGGCCCACGCAAGAAAATGCTGGCCAGATCTCCCAATTTATATTTTACACAAAGAGAGCAGTTTTTCAAGGAGGTTAAGACTGAACATTACTGAAAGCCACTCTAAGTCAATTTCTATCAGTCTTAAGCATGTCCAATCTCCCCTTATAATAGTGTAGGTTAGCACAGAGCCTGTGAGACTGAAATCTGGAAAGGGGACTCACAGACGATGTCCTGTCCCAAACTCTAGTGCACATGAGACCTTTATTTCAGTTGTGATTTTCTATGAGCTTCCAAATATTGTCACATCAACTGAAAGTTATATTGATTGTGTTGGACATGATAGTAGGAAAGGCATTTCCACCTTTACAGAGAGACATTTTTAGAATTATTTTTGTATTTCAGCCAGCATTGGGGGTGGAGTGGGTGGGATTCAAGAAATACATTTTCGGTGTTTACTTTGTCTAATGACATGCATTTACCTCTTTCCTCACTTAAGGGTGAGAATTAAGTCACTTCAGTGTTGCTTGAGGAGACAGTGGAAAGCATTTTATAGAACATTGTTGGTTTGCTCAGAAGGATCAATCGATCTGTCATTTCAGATTCTTTTTCCCTTACCTGAAAGGTACAAATTATTATTATAAGAAATACATGAGGCATGTGTTATATAAAGAAACAAGGAGTTATAGTATGGAACCACCTCTGTACAGAAGCACTAAATAAATGACATTGGGCAAAAATATGACGCTAGTAAGAAACCATTTGGAATGAGTGCAAAAAACAAATTATTTGAGTATGAAAGTGATGAATTCTGAAAGGGAACCACATGCCAAACTTCTCATCAGTAGATTCAAGACTGGTTTTGGCTGGAAATGGGTCTATTCATCCTCTCATTCAAAATGAAAAGGAATACATTCTTCTCTCTTTGGTTCCTTCACAAAGGGTCAATGATAAATGTCTTCCAGCTCAGATCCATTTTCCACTGCATATTTCTGCCAATAGTGCATCGGTCAATCAAGAAGTCCTCCAGAGGATCACATCAGGGATTACCACTGTAGACCAAGAACGACCAAGAAGAGCTTGTTTGTCACTCTTGGAAATAACTAGCCAACATCTTCCTTCTTTGTCTGCCTGAGAGCAATGATATTTTTCACAACTGCCAACAGCTTTTGTTGCTTTGGCCAAAGGGAGGCTTGGATTCTGTTTTGTATGATGAGATACTTAGAGGATTTATTTTGGCCTTTAAAATATCTTCCTTTCACATCCCTAGATGTTGAAACAATATGATATCAACCGGGAAAAGACATTACTGAAGTTAAGTAAATTGATTGTTAGGCAATGAAGGGAAAAAGTTACACACTTTCCAGCCTCCTAACCTAGTTTCATATATGCTTGGCAGGAATGATTGTACACCTTCAGCATGTTAACAATGTAATGGTTAACAATATTTTACATCTCACAGTGATACTGTGCCAATGTGCCAGGTCAATAGCATGTTAATATGAGCTACACTGGCTGGGAAATAAAAGCACATTTTTAAATGAGTGTATGGTGCTGGCTAAGGACGCCACCTTCCCTAGGAGAATTAAAAATTAAAGTTAGTCCAAGAGAAGACAGGTTGGGGGTATACCTGGGGCAAATAGAAGCTCTTAAACTTTCTCTTTAAAGATCCCCCTCATTTGTAACATGGTATTTGTCATTATTGCCTCTCTTAAAGCAGGACACAGTCATAATAAGGTTTTGTGGCTATTTATTTGCTTATAATGCAGACATGTCCAGATCAAACCGCTTTAAGCATGAGACACTCTGTGTGGAAGTGAGGTGGCGAATGAAGGAGGAGAAGATAAGGAGGTATAAGAAAAGCCAATTCTAAGATAATGTGTCCTAGTACATGCCCAAATTTTGTAATCTTATAAAAAAACATGTATGATCGTCAAAACGACTTTAAATAGAGGTTCACAGCCTTAGGGTTACCGCAGTTGTTTTATCTTGGACGTTGTCATTTTTTAGAGGCAATATCTCTTTTTGAAATGCCTAATTCCACCTACCCGAAAGGCTTGCACATACACCATTTCTAAGGTTTAAGGTAGGCAATCATCAATACAAGTTAAAATGTATCCCCATTTATTTGAACTAAACTCCTTTGATGACTGAAATCTAGAAGGACCTCAAGTACAAGTTTTTGGTATTTCATAAGATTGGTCGCTTACATATCAAGGATACCGAAAACCCTAGTGAAGGGAAGGAAATGGGCTCCCATGTCTCCAGGTTGGATAGTAAAACAAAGTAATAATTAGATGAAGGTTGCCACTCATACTCCATGGTCCTAGTGCAGCTGCATCCGCTAAGGCAATGATAGCTATGCCTTGTGACTAGATGATAAAACTCAAGCCATGACATTAGACCTTTGGATCAGATTTTAGGCGGGAATGTATCAGCTGATCTCATCTTTGGTTTATCAGACAATTTATTGTTATGGGGATCCTCCTTGTTTTCGTTTTTATGCAAACTCTTTTATATGCTTTCAACAATCAGTAGTGTTGTTTTCACCTCTGCTGTTAAAGAAAGTCGTTTTCTCAACCTCAACACCTCTGTGGTGATACTGCTTTGGTGGGGATTCAGATAGTGTGTTTCACCGTTTACCCATGGCTGAAATTGAAGGTTGAGCTGTAAACCATTATGTACCCTATTGCAGTGCCTGTTACCTTGAGTACCTACATGGCGCTGCTTGTGGGTAGAATGGAGAACACTGCAGACCGTATTTATAAATTCTCCCCTTACCTGAACTTGATACATCCACATTTTCTGTGCAGTAAAGTTGGACTTTGCATTTCAGGCTGGGCTACCAGATAAAGATTTGATCGTTACGGTGGTGATGTTTCTGTGGCAGAGATGCAAACAGCCAGTTCATAGAATCCAGCCGAGTGGCAGTGAACGCTCCAAATTTATCCAAAAATTTGAAGCAAACAGCAAGGTATCTTTCATATTAATCTCCATGCGAATATGTCTATTTATAGTCTATTGTATATGACAAAGATTTCAATGTATCTTAGCCTGTGGTTGAAAATTGCATGCTAAGTGTAAAAATATACACTTCTCTAAGTCTTGTCGTATGAGTGATGTAGCTATGCTATAAAGTTTCTTAACTATTTGCTGATAAATTACCAATGTACTTTCAAATGTACTGTCTAGTTTTGTACAGGAGTTCTAGTCAGGGTCTGAAGGGAAAAAGTTCTGAATTGTAGCATTAATCTCTGTTTTAATTTCATTTTGGCATGTCACTTCCGGCCTACAAGGCACGTGCGCTCTAATTTATAAACCAACGTCTCATTGTGCTTCATTCAGCCAGCGCAACGCTTATTACCCGTGAGCCCTCATTCTGATGGTCGTGATACTACTTCGGATGTAGTAGTACTGCACCGGGAAATTCCAGTACCACTGGCTGCATCAATTTGCAAGTGCTCTATCACCGCACCATTGGTAGCTTTTACCGAAGAGGAAATCACTTCAGAAGTCTGTGTTAACACATCAGTGTCATCTGATTATTCTCAAATTCTGAGCTATTTTCATGGGACATATTCTGTTATGCTTTATTTGGCGAAATGTGTCATGGAAAACTGGATGCCTCATAGAGTAATACTGCCTACCAATCCTGGGCCTCGGTGTGTCACTGCAGCAGGCAATCCTAATTATCAGTGGAGGGAAAAGTAGGACATTAATGAAGGCAATTGGTCGTTTTTGTATTGCACAGCCTACAAATGTAGCCAGTCTTTTTGCTGTTATAGTTCTATTTTATTATATCTCTGCATACCTTTTATATCTTATAAGTTGATTGTTGTAGCGATAATATTAAATAGTGAGTGATTCATATAGAGTCCTAAGTCACTTGTTGTTGAACCATAACAAGATGTTTAATTTTACAATGCTCATTTTAATGCCAAACGAGTGGATATAGCCCGATTGCATCCAAAGACTTGTTAGGTTGTGGCTAGGATTTGGATGTGTCTGCGTCAGACGAGCCAAGCAAATATGGCACAAATACAACCGAAGGTAGCGAGAGTGCAAGATCTAGCACAAAAGAATGGAAGAGATGGATTGCTTATGCTTTTTGCTCCTAGATTCCTCTTTAAGTCAGAGCTCTTGTGTAGGCGTTTACCTAGCATTTGTTGGATACACCGTCCAGCTCAGGATTTTGCAGATAGAAGCTTTTTGCACCTTCTAGGTTTCATATTACTTAGCTTTTCTAGGAAATTCGGTTGCTAGTTGAGTGGGGGGGGGGGGAGGGCCTACTCAAGTAGCAAACACAATCCTTGCCTGGGGGAAGTCACAAGCCACAGACCCTCACTTGGTGTGCTTATGGTGTCTGGAACTTGACCATGACTCGAAGTCGTGCTCGCACTGCTGGGTTGTGGCGCCGAAAGCTTTGAGGGAGTGGTCTCTAAAGCTGCTTGCGCCCCGGCAGTTAATGGCAGCTAGCACAACTCCTAGGAGGTCTCATCCTGATCAAGAAGAAGATCCTGGGACCGCTCCAGTAGCCCCAAGTCCTCTTCCTCGCACTCGAGGTCCTCTGGACACTCAGGGAAGAGGCACAAGAATAAAAATAAATCAAAGCGGACATCGACTTCACCTCATCCATCAGCCAATGCGACAAGTGAGTAGCATCGGCATTCCAGGCATGGTTCGGTGTAGCCGTGCCCGGCCCAACTCTGCACCTTCCCCCGTTTCTGGTAGCTGGAGCGGCCCCTGCTCAAATAAAGGAATTTTATGTGGCCCTGTGCCACGTATTTGAGTCGGCCGACCCCGGCGGAGTGCCTTTGGGCCCTGCAGAATCTGAGAATACCCCATCAGGTTCAGGGCTGACAGTTCTGGGCTCCTCTCTGATGGGGTCTCACGGATCCGATCTCGGATTCGGATCGGCGTTGGCTGTGCCAACATGACCTTCTCTGGTGTCGATCCAGAGGCCGATACTCCCGGCGCCATCGGTGGCTCCAGCCCCATTCTCATTCCTGACGCTCTATGCTGATTTTGACGCCGACAGTGCCTATTGGTCCTAGGGAGTTGCCTGAGCATTTTCTAGAGCAGCCGGGGGGGAGAGTGGGAGGGGTCACTGGACCCTTTAGAATACCAGTTAAAGACCCCAACTTCATTGGACTGGTATGAGGAACTAGGAGATCCAAGCGAAGTGGATACCTCTCCAAATACTGGCTTGCTTTCTCCGCCTACCGGGGCTATGGAGGAGAGAGCATTTTACACAATGGTGGTGAAGAGGGCACTGGAGGTTCTTGACCTCAAACTTCCCTCTGAGGTGGTCAAAACTATCCTCCAAGTGTTTCAGCCTGGGGCTTCCCCATCCGAACCCCTGTTGCCCTTTAATGAAGCACTGACTTATGTCCTGCTGGGAACTTAGTCCAAGTGCAGCACAGGGGCTCCTGTCAACAGAACAATCGCCCACTGCCATCACCCTCCCCAGGTGATCTTAGTTTCCTTACCCAACACACTACCCCTGAGAGATAGATTAGGTAAAGAAAATGTTTTCTTATAGCAGCCTAGCATTGTGGTTGGTGAACACTGCATGCCCTTTGGGCTATTATTCCCACACACTGTGTCACACCATGTGATTCGGTTGCACAAGTGCTGCCACAGGTCACGTAGGAGGCCCAGGCCATTCTCTCCCAAGCAGTGAAGGATGGGAAAGATGCAGCAGAGTTCACCAACAGGTGTGATTTGGACACAACTCACTCTCTGGGGAGAGCGGTTTTCTCAAGAGTGGCCTTGAGGTGCCACACCCAGCTGAGAACATACAGCTTTTTGGGTGATGTTTATGATAACCTCATGGACATACCCTTCAATGGGACTTGTCTCTTTGAATAAAAGGTGAACTTAGCACTGGAGCGCTTCAAGGACTTGAGGGCTATGGCCAAGTCCTTGGGCATCTCAGTGACACCTCTCCCCAGTCTGCTTTTCGCCTCTTTTGTGGCTGCGGAAAGGGTGTGCCACCACACCAGCCCTATGTCAGCCACAATCCTACGCAAGTTTCACAAGCTGTGCGAGGACATGGATGCGGTGCATTTCGATCTTGTGTGTCTGGTAGCCAGAAGTCGTTCACCACCAACCCCCCCCGGCAGCTGCAGCATATAAGGCTTCCTAGTTTGGTTTTGTGAAACAATGGGTGCCCAGTTGGAAGGAATCCAACTTCATCTCGTCCACTGGCAGTCCATTACATTGGATAAATGTGTCTTGCAGATCATTGAGAGGGGCTACTCCCTCCCTTTCCAATCACTCTCTCCCCCAATAAGGCCGACACAAGAATGGCTGGCAGAGGATCATCTGTCCTTGCTACGAGAAGAAGTTACAGCTCTCTTGGGCAAGTGAGCTATAGAGAACGTTCCAATATCAGAAGTAGGCAGTGGCTGTTACTCCCACTACTTTCTGGTTCCCAAGAGGAGCAAGGGTCTTCACCCTATTCTAGACCTCAGAACTGTCAATCTGTTCCAGTTCAGAGTTCAAGATGCTCACTTTGGCTCAGGTTTTGTCTGCTCTAGACCAAGGAGACTGGTTGGTAACTTTGGAATTGCAGAATGTGTATTTTCGCATCCCCATACTGCCTGCCTACAGACATTACCTGTGGTTCAAGATAGTCCATGTGCACTTTCAGTTCACCGTGCTCCCCTTTGGGCTTACAAGCACCCATCAGGTGTTCACCAAGGTGATGGCAGTAGTCGCAGCTCATCAGCACAAGTCAGGGGTTTCAGTGTTCCCCTACCTGGAAGACTGGCTGTTGAATGTGGGCTTGCCCCAGGCTGTTGTCTCTCACCTTCAGACTAAAGCCTACCTCCTGCATTCGCTGGGGTTCACTATAAACGTGCTGAAGTCACACCTGACTCCTTCTCAGATGCTCCCTTTCATTGGAGTAGTTCTGGACACAGTGCCGTTTTGTGGTTATCTTCCCAAGCAGCGAGTCTAGGATATTCAGATTATGATACCGATGTTTCAGCCTCTGTCCCGGATTTAGGTGAGAATGACTGTGAGGCTGCTAGGCCTCATGATCTCCTGCATCCTGCTGGTCAATTATGCCAGATGGCATATGCAGGCTCTACATTGGGACCTGAAGTTCCAGTGGGCCCAGCATCAGAGGTTCTCTCCAACATGGTCCAGATCTCAGATGGAATTGCAAAAACACCTGCAGTGATGGCTGATGAACAACAATTGGGTCAAAGGCAGACTCCTTTCCCTTCCCCAATCAGATCTGACAGTAGTGACAGATGAGTCACTCCTGGGATGGGGTGGCCATCTGGGAGAGGTGGAGATCAGAGGACTCTGGTCTCATATGGAATCTGTACTCCACATCAACTTGCTGGAGCTCCATGGGATCAAGATAGCATTGAAAGCATTTCTTCCTTATGTCAAGGGGACGTTAGCGCAGGTTTTCATGGTCAACACCACATGCGGTACTGCAACAATGAGGACGGGGTGGGGTCGTGGACACTTTGTCAAGAGGCTCTGGACTCTGGACATGGCTGGAACAGCAGGACATAACCCTGGTGGTTCAGCACCTGGCAAGTTTTCTGAACACCAGTGTGGAGAAACGCAGCTGCTGATGCCTCGTGGATCATAAGTGGCGCCACCATTTGGAGGTGGCACAAGGTCTCTTTCAGCAGTGGGGAGAGCTTTGGCTAGATCTGTTTGCCTCCAAAGAGAATGCGCAATGTCATCAGTTTTGCGCATTGAAGCTTCCAAGGGGGCTATCGCTCAGAGACACTTTTCGTCTCAAATGGAGTTCAGGCCTCCTGTACACCTTTCCACTCATACCCTTTCTGCTCAGAGTTCTCAAAAAGATCAGCAATGACCATGCCCAAGTTAGCCTTGTGGCTCTGGACTGGGCATGGAGAGTCTGGTATCCTGATTTTCTGAAAATGAGCATCGATCCTCCATTCAGGCTGCCTCTTTGTGAGGATCTTCTGTCTCAGCAGCAGGGGAGGGTTCTGCACCTAAACCTGTCAACTCTCTGCCTCCTTGCTTGAAGATTGAGCGGTGACAGTTCATAGCTTTTGACCTTCCACCCGAAGTCCAATGTTATCTTGCCAGCCACACGTTCCTTCACTAAAACAGTATATGCCTCTTTCTCCCTCTCTTTCTGATATTCTTCTCCTCATTCTTACCCTTTCCCAGCAGGGCTCTTCTCTGGGCACTCTTAAGAGTTATCTTTCTGCTCTGTCCACCATCCTGCGCTGCCTGACCAACCCTCTTTATTTAAGTACCCTATTGTATATAAGTTTCTGAAAGGACTTGTCCATTTGTTCCCTCTTTTGCCTTTCATCATGCCGCAATAGGACCTGAACCTGGTTCTTGCTTACCTCATGTGTGCTCCTTTTGAGCCTCTGCACAATTGTCCACTCTTGGTTACCATCGAGAGAGCCATTCTAGTGGCAATAACATCTGCCTGGGGGGGTAAGTGAACTGCAGGCTTTATCATCCAAGCCTCCCTATTTTACTGCGTTTCATGACAAAGTGGTGCTTGGGCCACTTTAGTCCCAAAAGTGATGGCCCCATTCCATTTAGGGCAATCTGTCACCTTGCCCACTGTCTTTGCTCCCCCGTATCTCTCTAAAGAAGAGGAGCAACTCCATTAGCTCAACCCAAAAAGACCATTATCTTTCTACCTTGATCGCACAAAAGAGTTCCAGGCGGATGACCAACTCTTTGTGGGCTATGTAGGAGGCAAAAAAAATCAGGCAGCACAGTAATGAACCATTTGGTGCTGGGTCGTTCTCTGTATCAAGATCCGCTACGTCCTAGCTAAAAAGCAGCCTCATGAGGGGTTAAGGGCCCATTCTACCAGATGAATATCTGCGACCCTGGCGTTTGCTCGTGGCATCCCAGTACTGGACATCTGCACACATTTGTCAAACACTACTGCTGGGACAGTCCGGTTTGCGGGGATGGGCATTTCACCTGTTCGATCCTGCAGGACTTATTAGTTAATAAAATTTGCCCGCAGCCCACCCCCAGGAGGATATGGCTTGGGTATCTTATCTATTCAAAGGTAAGGCATATCCAGCTAGAAGTCTCTAAAAGATGATCAAGTTACTTACCTTCTGTAATGCATTATCTGGTATAGACAATATCTAGCTGTAGATTTCTTACAGACCCACCAATGCCTCCCCGCTCTGCGGACAGATTTCTAGGGCGAGTGTTGCTTCCTTTTCAGGACCCTAGTTTGAACACTGTTAGAAATGGGGTCTTTGGTTGACAGTCAAGTTACCCCCTGTTCAAGCAAGGAACCTCACTCTAGTCAGGGTAAAAGAGAATGACCCTCAGCCCCCTGCTCACCCCCTTGGTAGCTTGGCAGAGCAGTAGGCTTAACTTCAGAGTGCTAGGTGTAAAGTATTTGTACCAACACACAGAGTAACTTAATGAAAACACTACAAAATGACACAACACCAGTTTAGAAAAATAGGAAATATTTATCTAAACAAAACAAGACCAAAACAACAAAAATCCAACATACACAAGTCAAGTTATGAATTTTTAAAGATTAATCTAAAAAATAGCGCTTAGAAACACAAAATGCTTCAATGAGGTGTTAACATGGCGTCGTAACGGAGTCGTTCCCAACAATCCGACACCAGCGGCGCCGGACACGAAGTCACGGAGACCCCCAGGTACAGTACCTTTGGTGACGAGTGAAAACAAGCCGATGCACGAAGTCGGGGATTGCGGTGTCTGTGTGAAACGTTGAATCCGTGCACTTCGATCGGCATCGGTCACAACGTGGTGCAGTGACTTCCACGGAGTCACAGACTTCAGCGGGGCTGCAGCGATGTCGGGCCTGCGACGATTGTCGCGATCCAGTGAAGATCACGGAGTCTGTTGCAGGCGGCGTCACCAGATTCAGCAGCGGCGTCGGTCCGGAGTCGGCCAAAGTCGATTTCCTTGAATTTTCACCAGCTTTTCCTTTCAAGGGCCCAGGGACTGGATAGGGCACCACTTGTCAGAGCAGGAGTCTCTACAGAGACTCCTGGTGCTGGTAGAGAGAAGTCTTTGCTGTGCCTGAGAGTTCAAACAACAGGAGGCAAGCTCTAAATCAAGCCCTTGGAGATTTCTTCACAGGATGGAAGGCACACAAAGTCCAGTCTTTGCCCTCTTACTCTGGCAGAAGCAGCAACTGCAGGATAGCTCCACAAAGCACAGTCACAAGCAGGGCAGCTCTTCTTCCTCAGCTCTTCAGCTTTTCTCCAGACAGGGGTTCATCTTGTTTCCAGAAGTGTTCTAAAGTCTGTGGTTTTGGATGCCCTTCTTATACCCAATTTCTCATTTGAAGTAGGCCTACTTTAAAGCAAAGTCTCTCTTGAATTTGAAATCCTGCCTTGCCCAGGCCAGGCCCCAGACACTCACCAGGGGGTTGGAGACTACATTGTGTAAGGGCAGGCACAGCCCTTTCAGGTGTGAGTGACCACTCCTCCCCTCCCTCCTAGCACCGATGGCTCATCAGGATATGCAGGCTACACCCCAGCTCCCTTTGTGTCACTGTCTAGAGTGAGGTGCAACCAGCCCAACTGTCAATCTGACAGGGAGTCCACAAACAGGCAGAGTCACAGAAATGGTATAAGCAAGGAAACACACAATCTTAAAATCCACTTTACTAAAAGATGTATTTTGAAATTGTGAGCTCAGAGACCCCAAACTCCACATGCCCATTTGCTCCCAAAGGCAATCTACACTTTAATCAGATTTAAAGGTAGCCCGATATTAACCTATGAGAGGGACAGGCCTTGCAACAGTGAAAAACGAATTTAGCAATATTTCACTGTCAGAACATATAAAACACATCACTACATGTCCTACCTAAACCATACACTGCACCCTGCCCTTGGGGCTACCTAAGGCCTACCTTAGGGGTGTCTGACATGTAAGAAAAGGGACGTTTTAGGCCTGGCAGGTGGGTACATTTGCCAAGTCGAATTTACAGTTAAAACTGCACACACAGACGCTGCAATGGCAGGTCTGATACATGATTACAGAGCTACTTATGTGGGTGGCACAACCAGTGCTGCAGACCCACTAGTAGCATTTGATTTACAGGCCCTGGGACCTCTAGTGCACTTTACTAGGGACTTACTAGTGAACACAATATGCCAATCATGGATAAGCCGGTTACATACACATTTTGTAAAGGAGCACTTGCACTTTAGCACTGGTTAGCAGTGGTAAAGTGCCCAGAGTAACAAAAACAGCAAAATCCGAGTCCAGCGCATATCAACAACCTGGGGAACAGAGGCAAAAAGTTAAGAGAGACCACGCCACCGATGAAAAGTCTAACAGACACACATTTGTCAGTTCACTTCATGGCTCTGGGCTCCTGGCGTGTAAAGTCATGAAAAGTAACTGACATCCACACACTTTGATGGCGCCTATATAGGTGACTGCAACATCACTTCTGGCGCCAACGATGTGGACGGCGACACGCGGAACCTAACAGCCATTCAACAGGGCTCATAGTTACTGCTCACACAAGTTTCTGAATCCATTCTGATGCCTGGGAAATTCAAAGGGAAGGAATCTGCAGCTAGATATTGTCTCTACCAGATAATGCGTTACCGAAGGTAAATAACTTCTTCCTTGTACCTATAGATTTCACAATAATCACCCTTGGGGTTTCCAGCTGTGCAAGCATCCCAGGTTTTTTTTTTTTTACTCATGATGGCTCATGCTCCCCACATACATGTTCAAAATGCCTTTCTTGGATTATATGTTGTAACCTGTGCTACAAATGGGAAAACAGAAGTGCAGGTAACCTATAACAGAATACCTTCTTATTTCTGAGAAGTACTTGTACTCTCCAATTAAAAGTATTGCACCTCTGCTGAGAAGTGCAGGTACTGAGTACCTGACAGTAGCTGCTCATTTAAAGCACTGGTTGTAACTCCTTCTGCTAAAAGGGCTCTACTGTCTACATAGGTTCTCCATGCCAACTCTGTAAGAGCCATAGTAACAACTGTGTCTTTTGAGAGAAGTGTCCCTCTCAAGAGCACCTGGAGTACTACACATGCAATATGTAAGCTTTTGTTCCTGAATTTGAATTTTATTAGTAGTTTGTCCTAGGTGCTCTCTATATCCTCACTAACATCAGCCCCTATTCATTTATGCAGGATATATTTGACATAAAATATGATAAATTAATAAACTAAATAACTATATAAGAAATGTTGCATACCATGGTTACTGCTTTGTCCTAACTTAGAACATGTATGCCTGCTTATCATGTTGAGTTCGTAGCATAACACCAACATACAGTTCTCTGTGTAAATGGAATGCAAGAGTATTGAAAATGCAGATGAGATGCACGTGGATATAAGCAGGCATGGATTGGACCACACTGAAGATACATGTATATACCTCTGCCATAGCCATTTCCTTGAGAGCAGTCCAGTTCCAAATATGTCAAACGAGTCAAATGTTCTAATGTTTGTAATCTAGAGGGCTATATGTAGTTAGGGTCACAGAATAACTGCATTACCCTTTTTCGTTTAGCTGGTAATGGTTTTCTAAAAAACTTTCATAATGCTATGACCCAAAATCTTGTAACACAACAATAAAAAAATATATATTGTCACTCTAAATATTGTTTCCATTTTGTGTTTTAGTGGGTGCATATTCTTTTGCTCGTTCTGGAAGTAGTGCTCCGCTGCAACATGGTAGACATTGATATTTCTGTAACTGCAGAAGTGGCCTTACGGTTGGCTGGACTATTTGAGAATTTAGCTGATTCAGTTACAAAATGTGGAAAGACGTCAGGTAACCTACTTTACATTCTAGATGTGTTCATTGTTTGCTCGTAGCCTTGAACAGTTATCGTCATACTCCTTACCCTTTCTTCTTAATACATATGCCCCATAAGCTCTATTTGTGTGAATGTATATTAATGTTTTTCTGCTTATAAAAGCAAGTCTTTGTTACCAGAATTAACTTTTTTGCAACATTTTTTTCAGTCCACAGATGTACATAGCATAAAAACAGGTGATAAGAAAAGAATACTGGCTGAAAAAATGTAGGGTTACATATGGAACATATTCATATATGGCATATTTTTTAATGATGTTGCACCTTAATAACCAGTGGTAGCACAACCTACAGCAAAGTAATTCTGACCCTGTGAGTTTTAGGATATAAACAGTTTAGCGAATTTAAGCACAGGCACAACATATACAATAACTCAAGAACACTATTTTCAGGAACTAAGTATAGTCTAAGAAAGTCACACAGCACAAAAGAATTCGGACATCAGTTTATAAAAATTGAATATATTTTCATGAATTGTTAGAGATCTTGATGATCAAAACTGTGTGGTGATTCCTTGGTCCACAGGTGATGTGGAATGACTTTGAGGGACTCCAAACTCTGTGGCCAAAGTCCTCTACAATGCAGCAGAAGGCCAGTTGATGTTTGGCTACTGGTCACCTTGCACTTCAGTTGGGGGGAAATCCTTACATGGCGGCTAGTGTTCCTTGTGGTTTTATGACACTCTCAGATCCGGCAGACTCTGTGCAAAGTTTGGCCGTTGGGGTTTGGTCACTTTCGGCACCCAGCGGCAGGTAGTGGCAACTTCTGCAGTGGCTACCAATATGCCGGTTTGGGCTTCCTCCAGCTTTTGTGTCGTTAGAGCTGGTTCCAGGGGATCAGCCAACCGAGTTACGACTTTGATCTGGGGCTGGGAATCAACTTTTTCCCAAACCACGAGCCACAGGCACAGTTCAAACTTCACTAGCCCAAAGTGCAGCAGTTGTAGTCCTTCCAATTGTGCAGCCTCTATTTATGCTGTTTCAAGGGCAGCAGGGCAGTCCTCCTTTTGTCCTTTCTCCAAATCCAATGTGATCTGAGGGGCAGGGTGCCAGGGGTGTCATATTTATCCTGGGAAAGCTCCCTGAGGGAACGACGTTGTCACTAGCCAATCAATGATCTACCATGTCCCCTCCTTCTGGTGACGTGTTTCCTTCAGTGTGTGGCACCTGGCTATCCTAGAGTGTAACATTCTTGCCAGGCTCAAAATGTCTGCACCTGTCCTCAGTCATCAGGAGCCTGGTAACCCATCCTGGAGGTGTGGCTATCTTTGGGGATACACGACCCACAGAAAAAATGTTTCTAGGACAGGTGTTCCATCTCTGTCCCCGTCTTCATCTTTTGTACATGGACAAAAGGCAGCCTGCACAGGAGTATTATCACTATTTGCATTCAAAGGCAGCTTCCCCTTTGAAGTTTGCATTTTGGGCTAACACCCTGAGTGGCCTTCCTGGGAGAGAAGGTAACACCTCACTCTGCGGTAGCTGCCTTTGTTCCTAAGCCCAGGAGTCTTTCACACAACCCCGCTGGAGGGCCTGATTCTGTCTGAGTTCCTGAGCCTGTTTGATGCTACTGGACCAGTGGGGGCACTGAGGGGTAGCCTTCTAAAAGTTGCTGAACTTTAATTATAACATTAAATCCGTCCTGGGAATCAGGTAAGGTTTAATGCCACAATTAATTTGATACCTTATAGTACCCAGTTAGGTAGTCCCATTCAGAGGTTAGCCATGCTAGAGTGCCAGCTGGTAACCCTGTGTTAGCCAATGGGGCTACTCGCTGTTCCACAGCGAAATGGCAATTTTGAAGTGTTGCTGTTAAGACACATGCAAAATATATGCCCTATTTAATAATATGCATCTCCCAATTATAGGGCTCTATAGGCCTTCCGTAGGGGAGACTTACATATTGATTTAGGGAAGTGGTGGCTGGGCCATTAGTTTAGATGGCAAAGTCAAACTAGCAGTGTAAACACTGCTCTTCCAGTCTGCAGTGGCAGGCTGGGAGCCATTTTGTACTTTATCACAAACAGGGTGGCACAAACAATGCTGCAGCCCTAAATAGACACTTATAAGTAAGTCAGCACTTACCAATTGGTTATATCCAATTCAACATTTCTTTTATCAAGAATCAGAACACTGGCACTGAGTTCTGGTTAGCGGGTCTCAGTGCAGACTCTGAGTAGAAAAACCAGCAGCATCAGTCCATAAATGTGGGGGTGAACATGCAAAAAGAGGCATTTCCTTACAGTACGTAAGCAGATTCTTAATGAGTGTTGGAGTGAAATTAGTACACATTGCTATGCAATCCTTTTTGTGTGAGAATTACAACCGCATTTATAGGAATGAACAGGTTGCAATTACTTGACCTCTGATGTAACGCACATCCTTCTTGAAGCTAGTCCTAGTGAGAGGTATCAGACAGAGACAGTGCAGTACTGTTGCTAAAAATCAGAGCCTAATATAGTAGTTACTCAGTGAGATATGCCTCTGCAGGATGAGAGGAGGTGGCTAAATACACACTTATCAAAACATATAACTATGTTGAGTATATTGCCAGGTAAGTTCAGCCGAGTGACATGGACCTACACATAATCCTATTCATACTGAGGAAAATCACAGACTATTTGGAAAATTAGTTAACCTTGTTAAAGGTATTTACTGTACTGCATGATTGTGGTTCTAGTTTATTTTCAAACACTCCACTTGGAAGCATACTATGATAAGGAGCTTTCCTCTTTCAGAAGCTCTGTTCCTCTAGTTAGCACATTGTTGAATTTGCTGCGTGTGTCTGCTTACTCCTCTCTTGTATAAAAAAAAAAGCTATTTTTAGCAAGACGTCACAAATAATACCAAAGAACTGGGCTAAATCTTTGTTATAGGCCAACTGCTGGTGTTCTTGATCATAGTAAGCTAAAGGTATCTTTCAGACCAGGGTTTTTTCTTCTGGGCATATATGGCTTTAAGATGTAAAGTAACAACTCCAACCTTATAAAGTTCCTTCCACATGAACATTACAGTAAGCTTACACTGTATTTGTAGAGGGTATCATTCTGTCTAAATAAAATGTTAAAAGTGAAATGGATGTTTTTGTCATGTGACCGCTGCTATCACAAAGAATAATATGTCCTGGCTTCATATACATGATCTTATACTGGACATATTTCAAAAGGTGCTGCCTTATTTCCATGATATGGACTGTGCATGGACAATTTAATGCTCTGTGATGTGGCAGATAATGGAACTTTGCATAATGTGTGACTGGGACAGAGAAGAGTATGTCACTGCATCACATCATCTTGGTAGTTAGTGTGCCAACTCTAGGAATC
The DNA here is from genome assembly GCF_031143425.1 of Pleurodeles waltl. Taxonomy (NCBI): domain Eukaryota; kingdom Metazoa; phylum Chordata; class Amphibia; order Caudata; family Salamandridae; genus Pleurodeles; species Pleurodeles waltl. Next base: position 809,925,362 of record NC_090442.1, on the reverse strand, counting down.
TGGGTCCCTATGGATGCAACAAGAGAGGACCCGCAGCAAGAGTTGCCACAACTAATACCTTCATGCAACCAAAGGATCAACTATTCCCTTCCTGCACACAACATCCAATTGGATAGGAACAATGCCAGATTTTATCTCCAATTGGGTGGATACAACAAAAATCAAAATATTGGTTCATGATGGTCTTTGTAAGTATGTAAACCTTGCCATGAATTAGCAACAACGTGTCAGTGAGAGATGTACAATTTTAAGGTTGAGCTTAGCAGACTGTTTACAAAAGACGTATTGTGGATTCACCAATAACTTAAAATGGTTTACAGCCCACTTATTGCTTAACGTTTGTTGGCTTATTTGTCATGCTCATTTGCTTGCTTATTTGATGGCTTTCCTTGTCCCAGCTTCTCCATCTTGTTTGCCCCTCTGCTGAAGCAAAGGCTCTTTCAAATATCTCCTCTCTGAATGGCTGTTTTCTGTCCTTTCACTGCTGACTTTTAGTTAATTTCTTTTTTTGTTTTGCTTAAGCACTCCATGAGAGTTCATGTGTTTTCCAACTCTCTCTCTTGTCTGCTCCCCCCACATGCTATCTCCTTTGTGTTGCAAGCTGTGCCTCATGTGCTTCTCCCCTGCTGAACTCCATGCCTCCCCCATTTCCTGTGTTGTTTACTTGCTCATGTGTTTCTCCCTCCGTTCCTTGAGTTGCTCTCCCTCATGTGCTGCTTTTCCCTTCCCCTCTCAATCCCCTTTATTTCCACCACTTGTTCCTCCTTTCCCCCGACACTTATAGTCTTATTTTTAAAATGTATTTTTGGAAGGTGCAGGCACCAAATTACTACTGGCCCATCTGCATTTAAAAAGCACCTTTGTATTACTTCTGTTTCATATTTAAATGTACTGATCCATTTGGATCAGTAAACACAGAAAGGGTTCTCAGGTCGTTTGGTAGGTGCATGTGCCTAATGATGCATCCCATGCATGCATCAAAGCAAGCTTGTATCTAGAAAATAATGCGGCCATGACCTATTGTCTTTGCCAATGCTTGCTAAATAAATATATGTCTTAGAGTTTGGTATAATTTGAAACACTTAGTGTGACGGCTGCCTTTCGTGTAACAAAGCAAATGACAAAATAAGAAGCTATGTGTTGGTTTTATTGACTTCAGGGCCTCATTTGAATGCATCAACAGACAGTTGCTCTGGAGCATGCTGAAACGTTGGGGCTTACCAGACCCACTACTGAAGGCAATAATTTTATTGTACACAGACACGTGGGTTCAAGTATAAACTGGTGATTGCTCGAGACAAACGAGAAAAATCCCTGCATATCTCGGCCTAAAACAAGGCTGTGTGCGGCCCCACACTTACTCAATTTATTCATGGCAGACCTCACCCTGAACCTGGATGAAGCAAACTCGCACACACCTCGTTTGGGGACTCTCTCTCTCACCCATCTACCATATGCTGATGATCTTGCTTGTTTAGTCAAACAAAGATGGCCTGCAAAGATCTTTAAATATGTTGGCCAACTATGCAAATTCTAACCGATTGGAGATCAATGCATCAAAATCTAAAATAATGCTAATTGGCCCGATGGATGCCTCCTGAGAGAATGGAGCTGAATAATATTTTGCCTGAGTTAATGCCACATTACAAATATCTGGGCATGTATTTGGTTGCCCGGGCAGAAATCAGGGAATGTTCTTAGGACTGTTTGAGACCTCGAGAAAGGCAAAATATACACATTTGAGAGATAATTTGTCAGACAGATTCTTTATCCCAAGGAGACCAACTGAAATCGATTTGTGGGAGGAAGCGTCAACACATCTAATCATCTAATATTGAATAATATCTATTTCTGGATCACTATTTATGTTGGACTGAAATTCTTAAACTGTGTGCTACCCACGATGTGTATATGTAACATTTTTCACTGTTGCACTTATGAACACAGCACCGCCTGCACTTTTTTGTTCATTTTCTAGCACCTTATTCAAAGGATAATAAAACAGTTTTTTTTGGAGATGATCAAAAAAATGACGTCATTTAACCTCATGGTTAAATCTTGATTGAGACCCACTGAACCATTTGTTTTATGTCTCAACATACCCAGGTTCAGTTGATTGAGCAGGCAGTGGTTTGGTGAAATTACAGCATGTCTCTTCACAACTGCAGTTCATTTCCACTGGTCCTTGGAATTTCTCTGTAGTAGCTTTGGCCACAGGGCCCTTTGCAAGTGTTTAAAAAGAGCAGGTATGAGAAATATTCTGCTGCTCTCTCCAGCAACTAAGGTGCAGCAATTCACTGGCATCACAGGATTCAATCCAGGGCCTGTATCTCTGTATTATTAGAGGTCAGCAAGAGGCTGTAGCCACTATCGAGAGAGCTGCTTTTTGGTCTCTGAGATCGAAAGCAGAATTAGTGGAAAAACTCTCTCCACAATCCTTAGTTAGGAAGTCAGGAACTCTTAAATGCAGGAGCATGAACATCTTTTCTACTTCTGTTCTAGTCGACTCTCTGCAGGGAATAAGTTAAGGGGGGCATTTTCAAGTGTAGAATTGGCCAGAAATTGCTGATGACTTATAAGAAAATGATAAAAAAAAATACCCAGGCTTTGTCCTCCCGTGTTTTGCTGCAACGTGACACAGTTCCTCTTCTAGGAATCTGCCTTGAGGTAAAACATATCCCATATTTACTTTTATCAAAGACATCTAAAATGGTTAATCTGTTTTTTCTTTGTACACAACTCTCCAAATGTCTGCAATTCACTCAAGATCAACCAAGTTAATCGCACAAGAGACCTAAGGAGATTTCCACCTATACCTTTACATCTGGTCCAGCCTCCATAGCTTTGACTCTCAAAGTCTGGGGCTGTTTTTTTTAACTCTAAGTGTGTGTTGGAAGGGCTGTTTACATGCACACACAACTTGGAAGCCCTAGGGAACATTTATTCTCCATTCATGGGCCTCAGGGAGGGATTGCCTTACTAAAGCAGTTGCTAACTCTGCCAGGACAGGTGTTAGCAGGAGGCCTGGCAGGAATATCCACAACCAAACGGATATTATGAGTGCAGTAAGTGTGTGTGAATTGTTTAATTATAGTACCATGTATTGTATATACCTTGCTATTTGTGAGTGTAAACAACAATATGTAGGATCAACTAAAAACGGCTCTGAAGAGCATTAGAAAGAACATATAAATGCAATTAAAAGCAGAGATGAAAGTCCAGTCGAGCAATACATGTTATAACCACTAATACCATTAAGAAGAATCTTGAAAATATCTAACCCTTGGTAGACACAGGTAAATGTTGGTCACAGAGGCGAGAATGGAGAACAGAAATTAAGAATTCAAGAAACCTGGTGGATGGATAAATTGGCTACTGCTACCAAATACCTCAAATTCCACACTTGTCTATTGTAATTGGAACATTTTTTACCCATTTTTGGATAGTTAGGATAGGTACTGATATTACCTTTTGTTTGTAAAATATAATAATATCCTCCTTTTTATCCATCGATCTTTAGCAATAGAGTCGTTATTTATGATATCGAGTAAAAGATTTGGCTTAACTAACGCTTTTCCACTTAGTACTCCATGGTTTAGTGACAGGTTCATTGGCATGCAGACCCTAGATGCCTATTATTGAAAACACTTTTCCTGTATTTCAGCAAGGCATTCCTATGTTTTGTACAGCAATGAAGAACATGTTCACAGGTACAACTTATTTACCTTTGTGGTAGGGACGCCACATTTATATTGAGAACAGGTGTCCTTTTAGGTGGAGCACATGTAACTAAGGACTTGTCAGCATGCCTCATATACTCAAAAGGTCAAAAACACTAGATGTCCATAGAAAAGGAAATGGATGAAACATGGTAAAAAGGAAAATTTCCTTGCGATAATAAATTGGGTGTTTCAGAATCCCCCTACCTTTTCCAAAAGAATCCATACTTTGATGACGATATCTAGGCAAATTGCGCATTTCACACTATTTGGAAGCACAATGGCTGAATAAGAATGCTTATTGTTGCTTATTGAGATTTGTGGATGAGCGAGTTGGCTTAATGTTAAATAAACTATGCTGAGTCAGTAATTAGTTGATAGTATACAGCATCACACCAAGATTGAAGTGCAAAAAGAGTAAAAAGCTTTCTTATATTGAATCTTTGTGCATGAGCTAGAAACATAACTATACAAAGCAGTGATGGTTGGAATGTTTGAACTAATTTTAGCTACTGGTAATCACTCTGGGCCCAATCCATCCTTGTTCTGCACACCTTGCCACCTTAGTTTGGACCCATATATATGCAATCAGTTTTGACCCTGCTCCATTCGGGACAGTCCAGCCCGAACTACCAAACAAGGTCCTGCCTGAACCAGAACACAAGGTAACCCAAGACCAGTTTTGCCCTAGTTGTGGCCTTATCAGTCGGGTCCAAACTGAGGTAGCATGGCATGCAAAATAACAATGGATTACCAGTGATAGAGATTAATTTAAGGATTCCATCGATCACTGTTTTGTAAACTTACTGTGCCACCCTAAGTAGGACAGGTACGTTCAGACGTGGGTCTAGTGCGCACTGGTCCTAGGCTCAGCTCCCCCTTTGCTGCTACAACACTCTTACTCCTGTTCTTCTTGCTTTTTCCCGCATTTTCACTGCTTTCTCCTTGCTTTTTCCAACTTTTTTGTGTGCTTTCTCCTTGTTTTAATCTTGTTTATGCTGCTGTCTCCTTGCTTTTCCCCCCGTTTTTTGTGTGCCTTCTTGCTTTCCCTCGTTTGCACTGCTTTCTCCTTGATTTTTCCCTCATTACTGCTCTGCATGCTGCCCGTTATTTCCTGCCTCCTGCCTAGACCCACCTACTGCCTCCCAGCGCATCTTCCGCCTTCCAGGACCTACTTAATTGAGGCTGCTGAGCAACCCCATTAAGCAGGTTCCAGGCCCAGCTCTCCTTGTGCTGGTGCATCACTCCTGCTCCTGTTCTTCTCTGTGCTTTCACACCTGTTTTTTGAGTCCTCCCTCTTGTAACACATCAGAGTATACTTCATTGTGCTTAAACATAGTCCTGGCAGACTGATATAATAAAGTTTTGCAACAAGAAACTCCTTCCTTGGTAGCAATGATATGGGCTTTGCGAAAAGGTAAGCTACAACCCCTGGGTGCCTTAATGAATTTTACAATGTTCCAAAAAGGAGAGTTGGTTTCTCGGTAAAAAATATATTTCAGAATTTGGGCTTGAAGCATGTCTTTTTATCTGGACAAAACCAGACTAACATTTGTTGACCTTCCGGGCCAATTATGTGGGCTGAACACCTGCTAAGGCCAATATTGCCTGATGGATAGCTTCATGCACCAGTCCTTGCTACATTGTGCATGGAACTCCACCTCCATCCAGTGTCAGAACAAACACTGCTGGAGCTAAAGAGGCACAAAGGGCATTAACCAGGCATGTTATTGTTAATGGTATATGCCAAGTGGCAACCTGGACTGCCCCAGACACCCTTAGTATACTCTCTTCGGGATGTCCCCTGTAGCAATTTTACGTTTGGCCAATACATCCTGCACATCCTGTTTTCAGAGCCAATGCTTCCTTTCTCGTTCTTTCTCATTAGGAAGTTACTACTACCTGTCTCTTTGTGCCAGTGGATGTTGTCTTTATGTAACACAATGCGTGTACATGTTATCTCTATCCATACATAGTTCTAAAGATTTGCCATCTATACTCGCATATTCTTAAAATAAACCAGACCTATTGGCTTTTCCAATTTGTGTTTCATTTGAAACAACTGATGATGCTGTTCATACAGTCGGAGATGTGGCGAGTGGTATGCAGTGTATGATGCACATATGCAAGCACAGTACCAGTGTGCGAAAATCTATTGTATTCAATCCCACAATGCAAGCATTTTCTGATTCTCCCACTATGTGGCAGGCATTTCTACAAGTTGATGACGTAAATTAACCTATGATCTAAAAGTAAAAGAGCTGCCATAAAAGTAACTTTATCTTTTTGAGATGAGATTGTGCAGTTGGTTCCAATGAATTTACCCAGGAAGAAGCTCATAGAATGCAGTTTGTTAACTTGATAACTGAAGCCATAAGACCACACATGAGCCACTTGGTAGCTTCCCGCCTAGCCTTTGTTAAAATCATAATGTGCAGTAGATCAGTGGTTCCCAACCTTTTGATTCCTGTGGACCCCCACTTTAACAATAATGGAACCCAGGGACCCCCATTGAATCATCATGGGAATCCGGGGACCCCCGTCTGAGTCATTACTGGAAGCTGGGGACCTAATTTGTCAATATTTGTTAATATATTTAAATTTTCTAGGCTCCCGCGGACCCCCTGAGAAGGCTTCGCAGACCCCCAGGGGTCCCCGGACCACAGGTTGGGAACCACTGCAGTAGATCATATATCCGTTGTTTATATTGGCGTTCCTTTTGATGTTGTGCAGCCGGAATTGTGTTCCCATGATATCTTGCCTGAAAACTAAGTCGAGGGGTGACTGACTCACAGATCATTGTTGACGTGTTTTCTCTCCCACTATTTTCCTAGACAAAACAGGGGAACACTCTGATTTTGATTCATCTGCACCAACTGAGGACCGCAGCATATCATTATTTTTAAAGGTATGCAATGCATAAAATACCTTCAATATTAGACAGTGCACGTGAAAAAGTTACTTTGTTATTTTTCGTCTTTATTGAATTCATTTATTGAATGATTATATTTATTAACTTTATTTCAGTGCCGTCTAAACATAATGCAAAACGAAAAAATTGTGGCAAATACTAAACTTAAAATGCTTTTGTTTGGACTTTATTTGCTTACATCATTTATATCCTCTGGAAATTATAAAAAGACAAAAGGAGTAACACCTCCACTCCCTTAAGTGCATGCAGAATATTTACCCACAGCAAGCCCATTCCAAAATGTTTCTTTATAGCGACATTTTAAGTCCATACATATTTCAGAGTAAGCAGTTTAATTACATTAGAATGTAATAGGCGGCCTTTACACTAACACACCAGATGTTGTTTATTTCAGAAAGCTAGTCGTAATATGACCTATTACCGGGAAACATTCATCCGTGATACTGCAACTCTTTTTCAGCCAGATATAAGTTAAAGGCAGCAAATTGTGAACGACAGAAAATGTTTGACAGCCAACCCCTGCCCCTCCCCCCACTTCCATGCTCTACTTGGTCGGAAATAGAAGGGACACCAATAATTCTAATAACAGGCTTAACAAGCACTGGCAAAACCAAATCGGTCTGGCGTGAGCAGTCAGCCTTAACGCTTTGGCATTTCTTGTTTTTTTCTCTCGTGATTTTGCAAAATGTAACTATTGAGGAAGCTTGCTGGCACTCATTCTTAAAAAAGAAAAACAAACGCTAGTTAAAGGCAAAAATATTTTTGTTGTCCAAAAAACACAAATTACCGTAGTAATGCATGTCACTAAAGGGAAATTCTTTTGGGTGGATGTGCCCCTTGTGAAAGGGCAGCATGCTGTAACTCACAGTGAAATCTGCCAGTGGCTGAAGTGGGCTGACCATTTCCCCATCATGTGTGCTGGTGCGGCTGGAATTAAAATGTGAATGATACAACAACAGACTAATGGATACATCTGGTTCAATCCCCCTATAACTTGCTATGTGATACGGATAAGTTTAGTAAAATCAAAAGGTTTTGCCTCACCCCAGACCCAAAAAGCAATTGGTCTGGCATTGGTTGCCAGCATCTTGCTTTGCTAATGTTTTTTTGCAAATGAAAAGGATGAAAAGAAAGATACATAGAGAGTCTTGCAAAGACAGATGGAGAACGTTGTATAGATGGATAACTAGTGTTGAATAGCTACATGGATAGATAGATAGATAGATAGATAGATAGATAGATAGATAGATAGATAGCCAGGGTTGCATACATAGAGAAGGTTGCATAGATAGAAGGGGTTGCCTAGGTACACTGATAAATAGATAGAGCTGCATAGATAGATAGATAATAAATTAAAATTAGAATTTTAGACTAGGTGTTTTCTTGTGCCTCATGCCATAAAGTAACTATAATTCACACACCCATCGTCATGCACTGCTAATTACCTCACTTATTACATTACTCATGACCTGTTATATGACAGTGGTCATTAACCTGTGGTCTAGGGACCCCTCAAGGTCTGCAAAGCCTACTCAGGAGGTCCGTGACTCCTACGAAAATTAAATAATATTAACAGATTAATAACAGATGTATTAATAAAGAAGTAAAATGTAAACTTGGGGGCAAAAAATTGTTAGTAAACTCAGATTGTTTCGATTGAGCAGTGAAAATGCATTCAACAGGACATTGTATGGATGTTTAGTTTCCTCAATTGAATTTAGAAAAGCTCCAACCTTCCCATTACAAATAAGATTAGTTGTTCTTATTTGTTTGTGAATACATTAAAAATGTTCATCATTTGTGTGTTTGGCTGATAAATGCTTGTTTCTGTTTTTTTGTATTGTTTTTCTCTTTAAATAATTGAAAATTATTAGACCTGGGTCTCCAGCTTTCAGGAATGACTAACGTGGGGGTCCCTGGATTCCACTAATGCTTCAATTGGGGGTCCCCCAGTTCCAGTATCCATAAATTGTGGGTCCAAAGAAGGAAAAAGTTAAGAACAACTGTTCTAGCCACTGATAACGTCACTGTGACATCTGAAGTGACATTATTGATGACAACACTCTGCATGTTTCCTAGAGCATAAGAAGAATTTTTCCATGGTGGCCATTGTGCATCCATGTACTTCTGGAATAGTTTTAAAATCCTTTAAAGCTTTTCTCTTGTTAATACAGTAAAGGCTGCTGTTTCGGTATCATGGGGTAAGCATGTGTTGCGGAGGGCAATGATTTTAATAAAGGGAGCAGGTTCAAGTAGGAAATGAGATGGAAGCAGAGAGAGAAATTGAGAGAACAGTCTCTGCACTAAAAGGACCAACATCACCAGCGGAGGGTTGCATTTGATCCAGTCAAAACACATAGATGAAATGCTCTCTGGGTGAAACAAACACAAGAACAGGGAGGAAAGCAGTTGAACCAAGAGCAAGGAAATGATAGGCAAGAAAGAGGTGCTTAAATTGAGCCGGTGGTTGCCTGTTGCTGTCACCAGCACTTAATTATCAAAGCTGGCACTTATGGCAACTGCAGTGATGACGTTTATTAATTCATTATTGTAGGAAGCTGGTCTGGGGTGTGGTGAGCACCTATGGTGTTATCACCTTATACCAGGTCCAGGTTTCCCCTATTAAAGTGTAGGCAGTGTCTAGGAAGCCAGGGCTCTCTAGAGGTAACTGTGGATGAGCAGCCAAGACTTATCTAGGAGACATGCACAGCTTATTCAATACTACTATAGTCATGCTGCACACATGAAAGAACCATACAGTGTTACAAAAATAAAGGTACTTTATTATAGTAACAAAAATACTGAATAGGCAATCCCCCAACTGGAGGTACGTAACACAATATTATATACACATTAGCAATCACTAAATAGCATAGAAAGCAATAGGCATTTATAAAATCAATAGCAAATAGTGAGGGCCCTAGGGGAGGGCCAAACCATATACTAAAAAAGTGAGATGTGAAAGGCAGTCCCCACCCAAGGATGTGGGATCAGTAGAAGGGAGCTGGAGGAGCTAGGAACTTCCAGAGGTGAGCACCAGAGTGACCAGGAGATCAGAAGTAAGTACCTGGTTTTTCCCAAACTCAACGGGAGGACTTTGGAAAAGGATTATGCAAGACCCAACGAAGACTGGAAGAACCGAAAGGTGGATCCTGACACAAGAGGATCTGCAAAGGAAGGGGACCAAGTCTAGTTCGATTTGGAGTGTCCCATTGTGGCAGGAGCCACTATCCCCCTGCCCCCTTCTGCGGATGCTGGACCAGGTCGACAGTGGATGAAGAAGGTCAGCAGTGCCGCACAGGAGCCGAAGAGAAGTCCCAGAAGTGATGCATGTGATGTCCCACATCGGTGGTCGTGTTGCTGTTGATAAGTGGTGCTGGAAAACCACCAACAAGCCTTAGCAAATGCAAGAGTCGGAGAAGAAGGTTTGTACGGCTGGAGGGACCAGCAAGGTCCAGGGGACTCGACCCAGGAGGGGAGTCCGGGGTGACCCTCAGCAGCTGGGAGAGTCACGAAAAGAGGAGGCAGCCCACACAGGCAACCCACTGGCAGCAGGCACAGGAGTCGCAGTGAGACCTACTCAGCACACCTGGAGGAGTGGCCCATGTCACTGGAGCAGAAGGCAGGAGTCAGTGCTTTGCCTGAAGGAGTGCTGGAGGCCGGGGCTACACAGAGCCTGAACATACCATGGAGAAGGAACAAACAAGCCTTGGTAGCTGCAAGAGTCGCGGTGCACAGGGGTACTGTCCTACAAGGAGAGGCATGGGGTTACTGTCTCCCAAGTTGGACAGCTGGTAGAGAGGACCACGACCTGTGATGCAGGATCTACGCAGATCTGGAGGAGAGAGGATCCACGGAGCTGGTCGTCGTTGCAGTTGGTGCCTGTGGATGCAGGGGAGTGACTACCTCACTCCAAGGGAGATTCCTTCTTACTTCTTGTGCAGGCTGAAGACTTACCACCCTCACAGGATGCACAGCCGGGAAATGTTGCAGATGCTGGAAGGAGCCAGAGCTACAATGTTGCAGATCGGAGTTGTCGCTGTTGTTGCAGATTGTCAGTTCCTAGAGGGTCCAGTTGCAGTCCCAGTGGCCAGAAGATGAAGTAAATGTTGCGGAGGAGTCCTGCTGGAATCTTGCATGTCGAATCTGAGGACCCACTGAAAAGGGAGACCCTAAACAGCCCAGAAAGGGGGTTAGGTCACCTCGCAGGGTGACCACCTATCAGAAGGGGGCTGTGACATCATCTACCTGACCTGGCCATTCAGATGCTCCCAGAGAACTCTGTCCACCTTTGATTCAAGGTGGCAGAATCAAATAGCCACCTAGAGGAGCTCTGGGCACCACTTCTAGGGGGTGATGGACAGGGGAGTGGTCACTCCCCCTCTCCTTGTCCAGTTTCATGCCAGAGCAGTGACCGGAGGTCCCTGGACTGGTGCAAACTGGTTTATGCAAGGAGGGCACCAAATGTGCCCTTCAAAGCATACCAGTGGCTTTAGGGAGGCTACCCCTCCCAAGCCTTGTAACACTTGTTACACTTCCTCTCCCACAGGAAATCCTTTGTTCTGCCTTCCTCTGCCTGAGCTACTCAAGCAGCAGGAGGGCAGAAACCTGTCTGAGGGGTGGCAGCATCGTGGGCTTCCCTGTAAACCACAGAACACTGATAGGAGTAATGCTGGGGGTCCTCTAAGGAGCCCCCAGAGTGCATGGAAACATGCAACAGTATTGGAATTTGATTCTGACAGGTTCGGAGTTAGCATTATATAGCTGGACACACTGTGTCCAGTGGAAGGGATAATGGCTTCCCCGTACTAAGTCCAGTGTAATGGAGTTGGAGTTCAAAGGGCCACCTCTGCTCATTCATGGGCACACTCACACACAGGTAGCTGAACCCTGCCCTCTGGGCTAGGAGGGCCTACCTTAGGGGTGACTTACAGTGACTTGGTGCAGTGACCTGTAGTGAAAAAGGGTGCATGCACCTTTTTACAGAGGCTGCAATGGCAGTCCTGCAGTCACATTTTGCATGGGCTCCCATGGGTGGGACAATACATGCTGCAGCCCATGGGGGAACCCTTGTAGCCCAATGCTCTGGGTACCTAAGTACCATATACTAGGGACTTATATGGGGGCACCAGTATGTCAATTGTGTGGTGTGCAAAGTCCTAAGCACCCAAATTTAGAGGGAGAGAGCGCAATCACTGGGGTCCTGATTAACAGTATCCCAGGGAAAACAGTCAAAACACACTCACAGCATGCAAAACGTGGGGGTAACAATGCCAAAGAGGATACTTTCCTACAATTATACTGTATATTAAAAGCAACTGATAACTGCTGTCCAGGCCATTCTTATAGCTTTCGGGACCTTCAACAGTCTGAATTGGCACACTTGTAGCAGTGTGATGGTTACTAGGTGTGTATTTTCTTTTATTGACAATGCTGACAGTGGCAATGGGTGATTCAAACTGCAGTGGCCTTCTGAAGAGGGATGTGGCAGTTTTTTTTGTGTTTTTTTTTTTTTTACAAATTAAGCGTTGCAAGAAAGCCACTGAATCATGAGGAAGAGACACAAAGACCTTTCTCAGTGTGCATTGGATATAATCGGTTGGCTTGCCAATACAACTGCCTTGGATCAGCAGATACTTCTGGTCAGCATGAATTTGTAGAAAGGTAGGGTCATTTTGTGTGCTTTCCCCACTTGTCTCAACACAATTTGGCTATGGGTTACAAGCCAATATGTAATGTATTCTATGGTGCTAACATTTACTGAAAACTTTTGACAGGACTGAACAGGCTGGTCTCCAAAGGACAGTGCCTTGGGAGGCCATAAACATTATTTCTGATCTAAACACTTCAACTTTGACAGGTATGGCCTTTGGTCCTATTTGTGGAGTTTGCAGATTGTGTGGTTTCTAGCAGTAGATGCTGTCGAAGGGGAGCTTTACCTTTTCCTACTCCTATTCTGTGTATTAACACCTTCTCAAGCATTAGATCTTTCATAGATTGACATGCTTGAATCACCCTAGTTGCCAAACTGTGAATGATCCAAGCATGTGAATCGATGAAAGATACCAATGCCGGAGAACCCGAGTTACAGGTAAGTAACTTATTTCCTTTCCTTTGCTCAGTAGATTGCTACACTGATGTGCCTTATGTATGGACTGCACTTTATTAAAGAAACTATGTAAGATTTTTATCATCGAATTCTCTCCAATATATAAAAAGGTATGGTATATCCATACCTCCGTGCGAGATTCCAGAACACATTTGAACAAATATGTTTTTCCGGAAAAACCTGCCCAATTTAAGAATTACAAAAGACAGCACAATCTCATCATTCTGATCAGGGAGTTAGTTAGTCAATTGTTTTCCTGTTGTGTGAAATGTTGCACTATTTATACTTTATTTCAAGGCTATTTTTGGTTAGAAATGCCAAATCGTTTTTTCGCTACCTCTCGAAATCTTTAGGTATTTATTTTCCATTTTGTTTCCATTTTATTCGAAAAACCAAGCACGTTTTGCTTTTTCTACGAGAGTTCTTCACCTTCTTGTCTGTTGACCACCATGCTTGTGCTTTTCGACAAACAGCCATCCTGTAATGGTGCATTGTCTAGGACAGATGACCATAATGCATGTTTGCTGTGTCTCCCTGACAACCACTCAATGAAGGACTTTGACATTTGTAAAACCTGTCATACAGGCAGTTAAGGAGCCAAACGACCACCTTTGGAAAGAAGACTTCTTTAGCTGCAATTACATCTGTCTTTGAGTTAAATATGCCCCCCTTCTGTACTTCTTATGGTGTTGCTTCTGCCACTTCCACTGACCCATGCTCGCTGCGCCACTGGATTCAAGCTAGCCTGACTGATTAGGGGTGATTCCCCGAAACCGGTCCCAGGATATTTTGTACATGGCTGGCTCCAAACTGGGGTGGCGTGGTGGACAAAAAAAACAATGGATTCAACCCACATCTCTGTGACTTGAGTGAATATTTGCATTGTTCAGCATTCCAACCATCATCTGTTCTTTTTGCTTTTATCTAATAGAAGTGCTGTTTGTGAATAGCAACGGGTTTACTCTTGTCTGAGTGGGTTTACCCTCCCTAAATCCTTTCTTATTATGCCTGGGCAAAATTTTTATGACACTGTAGTAATGGAAGAAATTTGGGTAATTTTTGCGTTACTCTTGTGACATGAAATTAGTGAAAATTATGTAGGTATGCCTGCTTGCAGAATTTAGAGTAATTTAGGCAAAAAATGCCTACAGTCAGAGAACAGGAAAAGAGCACAAGTAGCTCCTGGCTGCATCTGTTCCTGCTCAGTTGCATTTAGCAAAGTACATCTCAGGTCCGTTTTAGATTAAGAAAATACCACAAAATGCTGGGTCATGCTCCTTGAATAATTCACCATAATCTTGCACAATTCTACTGCAATTTTGGGTATTTACACTGCAGCAAATTACTAGAGTAACACGCACCCCTACTCCTCACCCCGTCCTAATCCTTTCCAAGTTAGTAGGAAGTATTCCATGTTTTCCAGACACTCCCCCGGTTCATCCCAAACTTACTACTAAAACATATACCTGCATGTGCGAGGATCTGCACACACGTGAAGGTGGCTGCTGCACAGAAAACATAGCAGAGGCGGTGGTCTTCGCACATGGATTTGTGAACTGCATTTTGTAATATTGAGTTGTACTATTGTTGTGCTACTAAACGCGCTACAAATTGCAGTTTGTGAATAGCTCTCTTTGTCTGCATACATATTTTGTTAATAAATACTAATTTAATTGTCACCAATAATCAGACCTTAGAAATGTGCTCAGTGTGATTTTCACCTTAATGCTATACCATGACTGCACAGCAAGTGCCACTGTAAACTGTATATCAGGTAACGTACTGGCGTTTTACCAAATACTGAGTAGTTCATTTGCCACCTAACACAACTATAACCTTTGCTGTGCTATAATGAAGAGTTATGGTCACAGAAACTAACCACATTCTTGTCAGTTAGATCCATTTATACAGATCTGTCTAGGTGGAAAGAAATTCCCACCACCTTAAAAGCAGCTGGCCACACTCCGCAGATCGCTTTGTTTAAAGTAAGCAAAAGGCCTCGGAGTACAGCATTTTAAAGGCTAAGCTGATAGTGCTGTGTGCACGGTCTCTTTGACATACTATGTTCATAATGACATCATCGTGTAGTTAATATTCTATTACTTCTTTCCCTCAATCGAGTTTCGGTGAAAATGATGATGAGAGTGCTTTTATGTGGGTTGACTCAAGGTTATAGCTCTTCGGTAATCACACAGGGATATTTAAAAAAGCATAATGAGAAAAGCCAGACCTTAAGGTATTCGACTTAAATGAACTTGCCACTGTCTCTTTCCTCCTTATCGGAAATAAATAATGAGTGCCCTAGTCATGACCTGAAGCTTTTCAAATGTATTTTTTTTTAGAAGACGGGGGTTGCCAGGGATTCTAATTCTCTTGATCTGGAGCGTTTAAAATGTATTTTTCAGAAGATCATGGTTGCCAGGCATTCTAATTCCAATGTATTGGATTCCTCACAATTTACATCATTCTATTTCATTATTTAGGTCAAGGATATGGAAATGTGTTGACAACTTAAAGACCATCTCTGTTCTTTGTAATGCAAGATATTGTATTTCTAATTTTGTAGTCGGTGTCCTCCAAGGGAGTAATATTTACCTCAGGGAGCTTCACTACTAAACTGGTAGCCCACTATAAATACTTGGACCACAGTGACTCTGACTTCACGTGGACAATTATGAAGACACAACACAAAAATTGATGACTGCTGTAAGATTTATGGACATTGAAAGTATATGAAGTACTATCTCCCAAGAGACTGGTCAAATTAAATCAAAGTAAAATAATAAACAGTGTAATTGTGTGGAAATCCACTATAGCTCAGTTGTCAATTCTTGACAGATCATGTGCAAAAAGAGAAGCTGTCTGCATCTCAAATGAGCAGATTCCCAAAGCACTAGCAAACGAACACGCTAATCTGTAGAACAAATGGAGCCATACTCCAAATGAGAATGGTGTGAACACAAATGTGATTTCTGACTCTTCTTGAAGCAGAAGACTCCCTATGCCAGTGCCCCATGACAAAAGTGTTGCTAGGAATCCACATCTCTACATCCTTTGGATGATGTGGAAGGAGATTCGTTCCTGCCTGCAGCATTCATTAGAACTAGCTTCCAGTCTGTAGCATTTGGACACTCTTAGTGAGAGGAGTAGGCTGAGGCACAGGACATGACATAGTTGCCAAATGTTGGACTACTGTCTTTAGAGCTCGACCTCAGTCGGTATTTGACATGGTTAAGTCCTTTGTGTTCAACAAAGCAGTTATTGAAAGTTGTACTACAGTTTCTTCTCCAGCAATTTTAATATCAACCATGTCCCACTTCATAGGTCCGAGAAAATTTTGAGATGGTAGGATTCTTCTCCAATTCCTAATGAATGTTGCGGCCCAGAGGGTGGGACCCGAGAGACAGGAAACCCCCAATATCAATATGCTCCTCAACATTGACAAAATGTTTCGATGTTGATTCCGAACCTATTGACACTAAGAAATAGCTCAAAGTAGAATGTTTTGATTTTCTGAAGAGCCTCTCGACGTCAATAGGCAACACGTGTACAGGTGACTTGAAAATGCTGCCTACTGTCCTCGATGGATTAAACCCAGATGTTTGTGACTGGGGTTTAATGTTTGCATTGTTCAGCATTCTGTCCATCATCTGTTCTCTTTGCTTTAGTCACCCTTAGTGGGAAGGGTATTCCAAGACCTGGGTCTTGTGCTCAGTGTGCCACTGATTTCAAGTTAGCCTGGCTGATGAGGGGTGATACCCTGAAACCGGTCCCAGGATGCTTGTCTCCGGTCCAAGGAGTACCTGACCTGGCAGTTGGGCTTGGCTGTTCTCATGGGGAGCAGGGTCAAGCCTGATTTGCATATGGCTGGGTCCAAACTGGGCTGGCTTGGTGGGCAAAAAAAACAATGACTTAAACCCAGATCTTTGTGACTGGGGGTGAATGTTTGCATTGTTCAGCATTCCGTCCATTATCTGTTTTTTGCTTCTGACCATTAGATGGCATAATGGAGGGCAGAAACGTATGAACCTCATTAGAGGCTTGCTTTGCACAAACATTTTTAAGATACCTGTTTCTGGAGATGCAAGGAAGAGGTCTATAATAGAGAATCTCCTGGTCACCACTTTTGATAGAGTTTTAACCTGAAGAATTCACAGCAACTATGAATTCTCCATCTGCAACACACTACCCTAAGTGAATGAACCTATTCTAAATTCTGTTAGTGTATAACATATATGAAAGAGCCTCCACCCCCATAAAAGCTCCTAAGGATGCTTGGTACTTGTTGTCCTGTGATATTAACTACAGGAGGTATTCAAGGGCTTCCACAAAGTACTTCTGTTTTCCCTTTGTTTTTTTTTTTAATTTACAAAGGGGTCAGCCAGCAGTAGCACACTATGGTGCTATTCATGCTCACGTTCCACCATTAAATAAAGGAGTGTTTTCCTATCTGTTACCTATGATGACCAGGTGTATCTAGATATAAAATTGACAGTTCAGTTATGGCATTCCGGTCTTTGACCCAATGAAGAGGTCAAATAGGGTCCAGCTTGGGAGCCAGATAGAAATGGCATCACTATATCTTATGCAACTCATCTAAAAGTGAACGTGGTTGAAAATATGTAGCTTAAGCTAACATTGTAGTTCAACCAAGACAGACGGCAACATTTTCTTTGTGGCTTTGTGTCTGGTTTACATGTAGATTCATTGCAACGCAACAGCTTCATCTGGTAAAAGCCACATAAACTACCATAACAATTTCTGAGAAGCAATTGTTGAATGGAAGAAGGATGCCACCTTAAGTAAACAAGAAAAAGCAATGGTAACTGAGATCTAAAAGAAAGAGTTCTTTTCTCATGGAGAATTGAAGATGCAAAGTTAACATGGTGTAATTGCATCAGTCGTATTTCTGTCATGGCAGAAACCGAGCATGCACTCTGCATCCCACCCTTAAATGTGCATGGTGACAGTCTAGATACAGCATAAGCCATGGTCCATTGAGAGCCTATCATTCTTAAGAGCCTTGGAATATTTAACACCACACAGGATCAACACAATGTTCTCTGCTGCCTTGTCCACATGTCCCCGTTGTAAAACTTTAGATACTGGCCAATTCTTTATGTTGTGGGCTTGCCCAAACTTAGCCCCTTACTGGTAGGTGTCTCCACAGTGCTATCGGGCATCTCTGATCTAAATCAATGCAGTACCCCTGCACAATGCCTTCTGGGTCTACACCCCAGGCACAAGGGCTCCAGGGTAATTACATGGCTTGCTAATCTGGCCCTAGTATTGTTGAAGAGAGTCATAATGAGACATTGGAAGTCCCGAGGGCTCCTCTAATAGACCAATGGTGGGAGAAGGTGGAACACCGGGGACTGTTCAAAAGCGCTGCCTTGCGTAGGGAGGAGTACAGAGGTCTTCGCAAAAAAAAAAAAAAACATCTTGCCCAAGTGTGATGCGCTATTAGAGGATCTTGGAGCTCAGGCCACGACATCTGATGGGAAGGACTAGGCAACTCTTTTTCCAGTAACCCAGAGGATGACGGATCAACCCCCTTATCCACTATCCACAGTCCCAGTATAATAGTATCCATTTTACACATGCCTCAAAGCAAGGTAGACCACTTCCCCATTTCGTCTTAGGTGACATGTTCAGTTAGTTCAAGGGATGGGGGGGGGGGACCGTTTCAAGCATGTTCACAAATGTAAGGTTTGGTTTGTTATTTTGAAGAATTCCAACCGTATAATAAATTCTACAGTGATATCTCTCTTCATGTATGTACATTACCTAATCAATGGAACACACTGTGAATGTTGTAATACACCTATATGAAGAACAATAAAGGTTGTGTTAAAAAAATCATACTAGAGAGCCTTTAAAATTGTGAGTGAGAGACTGGCGGCGCAGATCCCTAGCTCAGAATTTGACCTCTTTAGGCCTACGAATAGGTGAAAGTTGGTCCTTTAAAATCCTGTGTAGGTTCTGATCAACTTCCCGCCTATGTCCTTACAGATGTCATTTTGCTCATAGGATGTAAATGTACAAAAGTGGGTGCAATGCCTGCCTCGAAAAAGTCTTATAGATTTTTGCTCATGCCAATAACTCTGATTGCTGCTCCAGAAGATAGTTTGACAATTTAGCATATTTTCACTCATTTAGGACTATTGCAGCCTTGTGCATGTTACCTTGTGCATTACTGGGCCTTCTAGTCTTCTTGTGTAAACATGCACAGTACCTTGTTTCCCCTCTGGTGAGGCTGGCGTTTTGGTGAAGCCTATACTCATGCAGCCTACTTTGGTTGTACTTCCATGTGTTATCTTGCTCATCTGCTGTTAATGTACTGCAGTAAGAAAATTTAAAAGCTGCATGGTACTTTATTATGCCACATTAATTGCTGCTCCAAATGAAATGTTGCCTATTTGTTGTAATTTCACTCATTTATCTGTATTCTTTCTTTTCGTATATTGCCAACTGATATACGGTATTCAATGATTACCCTTTTAGGTGTAAAAACACACAGTGCTCTAGTGGCTTTTTAGCTAAGTTGGAATTTTGTTAATGTCTACACATTTTTCCCCACAGGAAAATCTAATAACCATCATATCCTAGTGGGAAGAACATTTAGAGCCTCATTAAGAGTACCTCTGATAAACATGATGGCACTGATAATGGAAGTTGTTGCCCCCCTCAGAATTAATTAGTGGTGGTGTTTCGCCCAGAGATCCCTGCTTCAAAAAGCAGTCAAAATCTCTAGATGAAAACTAGGGGAAAACATGGGCTTTTTGTGGGTTAAAAGTAATGATACAACCATGTATTGTAAGTCACCTTGGTGCTTCACAACCTTATGAAGGTACTCAGCCTTCGGGCTAATTCCTATATATGATTAAAGAAATCCTCTGTAACTTGTAATAGTCTCATAATATACATGATGTCCGGCAGAGGGTGCTTTACCCCATATATGACTTATTAAATCAATTATTTAACCTGTCTGGTGATTTTTAGGTCTCACCTGCTGACAGCGCATGCTGCTGAGAGGGGTATTGTTTTCTATAAAGGGCTTGGAGCCCTCCTATTGCTTTTCATTAGCTGGAATCCTTGTTATTGTTTTTTAATGCCTCCTAATTGCCCAGCACTGGCCGGCTTCTTTTCCTCTTATTCCGTGTTGAGAGAGGGCCAACTATTGATTGATATCTTTTATGAGTGGCCATCCGCTCCCCAACCTGTGATTCAGGGACTATCTTTATTTAGCTTCTTCCGCTCCACCCACTGTGCCCCTCATCCCTGTGTTGCTTCTCCCCTACCATCAGTTGTCGGTATTTAAAAAGCGCTATGATGTGGCAACCAGCACTGACTGCGTTAAAGCACTTTTTTCTACTGTCACGTTATTCTCCCACCTGTGCATTTTCCCTCCCTCCAATTCTCCACCACACGCCATTAAAAAAACAAGCACTGGCAATGCCAATAGGTCTCGGCAATGGGCGACCTATTGCTTTTGGCAATGTCGTGGGCCCGGTGAATGGGAGGGAAATGGTGGTGCTGAATGGGAGGCAGGTAGGGGTGTCTGCTGCAGTGCTGAGGGCGGAGCACAATTGGGCCAGAGCGGCAACAAGACTGTACCTGTATTTGGGCTCCAAAGATAGTCGCACTGCAAAAGTAAGTGCTCTTGGGTCACCCGGGTCACAGAGAAGCCAAGGAAAGAGTTGTAAAATCCAGACATAAAGGAGGGCAGGTGGGGGTGGGGATGAGATGAAATAGGGACAGCGGTGGGTGGGGGCGAAGAAGAAAGGACTGGGTGGCTGGCAGGGAAAAGAAGCACCGCTTCTTTGCTGGCACACAGCATAATAATAACAAAAAAAAGCAGAAATAGGGCAAGAAATTAGCAGAAAACGAGCAGAAAGGCACAAACAGGGCAAGAAAGAAACAAACAGAGGGAAAGAAATGAGCAGAAAGGCACAATCCAAAGGCAAGAAACGAGCAAAATGCACAAACAGAGGTCAAGAAATGAGCAGAAAGGCAGAAACAGAGGGCAAGAAATTAGGATAAAACATAAATAAAGGCAGAAACAGAGGGCAAGAAGCGAGCAGAAAGGTAGAAGCAGAGGTCAAGAAATGAGAATAAAACAAGCAGAAAGACACAAGCAGTCAAGAAACAAGCAGAAAGGCAGAAACAGGGGGCAAGAAATGAGCATACAATGAACAGAAAGGCAGAAACAGGTCAAGAAACAAGCAGAAAGGCAGAAAAGAGCAGCAATGTGCAAACAGGAAAAACATGAGAAGAAAGCATTTTATAAGAGAAAGTAGGACATTTCTAGAAAAAATCCAGAGAATGTACTTCCTCCATTCACTTCTATTGGGGCCTGAAGTGGGGTACTATTATGTATGGGATTTGCAAGTCTGCTGTTGCAGGATCAGATATTAGATACACAAATATACATTTTTTTTTCTCCATACCTGTCAAAAGCATGGAGAATGTGCTATGGCAGACAAAGAGAGTGTGGTTTAAGTGTTCTGCACTGGCCAGCAGGAGTGAGTTACTGGCAGTGCATATTCCAAGTTACACAAGACCAGGCCCTGTCAGCTGAAGCCTGTAGAGGAATAACGTTTTTGCATGCAGGAATTGTGAAGCAGGGTACTGGACTTGAAATCGGTAGTCTCTTGTCTGAATTGGGAGGGTTGTTAAGTATGAGAAAGACAGGAACAGAAGTGAGGAAACAAGCAGAAAGGCAGAAATGAAGGTCAAGAAAAAAGCATAAAGGCAGAAATAAAGGGCAAGAAATGAGCAGAAGGGCAGAAACAGAGTTCAAGAAACTAGCAGAAACAGAGGGCAAGAATCAAAAATAAGAGGAGCATAAAGACACAAACAGGGTAAGAAAGGAGCATAAAGGCAGAAACGGCATGAAAAAATGGGCAGAAAGGCCCAAACAGAAGGTAATAAACAAGCAGAAAACAGGCATAGGCAAGGAAAAGAAAGCAGCCATATGAAAAGCCTAGTGACAGGAACAGTAGTGCTCCTAATGTGTGGTAGGACCGATCACCCATTGAAAACAAAGAAAAAAATGTTGCCACGAAACAATGACTATAAAAATGGCCACTGCGTACATTAACAGTAGTTGGCTGGTCCTCTCCGAGAGGGCTAAACACCAGAAAAGGCATGACGTATGCAGCCCCTTAACGAATGGGGCTGCTGCAAAATAGAGCGACGATGGTGCCAGCAAATGAGGAGGCTGTGGGTGGACTGAAGCCCACGATGTAGAAGACCGCAGTCTTGGTTCAAGATGCTCTTGTGCGCTGTCTAGAACTGAGACCTAAGAATGTATAAAAGTGTCTTGCAACTGGAGTTTTGGAGTCTAAATCAGTAAGAACACTCGAAAATGTCTGGTGAAGATGAGAACATAAAGAGAGAGCGTATCTGTGCGATTGTGTGGAAATCAATTTTATCGATTGGGTATCCTTAACATTTTTTTAGTTAAAACTGGCAATTTTTTTTAGTTGGAACCATCCTTTTGTTTGTGTGGTGTATGGCCAGGACCTTTTGATTATATTGCAAACAATTATTTGCATAAATGCACTTATAGTGTTTCCAGCCTGCCCTCTTAATCTATTGGTCTGTTATTGTGTAAGTCTTAAATTCCTAACTGCCCACTACTGCTTACAGAATGGGGCAGTGTATCAACCCCACTTCAGCCATTGGCTAATGTCACTCTGCTTATAACCATTTTTCCCCTTCGCAAGGAGGAAATCCACACACAAAGTAGTTTCCGTCAGTGCCAGGTACAACTCTGGCAATGTGTGCCTAATTCGACCAAAATATATTTGCTTTTTGCCACCCTGTAGGAAGTTGGCTCTGTATATACTATCTCAAAATGACAGATAGTGCGCACAGAGTCCAAGGGTTCCCCTTAGAGGTTGATAGTGGCAAAATTAGATAATACCAATGCTCTATTTTGTGGTAGTGTGGTCGAGCAGTAGGCTTATCAGAGGGTAGTGTTAAGCATTTGTTGTACACACACAGGCAATAAATGAGGAACACACACTAAAAGACTTACTCCAGGCCAATAGTTTTTATATAGAAAAATATATTTTCTTAATTTATTTTAGAACCACAAGATTCAATATTTGAAGTAAATACATAAAATGCAAGGTAATCCACACAGGTAAGTATAGAACTTTGATTTAAAACAGTAGTACACACAGGTTTGGTTAAAATGGCAATAAGCTATTTTAAAAGTGGACACAGTACAAAAATAAACAGTTCCTGGGGGAGGTAAGTTTGGTTAGTTTTCTCAGGTAAGTAAAGCACTTACACAGTGTTTTGCTTTCCTTATCTTATCTTATGACCGAGCTGACAAAACTTCTCTGGAATGCACTTCTTAGTTTAAAGAAGACATTTATTATTATTACTTCACCACGAGGTTCCTGAAAGACGAGATTAGTAGATTGGAAGCACACGTTTAAAAGTAGTCGCAGCAATGAAAGCAAAATATATCAAAGTACTTCTCAATTGCAATGTACACAGCAAATACATGTGATTATATTATAGCAAAACTTCAAAGCAAAGAATAAAAGTCAAAATTGCATCACCGTAGGGCCTATCACTGCTTGTCATCTTTCTCATGTCTTCAAGTTGATGACTCCTGTTCAACTGCGAGAAAGAGACTTTCCACCCAAACGGGTGGCCAGGCCGCTGACGTCGGCTCCTGACTGAAGTCCTGGAAAATCTCCCCTCGCTGCTGCCCAGGGACACCGTTAAGAGCAAAAATGCTGGCTCAGTGTGGAACCGAACAAGTTTGGAGAGTGGCCAAGTCTCCAAACTTCTCTCGTTCCCAGGCTGGATTCAGAGGTAAACACAAAATATACACTCTCTTATCATGTTAAACACAGCTTGGTCTATCATGTTGAAAAACATAGCTCATCTGCAATGTCTCAACTGCAATGTCGAACTCCACGTTAAAGCCAGTAGGCAGCTAAACTGAATACAAAATGTAATGTCTAATGCCATGTTAAAGCCAATAGGCAGCTAAACTGAATACCGAATGTAATGTCTAATGCCATGTTAAAGCCAATAGGCAGCTAACCTAAATACCAAATGTAATGTCTAATGCCACGTTAAAGCCAATAGGCAGCTAAACTGAATACAGAATGTAATGTGCTCCTGATGAACATTGAACAACTAATATGCGCAGTGGTGAAACACAAAGTCATTGGTCAAACACAATTAATGGCATAACACACAGTCAGTCTCCTGGGCATAGGCAGCCCACCGTTGTGGGTTCAAGGCAACCCCAAAGTCACCACACCCGAACACAGGGCCGGTTAGGTGCAGAGATCAAAGGAGGACCCGAAACACATAGGCACCTATATGGGGGTGCTCCGGTTCCAGTCTGCTAGCAGGTTAGTACCAGCGTCCTTCCTTGGGGAGCAGACCAGGGGTTTTTTGTAGAGCACTGGGGGGGACACACACAAGCACACAAAACACACCCTCAGCGGCACAGGGGTGGGTGGGTGCAGTGTGCAAAGTAGGCGTCAGGTTTGCTATTGAAAGCAATGGAGGGACCGGGGGTCACTTTGGCGATGCAGGCAGGGCACAGGGGGGCTTCTTAGGCCAGCCACTGACTGGGCAAGGATGAGGGCCGCCTGCTGGTCACTCCTGCACGGGTAGGTGGTTCCTCTCGGTCCTGGGGGCTGGGGGTGCAGTGCTTGGTCCAGGCATCGGGTTCCTTTGTTATTAGGCAGTCGCGGTCAGGGGGAGCCTCTGAATCCTCTATGCAGGCATTGCTGTGATGGTACAGGGAGGTCGACTCAGGGTGTCCACATCGTTGGAGTCGCCTGGGAGTCCTTTCTGCAGTGTTGGTTGTCCTGGAAGCGAGCAGGGGGCATCGGGTGCAGAGTGTGAAGACTCATGCTTCTGGTGGGAGGGCAGAGTCTCTTTAAAAGTTGCTTCAAAGTTGCAAAGTTGTTGCAGTTTCTGAACAGTGCCGCTGTTCTTGGGAGTTTCTTGGTACTTCAGGTGCAGGGCAGTCCTCTGAGCCCTCAGAGGTTGCTGGTCCCGCTGGATGCGTCGTTGTGCAGGTCTCTCTTTCTGGAGACAGGCCGGTAGGGCTGGGGCCAAGTCAGTTGGTGTCATCGTCGTCTCTGCGGGGCTTTCAGGTCAGCAGTCCTTCTTCTTTCTTCAGGTAGCAGGAATCTGATTTCCTGGGTTCAGGGTCCCCTCTAAATACTAACTTTAGGGGTGTGTTTAGGTCAGAGGGGCAGTAGCCAATGGCTACTGTCCTTGAGAGTGGCTACACCCTCGTTTGTGCCTCCTCCCAGAGGGGAGGGTGGCACTTCCCTATTCCTATTGGGGGAATCTTCCAAACTCAAGATGGAGGATTTCTAAAGGCAGGGGTCACCTCAGCTCAGGGCACCTTAGGGGCTGTCCTGACTGGTAGGTGACTCCTCCTTGTTTTTTCTCATTATCTCCTTCGGACTTGCTGCCAAAAGTGGGGGCTGTGTCCGGAGGGGCAGGCATCTCCACTAGCTGGGATGTTCTGGGGTACTGTAACAACAGGCAGGAGCCTTTGAGGATCACCACCCGGTGTTACAGTTCCTGCAAGGGGAGGTGAAAAGCGCCTCCACCCAGTGAAGGCTTTGTTCCTGGCCACAGAGTGACAAAGGCACTCACCCCATGTGGCCAGAAACTCATCTGGTTGTGGCAGGCTGGCAGAAACTGGTCAGCCTAGCACTAGGAGTCGGACTCGTATTCAGGGGGCATCTCTAAGATGCCCTCTGGGTGTATTTTACAATATATTCCACACTGGCACCAGTGTGCATTTATTGTGCTGAGAAGTTTGATACCAAACTTCCCAGATTTCAGTGTAGCCATTATGGAACTGTGGAGTTCGTAATTGACAGACTCCCAGACCATATACTCTTTATGGTTACACTGCACTTACAATGTCTAAGGTTTGGCTTAGAACCTGTAGGGGCATATTGCTCATGCAACTTTGCCCTCACCTGTGGTATACTGCACCCTGCCTTAGGGCTTTAAGGCCTGCTAGAGGGGTCACTTACCTATGCCATAGGCAGTGGGATGTGGGCATGGCACCCTGAGGGTGGTGCCATGTCGACTTAGTAATTTCTCCCCACCAGCACACACAAGCTGTGAGGCAGTGTGCATGTCCTGAGTGAGGGTTTCCCAGGGCGGCATAAAACATGCTGCAGTCCTTAGAGACCTTCCCTGGCCAAAGGGCCCTTGGTACTAGGGGTACCATTTACAAGGGACTTATCTGTGTGTTAGGGCTGTGCCAATTGTGGGAAGAAAGGTACAGTTTAAGGAAAGAACACTGGTGTTGGGGCCTGGTTAGCCGGGTCCCAGCACACTTTCAGTCATAACTGGCATCAACAAAAGGCAAAAAGTTAGGGGGTAACCATGCCAAGGGAGGTATTTCCCTACACAATCCCCCCAAACGAAAGAGGATAAGACTAACCTTTCCCAAGAGAGTCTTCATTTTCTAAGTGGCAGAACCTGGAAAGGCCATCAGTATTGGCATAGGCAGTCCCAGGTCTGTGTTCCACTACAAAGTCCATTCCCTGTAGGGATATGGACCACCTCAACAGTTTAGGGTTTTCTCTGTTCATTTGCATCAGCCATCTGAGAGGTCTGTGGTCAGTTTGAACTGTGAAACTCTTCAGGGACCAAACCACAGCAAAGGCCTCCCTCTCAGTGGCACTCCAGCGCTGTTCCCTGGGGAGTAACCTCCTGCTAATAAAAGCAACAAGCTGGTCAAGGCCATCATCATTTGTTTGGGACAGGACTGCTCCTATCCCACGCTCAGAGGCATCAGTCTGCATAATGAACTGCTTTGAATAATGTGGAGCTTTCAAAACTGGTGCTGTACACATAGC
The DNA here is from genome assembly GCF_031143425.1 of Pleurodeles waltl. Taxonomy (NCBI): domain Eukaryota; kingdom Metazoa; phylum Chordata; class Amphibia; order Caudata; family Salamandridae; genus Pleurodeles; species Pleurodeles waltl. The sequence continues at coordinate 809,898,719 of NC_090442.1, read as the reverse complement.
TTGCTTCAGGGTGTCAAAGGCCTTTTGACAGTTCAAGGTCCAGTTAACTTTCTTGGGCATTTTCTTAGAGGTCAGTTCTGTGAGGGGTGTCACTATGGATCCATATCCCTTCACAAACCTCCTGTAGTACCCAGTCAAGCCAAGGAATGCCCTTACTTGAGTCTGGGTTTTTGGAGTTTCCAGAATAGTCTGGATCTTGGGTTGGAGTGGCTGAACTTGGCCTCCACCTACATGGTGTCCCAAGTGAACCACAGTTCCCCGCCCTATCTGACATTTAGATGCCTTAATAGAGAAGCCTGCTGCTTGCAGGGCCTTGAAAACCTTCCTCATGTGGTACTTGTGATCCTGCCAGGTGGAGCTAAAGACAGCAATATCATCTAGATATGCTGCACTGAAGGACTCCAAGCACGCAAGGACTTGATTCCCCAACCTTTGGAAGGTGGCAGGGGCATTCTTTAAGCCAAAGGGCATAACAGTAAACTGATAATGCCCATCAGGTGTAGAGAATGGTGTCTTTTCTTTTGCTCCAGGTGCCATTTTGATTTGCCAGTACCCTGCTGTCAAGTCAAAGGTACTTAAGAATTTGGCTGCACCTAATTTGTCAATGAGCTCATCTGCCTTTAGGATGGGGTGAGCATCTGTCTTGGTGACAGAGTTGAGCCCTCTGTAGTCCACACAAAACCTCATCTCTTTCTTGCCATCTTTGGTGTGAGGTTTGGGGACCAAGACCACTGGGCTAGCCCAGGGATTGTCAGAGTGCTCAATCACCCCCAACTCCAACATCTTGTGGACTTCCACCTTGATGCTTTTGTTGACTTGGTCAGACTGTCTGAATATTTTATTCTTTACAGGCATACAGTCTCCTGTGTCCACATCGTGGGTATACAGGTGTGTCTGACCAGGGGTCAGGGAAAAGAGCTCAGCAAACTGCTGGAGGACCGTCCTGCAGTCAGCTTGCTATTGGCCAGAGAGGGTGTCTGAATAGATTACTCCATCTACTGAACCATCCTTATGGTCAATGGAGAGGAGATCAGGGAGAGAGGAGATCAGGGAGAGGTTCACTCTGCTTCCTGGTCCTCATCTGTAACCATTAACATGTTTACATCTGCCCTGCCATGCAAGAGTTTAAGGCAGTTAACATGGTTTCCCTCTTGGGAGTCCTGCTAGTGCCCAGGTCCACCAGGTAGGTGACCTGACTCTTTTTCTCTAGCACTGGGTAAGGGCCACTCCATTTGTCCTGAAGTGCCCTGGGAGCCACAGGCTCCGGAACCCAGACTTTCTGCCCTGGCTGAAACTTAACCATAGCAGCCTTTTGGTCAGACCACAACTTCTGGAGTTGTTGGCTGGCCTCAAGGTTTTTGCTTGCCTTTTCCATGTACTCTGCCATCCTTGAACGTAGGCCTAGTACATAGTCCATCACATCTTGGTTAGGGTCATGGAGAGGTCTCTCCCAGCCTTCTTTTACAAATGCCAGTGGTCCTGTTACAGGATGGCCAAACAGAAGCTCAATGGGGGAAAACTCTTCTCCCTTCTATGGCACCTCTCTGTAGGCGAAAAGCAGGCATGGCAAGAGGACATCCCATCTCCTTTTGAATTTTTCAGGGAGCCCCATAATCATGCCCTTCAATGTCTTGTTAAACCTTTGTACAAGACCATTGGTTTGTGGATGGTATGGTGTGTTGAACTTGTGAGCCACCCCATACTCATTCCACATGTGTTTTAGGTAAACTGACATGAAGTTGGTACCTCTGTCAGAAACCACCTGCTTAGGAAATCCCACTCTGGTAAAAATACCTATGAGTGCTTTAGCTACTACAGGAGCAGTAGTGGACCTAATGGCAATTGCCTCAGGGTACCTGGTATCACGATCTCCCCACAAGCACACACAAGCTGTGAGGCAGTGTTCATGTGCTGAGTGAGGGGTCCCCAGGGTGGCATAATACATGCTGCAGCCCTTAGAGACCTTCCCTGGCCACAGGGCCCTTGATACCAGGGGTACCATTTACAAGGGACTTATCTGTGTGCAATGGCTGTGCCAATTGTGGAAAGAAAAGTACAGTTTAGGGAAAGAACACTGGTGCTGGGGCCTGGTTAGCATGGCCCCAGCACACTTTCAGTCATAACTGGCATCAACAAAAGGCAAAAGGTTAGGGGGTAACCATGCCACGGGAGGCATTTCCCTACACAGTATGCTGCTGCTTCATTACTCCATAGGTGCTGCAGCTCAGGTACTGTATGCCGGTGTGCTGCTGCTTCGTTACTCCAGCTGTGCTGCTGTTCGGTCTTATCTGAGGTCCTACTGCTCAGCTATGCCTGCATTATTTGTCTAATATGCAGGAAATACTGGTGAAATATGCTGGTTCTGCTTCTCAGTTTTGCCTGTTTTTCCATTCCAAAACAAAACGTTACTTTCTGCTTCTCATTTTTCATAAGCCTCTGTTTCATAACTATGCCCGGGCCCTTGTTCAGTTGATTGTGAACCTGCTTGATTAAAGTTGTCCTGCTACCAAGTCTATGTTGCTGTTCATCTATATCCAGGTGTTGCTAGTCAGTCATGCCTTTGACATTGCTTGTTAATGCCAGTGATGCCCCTGCCTGTTCACGTCTTTAATGCTGCTTCTGAATTATACCTGTGGTACTGCTTCTTAGTTATGCCTATACTGCACCTTGGTTAAAACCATGGTTCTGCCTTGTCTTGTCTGCACTAATATATTATGTCAGTTGAGCTGTTCAGTTATGCCGCAACTGGTGGCCAAAGATACCAGTGTTGCTTTGAGTCAATTATTTCATTGTGTGTTATGTCATGCGTTGCATCTAGTGTTACTTAGTTATACCTGTGCAACTCTTTCACTACATTTGTGATAGTGCACCTGTTGCCATACTGACATGAGCTTCTTCAGGTCCTGTCCTGTAGGGCTTAAACCATCTTGCAATGAAAGTGTTACTGGGGGTAGGAGGGAAAGGTGCAGAAGAGAGAAGGGTGTACCAAGTCCAGAGAAATTAATAGTAGGATGCTCGAGGTTTGAAGTAAAACAATAGTCTCTGCAGTGGATTACAAACAGGATTGTTAATAAGCCTATTAGTATACATGCAATCCCTGTGGTCAGTCTGCCATCAGCTTTCTGACCCATTAGCAAACGATGCTTGTATAATAGCTTAGCATGTGTGAGAACAACTTTAATGGTTGCATGCTGTCAGATCCTGTTTAGTGGGACACTCGACAGACGGGCTATTGGACCCTAAAAGTGACGTTAAAGTAGTTTGCCACTGCTGTCCTTCCTACTATGGCTCTTGAAATTGGGCCAAGTATACCCTGTTTGCACTGGACTCTCAGGGTAGCGAGGACAAGCAGTCAAAGTCTTCTCGGGGGGGAAGTTTGGAGGTAGTGGGAATGAGGGCTCAGAAATCAACAGTGAATGAACAAACACAACAAAGTATTGTTCAGCCCACTCCTTACCTTTTGCGTTAAAAGAAAGTACTTTAATCATTCAGTCTGCTTCCTCAGTTTCTCATTTCACGCACAGTTTTGGCCTTGGTATTGGGTGACTCTTGGCCTTGCTTCTGTGTAGTTGCTTCCTTTATCTGGTTGTTCCCCCTGCATACTATGTTGGGCTTTTCCTCCACAAATCGTTCCTCCTGCAGGACCAGGCCCTCAACTATTCTCTCTCAACAGCTAGGCGGTCTTCTAGGCTCTAAGCTTACCCTCTGTTCCTCCAGCAGAAAGTACAGACTTCAGATGACGTCCCTCAAATCTGAGTGACTCTGTTGTGAAAGCATCAGGCCTGGCCACACGGCAATGTTTGAGGGCACTCTGCAGAGCACTCCTTTTCTTGGTCATGAAGTACTTGGAACTGAATCAAAGTGGGCTGGTTTGAATCCTATTTTTATACACATTTTTAAGGCAAGGTAAGTGGATTGCACGCGGTCAAAGATTTCCTCCTGTGCTTGTTTAGTATTGTCTTTAGGGGTAGTACTTTGAATATCAGGCTTTTTCGGTTTGATTCCCAGACTATCCCGCCCTACACTAGTATAGGTGTTGGAAATAATTTTCGGTAGTTGACGCTCCTGTTCCGAATATGGAATCTCCCTGAGCCACTGGTGAATGGCCAATGCTACCGCTTCTCCTTTAATATTACTTAGTATTAATGAGAGACTGGTTGAAGTTACGCATCAGTTTTATCCGCAAATCCAGGGCTGGAGCAGCCCCTTGTTCGTTTTATATTTGCTTTGACCCTTCCGGCATGTTCACAAGTTTCGGGGTACCATGTGTGGTAGTGTATATTGCAGTGAAGACTGTACCCAATGTGTTGCAGTCGTCCACCGAGGTAACTATTCTGAATGGCACGCATATTGTGAGAATTCTATGTTTTTTCTGTGGTGCCGTATGGGCAAACGCAGATTCCAGCTGATTATTTTTTTGTTCTATCCAGAAAGAGAGTTTCTTGCATTCCGTGGGCACCTTGCCCATACTAGAATGTACTGTTTGTAGGTTAATACCAGTAACGGCCAATTGGTATCCAGCTGGTGCTGGTGGTGCTGGGCTCGCTGGTGTTGTGTTAAAAGTTTGCAATACGAACTGAACCGGTCATCTATATAATGTTACTAGTTCATTGTAAATGTTGTGCAGATCAGCTGCCTGCATATTTTGTACACCTGGATATGGTGTATATGTGGCAAACATTGGCCGCATTGGTCCGTCATTACTTATGCAACCTAATCTCACAGGTTGCATTACATGTGGTAGGGCGCCATTAAACCAGATCTGATGTTCTAAAAAGATAATTAGTATTTCAAGATACTGGTAAGCTTGGTACCGCTGTGTTACGTTTGCTATTTCATATGTGTGAAATGTGAATGTTTCTGTTTGGTAACCTTCATTGGCTTCTACTATGAATGTAACATCCCCACTCTCATCTTTCAAGCCATGCACAATTAGATGTAGTGTTATTGCATGTCTAGCATTTTCTGGAATTTCTATAGCGTTAGCGATGTTGGATAATGTGTAAAGAGATGGAACACCAAATGAGGAGAAGTCCTTTTAAAAGTCCAAGCTTTAACAGCACACAGCCTAGTTAGATTCTCCCTATTCAGCTGAGGAGGATTATTCCTAAGACCACTGACCTTTCCGTATAATAATACTTAGGGTACCTGTTGTGTGTGAGACAGAGATACTCAGGATGTCCATAAATTAGTGCCAAAACACTATCGTTGGTGGTGCCATGTCGTAGTTGGACTCTCTCTCCTTGGCGAGACTGCTGGTTTAGGGATGACAGCACTTTTGTTTGTAGGTGACTAAGCCTGTCCTACAACAATTTGCAACTGTTGGCCAACCCTCCCGGCTCAAAAGCAGTACCTCACCAAAAGCCTAAACAGTAAAGGGTGATTTCTGGCAGCCTTAGGCATGGGCTCTAGATTGCGACATCTCAAGGGAATCGTGGTGGAACAGAAGTTACCCCTTTCTCACGTTAGTAACAAGTCTCAGTCACACACAGGCAATGAAGGAGATGCAGGACATTTTTCAATATGTTAATTGAAAGGACTTCAATCTACAATACAATACCTGGGCTGCAATGATTATGATAATGAAAAATAAAAGAAGCAGAATGGTGAAGATGAGAGTTGTGAATATAAAGCCACCCACCAAATTGCAAAACATGAGAAATAAAATCCCTAGCAAAGGTGAAACTAATCCCTACCCTAATGAGAGCTTGGTGTGATAAACCTGATGTGCCACTACCATGTCCATGAGAAGCGCCCCTTAACCTTTGTTACCTTGGAATGAAGTCTCTAGGTCAGACTCCATGGTGACACAAAGCTGAATTCTGCAGCAAGGTGAGGTGCAGCATAGATGGTGTCAATGGCATCTGGAAGTAACCTCTTGATGATCTTGTCAGTGTGGGATGTATTTATATAGATCATGTAGGACCCCTGACGCAGGTATGTTACCAAACAATTGAGAAGAAGGCAGACTTGTGGCAGCAAATATATGAACAATCCCCGACAAGTGTACATTGTGATTCTATCAAACATGGGTGATAAAGGGAAAAAGACCAAACATAGGAAGACGAGAAGAGGAGGGAGAGGGTCTGTGGGAAGTTGGCTCTGTATGTACTATTTCAAAGTAAGAAATAGCATGCACAGAGTCCAAGGGTTCCCCTTAGAGGTAAGATAGTGGCAAAAATAGATAATTCTAATGCTCTATTTTGTGGTAGCGTGGTCGAGTAGTAGGCTTATCAGAGGGTAGTGTTAAGCATTTGTTGTACACACACAGGCAATAAATGAGTAACACACACTCAGAGACAATTCCAGGCCAATAGGTTTTTGTATAGAAAAATATATTTTCTTAGTTTATTTTAAGAACCACAGGTTCAAAATTTACAAGTAATACTTCAAATGAAAGATATTTCACTTAGGTAACTTAGGAACTTTGAATCAGCAAAATGGCATGTACAGTTTTAACAAAAATGGCAATAAGCTATTTTAAGACCTGACACACTGCAATTTTCAACAGTTCCTGGGGGAGGTAAGTGTTTGTTAGTTTTGCAGGTAAGTAAACCACTTACAGGGTTCAAAGTTGGGTCCAAGGTAGCCCACCGTTGGGGGTTCAGGGCAACCCCAAAGTTACCACACCTGCAGCTCAGGGCCGGTCAGGTGCAGAGGTCAAAGTGGTGCCCAAAACGCATAGGCTTCAATGGAGAAGGTGGTGCCCCGGTTCCAGTCTGCCAGCTGGTAGGTACCCGTGTCTTCGGAGGGCAGACCAGGGGGGTTTTGTAGGGCACCGGGGGGCACACAAGTCATCACAAAAAGTACACCCTCAGCGGCTGGGTGCAGAGTGCAAACAGGCGTCGGGTTTGCAATGGAGTTCAATGGGAGAACCAGGGGTCTCTTCAGCGAAGCAGGCAGGCAAGGGGGGGGGGGGCTCCTCGGGGTAGCCACCACCTGGGCAAGGGAGAGGGCCACCTGGGGGTCGCTCCTGCACTGGAGGTCGGATCCTTCAGGTCCTGGGGGCTGCGGGTGCAGGGTCTTTACCAGGCGTCGGATTCTTAGAAGCAGGCAGTCGCAGTCAGGGGGAGCCTCTGGATTCCCTCTGCAGGCATCGCTGGAGGGGTTCAGGGAGGTCAACTCTGGCTACTCACAGGGTCGTAGTCGCCAGGGAGTCCTCCCTGTAGTGTTGTTTCTCCGAAGGTCGAGCCAGGGGTGTCGGGTGCATAGTGCAAAGTCTCCCGCTTCCGGCAGGAAACGTGGAGTCCTTTTAATGTTGTTGCTTTGTTGCAAAGTTGTTTCTTCTTTGGAGCAGAGGCGCTGTCCTCGGGAGTTCTTGGTCCTTTTAGATGCAGGGTAGTCCTCTGAGGCTTCAGAGGTCGCTGGATCCTGCAGAACGCGTCGCTGTTGCAGTTTTTCTTGAAGTGGGGAGACAGGCCGGTAGGGCTGAGGCCAAAGCAGTTGGTGTCTCTGTCTTCTCTGCAGGGCTTTCAGGTCAGCAGTCCTCCTTCTTCTTCAGGTTGCAGGAATCCATCTTGCTAGGTTCTGGGAGCCCCTAAATACTCAATTTAGGGGTGTGTTTAGGTCTAGGGGGTTAATAGCCAATGGCTACTAGCCCTAGGGTGGCTACACCCTCTTTGTGCCCCCTCCCTGAGGGGAGGGGGGCACATCCCTAATCCTATTGGGGGAATCCTCCATCTGAAAGATGGAGGATTTCTAAAAGTCAGAGTCACCTCAGCTCAGGACACCTTAGGGGCTGTCCTGACTGGCCAGTGACTCCTCCTTGTTTTTCTCATTATCTCCTCCGGCCTTGCAGCCAAAAGTGGGGCCGTGGCCGGAGGGGGCGGGCATCTCCACTAGCTGGAGTGCCCTGGGGCGCTGTAACAAAGGGGGTGAGCCTTTGAGGCTCACCGCCAGGTGTTACAGTTCCTGCAGGGGAACGTGAGAAGCACCTCCACCCAGTACAGGCTTTGTTACTAACCACAGAGTGACAAAGGCACTCTCCCCATGTGGCCAGCAACATATCTGGTGTGTGGCAGGCTGGCAAAACTAGTCAGCCCACACGGGAAGTCAGGTATGTTTTCAGGGGGGCATCTCTAAGATGCCCCCTGGGGTGTATTTCACAATAAAATGTACACTGGCATCAGTGTGCATTTATTGTGCTGAGAAGTTTGATACCAAACTTCACAGTTTTCAGTGTAGCCATTATGGTGCTGTGGAGTTCGTGTATGACAGACTCCCAGACCATATACTCTTATGGCAACCCTGCACTTACAATGTCTAAGGTTTTGCTTAGACACTGTAGGGGCATAGTGCTCATGCACCTATGCCCTCACCTATGGTATAGTGCACCCTGCCTTAGGGCTGTAAGGCCTGCTAGAGGGGTGACTTATCTATGCCATAGGCAGTGTGAGGTTGGCATGGCACCCTGAGGGGAGTGCCATGTCGACTTTGTCATTTTCTCCCCACCAGCACACACAAGCTGGCAAGAAGTGTGTCTGTTCTGAGTGAGGGGTCCCCAGGGTGGCATAAGACATGCTGCAGCCCTTAGAGACCTTCCCTGGCATCAGGGCCCTTGGTACCAGGGGTACCAGTTACAAGGGACTTACCTGGATGCCAGGGTGTGCCAATTGTGGAAACAAAGGTACAGTTTTAGGGAGAGAACACTGGTGCTGGGGCCTGGTTAGCAGGCCTCAGCACACTTTCAAATCATAACTCGGCATCAGCAAAGGCAAAAAGTCAGGGTGTAACCATGCCAAGGAGGCATTTCCTTACAGGGTCTAACTGAAAAAGCATTAGAACAAGGTGGAATGAAAACAAGGTCCCGGGACAAGAGAATATAGAGGTCAGTGAATTACCATCCAGTAATGTAATTAACTTATCCAAAATTGAGCTCTCACCAGGTGCCAAGAGCCTTTTGGGAAAAGGTTTGAATTTTTGTCCTACCAGTTATGGTGATCCGTGTAGGTCTAAGGTTGACTTATTCAAATTTGTTCGCAAACTCAAATTAAAGAAGCATTTTTTGTTAAATCCGACTTGTTCATAATCTCCTGGTCTTTCCACACAGAGGTTACAGTTAAGTGCCCTGTCCATTAAGTACATTCATGATACAGCAACTTTGCTTTCAATTGCAGAACGCGATGAGGATCTGAATATTCTTACGCAGGTATTAGAGGATTTAGACATCACATCTAACAGCAGTATTATGAGTGGCTTATGAAAGAAATCGCGCTGGACACCGAAGACATTCAGTAACAACAATTTGGATATGTTCTATGATTTAGTTTGTAGAGATTTTGATAAATATTTATCTAGAAATACATTTCGGAATTTCACTTATAACTTGAGTTCTGAAGAACTGCAGGCAGTTAGGTCACTCCAACAAGAGAAAGACATTGTTATCAAACAAGTGGACAAAGGTGGGAATGTTGTAATTATGAATAAATTGGATTATGATAATGAGATCTTAGTGCGATTGAATGATGCTTCATGCTATGAACATGTCACATGCCATCCAATTCCTGGTCTAATGAATAAGATTAATAGTAAGTTACTTACTTGGCATCAGCAGGGATTACTGAACAAAGATGAATATCTATATCTTAATAATGTGGATCATCCGAGGTTCCCCTGTCTTTACACATTACCCAAAGTACACAAGAAACTACCCTTTCCACCAGGTCGACCTGTTGTCTCTGGTATATTGGGTCCAACAGAAAAACTCTCTGAGTATGTGGATTTATTTCTACAACCATTTGTTTATAACCTTCCATCTTTCATTAAGAACACAACACATATTCTTAGAATTTTGAATGATGTTGAGTGGGAAAGTAACATGTTATTATTAACATTGGATGTGGTCTCTTTATACACCTGTATAAATCATGATTTGGGACAAAAAGCTGTACAACACTTCCTCAACAGGATGTCGGCGAGCCTGTGGGAGCACATAGGAATGCCGGTTGAAATGAAGAACCTGATCCTTGCACATATTTTTTTTCTTTTTAATAAGGAATGGTTTCGACAGAGACAAGGGGTGGCGATGGGCTCCAGATTTTACCCCTCATATGCAAATCTCTTTATGGGGTGGTTTGAAGACAAGTGGGTCTGGGGTCCGGAGCTGACCCAATGGCAGACATACATATTATGTTGGGGAAGCTATATTGATGATTGCCTCATGATTTGGACAGGGAGTGTAGATAAATTGATTGAATTTTGTGACTTTTTGAATTCAAATCTCATGAATGTGAAATTCACTTATCAGTACAGTTCCAAGATCATAGAGTTTTTGGATGTAGAACTTTTCATTGACAGTGACCAAATACGTAGCAGATTATTTCTTAAGGCCACAGCATGTAATTCAATTCTACATGCTGCAAGTGCACATCCGAAACATTAGATTGTGTCAATACCTTACGGTGAGATGGTGATAGCCCAACGCAATTGCAGCAAAGATGATGAATTCTTGAATTGTTTTGATGAGATGAGTATGAGATTCAGGTCACGAGGTTACTCCAAATATGTGATTAAGAAAGCGCAGCACAGGGCAAGACAGATTGCTAGGAGTGATACATTGAAATTGAGGCGCCAATGTAAACTCGATAGTGAATCAGACAAGGTAAGATTTGTAACAGATTACACCAATACATCATTTTGTCTGAAGAGATTTGTTAATAGGCACTGGAATATATTTTATCAAGATGAGACATTGAGAAACTTTATATCAGAAAAAGTAGTGATTACTTTTCACAAGGGTAGATCCTTGAAGTGTATTCTCAGTCCAAGTTTCCCGGCTGTCACACCTCCAGGTACTTGGCTATTCACACATGGGGCAGGTTTCTTCAAATGTGGTCAATGTGGAGTATGCCGCTGGGCTTGCCATGGCATCAAAGAATTTTCTGTAACTGGGGACCATGTCTTCAGGATCAAATCAACAATTGATTGTAATACCACTTTTGTTATCTATTTGATACGCTGTAAATGTACCCGCATATATATTGGGAGTACTGTCCACCCACTTAAAATCAGGATTGGTGAACATGTTAGGGCACTTAAGAATGGTGATGAAAGATATCTTGTGGTGGCACACATTTTGACCTGTGAGTCAGAATAATGTTTGAGTTCTTTGGCTTTGAACATGTCCCTAGAGACCCAAGAGGAGGAAATAGGGAACTTACTCTTTGCAGAAAGGCAGCATTATGGATAATGCAACTGAAAGCGGTAGAATTGGGCCTTAACTCAGACAGAGAATTGGAGTATTTTTTGGGGGATTAATTGGTGGTTATTTATTTGATATGTACAATTATTCAGATACAATTGTTATACATTCCTGTTGTCATTTGTGATTGTATGTTATTCATGACATCCACTTGTGATTTTCACTAACAGGTGACTTTTCATCATGACACCCTTGGGGTGGGAAACATTATGTAGTATTGACCATACCACATTTTTCTTTATGCTACTTGATTATATTATGTCATTTCAGGATTTCCTTTTTGATTATAATAATTAGGTCAGATTTGAGTTTTTTCCCCGCATTCCCAAGGGGGCATTATGTTTCGGGTTGTTCTGATATTGACTATATTTACCACATCACTATGGCTTCGAATTAATTAAAACTCACTAGTCCGTTTTTAGTCAGATGGGTAGCATATTCTTCAAGACGCTATAGGAAGTCATCTATTGCTTGGGTTTCTATGATGTTATTAACACACCATTTGGCTCCAAGTTGGTTAGAACACATTAATCAGTCTTTTGTTTCTTCCCACTGATATGGGTTTTTGACGATTTTTAGGACTTACTTTTATGGCTATACAATGTCCACGATCCATTTGTTTGTTTTTGATTTATATAAATTAACTAAATCATGTTAATCGATTTTTCGTTTCCTCCCCTCAATATTTGTTTTTTACGATATTTAGGACTTACCATTATGGCTGCACGAAGCCCATGATCCACCAGTCCGTTTTTCATTTTTACAAGTTTAGTCCGTTGTCTGTGATTGGGGTTTCCGTTTAAAGCATTTCCGTTTGCAGCACCATGGCCAGTGTACTCGCGGTCTAGACGCCAAATGAGTTTATTTGATGTTGTGGATACGGAAGAGAAGGGTAAGTCTGTGGCACGATATATTTAGCATCAGACTGGTGATTTTCTACTGGCATTAGTTGGTGTTTCAGTTAACCTACCTTAGTGATTACGCTCAATTTCTGTGTTTTTTAATTTTTAGTCACTCGCAGGTTTTGATATCATTGTTACGGAGAGTGCAGATAAATGTAAATGACATCGATTGTTATCCAGACGCAAGGATTTTGTACTTGATTTCTGAGCAAGGTATTTGTGGACCATAATTTGTTATATTTGTAGCACAGGGTTGGACACGCTCGTGGATGGCTCACGTGGTGTTCTTTTTGGGATACACTTATATGATTTGATGCACTATGTCGAGGAGTGGTTTTGCTTTACGTTTTGTACTCTTTAATGGCTGTTTGCCATATTGTGACGTTCAAGACTCTCTCTTTGATTGGTATATCGAAGCACAGGATTAGACACGTTAATAGATGTTGCGCATGGTGTTTTTCGTGGGATACTTAATTGTGACTATGCTTACTATATCGAAGAGTTGTTTGCTCTATCTCTTATTCTTCAGTGGTTGCTTGCCAATTTGTGGCACCCAGGACTCTGCCTTTGGGGATGCTTCTTTGGTTCTTTTTATTTTATTTTATTTTTTACGTATGGCGGGAGTAGCTGCCTTATTATTTTTCCATCATGCTTTCCACTTCAAGTGTTCTGTTTGGGTGAAATTTCAACCCTGAAGAAGTCGTTGGGGTATTTCCCCTGAGACGAAACACGTGTTGGCTGTTTGTTCAAGAACTTTATCAACAGTGTACCAGAGAGTGTATTTGCATTACCACATGAATATGATGTATCCAACTGAGGAATTCTCATCACATTAGGGAGTACAGAGTTGTTCATGAATAAAATTACAAAGACTGGAGAATACATCAAGAACTGTATAATGATTTATCCTTGGGAATGTAAACAACAATTTGGAGTATATATAATGTTCATGATATTCACTACTCTATTTTTTTTTTTTTCAAATAGTGTGTTTATTTTTGTATGATTGCCTCACGTATGTTTTTATGGGTGATAAAGGGTCATGATGATAAGACCTGCGAACATCACTGATTATGACGCTGATAGTGACGCCTTCACAGAATGGCACTGATAATGTAAATCTAAACATATCTATAACCATAAACAATGGCAGCCATCTTGAAAGAAAGAATAAATTAAATGGCATAAAACGAGCAAGCTAAGTAGGTTAAAAGTCACTTGGTAACGGGGGCACAGGCCTGCCAGCCAAAGTCTAAGCTAACTCCTGAGTCCCGACAAAAACTAACATGGATTCACGACAGTTAAACTAATTACAGGGACGTTTTAAGGCATGGGCAAAGTAGGCAATTGAGGCAATTGCTCAGGCTCCCCAGGACATAGCGCTTTTTTTTGTTTACGTTCAGCCATGCTGTACAGTAGCCCCATTCTCATACAACATGGCTAAAACACATTGACAAAGCCAACAGCTCTCTCATAGGCGAGACCTGTTGGCTTTGCCAGTGCTTGTTTTGCTCGATACTTGCCCTGAGATTGCTCATACTTTGGGGCCTCCTCAATTGCATGTATCCTTTACTAACGTAAAAAAATGCATATGGTCCATGGAGTAATGAGGAAGTGAAATTGAGTGTTTCGGGCTCAGAAGTACTGCCAAGTAATTAAGTAATGAAGTTTACACTAAATATGTAAAAAGAAACAGTTAATTCTCCTTCGTTGTGCCGGCAACTAGCCAAGCAGTCTGCAGATTATTGAGAACAAAACACTCCTTAGTCACTCTGAACACTTAAATTCCCTTCCTATTGCAGTTTCCTTGGATTGGGTAAGAGTTCCAAATTTTTTATTGCAGAAAAACCTATATTTATGTTTTTTGATCTGTCTGTAGCAATGTTTTTATGCTAGCAATTAATTAAATAGAAAAGAATTAGCAAAGATTATGAGCTATGGGGCAAAGTCATTCTGGAAAAAGATTCTCAAACTTTTGTTCGAAGACAATATGTGCATACTTGTAAATATACAAACACATTAATTAGTAATTGGGTTAATTATTACACTCCGATGCCTTTGGCTATGTTATCACTATGCAAATTCAACATACCTACGTACACTTGCCATATACATGTACCTCAACAGCTAAATAAATGATTACATATAAATCACCTCACATAAAGTAACTGAAAGATAAAAAACAATTTATAATTAAGTACCAAATTAGTTTCACAAATACATCCTAATTAAAATAGTAATCGCTCTTCTACTAACATTCACATTCTAATTTTACCAGGTTATTCTGGTTAAAAACAAAATACTCTAAGCACTAATCTAATCGTTTTATCAATTATAATATGTATTTATAAAATAACAAAATCCAGAAAAACCACCCATGCTGCATTGATTAAGTACACATTTTTTATTCAGTTCTTTAATTTCATAATCCGTCATGGTTATGAAAATTAAATCCATTAAGCCGAAAGAGTTGCTCAGAGTCTCATAGTCTTCAGTTCTTCGGCAAGACACCATTTCATATGCATACGAGCCTACATTTCAAAAGTGTCACATGGCTCCAACACTAGTTGACTCTGGAGTTCTCCATTACTTAGCTGTTCAAAAAACTTCGCAGAGTATGTGAATTCTCACATACAAGCTACAAACCAGCTGCATCACTGATTAACTGCTTGTGCATGATGATAAAGGCACCTGTTAAGTTTAGTCAAAACATAATTGGCTTTTTCAGAAAGTGTACGATTGAATAATTTGCCTTCACACCAAAAACATATAGAAATTTTTACCTTTTGTAATTAAAGAATTAAGTGAAATCAATCTTGCCATATTCTGAGGAAGCCAACGGCCTTTTAATTGTGAAGAGTTTGAGTAGAGGCTTATCACATCTTTCCCTAGCTCCAGTAGGACCTGGACACATGACCTTCATGACCGAGATGAAACAGAGTCTCCCTTAGATACCTGTAGCTCACAGATAGTAGCTTTTTCAAACTTAGCCCTTAAACCCCTTTTGGAAGCTATGAGAGATGCAAGATCAAATCTGCTTGCATTAAACAAAATGCTGAGATGAAGTTAATTACAAATATGATGAGAATTTCATGTTAGAGTATTACATATGTCAAAATAAGCAGTGATACCCCAACCAAGAGTAAACGTTATCCACATATCATCATGGATTGAAAATAAAGTTATGGTGTACATTTTCCTTCAAATCTGTAATAGTGTAAAAATGTCTTGAAAATTATTGTGTGTAAGTAAGAGTCTTTACTGGGGTTTTGATTGGAAGGGATAGAGCCAGATAGGGGTGAGGTTTTGGACCCATTGTGCAAAGTCAATATGGAGAAAAGCATAGGTCAAGCAGGTATTTTCAGGATGATTCACTGTCCATCCATATCTTTGAGGGCATTGATTTTCAGCCAAGCCAAGATTTTGTGCTAAGGGAGCCTGAAGAAGATGCAGTGTTCTTGAATTGCCTCTGGCAATTTCTTCTGACTTTCTCATTTGATGGCATAGAAGTTTCTTGGAGTGGGTTGGCCTCAGAAGTTGTCCATCAGTTGGTTGGAGCCATCAGCCTTAACCAGGCAATGAGTCTGTTTGACTTCTTTGACTGTGCTTTGACTAGGGGATGGGATTTTCTTGGACTGGAGTCAACTGTGTTTTTTCCTTTTGAACACACAATTGAAATGTGCTGAGAATTTATAAGGTTAGTCAGTAAGAAAGCAAATCAACACTCTTCTCTGAAATCTCAACAGTTTCTTGATCTGGGAGCCTTGTACCTAGAGGAAGGCCAGGAGGGACATAGTTGAGGCACAGTTGACCATGAGGAGTGGCAACATTCCCATGCCCACCTCCAGGTTTCATTGCCTAAACTATACTTAAATTCCAATGACTTTCTCTTTGGTTTTGCTTGTCCTCAGTAGACAGCTGAAAATATATTTTAAAAGTGATTGTTATGTTTAAATTCCATGATGTAATGCTGGATTCTATTTGCAGCCGTTCTGATAACTCAAAAGTGCTTTGTGTTACAGTTGTTTGCAACCCTACGGCTGGTGAACACTCCTGCTCCCAAGTTACCCTCCCGCCTTTCCTTGCAAAATGCAGGTATGGACTCCCCTCCCATTGTGTCCTGCACCACCTACTCACATGCTCCCTAGTCCTCACCAAGTCTTGTGGAATCAGTGCTGTCCCCATTGGTCCTGCCCTCCTAAACCCTTTCTCCCAGAGCATCCAGTCCAGGCTTTAAGTGAAAGGATAAAGAGGGTTAATTGTCTTCCTGTGTGGCTCTTCTCTGTCTGGGCCTTTTAGGGCCATGAAGGTCCTTCAGCCAGTACTCTGACCTGTTTCAGCTCACTCACATCCTTCTTTATCCACAGTCCACCTCCCCTTCTATTTTTGTTTGATACCTAAATACAATCCTTCTACAGTACCTCTGCTTAATATCCTCTTAGGTTTCTAATGTCATCCACACATGTAGGTCACACCATCACAACACCTGGGTGGAACACAGACCCATGTATTTGTGTATGTCATTGTTTCTTGGGCTGCTCCCTTGCTGCTCCTGAATATATTCACTAGAGCGTTTTCTAGGACTGGCTGTATAATGCCAGTTCCTAAGGTTGCTTCCTACCTCTCCTGGGTGGACTTCTCAGAGCTTGTATGGAGACTGACCATAGAATGCCTATTTCTTTTGGTCACTTCATGTTGCTCATAGGTGGATCCCTCAGAGAATAAATGAGGGTTAGTTGTATAGTGCCCAATCCGATCTGTTGTTTGCTACAGCTCTTGGTTGGACTCCTCCTGTCATATTTAATTGGATGGCTGAGTAATGCCCATTTCTATTGGTTGTTTCCTGTTGCTGTTTGGTAGACTCCTGAAAGTTTATATATGATGCTGGTTTTATAACGGCCACTCCTATGTGTCACTTCCTGCCACATCTGGGTGGACGTTTAACAGCACATACATTTACTGACTCAGCAAGGTGCCCATTACAATGGGTTGTTCCTCTGTCACATCTGTGTGGATACCTCCAAGCATATACACAAAGATTTGGTGTAAAATGGTGGCTCTTTAACCACTGCTGAGTGGACTCTATCATACACACCATGGTTGGTTGTATAATGCCCACTACTATGGCCTGTATCCTACCACACCTAGGTGGATTCCTCAAGCACATGCTCTGGGTGTTCATATATTGGAAGCTCCTTCATTGAGCCATGTTAAACTCATCAGAGGGTAAACAATAACTGGTTTGATGTAGACCACTACTCTGGGTAACTTCCTGCCGCCTCTCGGTGGGGTCAGTAGAACAAATAGTATCATTGTTTTTGTAATGCCTGTCTTTCTCCTCTGCCTCTATTTTGTTGAATTCTCAGAGCATATGCTGAGAGTGGCTGCATAATGGCTACTCTTTTGCCACACTTGCTTTACCTCCATAGAGCATATACTATGGCTCGTTGTTTACTGACCTTACTAATGGGTTGCTCCATAAAGATTCTTTGCCGAATCTAGATCATAGTTTTGATTATTTGAATGGCTGTAGTCACAAAGGTAGCATCCTGCATCTATGAGCATTTCTGTAGCTCCGTATTAAAGGTGGTTAAAATTATGATTGCAATGACTTCCAAGATGGTAGGAATCCAAATGCACAATAGTTTCTGTTGTGACTGTTTTCATCTGCTACCATGTGGCAGTGCAGCTAACCCCTAGCTAGGACATTGTTTGAGCAGTCTTTGCCATACGTGCACAACACCAAAACACTATTCACTTAGGCCACACTTATCCATTCATAGACATCTGATGCTTACATGTACTATCTCTTGTGTATTTTTGTTTTGCATACACAGATAGAAGTACATATATACACAGCAGAAATAGCATACATAATAATAATAACACAACAGCAAAACTCTGGTCCTTGTGCATGACATCAAAACACTACGGATAAAGGCCACATGATAGATGCACACTCTTCAGTCCATACCAGAAGCTTGCTACCCATCTCAAATATGCTTTGGCGCCTCGTCAAAAGTATGAAATGCTATAGAAGGGCAACTAAAGTACAATGTGATACACAACTTCAAACAGAACCCATTAGACTAAACAGAACCCATTAGACAAAACATTGTTCATATACATATGTCACAGTTCATAGGCTCCATATAGTTCAACCTAACAAGCTCACAACAGCACCTCACTCTTGACAAACATTGTATAACTCCACAACACCACAAACCACACTAAATCAAAACACACTCAACACCTTACAGTTAGTTTATTTAAAGGGCTTCTGTCTACCTTAACAAGACACCCTATTTTAGTTATGTCATATTCATAATTCAATCTGGGCAGTGTACATACTAATTGTCCCAGATGCCATGTACTCATATTGGTAAATGCCTCTGGCTACACACAACAAACACTACTTACCACTATAACATACATATGACAAACATACATTGAAATTCTGTGTATTTACCACACTACTCATTGATCAAATAAAAAAAATAAAAAAACTGAAATCAGATTTGGTCTGTTATGGAATCCTCAAAACCAAGGAGTGGATATGTGGAGCTCTACAAAGTCATACATATTCTATATGTCATACATATTCATTCATATTCATGCTCAATAATTTGCTATAAAGCAATTCAGCATAACGTTTGGTGAAGATAAAATATTTGTCTGATCTACTTGATGTGCGTTCATTCATTCATATGAATTTAAGCAGGAGGCCAAAGTGTTAATTGTATTTCAATCTTTGAAGAGATGAAGTGGTTTAGAGTTTGCTGTCTTTCATTCTCAACTAATGCCTGCCTCAGAGGACAGATAATAATGTCAGTCCTTTGAGCAT
Source organism: Pleurodeles waltl (assembly GCF_031143425.1). Classification (NCBI taxonomy): domain Eukaryota; kingdom Metazoa; phylum Chordata; class Amphibia; order Caudata; family Salamandridae; genus Pleurodeles; species Pleurodeles waltl. The sequence continues at coordinate 809,879,773 of NC_090442.1, read as the reverse complement.
ACCATCATATTTCTAGCTTCCTGTCAACTAAGGCCATCATAAAGCATCAATTGTGCAGTGACATTTTTTCAGGTGGTTATTGGACTTCATTTGCATGGCCAAATAATGAACTTCACATCAGAGTATAGTATATCCTTGTTCCATCAAGTGATTTAAATAAATGTTGTTCTTTCATTAATTTCAGAAAAGTCAGTTAGAGCAACTTTTCCTTGCCTATAAAACTTTGGAGAAGGCAATACATGGAATGGCGGCAGCTCGCTCAGTGAACACATTGCAAGATGTTTCATCAATTATTGACTACTACTGTACCCAGGTAAGAAGCTGAAAATCTTTCCTAATAAAGCATTGTTTGGCATATTTTTATTTGTAAAGTCTGTACAGTGCTGACAGGTGTCCTTAAGGCTATATCAGAAGTTTTGGTTAAACAAAATAAAAGAAATTATTCATACTTTGAATAAATGAGTAATAAAAAATGCACCTACTTGTTAGAAATACTTGAATTAGCATGTGCAAATCACATAGGAGACAATAGAACTGGTCACATTGCAGCAACATGGAATCCATCACATAGAAACTTCTTAGATTTATGTATACCACCTGCTCCACACTCCAGCCGTTAAGTAATTTGAGTGCTTACAAATGAAACTTCATCAATGTTCTGCTTTAAGAAACTATAGGGCTTGACTGTATTGCTGCATGATGGATAATGACTCAACCACCCACACACAAGTGGATATGGGAATTTGGGAAATGGATGAGTGCTGACTGCGAGGTGAGACAAAGACTAGCACGGACAAACATGGGACAGGGAGTCAGAATGATATGGGATATGGAGGAGAACAGAGTGCAACAAGAAAGGGGTGATGACACAGAGAATCATATAGCTAGGATGACAGAAACATGACATTTAACACATCTTTTGGAAATTAGATAAGAAGATTATGTATATAAATTCAGAAATAAAGGCAGTAATGCTGATTATGTTCGGCAGAATAGAATGGTGTAGATCACAAATAGTTAAAAAGCTCTTAGCGTCTTCTCCAGGGGAGGGCAGGATGGGAAGAGCAGGACAAGTTGATGTTGTTTATTGTATGAATCACTGCTAAGTCAAGAAAATAAATAAAAAGAAACTATAGGGCTTGAGCTAGGCTCATATGGCAGGATGGATGGCATTTCAAAAGTTGGACATATAAGTTTAGGTTTATATGCCCTGGCAGTGAAAAACTCCTAAAATCGGTTTTCACTGTGGTAAGGCTTATCTATCCCAGTGACTGACATTTGGTTGCCTTATTACGTTTAATAAGGGCTAACTTTGGGTTGGAAGCAGATAGAAGTGTTCTGTTTAAACTCAAATTAATTGTAATTTAAAATCCTTGGTAATGGTAAAGATGGATTGTAAGTCACAGTTCTGAAAATGCCACTTTTAGAAAGATGACATTTTCTTGTCTCACCATGTGTGCCTTCTGTCATTGTCTTGGCCCACATGGCTATACATGCCTCTGCTGTTTATTCCTTCCAGACAGTGACACAAAGGGGACTAGATGTGGACAAAATGGGCTGTCCTGCCAGGCTGGCTGTGGGTGGAGCTGTACCCTGCCTCCATCTCACACAGTTTGGAGTGTTGACAGGGGAAGGAAAGAGCCTTCCAGAACCAGAAGAAGTAGTAGTAGGACATGGAGCCCCCCACACAAAAAGGCTGGCACCATATATAAATATTAGACCCCCAGAACCACTCTTCAGATCATTTCTGGGCCTGTGGAAGACTCAGAAAACGGACTGCTCTGCTGCCTTGCTGCTGGAAGGATTTCCATGCTCCCTTAGGAAGAAAGAATGCGCCTGGTCCTTAAAGCAAGGACCACCGGAGTGACTCCAAGGACTAGCTGGCTGGCCTCCTGGATGATCTACAGGGACACAAGCTCCAGAGGCCCTTCTACTTACTTGCCTGCTGCTGGTACATGCTGGAGTGAAGTCTAGCCCTCAAGTGGTGCTCTTTCCCCCCCCAAAGTCCTGCCCTCCCCAAGTGGCTTCCTCTTACCAAAGTCCAACCTGGGGCAGCAAAAACTGGGCTCCAAACTGACAGAAGACAAGGTGCTACCTGCAAACCAATCCGACCAAGGTGCATCGCCTGTGGGATTGATTTTGTCTCATCTCCTGCTATGTTCTTCTCTACAGCAATAAATTCTCTTCAGTGGGAGCTCCCAGGAACAGTATCCGGCTTTGTGCAACCCTCCAAAGGTAGAAATCTTCACTGGGCTCGATGACAACCAACACCACATAGGTGACAACTACCTCTTCGGCCAGAAAATCCAGCTTCTCCTGCTCAGAGCTTTCCCCATCAGCCTTTGATGGCTTCACCGAGACCTTGTCCAACAGCTTCCCGTCATTGACAACTCATCCTCAGATACCGCCTGATTCCTTGCCCGGACTTCTGAGACTTTACCTTCCCAATAACTTTTTCAGAAAATTCTTATCAGTCCAAAAGTAAGCCGAAACCAGGCCTATTCCAACCCTTGTATCCACTCGGACTACGTTGTGGACAGCCTTAACTTTTGACTTTGACCCATTGTTGCGTGATCAGATACCCTCGGTTGGTGCTGTGATCTTTTAGGCACTACATTTCCCTAACAATGTTTGAAATTCAAAACTCTGGTTCTATTGATAATTCATTTTGGTGTCATATTATTGATTAAAATGTACTTAATTAAAGGAGTGGTGTTTTGTTTGTGTTGTGTTTTCACTGTGTGCTGCATAAGTACTTTACACATTGCCTTCAAATTAAGTCTTTGTGCCAAACTAACGGAGATTAAGCACAGGTTAATTTAGTTACTTTTGGTGCATTACTCTGGTAAGGATTGTGTTTATTAGTTGTCTGGCTTCCACCCCTCCAAAATAATAACCCAATTTATTTACATTTACTTTCACCATACCTAATATTTCCCACAGTTGATAGCTACAGGGAGGGCTTCACGAACCCTCAGTTTTAGTACCTTAAGCTAGTGTTGCATTGCCCCTAGAAATACTAATACTTTATGACCCTGTTCTGTCTGCAGCTCTGCAGACAAAAACTCTTAGAAACAAAGCCAGGGAAATCCATAACGGAAGTGAAGGAGGCAAGTCCAGTTACAACAATGGAGGCCCAACTAGTGAGATGCTGAGAAAAGTAGAGGAAAATATATAGAGAGAGAGGGCAGGAAGGGGGAGAGAAAGGAAGGACATATAAAAGAAGGAATAAACTATTACAAGAAGTAAGTGCCAAAAAGATGAAACGATGGATGCAAGGATGGAAAGATTGATGGATAGAAATTGAAGATTGGTGTGAGGGGGCGCATAAGAAAAAATGGAACAAGTGATGACAGGAGGGATAAATGTGGGATAGATGTAAGCCTGAATCGAAAGATAAAAGGATGGATGGTCAGACTGATAAAATGAGGGTAAACCAAAGGATGATAAATTATGTTTGGATGGGTAAAAGAATGAACGGAAGTGTGAGTAGGATGGATAAAGACTGAAATGATTAAAGGGTGGATGGATAGAATGGTAAAAGTGAAAAGAGACTCCGGTGTCGTGATACCTTTAAACAAGATGTGCTTTATTTTCCTCAAGTCCAATAATACATCCAACCCTGGCAGGCTTCTCCACCAACTGCCAGCCCACGTACCCAACATTCTAGTTCCTCCATCCCATCACTAGGCAACAACTGGTTACCACGTTCTATTACAAGCATTACAATACAACACATCTCCCCCTTTTCCCACAAACAAAATAACATTCAATCTAGAAGAACAATAATACTATGCACTATACACAAAATATGCAATTTGACAGACAGATATATAAAAAAAAATCTAAAAAAAAATCAACTGATATAAATTTCCTTGTATAATTCCAATTTATGTACTATTCAGTACATGTACCCTCAAATTCATACACTCTTATATATTAATTCTGTAAGAAATTACTCATGTTACATAGTCATTTAAACGCACAGGTCTTCCCACCCATCTTCTTTGCCTACCTTCTTCCTTATTCATTTCATCACATGAATCATTCCTCCTCACACACCACTTCCGCAACTCTGCTTCATTACACTTCGTCACCCTACACGCATTCCATCTTCTTCCATCCTCCAACTCCACACTATACTTATTCACCTTCACCACACGCTTCGTGACGACCATTTGGACAAACCCCTTTTTGTTTTGTCCCACATCCTCGTCCTCACCCAATCACCAATATCCAAACTTCCTCTCCTCCATCCTTCCTTGTTCCTCTCATCGTACCCTTCTTGTTTTTCCCTCACACGCCTCAACACTTCTTCCTCATCTACTTTGCCTCTTCCTGCTTTGCCCATCCACCCAGACACAGCTTTGGTACATGGCTTCCTACCTTTTAACAAAATAAATGGGGTTTTCAATGTGAGAGAATGCGGGGTGGTGCGATAATTCCATAAAAGATTATTTATTTCCTTCCTCCAGTTCAGGCCATTTTGCACCGACAATTGAATATTCTCGCTCAGTACCCTATTGAACCTTTCAACCAAACCATTCTCCCTGGGATGTGCTACAGCTGTTCTAATATGTCTTACACCAAATTTTTTCACATAATCACCAAATTCACTGGATGTAAACTGCGGACCATTGTCTGTGACAACTACCTCTGGATAACCCTCTCTCCTCCATACTTCTTCACAAAACTCTATTATCATATTTGACTTTACATCCTTCACAACACTTACTTCAGGCCACTTGGAATGATAATCTACCATTACTATGATAACATTTTTGCCTTCCGTGCCCAACAAAAAAGGACCACATATGTCCATACCCACCTTCTGCCATGGTTTGTCCGGGAATGGAAATGGAACCACAGGTGTTTTCTCGCTCACATGGGATTTCACTGCATGCACATTCTCAATAGTTCCTAACAAATCTCTCTACATCCTTGTCCATCCCCGGCCACCAAAAATCTTCCCTTACCTTTCTCTTCATTCCCGACATGCCCCGTGACCTTCATGTAATATTCCTAGTAATCTTTCTCTCAATTTGCGTGAAACAATCAATCAGTTGCCCCGCCTCAACAAGCCATCAAGGTTCGACAATTCTGACCATACACACTTGAAGTTTGCTATCTGATTAGTATTTCCTTCCAATTCGGACCAATGCATCCCCAAATTTTCCTTCAATGCTTGCAACTCCACATTCTCATCAATTGACTTTCGCCAAAGTTCCTCATTTATCGCACCAGTCTCTACATCTTGGATACTTGCAATTAACCATTCTTCTTCAGTTTCGTCCACATGATTCTCAATCGGTAACCTGGATAAGCAATCTGCGTTCACGTTCTTCACCCCCGGCACATAACATATTGTAAAGTCATACTCTTGCAGATTGTATACCCATCTCGCTATTCTAGAAGATGCTCGACATGCACCCTTGGTTGTAAACATGTCAATCAACGGTTTATGGTCCCTTCTCAGCTCAAACTTCCTTCCCCATACATAATTCCTAAAATACTTAACACCCCACCAACAGGCAAGGGCTTCCTTTTCTATAGCAGAGTACGTTGCTTCAGCTCCCTTCAGTGTCCTTGAAGCAAATGCGACTACACGTTCTTATCCTTTGTGTGACTGTATTAGCACTGCTCCTAGACCATGCATGCTCGCATCTGTCAACACAATAGTGTAATCGCTTGTTACAAAAGGTTTCAGTTCTGCTGCGTTGATGACACACTGCTTTAACGCAGAATACTCTTGTTGACGCTCTTTAGACCATTCAAATTTCACATTTTTTTTCATCATACGATGCAATGGCTGAGCAACATTTGCAAAGTTTTTCACAAACTTTGCATAATATTCCGCTAATCCTAGGAAGATCTTAATTGGTCTTTGTTCGATGGGTTCGGTGCTTTTTCGATCGCTTCCAGTAAATTCGCTTTTGGTTTTATACCATCACCAGATACTGTATGACCCAAATACTCAACACTTTTACACTCAAATTTACACTTCTTCATTTCCACTGTTAATCCTGCTTCCTCTAATACAGAACATACTTTTCTCATCACCACATCATGTTCCTCCCCATTTTCTGCCCACACCAATACGTCATCTTGGAAGAACTTCACATTACTGATATCTCCCAATAATTTTTGCATAACTCTTTGGAACACCGCCGAGGCCGATGCCAATACAAATGGCATGCGTATAAACCTGACCGCCCCTTCCGGAGTTATGAAAGATGTTAGATGTCTTGAATCCGGATGTAACATGATCTGGTGGTAAGCATTTGATAGATCAAGAGTGGAAAAAATCTCACCACCCCGAATACTTGCTAACAATTCGTTAATATTTGGTATTGGATGCCTATCTATCCAAATGTTTTCATTGAGATCCCTTAAGTCCACACATGTGCGAATTTTGCCATTCGGTTTGCGCGCCAAAACCACTGGGCTCAACCATTCCGAGGACTCCACTTGCTCTATTACTTCCATATCTAGCAATTTTTTCAACTCATTCCTCAACGCCTCCTTTAACACTACAGGAACAGCTCTTACTTTATGCACCTTGGGCACAGCCCCTTCCTTTAGTATAATTTTATGTTTAAATCTTCGCAAGCACCCCAATTTCTCACCAAACCGTACAGGGAATTCTAGTTTCCACTTGTTCGATTTCAAATCTTCACTCTCCACAGTTAACACTTGCTCTTCCGCATTGGGATTTAGTATAACACCCAAAGCCTTTTGTTCGCCCCAACCCAATAAACACTTTCCACATTCAACCACATAAATATCACTTGATATTTTTTGCCGCTTGAATTCTATTTCCCCTTGGAAGTAACCTATTACAGGTATTTTGTTTCCACTATATCCCAACAAATTCACTTTAGCTTAAAATAATTTCACTTTGCCTACTCTTGCCCAAGTCGCTTTATCAATTAATGTATGCGGGGAACATGAATCCACCCACATACTTACCGATATTCCATTCAGTTCCACCACACATTTGGGTGGTCTGTAATCATTACTCCCCAACATTAACACATCACCATCCTCAGCTGTATCATCTAAGGCTACTCCTTGCAACGTGAGCACTTCCACTCTTTCATCTTTTTCACATCTTTCAAATGAGGTTTCCTCATATAAACTATTAACTGTCTTCTTGTCACTTTCTTTTTTATGATTACATACTTTTGAAAAGTGTCCTATTTTATTACATCTAAAACATTTGCTGTTCTTAGCTGGACAGTTTGCCGCAAATGCTAAATGTTTTATGCTACCACACCTATAACACTTTCTCTTTCCAGCTTTCACATAATCACTTTCACACTTAATTTTGTCTACTTCTTGGACAGTTACGTCAATTTCATTCATATTATTTCTTTTCTCCAATTCCTTGATGTAATTAGACGTTGCTTCAATACGTTTTGCTGCAGACAATGTCTCATCCAACGATGGATCCCTTAGAGATAATAATTTTTCTTGTATTTTCCTATCCTTGGTATGGCATATCAGTTGATCACGTATTATCTCTTCATGTAAATCCTTAAATCTACATGTGTTAGCCAGTAATCGCAATGCACATACATACTGATCAATCGTTTCATTTGGTGATTGAGTTCTTGAGAAAAATCTATGCGGTTCTACAACAATACTGAATTTCCTGCAATAATGCTCTTCTAACGCCGTCATAGTTCTCACATATATGTCATTATTCTCATCCTCTTCATCCGAGCCATCACCATTAGCTTCCGACACTTCGTTACTGGGTAATGCTTTCAATACCTTTCTCCCTTCAACCCCTAAATTATGCTTAGGTAAAGCTAATTTCCTTTTTGCTGTAAAGATGGCACCACCCAGCGCTTCTAAGTAAGTTTCGAATGCTTCACTCCAATCTTCCCAAGGCATACAGGGTTCTCCCGGAATATTCCAAAATGTTGGAGGTGGCATTATCGACTGCATGTTTTCCTTTTTTTTTTTTTTTTTTTTTACACTGCTTAGACTTACTAATAACACCACATTAAAATGAGTCCCGCCAATAAAAACATACGTCTTTGAATCTCCCCTTCTTTTTTTTTTTAATATGTCTATACAAATAGCATGGTATATTATAATACCAATCCTTTCTTCATCTGCCAAGTTTCAAAGCAAGTCATTTACATCAGACACAACAACTGTAATTCGGTCCCAGTTTGTGAATACAACTCGATGCGCCTTTCCAATGTGTTTACTTTTTATTTCATGCCTTGTTATCTGCTTGCACAAGTGCCTTTCTTGTATTCTTGTTGCCCTTGGAGACGCTGGACGCTGGACGAGCACAGGCGTGCTTACTTCACTGCCTGTGCTACTGTAGAAATGGTCCAGCACTGCGTGGTCACGCGACAACACGGCCGCGTGATCCAAACAGCGGTTACAGAAAAACTAAAAAGGTAAAAATAAAACGTATTTCTTCTTCTTTTACTTCTCCGCAAGTTTATGTCCTCCGTAGACACTGATACTGAGCTTCTTATAATTTTAAAATCGCTCCGCCCTCCTTCAATCGCTCCGTTCGTAAACAAGTCAGAGTCTTTTCACCGTACCTTAAAAATCGCGTATACGAGCAAAGTATAGTCCATCACACGGTTGATTAGCCTTGGATCGCTGCACCCAGAGACTAGTTGGTCATCCACAACGTTCGTAGCAACGCTTCTGCGGCAAGTTTCTTAGCACCTCTTAGCACCACCAGGGTTGATCAATAGAGCCATCCTCGTCGCCACTGAAAAGACACTCCGGTGTCGTGATACCTTTAAACAAGATGTGCTTTATTTTCCTCAAGTCCAATAATACATCCAACCCTGGCAGGCTTCTCCACCAACTGCCATCCCACGTACCCAACATTCTAGTTCCTCCATCCCATCACTAGGCAACAGCTGGTTACCACGTTCTATTACAAGCATTACAATACAACAAAAAGATGGATGGATGTGCTTAAAGATGGATGGATGAATGAATGAATGAATGGATGGATGAAAAATGTAAAGGCTGGAGAGTTAGATGGATGAAGGCGGGACGAAGGGACTTTTCTATAAGACATTTATCTCCTTCTTTTGTTATGAGCGAGTTTTCAAATGCAGTTAGAGGACTTCTTGCATTTGGTTTGATGGATGTTTGAACAACTCATTGTTGGACTTCCATATAATACAGCCTTTCAGCTTCCAGTAGCTTGTATTCTTTTTGAGTTATCTAGGTGCTATTATATCAGCCAGTTTGAAGTGACACCCCCAACCTTTTGCAACCTTGCTATCTCCGTCTAAACATGTCATCTCTAGTGGTATTATAACTGCCAGATTAAAGCAACACCCCTAATCTTTTGCAAACTTGCTGTCTCCATCTGAAGACATAATATTTAGTGGTATTATACCTTCCAGAATGAAGTGACCTCCCCAACATTTTGCAACCTTGATGTCTCCATCTGAAGACGTCATCCTCATTAAAACCAGCATGAAACCTAGGTTACTCAATGTGGGTGAGAGCAGCAAGGGGAAAAATGGTAACTGTCTCTTCTGTGCTACTCTGTCCCACACCGCTAGGGTGAGGTTTCTCAGAGGGGAGGAGCAGAGACCCTATGCTCTGCCTTTTTTTGGTCACCAGAGGACTCTTCCATTGTACATGCCTGTGATTAATTGATCAATACATTTCCAGCCCAATTCATATTTTGCTCTTCATTCTACCATGACCCTTAACTGTGCTGCCTAATAGTAGTTTGTGATATTTGGGATGCCTAGTCCCCCGTAATTTGTGCTGTGTTGTCTAATATTTCTTGTGAGTCTGTTTTTTTAAATCCTTTGTTCAGATAAAATTCTCAGTGACACCTTCAGTGTTGTGGGGGGAGGTTGCAATAGAAGAGTCTGGAAGATGAGCAGAATCTTTGGTAAGGTTGTCCTCTTGATTGCCACAATCCTGCTCAGCCATGATGGGCCATGTGTGTGCCAAGTGCACAATTCGTGGTGAATTGTTTTGAGCATATTTGTGTTGTTTATACTGACCGTGGCTTCTGCTGATGTGGTTATTGGGAACAATAAGCATGTAATTGGGTGTGTGGTACATAGTAATGCATACTCGTCCCTATCTATAGCCAGCCTTTTTAATTTAGGGTCTATCTGAGAGAAAATTGAGTCATGTTAAAATTGCCCCTGCCCTTTTATGTATCACCTCCATTTCCCTCAACTTGTCTTCAAGTTCTTCTCTTTGCTCTCTTGTCTCTTTATTTATTCCAACCAATATAAATATTACAGTGGCCCTTGAGATTGCCTTAATAGTCTCCCAACTGCTGTTAATACTAATGTTATTCTTGTCATTCTAGGCCAGGAATAAGTGCTTGCGTCTTGGATTTTGATTGTGTTTCACTCGTTTAAGATGATAGTGTTCCCTCAGACTCCATTGATTTATTATACTCACACTTATGTTGAGTTCCACTTTTATTTTGGCTGAGGCATGATTAGAGAGTGCTGTGGCCCTGATCTCTGATTTGGTGACTTTAGACACTGTTTGTAGGGTGCATAAGAAGTGATACAATTTTGGATATTTTCAGGGTGAAGTAGAATAGTTTGTGAAATCTTGTTCGTTTTAATGCTGTGCCCACCATATGTCTTGTAACCATATCATTATTTGCTAGTCCCATCCACTTCTAGAGGTGGCTCTGGTCGGACCCACTCTGAGCTGTCCTATACATGTCATCGTCCATCACTAAAATAAGGTCTAACAGGACTTTGTTATCTGGTGTTTGTAGTATGTTGGTCATAACCTGCCTCAGAAGAGTACCTTGTCACTTTTAAGGCCTTAGATCTGGAGTGAAGGTATGCATACCTCATAGGATTCGTAGGACTAATACGCCCCCTGTACTTTGCCTTGAACTTCTCCTTTAAAATTTTAACTTCTCCCTTTTTGTGGATCCTTAAGGCAGAAGTTTGTCTTGGGAACTATTTAGATCTCATACTGAGCCAATCTGTCTCTACGAAATGAGTTTCTCGTGTAAGGCAAATGTATTTCGAGTAGTTGAGCGTAGGTAAGACTGGCAGTTTTTGAGTAGTGTATTTAGGCCCAGCCATTAAAGCAAATCATTTTCAGTACGAATAACCTGTCTCTTCCTATGTCTTTTCCTTGGGTTCTCTCCTACTCCCTGAATGCCCCTCATACTTGTGTCTCACCAGCAGGTAAGTGACTGACCTCAGTAAAATCTTATGCATGATCCATCCCACAGTTCCTACCTTTGCTTTTCTTAGTCGTTTTCCACTGAAATAATGTAAACAAAACTTCCCTCAGTCCCTATCACCAACTGGGAACAAGTTTAAGAAAATATCTGTAGGAAAGTGCCCTTTTTGGATGGTCACCCCCACACTTTTTGCTCTGGATGCTGTTGGTTATTACTCTGAAAGTGCACTAGAGCTTGCTAAGCAGCCCCCCATCCAGTGCTCTCTCCCTAAATTGGTAACTGTGAATTGGTATCCCCAATTGGCTAGCACTTTAACCCCTGTATAAGTCCCTAATATATGGTACCAGTGGTAGCCAGGGCATGGGTGTTAAAGATGTCACCAGGGCCCTGAGGCAGTATTTTGTGCCCCCATGAGTGACCAAAGTAAATTACTGACAGCAGGCCTGCCTATGCAGACTGCAGGAGCAGTGCATACTGCTCACACTCGACTGTGCCCATACCATGTTTGGCTCAGCCCCAACACTGTGCTTAATATGTTAGTCACCTCTAAGGTTGGCCTCCTAAGCCCAAAAGACAGGGTGCATTATATTAAAGGTGTAGACATATTAGTGCAAGTTTACCTGCCCCTATAGTGGCCTTTTCCATTAGAGGGTACCATATGTGAACAACGGTCCAGAGGATAACATGGGCTGACACCAGGGCAAACCTGAAGTTGTGAGCTCCATTATAGTACCATCGAAGTGGGTCATGTTTGGTATCAAACATCGTGACTTTTCACCTCTGACATGAATCTCATGTCGAGAGCGAGGTGGCATGGACCCAGAAAGCAACCTTAGAGATTGCCCATGAGTTACCCCCATTTTCCTGTGCTCTGGCTGCCAGGCCACAGCTGCTTCCATGAAGACAGGATTCTGACCCCCTGGGCAGAGGTGCAAACGCTCCCGGGAGTCAGGACATTAGCCTGGATGGGAAGGAGGGCACACCTTCCAGGAAGGCTGGTGAAGTGGCACATCAAGGCGGTGAGCTTCAAAGGGCACACCGCCTCTGATATGCAGGCAGGCTGTCTCCTAGTGGAGGACAAAGCTGTCCTCCTGCCCCCAGGCACATTTGCACTAGGGCAAGTGGGAAAATTAGTTAGGAGCTGTACACCTCCAGAAGATTAGCCACACCTGTAGGGTGAGCAGCGTGATCTGTACAGCAGAGGAACACTTCTGCCATCCTTGAAAGAGGCAGAAACCATGGTTCAGGGTAGAAAAGGTGCCACAAACCACCAGATGTGGTCACCTCAGGGGCCGATTAGCCATTGGGGCCAGTAGTCCATTAGCTACTTGCACTCACAACCCTAACACTTCTAAACCTAGGATTTAAGGGGCTCCCCTCACACCAGAAACTCAGATCTCAACAACTTGTGACAAGAGGGAACTCTTTGTGAGCCAAACTCATAACCAGACTCCTTGGACTAGTGTCACTGGTCCCCTACCCACCGCAGGTAAAAAGTATCCACCAGATCCGAAGAAGTGCTGGCCATCAGGCCCTCTGAGGTATCACCCAAAGGCAGGTTTTCCAGTACATTGTCGGAAGTGTAGTCCAGCTCCCTGCCAAGTTAGTCAGCTGCCATTTTCTACTGGACCTCCAGAGGGGGAGATAACTTACTCTCCACCTTACCTCTTTCAAGGCTTGTTGGTGGCCAGTCGGGTCATTACCACCTTTAGTCGATGCAGCAAATCTAGAGCACACTGCAACACCTTCATCTGACATCATCTGTGGCTCCCTTGCCGAGTTTTTGCATCCGTTTCCTCACGGGCACCGTCTCAGTGGAATAAACAGCAACCGCAGCTCCCATTCAGCACCAAGGTAAGCCAAGCACACCTGTGCACTTGAGATGCCGAGACTAGGTGTAGCTTTTCTGCCTGGTGAATCCTGGTCTAGGGGTCCACACAAGCTTAATCCCCATTGGGCTTCCACAAACTCGACCTGCAAGTGACCGAGTATCATTTTTATACACTCGCGACTTCCTTGGTCAGCACCAAGGACAGCCAGGATACCTCTGCACCCAGGCCCCACAGGCAGGTAAAATTGGTCTTCCTCTCGCAGCTTGGTCTTGGGATTCGCACACAACCTTAGCCATGAGTGCGTTTCTCTGCACTCACCCTGCAAGTGACCGAGTGTCACTAGTGACTTTTTTCCATTGACCACAATGGTGAGATTTGACAGCTTGTAAATGCACTGATTTTATGGCTGCTTTAACATCCATAACTCAGGTTATATTTAACTGATTTGCTTTGTTTTGGCATGTCTAAAATTATCTATTAATCTGCTCTATTTTTATAAACTGGTGTAGGATTTTTTTTGAGTCACGTCAATTACTAATCGTCCATGTTGGTACTCTAAAATGCTTAACACACGTTCCTCTAGTAAAGCTCGACTGCTCTTTACCACACTACCAGCAATGAGCTAAAGATTTATTATGTTTTATGAATCAGAGGGACTATCTCTGGGGTATTATGAGAGTATTACATAGTGAAGCCTAACCAGCCTCACTGCATAATACTCCTCTTACCTACAGTATCAAACTCGGTTAAACACAGGTCTGGGAGGATCCATCAAACCTGCCACCAAAGCACCATTGTCACTGGGTCCCTTGACCAGGCCCGAACCACAAGTATCTAATGTTCTCTTTTCCCTGGTCTTGTTTTATAGACATCCTTTCTTGCAATTTCATGTCTCTATGTTTAGGCTATTCGTGGTTTACCCTGAAGGCTTTTTGGTTTTTTAGTCATCATCTTTTTGTTGCTCTGTAACTGCTTTTGTGGCATCATGCTTGGATTCTCTCCTGTTTTTTTTATTTTTTTTTATTGTGTATTAGCAGTTTTTATTACAGATGTTATAGACAATATCCATGTAGCTTTTAGGATGAGTAAGAATCAATTACAGAGACGTGAATGAGCATAACTTTATAGAAATACATCATGAGTGATGTTTTACAATAAGAAATAACGATATGAGAAATCAGGGGTAAAATAAACTGGGGTGAAGGTGGTAAGTGGGTGGGCTGCTGCTAGACGGGGATCAGTAGGTGATGTGGGGGCAGGAAAGCAATGCGGGGAAGCAGTGTTGGCAGTGTTGTATAGTCTGCACAGATGGGAGGAGTGGGGGCAAATGTTGGTTGGGAGCCAGGTTGAGATGCAATGGCCATTTTAAGGATGTCAGTGGATGAGGCTGTGGGAACTTACTCTGGTTGTGTCAAGTTGTGTTCTCATGGCAGGCAGGAGTCATTCTTGATAATGCTTTGAAGATGGATTAACATGGAGTCCCATTCTATTTACTTAGGACAGTTAGGGAGGCTTCTTGTCTACTCCTGTCAAAGTGCTATGCTTTCACTCTCTGTCCAGCAGGCCAGCGTATTCTGCCAGGAAGATGCCATAGGGGGCTGCTGCACATGCCATTTCAGGGTTATTGCCCATTTAGCATAAAGGAGCACCAAGTCCATTAACCAACTGCCACCCTGTTGTTCTTGGGACACTTGTACATGCCTAGTGTGCCGGCCTCCCAGGAATCCAATCCTTTGCAGTGGGTGATGTCTGTCATACTGGCTAGAGCTGCTTGCCAATAATGCACGAGGGATGGGCACGACCATAGGTGGTGGTGAAAATCCTCATTGTCTGATTATCATTGGGGGCAGCAAAGTTGAGAGTCTGGGAAGATATGGTTCAGTTTAGCAGGGGTATGATATGCTTAGTGTAAGATGTAGAATTGGATGTTTTGAAGCTGCGATTATTGGAGATTATGTGAGGATATTCTAGTTCAAGGGACTACTCTGAGTCATGACGTCCCTTCCCAAAGTCTTATTTCCAGTGCTGTGTAAGGGGGGTTAGTGTATGTTCCCATAAGGCTCTGCATAGCAAGTGTCGGGTTGTGCCCATAACCAGTAACTTCTGCATGACTGCATACATTTGGAATTCCTCCTGGGTGTTCCCACATTATGAAGCAAATCTGTTGGAGCTGCCTACGCATGAGAAACAGGCTTGGGGTAATATTGTGTTCTTAAGTGGGTTGGTCAAAATATAGGAAGTAGTCCTCTAAGAAGAGATACCCAAGGATGATTGTTTTTGTCAAGCCAATGACACAAGCCCTTGGATGTCAGGATTTTCATACTTCTGGGAGGACCCTTGAGTGGTAATTCAGGGGGATACAGTGGGATGTGCTATGTGTGATGAAAGACTTGGTAGATGCATTGTTGGATGATAGTGACTGATCTAGGTGAGGCTGGTGACAATTGTGCTTTAAGAAGGAATAGTTGGAGCACATACTCTAGTTTTAGTGTGCCGTGACCCAAATTGGTGCCTCCAAGGAGGCAGCCAGGTTGATAGCCCTTGGAGCTGAGCAGCTGGATAATATTGTTCAAAAGAAGGAGCATCAAACCCGTCCTGGCCTCCGGGCAGCTGGTGTTTATTCAGTACTAATCGAAGGTGTCTGGAACACAGATTAAGTTGCTGAGCATGCTGTCGAGGTCACAGAAGCATTTCTAATTTGGGATGACCAGCACATTTGCAGATTAGTGTAGGATCTTTGATAGGGTTATTTTACCTGTCGTGGCCAGTGGGAAGCTCTTACAAAATTGAATCTTGGCTCACAGTGCGATTTGGGCATGCATCAGGCTACCTTCATTGAAGTCAGTGTCAGTATAGTATATTTGTATCCCTAAGTATCTGAAGACATGTTCTTTCCAAGACAACAGACCTCGCTGAGATCCATGGGTAGACAGGGACAAATTGACCTGCAAACTAACAGCGTCACAGTATTTTTGCACTGTCAATCCGATTGCAGGAAGCCCATTCTGGATATCCTTGCGATAAAGCAGCATATCATCGGCTTACAATGAAATCACAGGTATAGTGCCGTCCGTCCAATGGGATACTCATGACACGGCCTCGGTCTAGATATCTATTGTGAGTGGCATAATGCTCCTGTTTACAGGAAAAGAAGACTGAATCAGCTTACCCACTTGAACATGTGGGGAGGGGTTGATGTGTAACATCCAGGTGAAAACTAATAGCCTTTTACCCAATCCTATTCTATTGAGGACTTGAAAAAGGTAATCCCAATCCAGTGTATTAAAACCCTTCTCCAGGTCCAGCACCAGGCAGGCAGAGTGGCATACAGAGTGGGTGCTCTGTCCATGATTTAGTAGTAACATGTGAATGTTGAGAGAAGTGTTGCGTCCATGAACACCACCATTTTGGTCTGAGTGGATAAGGCACAGTAGCATTTGTAGATATCTCTCAGCTAAAATTTTACTTAAAGTGTTATAGTAATGCCCAATATCTCAAGTGGTATGTAGGAGGACAGGAAACGGATCTCTATCCGGTTTGGGGATTGAGAGTGAATGGGACTCTTGGAGGGAGCGGGGAGAATTCCCACTTGGAGAGCTTTTGTGTACATCGTGGGTAGGTGGGGGACTAGGCGAGTAGCGAATGTTTTGTAATATTCGATTGGGAGTCTATCAAGGCCAGGTTATGAATGTCAGATTTGATTTTTTGCTCAGGTATTAGGGCGTCGAGCTCTTCCAGGTGGTCCGCGGGTATACCTGGAAGGATAAAGGGTGACAAGAACCGGGCAGCAGCACCTCTGGAAGGCCTGTGGAAACTGTTGTATACATTTTAGTAATAGTTGTGGAAAACGTTTTATATATGTCATTTTTGGGATATAGGATAGTGCCTGCTCCAAGGTCTATGGATACAATCAGGGTTGTTTCAATATCCTGTTGTATGAGCCAGGCTACAATCTTACCAGCCTTGTCTCTTCTGAATGTGTTCTGGAGGTGTATTGGGCATCATTTATGCAGCACAGATGTTCTAACAAGGCGGCATGCTGATCATGGGAAATAGGGCTAAGAATAAGGTGGTGCTGCTTCCTCTTTTCGGAGTTCAGTCAAGGTCTTTTCTGCATCTACTATGCTCTGCTTAAGCTCTCTGTGCACTCTTATGATTGTGTGGGTGTGCAAGTCCTTAGGTACCACCTTGAAGGATTCCTATTCATACTCTTGTGATAAGACAGTGTCTTGATTCTCTGGAAAGTGTTGGGCAATGTGATCTAACAGTGTGGCTCGGAAAACAGGGTCCTCCAATGACTCACACTGAAGTTGCCAGGTTGGGACTAGAGGGATTGATCTGCCTCAGTAGAGGTCAGCTAATTGTGCATTGTCATCTGATATCCCTTGTCCAAGTTAGTCAGTGAGAGCCAAAGGGGACTATAGCGTTCGAACAGACTAAGCGGGCAACACAGACATATAGGTTGTGGGGCACAGAGTAAGGTGGGTAAACCCATGCAGTTGAATTCAGCCATTTCAAGACATCCAGGCAGAACCAATGCATGATCCATTGCACCAAGTGTACTGCGATGTGTCATTGTTGTCTGTGGCAGGGGGGATTGGATCTATGTGAGCGAACTTTGAGGACACAATTGAATTTTCCCCCATTGTATTCTCTCCTGTTTTATGTTACTCTTCTCCTGTGGCCTTGTCTCAGTGCCTTCTGGTTGTCGTTGTGTGGAATGAGAAGGCGTGGCTTGCTTGTATGTGACCCAAGGACACCCCGGAACTGTTTTGCCTCTGATAGAGATCACAACTGACGTAGTTGGCCATCCCATTGGAGTAAGAGTTGGAATAGTGAGCAAAGGAACGATGGATTAAACCCAGATCCGTGACTGGGGGTGAGTGTTTGAAAAGTTTCAACACTCTTTCCATCATCCCTTTGTGTCTGAATTTACTCATACAAAACCAAAGCAATTCAGCAGTTATACTTGGAGTTCTTTCAATTAACTATAACTCGCTCCCAGAGGTAACTAGAACTCGCGCCCTTGCCATGCACAGTTTTCTTATCAATAATTTTATCGTAAATTTTGCAGTGATAATATCAAAGATGCCATTCAAGATCTCATCAGTGATATAATGTGTGGAGTAACTAGCTGTGCATGGCAAAGGTGCGAGTTATAGTTACTTTAGGGGGCGAGTTATAGTTACTTGAAATAACTCTAACTATGACTGCTAAATTTCAATAGTTTTGTTCAAATAAATTCAGACCCTAGCTACAGCCTCCCTGTAACCTTTGTTTTTTTCAGTGAATTTCTATTGTTTTTTAACTTAAAGTAATTTTAATTGCTATACATTATTCCAACCCCGCCACGCATGGTGGGGGTTGGTCGCAAGGCCTGGCTTGCAGCCAGGTCTTGCAGCCAAGCCCTAATAACCAACCAACCATGCGCTACACACAGCCTTTGGCCACGCGCAGCACACCTTGGCCACAGGACCTGTCTCTGTGAGTGTCTGAGTGGGAATGAAAGTGGGTGTGTGAGTCTGAGTGGGTGCATGAGTGGGCGCCTGAGTCTCTGAGTACATGTATGAGTGAATGAATTAGTATATGAATGAGTCTGTGTTTTGTCTTTCAATTTTTTTTTCCAAATGCACAAATTTTTTCATTAAATTTGCGAACACTTCTGAATTTTCACGAATATCACGTGTGGTGTTGAAAAAGTATGCCCCTAAAACACACCTTTATCACACCCCAGGGGTCAGGGTTCCTTCACCCTGACCCCTTATGCCACTTTCAATTTGGAATTTCATCCCCAGGGACTGTGTCCCGTGAAATAAAATGGCAGCCACAACTTTTCAGTCAGGTTGCAGTCAGTCAGTTACAGCACTTCTTTTCACATGCGCATTCATGAAAGTTTGCGAATGTTTGCAAATTACTGGCAAAATAATTGCAAAGTCGCTGCAGCCATAGATATACAAATTACGATTTCCCTACATTTCCCAAAAACTACTGAACGGATTTACACCAAAAAAGCAAAAGATCAATCTGCGTACTGAAAGCTAGCTTTCTGCCAAATTTGGTGTAATTCCGTCCAGTGGTGCGGGTTGTATATGTGTCTAAAGGTCGTATGGGATTTAACATGGGAAAGGCAACTTTTTTGACCACTCCTTTTTACTCTGCCCCAACTTCACTGATCACCCCCAAAACATCCTGTGCGCAACAAGAATCATCGCAACACCTTTTTGGGAAAATTTGGTGAAGATTCGTCAAACGGTGCCAATGATAAAGGAAAGTCAAAAAAACACTTTTTCTATTGAAACATGGTCCTAACTATAACTATATGTATCCAAATGTATATGTCCCGATCCTTTTCACAGACAATTTTCTTGTCCCCCTCCTCTGTTGGTTGATAATGTGCCTGAGTACGAGGTCCAGGAAATCTGTGACTCCCGGTTTTTTCATGGGCGCCTCCAATATCTTATTCATTGGAAAGGTTACCCTATGAGTGAGTGCTCCTGGGAGGATGCCCCTTCAGTTCATGCTCCTATTTTGGTCCGTCGCTTTTATCGACTCTTCCCTCACAAACCTGGGGCCTCGGGGGGGGGACATACTGTCACGCCGCGGGCCCGGCCACAGGCTCGGGGTGCCGCGGCGCGGCATGCTTTACATGCCGCGGCGTGTGTGAGAGCCGCGGAAGAAGCCGCGGCTTGCACACACGCCGCGGGGAAGCCGCGGTTTGCGCTCAGGCCGCGGGGAAAGCCGCGGTCTGTGCTCAAACCGCGGAAACCGCCTTAGGTCGAATCAGGGGTTGCGGCACTCGCCGCGCCCCCTTCTTTCTGTTCTGCCGCAAAGGCAGACGCGGCAGGCCTTGAGACCCCGAGTGGGTTTCGGGTCTGACCGCGCTTAGCGCAATTAGTGCGCTTTTCATTTCAGCCCACATAAGATTTAATCTACTCACCACTTACCTAGGTTTAGAGGCAAAAGCCGAACATTGGCACACGTGGTGTTTTTATGCCCGCCTTTTTCCTTCCCAGCATGCTGTCCACTTCCTTTCTTCCCAGCATGCATTATTTCTATTTGTTTGAACACGTGTACTTTATTCACTACGATGTCCTTTTTCCCAATCCAAGATGGTGGTGTTTCTACTTCCTGTTTCCTACTTCCTGTCTATGGGTATATAAGGGGACTTCAGCTTCTTTCTCATTGCGTTGCAACACTCCTTGGTGGTAGTCACGCTCTGATTGATTTCTTCCTGCGATTCCAGTGTTTCCTGACCTGTCTTTGTTCTCCAGTCTTCCTGATCTTCAGTCCTAACGCCTGGTGTCCTCCTTTTTGTTTCAGGGAGTTCCTGTGGAGGTTTTTTACCCTACTGGGGAACCAGCTATATTACGCAAACCCTTAAAAAAAGAACACCTAAAGAAGGGTTTTTGTTGGACACAAGACGCTGAGTTAGCCTTTCAGGAGTTAAAGAAAGCCTTTATTCAAGCCCCTATCCTACGACACCCAGACACCAGCAAGCAATTCATTGTTGTCGCAGACGCCTCAAAAGGGCCATTGGAGCTGCCTTATTGCAAAGACAAGACGATGATGATTTAGAACACCCTGTATTTTACCTATCACACATTTTATCTGATTCCAAGCGGAATTATTCCATGTTAGAACGTGAATTACTCGCTTTAAAAACCGCGTGCACAGAATGGAGACACTTTTTGATGGGGTCAAAGGAACCTTTTGAAGCCCGGACAGATCACAGAAATCTACAGTGCCTCAGAAACTTTCAGTGTCAAAATAGCCGGCAGGCTCGATGGGCTTTCTTTTTCAGCCAATACGACTTCTATATCACTTACATCCCTGGTTCTCAGAATATCCTGGCAGATGCCTTGTCCCGACGTTATCCTGAGTGCAGCGATTCTACTGTTCAGAACTTATTTGACAACGACAAGATCATTGGGGTAGCACAGACTTTTTTAGACCAAGTCAAGTCCGAATATGCCCACCTAGACGAAGCAGAGCTGAGAAAGTTGCGTCCGCAACTGCATACAGATCATGGCTATTATTATCATGACAAGGCCCTGTTTTTACCCACTAAAGTAGTACAAACTGAAGCTTTACATATGTGCCATGATTCCCCTATCGCAGGTCATCGAGGAATGAAAGCTACCCAAGAACTTTTGCTGCGCTCCTTCTGGTGGCCAACTCTCAAAGCTGATACTGAGACATATGTATCTTCTTGTCCTATATGCGCTCAAGCCAAGACACCCCGTACCAGACCAGTGGGATTACTCCGTCCATTACCAGTTCCCCCCGGCCCATGGCATATCATCTCCACGGATTTTATGTGCGCATTACCTTCCTCAATGGGGAACCACGTAATAATGGTAACCGTGGACTCCTTCACCAAGATGGCTCACTTCACGGCCTTAAGAAAGTTACCAACGGCTAAGGAATTGGGTCAAATCTTACTCAAGAAATCTTTCGGCTTCATGGGTTACCTCAGGTCATTATATCGGATAGGGGTCCTCAATATATCTCCCGATTCTGGAATCAATTTTGTAAGACCTTGGGAATCAAAGTGGCCTTGTCATCCGGGTTCCACCCTCAAACCAACGGACAAACGGAACGACTCAATCAGGGTCTCGAACAGTATTTACATAGTTTCTGCAATGCTACACAAAGTAATTGGGCTACCTTTTTACCGCTTGCAGAATTCTCCTATAACAACTCCCTACACAGTGCCTCGAAGGTCTCTCCGTTCTATGGCTCCTACGGTTTCCATCCCAAGGCTTTTCCGACTCCCCTGAGAGATAACTCCAATCTTCCTGCCATCTCCTCCTATGTTCGACAGCTACGGGGTGTACAACGAGTTATCCATTCCCACCTTGTGGCCACTAAGTTAAGCATGAAAAAGATAGCAGATAGGAGACGTTGTGCGGCTCCTCAATATCAGGTTCATGAAAACTTCTGGCTCTCCTCTAGATTCCTACCTCTCCGACTCACTCAGAACAAATTCAAACCTCGCTTTTATGGTCCCTTCCTAATTCTCAAAAAGATCAACCCAGTGTCTGTGCGCCTTCGCCTGCCCCGGACGTGGAAGATCCACCCTGTATTTCATGTCTCTCAGTTGAAACCTTATTGTCCCGATCCTTTTCACAGACAATTTTCTTGTCCCCCTCCTCTGTTGGTTGATAATGTGCCTGAGTACGAGGTCCAGGAAATCTGTGACTCCCGGTTTTTTCATGGGCGCCTCCAATATCTTATTCATTGGAAAGGTTACCCTATGAGTGAGTGCTCCTGGGAGGATGCCCCTCCAGTTCATGCTCCTATTTTGGTCCGTCGCTTTTATCGACTCTTCCCTCACAAACCTGGGGCCTCGGGGGGGGGACATACTGTCACGCCGCGGCCCCGGCCGCAGGCTCGGGGTGCCGCGGCGCGGCATGCTTTACATGCCGCGGCGTGTGTGATGGCCGCGGAAGAAGCCGCGGCTTGCACACACGCCGCGGGGAAGCCGCGGTTTGCGCTCAGGCCACGGGGAAAGCCGCGGTCTGTGCTCAAACCGCGGAAACCGCCTTAGGTCGAATCAGGGGTCGCGGCACTCGCCGCGCCCCCTTCTTTCTGTTCTGCCGCAAAGGCAGACGCGGCAGGCCTTGAGACCCCGAGTGGGTTTCGGGTCTGACCGCGCTTAGCGCAATTAGTGCGCTTTTCATTTCAGCCCACATAAGATTTAATCTACTCACCACTTACCTAGGTTTAGAGGCAAAAGCCGAACATTGGCACACGTGGTGTTTTTATGCCTGCCTTTTTTCTTCCCAGCATGCTGTCCACTTCCTTTCTTCCCAGCATGCATTATTTCTATTTGTTTGAACACGTGTACTTTATTCACTACGATGTCCTTTTTCCCAATCCAAGATGGTGGTGTTTCTACTTCCTGTTTCCTACTTCCTGTCTATGGGTATATAAGGGGACTTTAGCTTCTTTCTCATTGCGTTGCAACACTCCTTGGTGGTAGTCACGCTCTGATTGATTTCTTCCTGCGATTCCAGTGTTTCCTGACCTGTCTTTGTTCTCCAGTCTTCCTGATCTTCAGTCCTAACGCCTGGTGTCCTCCTTTTTGTTTCAGGGAGTTCCTGTGGAGGTTTTTTACCCTACTGGGGTTTTTCCTCTGGGACTCCTTCTGGAGGGCACGGACTGTAGTGGTTTGCTCTTACCAAACAGCACCGTGGCTACCGGAAGGGGTCGCCCCTACCTCGGCCAGAGCAGAACCTGCCAGAACCGGGGCTGTTCCCCTACGCCTCTCAGCTTCGACGGTAAGCCCATTGAAAACCGTGACACGTCTTGCTTCAAACAATCGCGATCCGTCAAGAAACAACAAAAGTCCCAGTCACCATGGCTTGGTAACGCGAGTTTTTATTGGCACACAAAAATACTCAACGTGTTTGAGAAAATAACTTTCCTTGTTCACGAGTACCGAACATAATGATAGTTTCCATTTATAACCCTTTTCCGTGAAAAACTCCAACTGACACAAAGAACAGACAACATAATCTTCTATATCCAGCCGGACTGTAATAACAGCAGCCATCTTGCAATGGTTTAGATTTAAACAATAATGATGGCAGCAATGGCAATTAAAAAAGGCTACACAACATTCCAAACCCTCTTGATCCATATTGTAATCATTGCAGCTACGTTACAAAGATTGAATAATCCCTGATGCACATTTTTCTTACTCCAGCTTCTCCAAGAGCCGCACCATCATGTGTACTTAAAAAAATCCAAGTCTCCTGACTAAGACCCGCTTTTCTTAACATCTGATCTCCACCAGATTCTGTAATTTTTGCGGCTGCAAGCAAAACACATCCGGTGGCAGAATCGTCAACAGTTCCTCTGGATAAATATATCCACCAAATGGGCTCTTTAGGCAAATAGATGTGTGGTACACCTGCACCCTTTTTGTGGGCGGTACCTCTGCAATATTGGAAGATATGACAGGTCACTTTGGGACTTTCTGTCAAGGTTCATGGGCAAATTGCCGAAAGAGGACAGACAGAATTTTGAGGAAATCCTTTATGAAGGCTGACTGGTTACAAACCAAGTAATTAGCTCCCGGTTATTGTCGGATTTGTTCTCAGCGCTCTGTTTGGCTTTGGCTTACAGGCCTAAAACCGGAGGCCCAACAAAGAATATTGACCATTCCATTTACAGGAAATTCGCTATTCAGCACTCATACGGATGATGATATGGGCAAGATGAAATCTGAGTTAAATACACTTAAGTCGGTCATCCTAGAAAAAGGAAAGTAATTCCGACGCAAGTTCAGGCCTTATGATCGGCGACCTTACCATCAGAGGGTCCAAATCCCTCACTGGCTACCACAACAACAGCAAGCCAGATCACATTACCACCCAGGCCATCGAGCTCGAGGAAAAGGCCCCTCTCATCCATCAGCATCCTCTTCCAAAACACCTGCGAAACAATGAGCTCTCACTTCACCTTTCTCCATTCCCCACTCCGGTGGGGAGAAGTATTGTCAAACACCTGGAAGAGTGATGCAAGATAATAGACAATAAGTGGGTCTTGAATATTGTTCAAAATTGTTACTCACTTAAGTTCAAGTCCCGTTCCCTGCCTTTCCACCAAACAAATCATCAAAAAGCCTTGTTGCAAAACGAAGTAAACATTCTACTCCAAAAGGAAGCCATAGAAAAGGTTCGATCCTCTCAAAAAGGGTAGAGAATCTACTCTTGTTAATTCCTGGTAAGTAAAAAAGGCCCAAATTGTGAATAGAGACCCATCTTGGACTTGAGACTTCTCAAAAAGTTTATACGCAAAGAGAAGTTCAGGATGTTAGCCCTTCACCAGATCTACCCCCAACTCCATTGGGGAACTGGATGTATGCTATCAACCTTCAAGATGCCTACTTCCACATATCAAAAGTCAGTAATCATGGTAAATTTCTCTGATTGAAAGTAGCATCCAAACACTTCCAGTACAAGGTACTGCCCTTCAGGCTCAAGTCAGCACCCGCACATTCTCAAAATGCATGACAGTAGTTGCAGGCCTCTGCAACAATCTCTTGGAAGATCAATGATCTCAATATTCAAACCTCTGGGACGACACATTGATCCTATCAAAACATGCCAAACAGTTGCTCAAGTGGGGGATGAACAGTCAGAACCTTCTGGTAGGAGTCCCCTTTTACTAAGAACTTCCCACACAGACTCTTGTCACAGATGCTTTCCTTCAGTGATGGGGACCTCTGTAGTGCTTTCCTCTTATTTAGTTTCTAAGCACTAACATAACACAACAGAAATGCACTTCTGAGGTCAAAGAAGACTTTTATTGTTATTTTATTCTTCCCCAACCACAATGTTTATGAATGAATGACGAATTAGTAGCTTTCAAGTCCGCGTTAATCAAACAAAATATATCAGTTTGCAATATACACAGCAGGTTATATTTATAAGATATTGAATGCAAAGCAAAACAAATACTTCACCGTGTGGGAACTATTCACAGCTTCATCTTTCTAAGGTCTGCAAGCTGAGGACCCCTGTCAGCCGCGAGAAAGAGAGATTCATCTACCCACACGGGATTGCTGGCAGCCTGCGCCAAGCTCCAGCACGAGGTCCGGCAGATTCGAATCTGACTCTCTGCAGCCTGTTACATTCGTTACAAAGGTGTGCCCCCTCCTCTCAGACCTGGGAAACTGAGCAAGCCTTTTGGAGACTGGCCAGGTCTCCAAGACTACTCCTGTTCCCAAGCTCAAGGGAAGAGAAACGACGCCCATGTACTCTCTCTTATCAGGTCTAGTCTACTGTGAGAGCAAAACATCTTGGTTCTCTGGTGCAAAAACACAGCTTGGAAAAATACAGAACTCCACGTTAAAGGCAATGGGCAGCTAACCTAAATATCAAATGCAAAGTCATGTTAAAGGCAATAGGCAGCTAACCTAAATATCAAATGCAATGTCTAGTGTCATGTCAAAGCCAATAGGCATCTAAGCTGAATACAAAATACAATGTCTTATATCATGTCAAAGCCCATAGGCAGCTGAGCTGAATACAAAATGCAATGTATAATATCATGTCAAAGCCCATAGGCAGCTGAGCTGAATACAAAATGTAATATATGATATCATGCCAAAGCCAATAGGCAGAATATCTAATAGCATGTCAAAGTCAATAGGCAGCTAAATTGAATACATCATGTCAAAGTCAATAGGCATGCAATGTCAAAGCCAATAGGCGGCTAGACTGGATACAGCATATCAAAGCCAATAGGCAGAATACAGAATGTAATGGCTAATGCAATGTCAAAGCCCATAGACGGCTAAACTGAATAAAACATACCATGTGCTACTGGTGAACATTGAGCAACTAATATGCGCAGTGGTGAAACACAAAGTCATTGGTCAAAACAAACTTTATCAAATGGCAGGACATTCCGCCCTTTGACCAATGAATTTTTGTTTCACATATCTCATATTTCAAAAAAAAAAAAAAACATCAGCACAAAAAAAAAACATTATGATCAAAGCAATCCCTGTAAAGCAATAGAAGTGAAATAACACATTGATTTCATGACCTTTTCACATCAGATACATCTACATAGAAAAGACTGGGCAATTTTTTTTTTTTTTTTTTTTCTGAATGAGTTTCTAATTCAACAGTGTTAGCAATTTGATGTGGCATGAGTTCTGCTCATGTAAAGGTGCACGGTCCACCTGAAAGGTTTTCTGGAAGGTAAGCAAAAGTCAGAGTTCCATACGAGAGGGGAAAAAAAAAAAAACACAGCAAACAAGTTGAACTTGAACTGAAGGCGCAGTTTGCGCAAAATGGATCCATGGTGCTGGCACTTTACTCAGCCAGGTTCAGGTTGGGGATTCGGTCCCTTCCCCGACCCCACACGCACACACCGGAAGGGGGACCACACAGCGCACTCAGGGACAGTGGCGAAACGTGGTAGGATCTGCTAAAGAAACAAGTATGACTTTTCTTGCAAATAACATTTTTCATTTAAACTGCACCCTTTCTCTTTCTTTCCCTGTTTTATTATCAGGACGTTTTTGGGGCCCTTTGTTATATTTTCTGCAGGTTCTGGAGGGTCACTTGGGGCGTCAGCCCACACATCAGCACTGAGGTTTTTATCTGCTGCGCCACAGCTTCCTTTTTCTTGCACTGTCAGAAGGGCTGGGGCAGACTCATTCTTTACCAAACCTCCATTCACTGCATTTTTGCCAAGTTGGGCCATTCTGTCTCCAATTTGTATGAATGAATCAGATTCTTTTCTAGGTATCAGCATAATTTCGATTTTTCCTTGGTAATTTGCAGCAATCACTCTCCCTAAAACCTGATCACTTTGCCATTTCTGTCCTGGTAACTTTCCTCTCCCCAACTGCTCTGTGACTGCTTGCATGACAGATTGCTTTTGTGCGTGCTGCACAGTTTTTATCAAATCTAGGGGAATGTGCATCTCTCTCATCTCTGCCCACCTGTAAGTGGCCTTTTCACATTTCTGGGGCACCCACATAGCCATCCCCACTAAGGCAGAATTCTGGGTGAACACTTCTCTCTCTGCATTTTTCTCATTAACATCTGCAAGGTAATTGAACCAGTTAGGTGCTAAAACATTATCAAAGAACCAAAAATCAGCATAAAAATGACACATCTCACGTAGCTCTTGCTTTAAAATCTGACACACATTATACAACGCTGTTCCTTCTACTGTGCCAGAAAGCAACATTTCAGTCAATGAATCATTAGTAAAACAAACATGCTTTTTATCTTCAGTGGACACGAATTCAAATGGTGCACACAACTTCATTGGTAATTCTTTTATCTGTGGTACTCTAGCCCTGTCTTGCAAGTACCAGATCCATTGTATGATTCTAGCTAGGGGCACTATTTTCTTTCCTTGCTCATGATTTAAATGTACATAAGTATTTCCTTCTTGCACTGCGCAGAAACCTAAAGTCCTCATTATTTCATTTGCCAAATCACACGCGCGCAGCTGCATATTATTTTTCACAGTGACCATATACAAAAGTGTTTGGATTTCTCTCAAATGAGGGCTATTCTTTTTCCAAAAATCAAACAAGCTAATGAAACTCGGGGTGTCTTGCTCTAAAATCCTTCGTTTGCAACGGTAACTCGTAAATCACATTCTGAGCTCTCTCGTCCGTGTTATCAGTTAAGGAATGCACTTTGGCTGCCAAAAACCCTGGCTCAGTGCAGCTCGGAGCTGTCTTAACCCCCTCATTACTGGAATGGGACAAGAAAGATTCTTCATTTTTATAACTTTCAGCATTATTTTGAATTATCGTATCCTGGCTAATTTGCTCACATAAATTCCTATTTTCATGTTTCAACTTCCTACATTTCTCCTGCATTTCTCTGTAAGCAGATAAAGGTATCCAGACCTTTCTGTCATCATTACTTCCAAAAGACACGTTTTCTACATATATACAACGGGAATTATTTCTCAAAACAACATCAGGCATTTTAGCTACACATGCATTTTCTTCTGTAATTCCCCAAACAGAAAACAATTCACAGTTTTTCTTAGCACCATCAGGCAGTTCAACAACACATGTATTCTCAGACATGGTCTGCCGTGCTACTGTAATTCTCCAAACAGAAAACAATTTCTGTAATTCTCCAAACAACAAAAAACAATTACACTTTTAAAGTGTGCACTTAGAAATCTACTAACTCGTCAAACCCCTTCTTAATCACCTCTTAATGACCGACCCCACGACTCCAGGTACCAATTGTAGTGCTTTCCTCTTATTTAGTTTCTAAGCACTAACATAACACAACAGAAATGCACTTCTGAGGTCAAAGAAGACTTTTATTGTTATTTTATTCTTCCCCAACCACAATGTTTATGAATGAATGACGAATTAGTAGCTTTCAAGTCCGCGTTAATCAAACAAAATATATCAGTTTGCAATATACACAGCAGGTTATATTTATAAGATATTGAATGCAAAGCAAAACAAATACTTCACCGTGTGGGAACTATTCACAGCTTCATCTTTCTAAGGTCTGCAAGCTGAGGACCCCTGTCAGCCGCGAGAAAGAGAGATTCATCTACCCACACGGGATTGCTGGCAGCCTGCGCCAAGCTCCAGCACGAGGTCCGGCAGATTCGAATCTGACTCTCTGCAGCCTGTTACATTCGTTACAAAGGTGTGCCCCCTCCTCTCAGACCTGGGAAACTGAGCAAGCCTTTTGGAGACTGGCCAGGTCTCCAAGACTACTCCTGTTCCCAAGCTCAAGGGAAGAGAAACGACGCCCATGTACTCTCTCTTATCAGGTCTAGTCTACTGTGAGAGCAAAACATCTTGGTTCTCTGGTGCAAAAACACAGCTTGGAAAAATACAGAACTCCACGTTAAAGGCAATGGGCAGCTAACCTAAATATCAAATGCAATGTCATGTTAAAGGCAATAGGCAGCTAACCTAAATATCAAATGCAATGTCTAGTGTCATGTCAAAGCCAATAGGCATCTAAGCTGAATACAAAATACAATGTCTTATATCATGTCAAAGCCTATAGGCAGCTGAGCTGAATACAAAATGCAATGTATAATATCATGTCAAAGCCCATAGGCAGCTGAGCTGAATACAAAATGTAATATATGATATCATGCCAAAGCCAATAGGCAGAATATCTAATAGCATGTCAAAGTCAATAGGCAGCTAAATTGAATACATCATGTCAAAGTCAATAGGCATGCAATGTCAAAGCCAATAGGCGGCTAGACTGGATACAGCATATCAAAGCCAATAGGCAGAATACAGAATGTAATGGCTAATGCAATGTCAAAGCCCATAGACGGCTAAACTGAATAAAACATACCATGTGCTACTGGTGAACATTGAGCAACTAATATGCGCAGTGGTGAAACACAAAGTCATTGGTCAAAACAAACTTTATCAAATGGCAGGACAACCTCACAAAGCAACCCTACAAATTCAAGGCTTGTGGTCAGACAAGGAGCAGCTGTAACACATAAATATGCTGCAACTCAGAGCTGTCCATCTAGACCTGAAGTCATTTTATCCAGCTATCAAGACAAAGGGAGTCATTACAACCCTGGTGGTAGGCGGAGAACTGGCGGTAAGACCGCCAACAGGCTGGCGGTCTTACTCTGTGGAATTATGACCATGGCGGCTACTGCCATGGTCATCCGCTGGTTCTCCGTTCCGCCCGCCGGGGTGGAGACCTGGGTCTCCAGCCCGGCGGCCATCACTATACCGCCGGCGGTATTTGGACCCGGCTTACCGCCGTGGATTTCCAGCGGTTTGAACCGCCATGAAATCCATGGCAGTAAGCACTGTCAGTGCCAGGG
The DNA here is from genome assembly GCF_031143425.1 of Pleurodeles waltl. Taxonomy (NCBI): domain Eukaryota; kingdom Metazoa; phylum Chordata; class Amphibia; order Caudata; family Salamandridae; genus Pleurodeles; species Pleurodeles waltl. The sequence continues at coordinate 809,849,425 of NC_090442.1, read as the reverse complement.
AATTCCTTCCCTGGCACTGATAGGGGTCTTCCCCACCTCCACCCCAACTCCCCCCCACCACCCTTGCCCCCCCCCCAAAGGTGGCAAGGCCCACCTCCCCACCCCGATCCCCAACATCACTTCACCCATACCCACACGACACGCACGCAGGCACCACCTACATACTTACACGCACACACGCCTACATACATGCCTACATTCACACACACAGTCATACACGCACACCCACATTCAAACATACACGCACACATCCATACAGACATACCCACAGACATACACGCACTCATTCCCATACACACAACCCCCCACAGGCATACATGTACTCACACACCCCCTCTACATACACACACGCACACCCCCATGCACCCACACAACACACAACACCCCCCATCCCCCTCCCCTCACGGACGATCGACTTACCTGGTCCGACGATCCTCCGGGAGGGGACGAGAGCCATGGGGGCAGCTCCGCCGACACCACACCACCAACAGAACACCGCCACGGCGAATCACAAGATGTGATTCGCTGGGCGGTGTTCTGTTGGCGTGGCGGTGGAGGTGGAGCAACCTCCACTTCCCCACCTCCTGCCAGTATGGCTGTTGGCGGCTCTCTGTCCGCAAAAGGACGGAGAGCTGCCAACGGTCATAATAGGCCAAGCGGCAAACCGCCACCAATGGCGGTCTTCCGCGCGGCGGTCCCTCGACGGTCTTCAAAAAAGACCGCCGAGGTCAAAATGACCCCCAAAGTCTCTCCGCATACAAACAGACAACATAACCGCAATGCATTATCTAAACAAGCAAGGAGGAATTCACTCCCGTCCTCTATTGCTGAAAGCACAAGCCATCTGGAAGTGGCTACTGCCCAGGGGTCTAACAATCTCGGCCATTTACCTTCCAGGGGCACAAAATACCCCAGCAGACTCTCTAAGTTGTAATTTCACAGAAATTCACAACTGTATTCTAAACGAGGACATCACGCAAGATATCTTTAGAGAATGGGGGCAACCACAAATCGACCTGTTTGCGGATGAAAACAACAAAAAATGCTCAAACTTCGCATCCCGGTTATACCGACCAGGCACAAAGGGTAATGTTTTTTTGATAGAATTGTCCAAGGCATTTCTTTATGCCTGTCCACCTATTCCATTGATCCCAGTAGACCTCAACAAACTATACAGAGTCAGGACCAAAATTATCCTGATAGCCCCAGAATGGCCCCACTAGTGGCGGTACCCGGATCTCCTATACCTGTCGGAAACACCACACAAGAGTCTGCCGTGCAGACCGGATCACATTTCCAAGTTCGGAGGGAAGATCGTCTATCCCAACCTTCCCTCGCTGCACTTGACGGCATGGCTCCTGAATTCCTCTAGCATGGACATTTAAATTTCTTACAGGAGTGCAGAACATGCTCAGAGAGTCCAGAACAGGCGATCTTTCACTATTAATGGAAAAGATTTTACATGTGGTGTTTTCAGAATAGTTTCCATCCCATCCTAGGTCAGAAAGAAGTAATATTACATTATCTTCTTCATTTAGCGAAATATGGGATACAATTTTCCTTTATTATGTACATGTAGCAGTGATTACTGCTTACAGAAAATCCCCTACTCAGAGATCATTCTTCCAAATGCCTGTCATAAAGGATTTTTTAGAAGCTCTGAAAAAGGTGTTTCCACCCATCCTCAACCCTTCTCCTTGGGAATTGAAAAACCTATGGGTCCACCTTTTGAACCACTACACAAAGCATCCTTGTAGTGCCTGACCTGAAATGCTGGTTTCCTGGTAGGCACAACTTCGGCACGCAGAATAAGTGAGACTCAAGCTCTCTGTGCCGAAGAGCCTTACACTGTATTCCATGCCAACAGGGTGGTGATGAGAACTCATCCAAGTTTTCTTCCCACGGTTGTCTCTCATTTCCACATTAACTAGATAATTTTGCTTCCCACATTTTACGCTTGTGTAGAGGGATTAGCGAAAAGAGTGTTACAATCTTTAGATCTTAAGAAAGTATTGAAGTTCTGTCTGGACAAGACCAAAACTAACAGACAATCTCAGCGTCTGTTTGTTAACTATGGCCTTATGGGCATAGGCGTTTCTGCATCTAAACAGACCATTTCTAGTTGGATTGTTTCTTGTATTCTGTTGACCTACCAGTTAGCCAACAAGCTGTTACCTACCAGGCCCAAAGTCCACTCTACACTGGGCAAGGTGGCAACAGCTGCCCTACGAAAGAATGCTCCCATCTCTGAAATCTGCAAATCTGCTACTGGGAGATTGGTACATACTTTTGTCGCGTGGGTTCTCATTATCCTAAATGAGACTACTGGATTTCTAGGTAGCAGGATCGTTCCCGGTGTGGGGGACTGAGTCTTACCCACTTGGAAGGACCTCTGTCACCCTAAATCCGGTTTTGCTCCGGCTAACTAGCAGTGCCTCATCTCTCCCAAGGGGAAGAGATGATTGGGCAGCCGAGCGCATGACATCTTTGGAACTTCTCAGGGAAGTCGTGGTCACTCAGATCCAAACCACCTCTCTCATTTACAGTATGATCTCATATACAAATGACAAAGGCAGTTTAAGTTTTATAGATTGTTTTAATAAAACGATGGATTTTAGATATTAAGGCGTGAGCCGCAATAACCAGAACCATACAACACAGTAGGATTGAAATAGTCACGAGGAGAGTGAAACATAAGAATAACGCTATCATGGTGTTAATAAATTCTACTCTCCCTCAGTTAGTTCCATTTCGAGCACAGCATGTTAAGCTTCTAACTTGCCTTTTAGATTCCCTGGGAAGCCATCAACCCTCATACCTGAGCATAGGGCTGTGATCTGGTTCAGCATCTGCGACGAGGCAGTCAGCGTCTAGTTGTGGTTCCCTAGTCGGAATCTCCCTCTTCCGTGTATTAGGATAAGGAAGTGTTTTTATAACTAACATGTCAGTGTGATCACAAAATGTCCTTACGCAAGAATGCCAAAGACTAAACTCCTACCACGTCTATCGGCAATGTACCAGACTGTATCCTTGACTGACGCACAGAGTGAACAAGAATGTGTTATTGAAAACTTCAGTGCTGAAGTAGGCTAAACAGTGTGATATAAAAAATAAAACAAGACTGTAGAACTGGCTATTTGAAAAATAACAGTATGAAGCTGAATAACAAGCATTTAGAGCAAAGTGTACAGAGGCTCTACGTTGCGAGCAAAGGAATAAAAGACATCCAGGGCAAAGTGCACAAAGGCCTAACGCCTGAAGCTAACGCGCAAAGGATACATAAAACTGACCACACTACACCCTCCCCTTGTCGGTAGCAAGTGGTTCTAATCAAACCGAAACTAAAATATGCCCTAGATATAAAAACATAAAAAATATATATTTTGACATGTCCAGAGGACATCAAAGCATAAAACAAATCTTAAATTTGCAAGCATGTGACGGAAAGCCAAATCGTTATAATGTCAATTTTGTTTTTTCTTAAATAAAAATCCAATTTCAAATGGAAGCCACGGAAAGCAGGAGATCCTCCACTTCGACAGATGTCAACACTGGAAAATCCACGCCAAATACTATCATGGAGCAGGTGTGTTCCAAAACCCCAGAACCATCCAAGGCGGCACCCCGTGCAGGGCCTATGAATGAGACAATACCATCTTCCTCCAGGAAGGGAATCTCATAAACTGCCTCACGAAGCAAACGCAACCGCAGTGCACAAGTCTGGAAATGAGCCCTAATCGGGAACATCAACAGATCAGCACCAACCACTGGGGGGCGCTGTAGTGAGAGACAGAGAGCCAGTGCCTGTTCAAACGAGCACCAAAGGCACCGAAACACGGGTTGCACACAATCCAAAACCGGTCGGAATGACAGAGACCAGTCACACTCCAACTGTCCCAGGAGTGTTGCTCCAAAATGCTGCATCATGCGTTCACGACACAGCTGCGCTGACGGGAGCGCCAATATTGGATCTCGTTGTGGTGGGACAGCCATTGCGAAAGAACAACAGCTTAACACCAGTCAATAAAGCCAAAGTTATCGGAAATCCCCCAAAATTGCTTCCGAAAATAGAATGAATAGCCGAAGGTATCAAACCGAATATGGAAGAGAAGGTATGAGCAAACCCAACACCAACGGCTTTGAAAAAATGTGCAATTCCAGCAGTGCTGGACGCATTAAATATACGTCCCACGAGTTCACCAAAGTGGCTCAGAAAGTTAGTATTTAATAGGGACTGTATTTCTGCCGATGACCTCGCCACCTGAAGTGCGTAAGTCTTGCTTGCAGATGTAAGGGCCACATGCTTTTGAAACAATAGAGCCTTCAGTCGACTCAACTTGTCGAAATTCACCTTGGAAGTAGCAATGTGAGGCCAGATGTCAGCTACCTCCCTAAATTGAGTGGGGGGAAACAACACATTCCCACAGCACGTAACGGCCTTGGTGACAACGACCACGTAAACTATTCCGGCATGCATGCCACAACAGGCTTCACTGTTAAGAAGGACGTAGCTGCCGTTTGAAAGCACCTGGAAAGTGTTTTTAATCACGGGGACTGGAACTCCCTTCAGATAGCAAGCCAAGTTCGCAACCGAGGCATTACTCGCCCCATGCAAAGACAGCTGCTTATAAACCATCGAATGGCTGACAGAAGTTTCGCATTCACTACAGATAAGAAAAACCTCCCTCATACCATTAAGACATCTGTATAAAAAGGGAAGCTCCGACACCTCATGTATGTAACTGTCTCCCAATTTCTCATATCTGCCCACCGGAATATGCTTTAAACAAGAAGTGAATTGCAGAGTGGAAATAGGCAAATTTATAACTCTGTGTATCAACCACTCAGCTGACGGAATCTCAGCCACAGTAAAAGGCAACTTCTCCAATTTTTCAATGTTCAACATAACATACGTCGCTTCCTTTTTAGCCATTAGCTGTTGTTGACGTGTCAAATTAAAGGAAAAAAATATCTCCCTGGCTCGGATGTGCTGCTACGGAACGCGACCAGCCTTCAATGTCTGTAAAGTCCAACCCAACTGCATAATGGACCGCGTTTGACTCTGCCCATGATATAAAGAAGACATATCTGATCTAATAATGTCTATAGCAGAGGAAACAATGTTATCAATCGTATATACATGGTCAGACAGGGTATGCAATCCATTATCTACAACAGACCATGCTTGTTTCAAATTCTCTTGATCTATCTGCCTCAACCGGGCTGCCGCCTCCTGTTGTGAAAGTTTCCATATCTCATTGTACACTTCATACAAAAAACGTTTTTTCTGGGGCACTCGTGGACCTGACAAAAAATCTTGCAAGTCAGTATTATTAGATAGTAAAGTGAGATGTGTCTTAACTGCATCCAGCGTGGATGACTTCAACCATTGTTGACAAAGTTTCCCACGCTATATGTAGTAATGACATCAGCATGTTTTGGTGATATATAGCGAGGGTCTGCCCTACTAGTCCTGAACCCCCCCAAAGAGGTGACAAAACACTGATGACACCCATTAGTGTCTATGGGCCACAATAACCACCCGCCTGGACGTGTCTATGAAGTGTTAAGTGTACCATTCTGGACCCAGTCTGTAAGCTCACTAAACGTGGCATTAATATATTGCTGCCAATTTTTCATTTTGGAAGGGACAGGTATACTAGGCAAATTCAAATCTCTAATCGTTGCTAAGCCTAAACAGCTAGTCTGATGTACAGTGTCATTTAAGAAAATCATTTGGACAGGAATAATACATGCCCTAAACAATGTGTCCCTACCCTGCATTTGCCAATTTTTCGTGCCCCTAACACTTTTCAAATCAACAGTTTTGGACCAGTATTCATACCCCTAAACCGAAAGTTTGGAAACAAACAAATTTGAATACAGTAATTTAGTATCAGTCAATAACATCTGCTTATTAGCATGCGGAGTAACCTTAAAATAGTAAGACTTAGCACTCTGTTGATGATGCCCAGAAGAATATGCAAATTTATCAGAATAAGTTTTAGAACTCCCCTGCGGAGGAGTCGGGCAATGTTCCCATTGCATATACTCAAATATTGATTTAGGGCTACTAGCTTTATGAATAAAGTGGTGTCCATAATAATTGTAACAAAACATGTCACCATAATTATCTCTAAACTGGTAAGCATCTTCATTTTCAAAGACAGTATAATACTGCAATTCTGTCAACATAGAATCAACTGTCTTCACATCCCAATCATCAGAAACAATGCCTGGTATAACAATATAATTCATTGACAATTTGAGAACATACGGTATCTGAATCCTCTCAGTGGGACCATATATATCAAACATCACTCAATCCCACACAATCCCATCCGGAATTGGTACAGCAGAAATGTTCACAAAGGACAAGTCTCTTCGAACCATATGTGATGAAAAATGCGGTTTCAACACCTTCTCCACGTGCTCAATCTCAGATCGTTCAGGAAGAAAATGACCATGTATTACTAGAAAAAATGTAACAACAAACCCCAGCCATAGGAAAAAAGTCATCACAGTCATGAAAAGCCACAGATAGTTCCAAGGAACTACTGAATATGTGTGTTTGAGCCAACACAGCAGCTTACGTGGACCCAGGGCTGGTGCTGAAGAGGACGAAGAGTCCGACACGGTATCATCATTGGCATGAAAGCAGCCGGAGGCAAAAGGTGCAACCGTAAACAAAGGAGCAGTTCGTGGCTCTTGCCGTGGTACGCTGTAGATAACACCTTCAGTAACATCAGTAGTACTCACAGCAACTTGATCAAAAGATTCCAAATTATTCGCCGTTAGTGGAACAATCGCAAGAACAGATTCCACCCTCCCCATGCTCGGAGAGGAAATAGCATTGGTGCAAATCACCTGCAGCGGAACATCTTCCCCAGTAGTGAGAGGGATTCGGGAACTACTGGGCGTTCCTCTTGGTCTGCTGTGCAGAATCGGCCACATGTTGTAACTTGACATTGTCAATGGAAACAAAACGATTACCTTTGGCCCCTTGCAGCGGTGGCAAAATCACAGTTCTTGTGCCGTGGATCCCTAGCACAGGGACTGGCACTCGATATGAAGGGCAAAATAATTTTTTCACTGCGACCTTTTCACGCACAAGATCCCCAATTCTGGGAATCCAACCAGTAGGCATTACTGGTACATCCTTAATTCCTGTGGAGGCAGCACTGGCAGAAGAGTTATCTTCACGGAATTGCTGTAAATCCTGCAAAACAGTGACACAATCATTTATGTCAAAGGGCGTATCTGCCGTCTCCACACCAGGACCATCTAGATCAGCAAAATACATTTGTGTTCCAAACAGGCACTCATATGAAGTACGACCCCCCAGGGACCTTCTATGCAAGTTATTAAGTGCTCTCTGTACTCCATACAGGTGGGCTAGCCAACTACGACCCGTACCTATAACTCTTGCCGTTAAGGATTGCTTTAAATCGCGATTTAAACGCTCCACAACAGAATTTCCCTCGGGATGAAATGGAGACGAGAACTGAAGCTGGACCCCCAATGAAGCCATGGTTTCCCTGAATGCCTTAGAGGCAAATGCAGGGCCCTGGTCCAAATGAAAAGCCGCAACTGCATATGTATTGACAAAGATGCGCAAATCTTTAACAGTTCGAGCGTCAGCCGAGCGCTGTGGCCAGACCCACACAAATCTGGAGCATGAATCTACAGCTACCAATATATATTTGTATGCACTATCTGGTGTCAGCGGACCACAATGATCCAAGTACACACACTGTAAAGGTTTATTCGATATTAGAAGGGGCGTCTGCTGTGGGCGTCTAGCCGTGGAAACTTTAATTTGTTGACAGATGTCACAACAAAGGACATACTGCTTTGTCTCCTTATAGAGACCAGGCCACCAATAACGAGCCTGTAAGAGTGAAATTGTGGCAGCCACGCCTGCATGTGCAGATGCTGCCCCCTCATGTGCTGCAGTAATTAATAGAGGCCGCTCAATTTTATTGGGCATCTCACGTACACCAACGCCTGGGATTTTAACCTCAGCGTTCAGCATACCACTCATGGAATAGTGATATTTGGAAGGGAATCCTTTAGGATATGGCGTGCCATCAGCCGTAGCCTTTATGGCAGCCAAAATCTCTGTGTCTGGTTTGGAACTCGAACGAGTTACTGCGGCCACAGTGGCAACTGCCACTGCCGATTTCGCGGCTTCATCAGCCAAAGTATTCCCAGCAACGTGCATTCCAACGCGCTGGTGTCCAAGTGTATGCACAACATGGACTTTAGGAAGCGTTTCCTTCAGATCCGCAACCTTCCCCCACAGCAATTTGTGTTTAATGGTGTTACCCTTGGAATCTCTGAACCCATTCAATCGCCAGTAATGCAAATATTCATTGAAAGACTGAACACAGTAATAGGAATCACAAACCAGCAGTGTAAATTGTGCCGGATCCGCATGTTCCAAGGCTAACAACAGAGCTTTCAGCTCAGCCAACTGTGCCGTACAGTCTCCCAAGGTCTGTGTATAAGTATGTTGGGGGCAGAACTTCTCCCCCTCCATCTGGCCTCTCACCACCGCACATGCAGCAGAATACTGTTGTTTAGTCCCAACCGCTGGTTGCGCAGAGCCATCGGTGTACATAACCACCTGATATTGATCAATAGGCAATGTGCCAGCGGGAACTGGGTACTCCATTTCATATTGAAGAAATTCTTGAGTCTTCAGTTTAGGGTCAAATATGTAATCTACATCAGTGGCTGTCAAAGACGTTGCCCATTGTATCCATCGCGGGTGTAAAGCTTTTGAATTAGGAACACTCGCTTTTGTAACAGCCTCTAAGGCTGGAATCGAGGAAATGACAATGATGCGTTGGCCCTGGGCAAGAGGTCGTTCTTTAATCACAGCCATCTGTACAGCAGTGAGAATTTTCTCAGTCTGTGCAAAATGTTGCTCTGCAGCAGAATACAAGTCGGACTTGTATGCTATCGGGACTGTCTCACCCTCATTAAAGGTGACATATGTAAACCCAACGGCCCCAGCTATAACCCTGATGACCAGATGTGTCTTATTGTCCCGTGTGTGTAAATGCTTTACCGCTAAGAGATCAGTTTGCAAATCTCGAAGATTATGTGTATGCTCAATCGTCCAAAATCTACTCGAAAAATTTGGGCGAATCAACTCGTATAATGGCTTTATACGTGTAGCATAATCAGGAATGTAAGTTCTGCCAAAATTTAGAAATCCCAATAACGACTGGAGTTTTCGAATCGTATTAGGAGGTTGCAACTGTGCAAATTTTTCCAAAAAGTGTGGCGCTAAGCTCTTGCCCTCATTCGACAGCTCATATCCCAGGAAAATGACGCTGAGGAAGGCAATTTTTGATTTTTTAAAATTAAATTTGTATTCAATTTCGGCAAATCCCACAACAATGCGGGCTACCCGCCTTAAATGTTGTAGTACCTCGTCATCTGTCAGAAATATATCATCGACATACGACAAAGCTTCAGGGTCCAACTCGTGCAAAATTTCAGTCACACGAGCCGAAAACAGTCCTGGGCTATTCTTATACCCCTTAGGCAAACGACAAAAAAAAATCTGAGAGCCAAACGCACTAAAGCTTGTAAAATCCCTACTTTCGGGCGCTATATTTTGGCAGAAGAAACCATTCGAGATATCTAAAGTTGATTTGTATTTTTTACGCACAATATTATTCATGAGCGCTGCGCTGTGTGAATTTTGTATTGCATATGTGCGTGTATGGCCATTTAAATGTCTGTAATCCACCACTATCCTGTAAGAATGGTCCGGTTTAGCTACAGGAAATAAGGGATTATTCATCGGCGAGACACAGGGTTCAATAACTCCCTGGTACTCCAATTGTGTAAGTATTTTCCTTACCGATGCCCTTGCTTCAAATTTTATAGGATATTGCGGTTGCGGCTGAGGTTCGCCCTTAACTGGAATTACATGATAAGGTGAATCCCTATCCCACCCTACATGATTTCTATGTAAGGCGGGTGCCTGTGCCAGAGCCCATGTATTACTATAGGACTCTACAAGTTCTCCCGGAGCAAGTGGTGAGAACGAAGGTGTAATAACCTCCTCCCCAACTGGACAGTCGCGAACAAAGCCAGGGGGCCAATCCTGTTCGGCCAGCAGAATGTCATACAATTTGACTACACGATCCCAAAAGATGGCGTTTATAGTGCACTCAATGTCCCCTTCTAATTGCAAAGTTACTGTATAAACTCTATCGGGATCAGAGACACGCATATCTGCTGTTTCGACTTGTATGAAGTCATCAGTTGCTTTAACCTCCAGATGCTCTAGAAGATTCCGGCGAACTATTGTGACCTCTGCCGCGCTGTCTAACAGTGCTAACGCCCATGTCTTGTTCTTCAAGAGAACTCTCTTCTTGTGTGGCATGTCTAACTGAGACTGCCGCCACCTTCTTCTTTTTAAACTGTTGTTTTTGTTGGGTCGGTTTCTCTTCTTTCTTGACAGAAACCTCAGTTGAGCGTTGTGATTCCTGTCTCGGTTTCACGTACTCTGTTCTCCGCTCTGACCGCCCACCTCTTTCATTTCTCTTTTCCGATGAGTCCTGAAAGGAACGAGATTGGCATGTATCAGTATATTGATATCTATCAGGCGTCTTCAAATTATCCCTATTTCTGAGATTATGCCTAGTCTGCGGAGTCTCCGGTTGCGGAGACTGTCCCCTCTCTTTCTTAGGTGTTTGCTGTTTTTTCTCCCAGCGCTTTTTAGTACCCTCAGGTTGCTGTTGTTTAGTAGTATCCTTACTATTCTTACCCTGTAACTGTGGTTTTTGCAGTTTAGCCCCTAGGCTATCACGACCGATACTCTAATATGTTTCAGCTATTATTCTCGGCAGCTCCCGCTCCTGATTAAGCTGCGGGACGTCTCGAAGACGCATACGCACCGCTAGTGCCACTGCCTCCCCTTTGAGATTACTCAATATAATAGAAGAAACTGCGAAAAAATTGCCCATCAGCTGCATCCCCAAATCTAAGGCTGGGGCAGCCCCATATTCATCTTGAATTTGTTTTAGCACTTCTGGTAGATTAGCCAATGTCGGTGTACCGTGTGCTGTAGTGTAGAGCGCGGCAAACACCGTGCCCCATGTATTACAATGGTCCACAGTAGGAACCATTCCATACGGTAAACACATCGTCATTATCCTATGTTTATCCAGAGGTCCCGTATGGGGAAATACTGCTTCCAGCGTATTAATTTTTTGTGCCAGCCAAAATGGAGTTTCCTCTCGTTTAGTCGGTACTTTACCCATAACTGAGTGTACAGTGGCCGGATTGATACCCGGAACCACTGCATGTGGTTGCGCCGGAGCAGCACGCGCTGCGTTTGTATTTAGTCTCTGCATTACGAACTGAACTAATCTTCTATATGTAGTCGCTAAGTCTATATATAAACGACGAACTTCCGCCACCGCCAAGTTAGCAACCGCAGGATATGGTGTGTATGTAGCCAATAAAGGCCAGGTAGGACCATCATTACTCAGTGGACCTAACCTAACTTGTGCTACGGTGTGTGGGAGGGCACCATCAAGCCAATTATGGTGTTCTTGATAAGATAAAAGTATCTCTAAGTATGCATATGCCCTGTATTGTCCAGGGACATTCGCAATAGTGTAATCATGAAAAGTGTGCGTTTCCCCATCAACTGCTGGAAATACGACCTAAGAATAAAAAAGCTCTGTTCTATAGGCTGCATGGGCGTCCACCACAAACGTGACCGGACCCCCCTGGTTCGTCAGACCATGTGCTATCAGATGTCCTGTGAGCGGTTGTCGCATATTAAGTGCTAAATTCGCTACTTGAGGATTCGCCATTATAAAAACAGCACTAGGGCAGAGAAGGCACACCAATATCGGGGTTTTCCCTTCAAAGTTCAAGCTTGAACAACCGACCACAAAACAATAGGACGTACCTATATTGTGGCGGCGGAAATCCTCAGCGCCACGGACGTCTCCGTTAACGGAACCGAGGAGTCAATATATATATATGAGACTGAGAGAGTCAACCGGACCCGAAAATTAGAGCCAGACCAATCGTTGGCGGCGCCATGTCGCGTGGGCTCTCATTATCCTAAATGAGACTACTGGATTTCTAGGTAGCAGGATCGTTCCCGGTGTGGGGGACTGAGTCTTACCCACTTGGAAGGACCTCTGTCACCCTAAATCCGGTTTTGCTCCAGCTAACTAGCAGTGCCTCATCTCTCCCAAGGGGAAGAGATGATTGGGCAGCTGAGCGCATGACATCTTTGGAACTTCTCAGGGAAGTCGTGGTCACTCAGATCCAAACCAGCTCTCTCATTTACAGTATGATCTCATATACAAATGACAAAGGCAGTTTAAGTTTTATAGATTGTTTTAATAAAACAACTGCATTTTAGATATTAAGGAGTGAGCCGCAATAACCAGAACCATACAACACAGTAGGATTGAAATAGTCACGAGGAGAGTGAAACATAAGAACAACGCTATCATGGTGTTTATGAATTATACTCTCCCTCAGTTAGTTCTATTTCGACCACAGCATGTTAAGCTTCTAACTTGCCTTTTAGATTCCCTGGGAAGCCATCAACCCTCATACCTGAGCAAAGGCCTGTGATCTGGTTCAGCATCTGCGATGAGGCAGTCAGCGTCTAGTTGTGGTTCCCTAGTCGGAATCTCCCTCTTCCGTGTATTAGGACAAGGAAGTGTTTTTATAACTAACATGTCAGTGTGATCACAAAATGTCCTTACGCAAGAATGCCAAAGACTAAACTCCTACCACGTCTATCAGCAATGTACCAGACTGTATCCTTGACTGAAGCACAGAGTGAACAAGAATCTGTTATTGAAAACTTCAGTGCTGAATTAGGCTAAACAGTGTGATATAAAAAATAAAACAAGACCGTAGAACTGGCTATTTGAAAAATAACAGTACGAATCTGAATAACAAGCATTTAGAGCAAAGTGTACAGAGGCTCTACGTTGCGAGCAAAGGAATAAAAGACATCCAGGGCAAAGTGCACAAAGGCCTAAGGCCTGAAGCTAACACGCAAAGGATACATAAAACTGACCACACTACACTTTCACAAGGCATTACTGTCTAGATTCAGATACTAAGACAGACACCCAAGTAGGACAGACCTCCTTAAGAAATCTATTTCAATAAAAATGATATTTGGTTGTGCTTCCTTTTGATTCGTCCGAAGGGATAGGGGATGGGCTTGCTACTCTATCCAGTGCTTATGAGTATTGGTGAGGATCCCGTGGAAGAGAACGACATGTTACCTACCTGTAATCCTAGTTCTTTACCAGTGAAATCCCCATGAAAGTCATAAGCAACCCGCCCACCTCCCCGGATGAGTCTTAGATGCAGCACTTTATCCCTGTCTGTATTTTCCTCTTTAGGTCACCCTAAAAAATGACCTAACTGTCACTTAACAGTCACCTTTGGGGCATGATGATATACAGGAGAACCTGGAGTTCTTAAAGGCACAGTGTTAGTATTCTAGTGCTATGCTTTTAATGCAGCCTATTGGCTAACAGTGTCTGTGCATGTCCTTGCAATTTTCTCTTCAATATAGGCTCTATTTGCATTTTATGCTCTCTCTTTTCTGATTGCAGAAATGCTTGAGTCTGGTGAGATATTTATTAAAGAAAAAACATAATGCAAATTGCACATTTTTAGCCTTTAATATAGGCTGCATAGATGTATATAAATACGTGTGTGTGTGTGTGTGTATATATAAACATGTATGTTAAAATAATTCTAGGTACATTTTTTTATGCTTTACCAGTATGTACTCTGGGGCCCCCGCACATAGGTGGGAATATTCAGTGCTCATGACATTGATGAGTAGTTCGCTGGAAGAGAACTAGGTTTACAGGTAAGTAACTTATCCTTCTTCTCCTTCACTGTGTAGCTGTGCTTTCTCTAAGTGTCTTCCTGTCCATGACATTGCCCTTACCTTGAGAACAGGCGTCCGTCCTTGTCAAAGGAGTGCTGCTTATTTAGACAGGTGGCGGGTGTGTGTTATTGGACAATTTTAAGCCCGGACGCAACTTAATATGTTCCCCTGCATTGGCACTTAAGCTGATTAATTTTTATGTCTCTAACCTCTTTCCAGCATTATATGTGCATCTCTTTAAAACCGCTAGGGTGTCTAGCTATCAGATCAGTTTCTGTATCACTCTCCCCTGCTAAAGATCACACAAAGTCTTCGACCTGGGGACCTGTCTAAAATTACATGGGGATAACAGGCCCTCCTATTGGTGCAGCTTGGTATAGCGGAGTTCTCCCCAAGTGCCCCGGGCTTTTGTCCATACAAGAGCCCTCTCACCTTGTGTCCAGGTTACTGCTCTTCTCAATGTGCTGTGCCTCTTTTCTTGGCTGTGTATGCACCTTCACCCAACGGCTAGCCTCAAAATTTCCACTCAATTACAGTCATTCACTTTGAATGCTAACTTAACCAATGTTTCAGTTCCTCATTTGGCCTTGTCGGTTGGTGAGCTGCTCCATTCTGTGCAGGTCTGGGTTCCTGGAAAGGCCCTTGAGTCACAGTTTGTCAGTGTGCTGTTGTCCTTTTGTTGGTGCAACACTTAGAGCGTTACTTCAGTATCTGTGCTTTCCTGGGCCTTCGCAGGGGTGGAAATCCCCTCAAGCTTTCTTCCAAAGAGATAACATCAAAAGGACTAACAGCTCTATTTTGATGGTGAAAGTTTCAGTGTGATCTGTGAAAAAGCAAAAAAGAGGATTCAAGGGAAAGAGGTCCCATGCATATCTACCCCATAATGTACTTGGTATTTAAATTTTTGTGTGCGTGCTTCTAGACGAAATAAAGCTCTGTATTATTTAGATGAAATTAGAGACTAAGTGTAGGAAGCTGGCTCTGCATATACTAGATCAAAATGAGATGTTGTGTGCACAGAGTCCAGGGGTTCCCCAGAGGCTTACAGGAGGCTAAAGTAGATAATACTAATGCTCTCTTTTGTGGTAGTGTGGTTAAACAGTTAGGCTTATCAGAGGGTAGTGCAAGCATTGTTTGTACACACACAGGCAATAAAGTAAGCACACACTTAATGACTAACTCCAGCCAATGGTTTTTATATAACAAAAATATATTTTGTTACTTTATTTCAAGAACCACAAGATTCAGTTTGCAGGTAAGTAAATTTGTAAGTAAGTATCAAACATATGTATCAACACCACTTTGTTTCAATTTGGCAAGTTATATGGTTTTCAACAAAATAGCAAATATCTGTTTTAAAAGTTGACAGTGCAATTTTCAGAAACAGTTCTAGACGGGAAGAAAAGTTAGTACAGTTTTGAAGTAAGTACAAGACTTACAGTTCCAGTCTCCAGGGGTTACGATGTCCATAGTTGGGGTTGAAATTAATCCCAAACACCCACCACCTGCAACACAGGGCCGGCCGGGTGCACAGGTCAGAGATGATGCATGATTTAAAATAGAGTCCCATAGATACTGGGTGCACTCGGAATTAGGCCTGCTTGCAGGTAAGTACCTGGGTCTTTGGAAGGCAGACCTGAGGTGTTTAGGTGAGCACTGGGGGTGGGCACAAGTCAGCACCAAACACATTCCCTCACCGGCACAGGGGTGGACAGGCGCAGGATGCAACCTTAGCTTCAGACTCCCAGTGCTTCTCAATAGAGGGACCCCAGGGGTCACAAGTAGACTGCAGGCTGGGTCCGGGGGGTCAGTTCCGGAAAACCACAGGCTGGACTGGTGGTCGAATTCCCCAAAGCCAAAGGGCTGCGGGTCCAGTGGTACCTTTAGGCATCAGGAATCTTTATCCTGTTCTCTCGCGATCAAGGGGGTCCTTCGGATTTAGGCTGCTGGCGTAGTTGTGTTGGCCAGGAGGGGTTAATCCAGAGCAGCTCCCTAGGCCAGAATAGCCTGGGGACCTGCTCTGGACTGGTGGGCCACCTAGACATGGGCCTTGGGCGCTGGGTGCAGATTGGGCATGATTCACGGATCCGGGGCAGTTCTGGAGTTCTTTGCTGGATTCTCTTTCTGGACAGGGCCGCTGTCCATGGGAGATCCTGGTCCTCTGGGGTGCAGGCAGTCCTTTGAGGCTCACCAACCAGGTGTTACAGTTCCTACAGGGGGGGAGGTGTGAAGCACCTCCACCCAGTTCAGGCTTTGTTTCTGGCCACATAGGGCTGGCACCCCATGTGGTTAGGAACTCCTCTGGAAGTGGCAAGCTCGCACAGACCGGTCAATCCTGTTTGGATAAAATACATGGGACATCTCTAAGATACCCCCTGGGTGAACTTTTCAATAAATCCAAACCTGGCATCAGTGTGGGTTTCCCAGACTCCAGTGGCGCCATCCTGGAGCTGTGGAGTTCGTAATGACAAACTCCCAGCCCTTGTTCTTTATATGGCCACAATGTCTAAGAATTGACTTAGACACTGTAGGGGCATATTGCTCCTGCAGCTATGCCTGAACCTCTGGCATAGGGCACCCTGCCTTAGGGCTCTAAGGTCTACTAGAGCGTTGACTTACCTATGCCACAGACAGTGGTTTATGGGCAGGGCACCCTGAGAGGAGTTCCATGTTGACTTTGGCCTTCATTACGACTTCGGCGGTCTTTGAAGAAGACCGCCCAAGCCGCGGGGCCACAATACCGCCAGTGCTGGCGGTATTGCGTGTTGCCCTGTTCTGACATTTCCGCTGGGCCAGTGGACAGAAACAGCGTTACCGCCCGCTGGCCCAGCGGAAAAGTCACATCAACATTGAAGCCGGCTCGTAATAGAGCCGGCGGCAATGTTGATGTGCAGTGGGTGCAGCAGCACCCATTTTGCATTTTACTGCCCGTAATTCGGGCAGTAAAATGCGTGATGGGGCTGTGTCTGGGGGCCCCTGAACTGCCCATGCCAAGTGCATGGGCAGTTCAGGGGCCCCCAGGGGCACCCCGAGTCCCGCTTACCGCCAGCCTTTCCATGGCGGTGTTTACCGCCATGGACAGGCTGACAGATAGGGACTCATAATCCCCAGGGCAGCGCTGCATGTAGCACTACCCTGGCGGATTACGACCGCCTGATGGTGGTACTGGTGGTATGACCGTGGCAAATGTGCCACAGTCATAATACGCCTGGTAGACACCGCCAGCCTGTTGGCGGTACTACCGCCGGCCTGGCGGTCCGGGACTGTTGGGGTCATAATGACCCCCTTTGTCTTTTTCTCCCCACCAGCACACACAAGCTGAAATGGCAGTGTGTATGTGCTTGGTGAGGTTTCTCCTAGGGTGGCATAAAACATGCTGCAGCCCTAGGTAACCCCCCCGGTCACAGGGCCCTTGGTACCATGGGTACCTCTTACAAGAGACAACTGTGTGCCAGACCTGTGCCAATTGTGGGAACAATGGTACATTTTTGGGGAAAGAGCACTGGTGCTGGGGCCTGGTTAGCAGGATCCCAGCACACTCTGTCAAGTGAGCATCAATATCAGGCAAAAAGTGGGGAAGTAACGGTGCCAAAAAGGGCACTTTTCTACAGTAAGATTTTAAGGGGTATAATCGCAAGGAGTCTATGAAGGAAGCTACCTTAAGTGCACAAAGGAGATGTTGCCTAACGGCGACCGCTACCTATTTTGTAACCAATGAACTTGTTTTGAGACCAGGAGTTGCCTAAATATCCTTTGATTCTGGACAAATTACTTAGGGTCCTCGACACAGACTACATTTTGTAGTACTAGAAATGTTCTACGAAATGCTATTCACAAACCTGCATGCAGAGGCTCACTTCCTTCTGTTGTACCATGTTTTTTGCAGAACTCTCTGCTCCAATAGGGAAGTCTCTTCACATGCAAGTATACATTTTAATAGTAAATTTAAAGAAAATTGGCAATACTTTTACTATTAAATGGAAGGGGTTTAGGAGTGGGTAAGGTGGGGCTTAAGGGAAGGTAAAGGAGGGGTTTAGGGAGGAAAGTTGGTATAAATTGGGTTGATGGTTGGCTGGGTAGTAAGCCTTGCTCAAGCAGCAACCACAATCCTAGCCAGGGTATATTGGAAAGTGCTTTATTAGTATGTGCAGGTAGGTGCCTACAGCTGATAATACGGTCACAATCAAACATAAGGTGCAGTCAAGGTCTCAATAAATTAATCCTTGCTCAACCCTTGATAGCTTAGCTCACAAGCAGTCATGCTTAACTTACGGGACAGATGTGTAAAGCATTTACTATCAACAAAACAGTAAATAAGAAAGACACAACACACAAAAAAATCCCACACCAGATTTCAAAAGTAGGAAATATGTTTACCTTCAAAATGACCCCAAAACAACAAAAATCCAATGTAGGGATCTGGCAATATAAATGTTTAAATGTTAAGTGTAAAAACTTGCTTTCTAGTGCTTAAAAGCAAAAAGAGTCAACCGCGGACATCTAGTCATGCCTGACTGTGGCAAAGTCGAAGTTTGAGGCCAACCAAGATGAATCCTAAGTTGGTTACACTAAGCGGTAGGCCTTGATCAAAATGTTACCTTAGATTTTTACTTGTCGTTGAGTGGTCTCCTCCTCAGGCCGGCTTGCGATGTGACAACAGTGCCTTGAATCAGTGCGATGCCCCGGTCAAATCCTGGAAGTCTCATTGATGGCAAAGAGCTCTGGAGTTTTAGCTGGACAAATCTGAAATTCAGGCCCTGTTGTAGTTCGATTTCGCTGGTTTGACAGGTTGGTAACCTTATGGAGCTTTTTTCTACAGTTGCTCCAAACTTCTCCAAACTTATGGATCTTCTTCCAGAAGACCATTTTGGGGTCTTGCAGTGTCCACAACTTGGTCCTTGTGAGTTGGGACTACAATTCCCACAATGCACCTGGTCAAATCCTTAAAAGTCCACTGAACACTGGTCAGCTGGGCTCTTCTTGCAGGGCTTGATTCAGAGGACTTTTGGTAGCTCATTTATACCTGTTGCTTACAGCAAGACCACTGCTGAGTCTTTATAAGCAAGTCAAAGTCCTTTTTGTGGTAAAGCCCAGAGTGTGCAGTCCTTTAGGGCACAGTTCTTCTTGGTGCAGACCAGGGGTTCAGCAGGGTAGTCCTTCTACCGATTTCTTCCAGCAGGGATCTGAGTTGCTGAGCAGCTCTTCTATACTTATGCAGGTTTCTGGGTTGGCAACCAGGCAGGCATCCCTAACCATTGGTGTTCAGGGTGCCACTTTCTGTAAAGACCACTTTCTGCAAAGGGTGGTGCATTTCAATCCCAGAAAGCACTGTTTCTTAAAATTTCAAGATGGAGAAAATTGCTCCTGGTGGTGCAGGTCTGCCTAAACAGTACTGGGGACATCCGGTTGCGCCAAACCAGGTAAAGTCAAATGTTCAGTCCGATGGCATTATGGCACGGATCAGCTACAGTAACCCAGTTAGGCCGGCTAAACTAAGGTACCTTGAAGCATGCTTGTGGAGCGTTTTGTGAATCCGCTTTGCAGATGTGTCAAGCAGCCAAGGCGTTGCGTTGGTTCTGAGATAAGGCCCTCTTGCCTTGGTGTCCAGAATCCTGTCGACCTTGCTTGCGATGCCAAGGCCGGTGTGAAGGATGCATTGCACAATTGAGGCTATGCGTCTACTTAAATGAATGTTGAAGCTGCGAAGCGGAGTTTCAACATCGTCATTGAGGATGCCGTCAACAGGAGATTTGAGGAGCTTGCACAGTGGTGATTCTGGTGGCTATGTGTCAAACCCATATGTGGGTTGCTGTCGCAATTCAAGTCTGTTGCAACAGTTCCCATTCATGCAACAGCAGTGAATCATCTGTTTTGTTTGAAGATGCGCCACTCAGCCAAGGAGATGTCGGTTCTGCTCAGGGATGCTTCGCTCTGCAGAGGATGCTTCGGTTCCACTGAGGAAAACCCGAGACCCACCTCCAAGGGTCCAGGAATGGGGTGGCACCACTTGGCAGGATAGACTCAAAGATGGCAAGATGGGGGTGAAAGAAGATGCTCTGCTCACAGTTGAATAAAGGTGCCATCCGAGGTTGGTCTCTGGGGGTTGAGGTAAGTACCGGGAGCCACAAGGCAGCACCAAACTTACACCCTCAGTGGCACACAGGCGGCAGGGTGCAGAGTGCCAACACAACGTCGGGCGCCCAATGTTAACCAATGGAAACAGGGAGTACCCAAAGATGCACTGCTCCCGGGTGAGTAGAGCGGGGTCAAGGGTCGATCTCCTGGAGTTGAGTTAAGTACAAGGGGGAGGGGCCACAAGGCAGCACCAAAGTTACAGCTTCAGCGGCACAGAGCAGCTGGGTGCAAAGGCCCAACACAGCGTTGGGCACCCAATGTTATCTGTTCCAGAAACAGGCTGCAGGTTCTGGCCAGGATGCCGGGCGAAGACAATCCACAGCTGCCCAGGTAAGTAGAGATGCTGGGACAGTAGGGACACCAACTGTCCAGCTGCCCACAGCCCAGGGACTCCAGGTGCAGGGGTTTCTTGGCATCGGAAACATCAGTCAGGGGGAGTCTTCGGATTGAGGCTGCAGGCTCTGCTGTGGATTCTTGCTGGGGTCAGCCCACGGTGGACTCTTCCTCAGATGCTTTGCGGAACCTTCACAGGACCGGTGGGCCACTTGGACTTGGGCAGTTGGCATCAGGTGCAGAGGTAGATCCAGAGGCGGTTCCTCCGGCAGACTTCTTTTTCTTTAATGTTTGTTCCTTTTGGACAGGTCTGTTGTCCATGTGAGATCTTTGTCTTTATCCAAGGAGGCCATCCTCCCAAGGCTTTGGAGGCCACTGGGCTGCAGGATAAGTAACCTTTTGGTACAGGTTCTTCAAGGACTGCAGACAGGCCGGTAGGGCTGGGGCCAAGTCAGTGGGTGTCTTCAATCTTCCCTGCTGGGGTGTCCGGCTCTTCTTAGGTCATCAGGAATCTAAAGTTTTAGTCAGAGGATGCCACCTGAATACTGTAATCTGATAGAGACTTCTAGCTGCAGCTTCCTTACCTTAGAATTCCCTGGCGTCAGCTTCGAATCCTGAGGTTTTTTTTCTGAGCAGGACCCTGCACGCGCGCCGTCGGACGGCGTCATTCGGATCCGCGTGCGTCGACCAGCTCCGCGTGCATCGTCCGTGTCGTTGGAGCCGTCTGTGACTTCACGGTTGTCTATATAGACGCCGTCTCGGCGCACGTACGTCAGTTCTTTTCCTTCCGCGCCGGTTAAGCACAGTTTTGGAAAGAGCTACCCTGCTTCGACGGTTTGTCAACGTTTTTTTGGGCTGTTTGGAGTCATGTCTTCGAGAAAGACAGGATTCAAGCCGTGTGGTGCGTGTCATCGCACCATGTCGGTGACTGATCCGCAGCGAGTTTGGCTCTGGTGCCTGGACAAGGACCACGATTCCACCTCGTGCTCCGATTGTCGGGCCATGGCGCCGAAGGCCTTGAGGGAGAGATCCCTTAAGCTTCTTGCGGCCCGACATTCGTCTTCGGTCGGCGTGATTCCGTGAGTAGGAGGAGGTCGCGGCACCGCTCCCAGAGCCCCAAGTCCTCTTCCTCGCATTCAAGGTCATCGGAAGGTAAGAGGCACAAGAAGAAGAAGAAGTCCAAGCGGACTTCGTCTTCTCCACGCCCGTCGACCGATGAGGCGTCTAGGGAACATCCACGTTCCGAGCGCGGTTCTGCGGAGCCGTCGCCAGGGTCGAATCCGCGTCTTCCCCCCCTTTCTGGGGACCGGATCAACCCCCGCTCAAATAAAAGAATTCTACGAGGCCATGCGTCTCGTCTTTGAGCGGGCTGTACCCTCGGGTGGGTCTTTGGGCCCCGCGGGGTCAGCAGAGGCCCCATCGGATTCGACGCCGGCGGCTTCGGCCTCGGCCCTGTTGGGGACCTCAGGATCCGATAACGGATCTTGACCGGCGCCGGTCTCTCACAGTCGACCTCCTTCGGCACCGGGTCCGACGTCGACGATTCCGCCACCGGTGGCAGCCCCATCCTTATTCCGGAGCCGGAGCGACGTCGTACGACGTCGACTTCGACGGAGCCGATTCGGCCAAGGTCATTGTCTGAGCATTATTTGGAACAGCCAGACGCAGGAGAGGAATGGGAGTGGTCTGAGGACCCTTTAGAATCAGGATTGCAACAGGACTGGTATGAGGATCTAGGGAAGGCCAGTGGACTGGACACATCTCCAGATACTGGTATGCTCTCTCCTCCTAATGTGGCTATGGAGGAGGGGGCTTCTTTCGCTATGGTGGTGCGTAGGGCAGCTGAGGTCTTGGACCTAGATTTGCCTACGGTGCCAGTCAGGACGAATATCCTGACAGAAGTGCTTCAGCCGGGGGTGTCAACATCGGAGCCGTTGTTGCCCTTCAATGAGGCTCTTACAGACGTCCTTCTGGGTACGTGGTCCAAACCCAGCACAGGGGCTCCTGTGAATAGGACGGTCTGCCGCCGCCATAGACCCGCTCCCAGCGACCCTAGTTTCCTGACACAACACCCCACTCCTGAGAGCTTGGTTGTCCAAGCCTCTACTTCCTGTGGTGCCTTCCCTTCCGCTCCCCCGGATAGGGAATCCAAGAGGCTGGATCAGCTTGGGAAGAAGATGTTTTCTTCCTCCAGACTGGCATTGAGGTTTGTAAACACCTCTTGCCTATTGGGACATTATTCCCATGCTTTATGGGATACGGTGGCGCAAGTGCTGCCCCAGGTCCCGGAGGGCGTACCGGACACTCTCACCCAGGCTGTAAAGGATGGGATAGATGCAGCCAAGTTTACAATCCGGTGTGGCTTGGACACGACCGACTCGCTGGGCAGAGCGATTTCATCGTCAGTGGCCCTACGTCGCCACGCCTGGCTACGTTCTACTGGTTTTTCAGGGGATGTCCAGTCCAGCTTGATGGACATGCCCTTTGATGGCTCTCGCCTTTTTGGCGAAAAGGCAGACTCCGCGCTTGAGAGGTTCAAGGATTCTCGAGCCACGGCCAGATCCTTTGGCCTTTCAGCTCCGGCACGACAGCAGTCTGTCTTTCGCCCCTTCCGAGGCTTCGGGAGGGGAGTGGTACCACGCCAGCCACAGTTTAGCCACCATCCTCAGGCTTCACAGCATCCCAGAAGAGGACGTGGTTGTGGTACCATAAGACCCAGAGGGTCTGGCCAGAGGTCGGCCGCCACACAGCCCCCTTCCACTGCGCCCAAGCCCTCCTAGTTTGGTTCTGCGGATCACGTCCGTCCAGTTGGAGGGAGAATTCGTTTTCATCTCCCTCACTGGCTTTCCATCACCACGGACAAGTGGGTCCTGCAGATCATACGGAAGGGCTATTCCCTTCACTTCCAGTCTTTCCCTCCTTCTATCCCTCCGACAAAGGAATGGCTGATGGAGGACCATCTAGCTTTGCTCCGCGAGGAAGTTACGGCTCTCTTGGCCAAGGGAGCCATAGAAAGAGTCCCGATATCAGAAGTAGGCAGTGGTTGTTATTCCCACTACTTTCTGATTCCCAAAAAGTACAAAGGCCTTCGCCCTATTTTGGATTTAAGGGATGTCAATCTCTTCCTCAAGAAGGAGAAATTCAAGATGCTCACTCTTGCTCAGGTTTTGTCTGCTCTAGACCAAGGAGACTGAATGGTAGCGTTGGATTTGCAGGATGCGTATTTCCATATTCCTATCCTGCCAAGCCACAGGCGTTACCTGAGGTTCAAGGTGGGCCATGAGCACTTTCAGTTTACTGTGTTTCCTTTCGGTCTCACCAGTGCCCCTCGGGTGTTCACAAAGGTGATGGTGGTGGTGGCAGCTCATTTGCGCAGGTCAGGGATTTCAGTCTTCCCCTACCTGGACGATTGGCTGTTGAAGGCTCCTATGCCCCAGGCTCTCGTCACCCACCTCCAGATGACGGCGGACCTCTTGCATTCGCTGGGGTTCACTATAAATGTGCCGAAGTCACACCTGACTCCCTCTCAGAAGCTCTCTTTCATCGGAGCTGTTCTGGACACAGTGCAGTATCGGGCTTATCCTCCCGATCAGCGGGTCCAGGATATTCAGGTTATGATTCCGATGTTTCGGCCTCTATCCTGGATCTCGGTGAGACAGACTTTGAGGCTGCTGGGACTCATTGCTTCCTGCATCCTATTGGTCAAGCATGCCAGATGGCGCATGAGGGCTCTGCAGTGGGACCTGAAGTCCCAATGGGCACAGCATCAGGGAAATCTTACCGACGTGGTTCAGATCTCGGAGAGGACTGCGGAAGATCTGCAGTGGTGGTTAGTGAACTGCGAGTGGGTCAAGGGCAGACCCCTCGCCCTTCCCCAACCAGATCTAACGGTAGTGACAGATGTGTCACTTCTGGGATGGGGCGGCCATCTGGGGGAGGTGGAGATCAGAGGTCACTGGTCTCCGGCGGAATCCGGGCTCCATATCAATTTGTTGGAGCTTCGGGCGATCCGGCTAGCATTAAAAGCATTTCTTCCTGTTGTGAAAGGGAAGGTGGTGCAGGTGTTCACGGACAACACTACCGCAATGTGATACTGCAACAAGCAGGGCGGTGTGGGGTTGTGGACCCTTTGTCAAGAGGCTTTGCGCCTCTGGACATGGCTGGAACAGCAGGGCATGACCCTGGTGGTTCAACACCTGGCAGGTTCTCTGAACGCCAGAGCAGACAAACTCAGCCGAAAATGCTTAGAGGATCACGAATGGTGTCTCCATCCGGAGGTGGCACAAGGACTCTTTCAGCAGTGGGGAGAGCCTTGGTTAGATCTGTTCGCCTCCGCAGAGAACGCGCAATGTCAGCAGTTTTGCGCTTTGGAGTTTCCAAGGGGGCTATCGCTAGGTGACGCTTTTCATCGCGAGTGGAGTTCAGGCCTCCTGTACGCTTTTCCGCCTATACCACTTCTGCCCAGAGTTCTCAAGAAAATCAAGAACGACCGGGCCCAAGTAATCCTTGTGGCTCCGGATTGGGCACGGAGAGTTTGGTATCCAGAACTTCTCAAAATGAGCATCGGTCCTCCAATCAGGCTGCCTCTTCGGGAGGATCTTCTGTCGCAGCATCAGGGGAAGGTTCTCCACCCGAACCTGTCAACTCTGCGCCTTCATGCGTGGAGATTGAGTGGCGACAGTTGATGGTTTATGACCTCCCTCCCGAGGTCTGTGACTTAATTCTGGCAGCCAGGCGTCCCTCTACTAAGTCGATCTATGCCTGCTGTTGGAAACGTTTTGTTTCTTATTGTTCAGATAGGTCTATTGATCCTCTTTCTTCTTCTCTGTCTAATATCCTTTTGTTTATTTTGTCTCTCGCCCAGCAGGGTTCCTCCTTGGGAACTCTTAAGGGCTATCTTGCAACCTTATCGGCTTTTCTTCAGTTGCCTGATCAACCATCTCTGTTTAAATCACCTATAATACAGAGGTTTTTGAAAGGGCTTGTACATCTGTTCCCGCCTGTGCCTTTCGTTATGCCCCAGTCGGATCTTAATCTGGTTCTTACCTTCCTTATGTGTGCTCCTTTCGAGCCCTTGCATAACTGTCCTCTCCGGCTGCTCACTATTAAGACAGCCTTTTTGGTGGCAATTACATCTGCCAGGAGAGTGAGTGAGCTGCAGGCTTTATCTTCTAAACCTCCTTATCCCATGATATATCCTGACAAGGTGGTGTTAAGAACTCGTGCCTCTTTCCTCCCCAAGGTGGTGACCCCTTTCCATCTGGGTCAACATATCACCCTGCCCACCTTCTTTACACCACCGCATCCCTCTAAGGAAGAGGAGCGTCTCCATCGACTGGACCCAAAAAGAGAGTTATCGTTCTACCTTGACCGCACTAAAGAGTTCCGGGTGGACGACCAACTCTTTGTGGGGTACGTTGGTGCAAAGAAGGGTCGGGCAGTACAGAAACGATCCATTTCGCGCTGGGTCGTTCTCTGTATTTAAATGTGCTACGCTTTGGCGAAGAAGCAGCCTCCTGAGGGCTTGAGAGCTCATTCCACTAGGGGGAAAGCTGCTACCACTGCGTTAGCACGTGGCGTACCGGTGGTGGACATATGTCAGGCCGCAACGTGTGCTTCTTTGCACACGTTTGCGAAGCACTACTGCCTGGATAGCCAGGTGAGAAGAGAGGGGCATTTTGCCCGTTCTGTCTTGCAGGACTTCCTTATATATATATAAAAAAATAAAATCTCCTTCAGACCCACCACCATGGGTTATAGCTTGGGTATCTATTCTAAGGTAAGGAAGCTGCAGCTAGAAGTCTCTATCAGATGAACAAGTTACTTACCTTCGGTAACGAGGTATCTGGTAGAGACTCTATCTAGCTGCAGATTCCTTACACCCGCCCAAGCCTCCCCGCTCTGGGGAAATTTTTTCTCATGTGGATATGTGTATATATATATGTATCTATGTGTTCATATGTATATTTTTTGATTTTAGCGACTTTTGCCTTTCTTACAGGCATGAAAGTGTTTTTACTCCAAACAGTCAAAGAAGTTAAAAGTGTATTGGTTGGTTCTTCCATGACTCTGTGCTTCTGGCGCGGGAAGTTGTGGAAAAGAACTGACGTACGCGCACCGAGACGGCGTCTATATAGACAACCGTGATGTCATAGACGGCTCTGACGACGCACCCGGAGCTGGTCGACGCACGCGGATCCGAACGACGCCGTCCGAAAAAAAAAAAAAAAAAAAACCTCCGGATTCGAAGCTGACGCCAGGGAATTCTAAGGTAAGGAATCTGCAGCTAGATAGAGTCTCTACCAGATACCTCGTTACCGAAGGTAAGTAACTTGTTCTTTAGGAGTCATTAGGGGGAGTACCTGGTAGTAGCTAATGGACTACCTACCTTAGGGTGGCTACACCCACTATGTGACCACCTCCTTTGGGAGGAGGACACAACCCTGACCCTAATTGTCTATTTTTCATTTCATCGAAGATGGAGGAAAATGAAACGGAGGGGTCGCCTTACCTGCCACACCTGAGGGGTGGTGATGGCTGAGGGTGGCCACTCCTCCTATTCTTTCTAGTTTTCCTTCCGGTTTTCCCACCTAAAGTGGGGTCTGAACCAGGGGGTTATCTGGTAGCAGCAGAGGCTGGGGTTGAATTTCAAAGATGGTATAGCTTTTGAACTTTCCTGTCTGAGCAGGGTGTTTGCCTGGAAGAGGAGGTGTGCTACCTCTGCCCAGGAAAGCCTTTGTCTGCTGGCCCCAGAGAACATAGGCTCTCACACCAGGGGTCCAGAATCATGGCTGGTGGTGGTAGGCTGGCTAAGACCAGTCAGCAACCATGCCAGGGCAATTAGATATTCAGGGGGCACCTCTGAGGTGCCCTCTGGGTACATTTTATAATAAATCCAGCACTGGCATCAGTGTGGATTTATTATTCTGATTTGTTTGATACCAAACAACTCAGGGTTAAGAGAGGCCATCATGTAGCTGGGGAACTTGTAGTGACCAGTGTCCAGCACATGCATTTACTATGGCGTCCCTGTACAGTTACTATGTCTAAGAATTGACAATGACACAGGAGGAGCATATTTGCTCATGCACCTATGCCCTCACATGTAATATAGTGCACCCTGCCTTAGGGCTGTAAGGCCTGCTAGAGGTAAGACATCTATATTGCATGCAGTGTGAGGGGACATGGCATCCAGTCTGAGTACCATGTCATGTGTTGGGGACACCTTGTCATGCAGCCTGCAATGGCAGTCTGCATAAGGCTGGTGTGGGGCCTCTCATACTGGCACAAATGATGCTGCATCTCTGGGGTGTCCTCTTCAGTACTCATGCCCTAGGTACCAGGTGTACCATTTACGAGGGACTTACATCGGTGGCTGAAGTTGCCAGTCACAGTATAGTTTTGGGAAAAGAGATCTGGCCCTGGGAATTTGTTTAGCAGGGGCCCAGGGCACTTACAGTTTGAAACCACATAATGTTCCAGGCACAAAGTGGGGGGGCTAACCCTGTCAAAAGAGGCTCTTTCTCACATCCCCCACTTCAAAGGCACCAAAGGGTATAAGAACAGTCCCTCACCAACTCACTACACTTCTGGAACTGTGAATACTCTGCCATCTGCCAGGAAGAAGGACTGCTTTGCTGCTGAAAGCACTGTCACTCTACTGGAATCTGCTGGACTCCTGCTCTGCTGTACTGTTCTGACCTGCTGTCATCCTTGCCTGGTAGTGAGAAGGACTGCTCCTGAATCTCTTCAACCCAGAACCAGAGTGATTCCAAGGGGTTGCTGGCTTGCCTCCTAATCTTTTGAAGTCTCAGAGGCACAAAAAACTTCCAACAAACCTGCTACAACTCTTGGACCAGTCTTCAACCAGCTCCTGGCCTCCAAGAGATGCCTCTCCAGTCCTTGGCCCTTGGAAGTGTTTTTTGGCTCCTGAAATCAAGCTTTTGGGCTCTCAGTGACCGCAAATGTGGCCGCTCGCACTGGAACTGTGCCACTCGTACGAAGAATTAGTGACAGCCAGTGCAGGTTTGTTTGTCTTTTTGCACAGCTAGCATCGCTGCTTGTGTCTGCGAGGCTCCAGTCCCCCCTCCCACGATGCTTGGCTGACTCTTTGCACCCGCAGACCACTGCCAGCGACACTCTCCTTCTTCACCATTAACTTTTGAGAATGTAAAACTACAGCGGTACTTGTTTGGGACTGTCTCTGACTCTCACTCCATCACGGTCTGCCTGAACATGTGGATTAAACCCGATCTAGTGCAACCATATATCCCCGTTGGCGCTTTATGCTTTTTAGACCTATATTGCATTTTAATCTTTAAAAATTCATATCTTGAATCCTACTTATTGGATCTTTGTCATTTTGGTCTTGTTTTATTCATAAAACCAAGCTCTATATTTCTAGCATGGTCTGGTTACTTTTCGTGTGGTGTTTTTACTGTCTTATTGTTTGAAGTGTTGCGCAAATACTTTACACATTGCCTCTAGATTAAGGGGGTGATTCTGACCCCGGCGGTCTTAGACCGCCGGGGCCAGGGTCGGCGGGAGCACCGCCGACAGGCCGGCGGTGCCCCGCAGGGCATTCTGACTGCGGCGGTAAAGCCGCGGTCAGACCGGCAACACTGGCGGTCTCCCGCCAGTGTACCGCTGCCCTATTGAATCCTCCAAGGCGGCGCAGCCGAGGGGATTCCGACCCCCCCTACCGCCATCCAGTTCCCGGCGGTCCGCCCGCCGGGAACCGGATGGCGGTAGGGGGGGTCGCGGGGCCCCTGGGGGCCCCTGCAGTGCCAATGCCACTGGCATGGGCACTGCAGGGGCCCCCATAAGAGGGCCCCTACAAGTATTTCACTGTCTGCTTGGCAGACAGTGAAATACGCGACGGGTGCAACAGCACCCGTCGCACCTTCCCACTCCGCCGGCTCGATTACGAGCCGGCATCCTTGTGGGAAGGGAGTTTTTCCCTGGGCTGGCGGGCGGTCTTTTGGCGACCGCCCGCCAGCCCAGGGAAAAACTTAGAATACCCTCCGCGGTCTTTCGACCGCGGAGCGGTATTTCGGAGGGGGAAGTCTGGCGGGCGGCCTCCGCCGCCCGCCAGACTTAGAATAACCCCCTAAGTGTGCCTGCTCTGCACCAAGCTACCAGAGGGTGAGCACAGATTAATTTATGGTGTGAATCTGACTTACCCTGACTAGGATTGTGGTTCCTGCTTGAACATGGTGCATACCTCAACCCAATTTCTAACAATCTACTGTTAGCCCAGCACACATCTACACTTCATACTTGCTCATCTTGGGACAACGCCAGGGCAGGTGAATGATGTCTGCTCCACAAGATGGGCACTTTGGAGGTTTATCAGGAATGTCCTAAGTCTATGGTAAAATTGACTTGTACCCAGTTGGCACATTTAATTTACTTGTAAGTGCCTAGTGTAGTGGTCCTCTATGTACCCTGGGCCTGTAAATGAAATGCTACTATTGGGGCTGCAGCACTCATTGTGCCGCCCACTTAAGTATTCCTTTAAACATATCTCAGACCTGCCATTGCCACCTGTGTGTGCAGTTTTAAACTGCCACTTCCACATAGCAAAATAAACCTTTTGCCAGGCCTAAAACTTTCTTTTTAATACATATAAATCACGAGTAGTCTAGGCCCCACACAACGCAGGGTGCAGTGTATTTAAAAAGTTGGAGAGGTACTTTGATGTTTTACAACACTGCCTGAGTGAAAAGGACTAGACATGCATCTTAAACCTTGGACCAACAGAGTGACTCCAAGGGCTATTTGAATGGCTTCCTGTTTAGAGCCTCAGGGACAGAAAACGTCCTATCACCTTGAACCCAGCACCTGGACTCTGCTGTGAGTCTTGCCACCCAAGTGGCACCGCTGAGTCCTGCACCCTTGGAAGTGGGCCTGAAGGTGCTCCCCCATTCCAGCTGTGGTCTTCATCAAATCTGGAGCCAAGTGATGTGATGCCCCACAAAGCCTTGCCGCACAGCTAAAAGCATCATCTGAACCAACACTGAGTGACGTGGACACAGCTGCCAGTCACAACAAAATTGACTCAGAGAGATGGAAAGCCTTGCCGCCCAGCTTGCAGCCTATCGGAACAGACGCAACTCTCCAAAAAGCCTTGCAAAGCCTGACTGCACATCTTCACAGGAACTAACGCAGCACGTGAAAACTGGAAGCAGGACCTTGCATCGCGGACCTTACAGCTCCTGAGAACCGACACTGGATGCCGTGAAGCCTTGCAAAGCCACTCCACGTAGACCGCACACCAGGATTTAAAGTGCTTTGTTCGGCAGGCCTAACTTGGTCCCTGTATACGGCAAGGACTTTATTGTGGTTGGCCTGAACTTGTGATTTTGTCCTGGTCCGGTGGGACCAGAATACCCCAGTTAACTCTTTGTGTGTTATATCACAATGAAAAAAAGGTATTTCATTAGGAGGCATGGAAACACTGCCCAGTACATGGCACACATAGCTTGACACCATGGCAGTGTTGTGTGCCAGTGGTAGCTCAGAAGACTTCATATATTATATTTCTGTCAGAGGACCTTTGAATGATGCTATCTGCTCACATCTCTTTTTATTTATGGTGGAATTCAAATTGATTAATATGCTTGGGTTGCCAGGTGGTGTGCTATATGAATTGAGAAGACAATGCATATGTCACACCTTTTTATAAAATATTGTTATTTTATGGAGAAAAAAGAGACAAAAGGCAGGCGAAGATTGCAATCAAGGGTCAGAAAGGAAACCGTCATACAGTGAAAAAACGCACCATCATATATGATTCGAGGTCAATACAGATGGCAGTTTTAGTTTGTTTCTGTGGTGATTCTAATTCTCAACTAGCGTGTAAAAGCTATCTCTCAAACGATGTCATCGGCATGGTTGTGTACTGTCTGCTGTGGGGGGACTAAAACCTGACAAAACTGGGGTACGAAAATAACCAGGTGGTCAGGGGTGCGATTCAGGCTTTTAGTTATTTGAGAAAGACGTGGTGCAGAAGCATGTTTGACTAAGGGGGTGCAGGCAGAAAGACGACTAAGTGTTTCGCCGTCACTAAGTGTAAGAGTGATTTGGTGTAATATAGACAGCCTGGTCAGCAGGTCCCAAAAATACCAACGGGTCTTTGGGGGGATGAGGGAGAGGATTCTATTCGGGGGGCCAGAGTAGCCCCTGGTTGTGACACGGAGTGACATTGTAGAAAGGGGGTGGGGGAGTTAGGTGGCAATTGTGTAGTATGTAGTAGTCAGGGTAGTGCATCCTGTGCATTTTGTTGGAAATGGGTAAGGATCACAGTCCAACGACTGGAGATGGGGGCGTCTCTGGAGGCACGGAATTCTTCACTGCGGAGTGCCTCCTCCTCTGCTGCACCCCACTTGCATAGGCCAACTCTCCAGGCTTTCACTGGAGGTGGGGAGACTGAGCGCCAGTATAGGGTGAGGGTATGAACGGCTAACAGGAGCTCCACAGCCGTGAAGAAGGTGCTCACTTTGTGACTCTTTTTTGGTTTAAAGATGCCCAAGGCGCAGACCTCTCTATAGGTCCGGAAGTTCTATCACCTCTATAAGTGTTTCGTGTATTGAGGACCAGTAATGGTGCAGTGCTGGGCAGGACCATAGCATATGGTAAAGGTCTGCACCCAGTGGGGGTCAGCGCGTGCATGTAGATTGAGCTGTGAGGTAGAATCGATTCATCCGGGGTGAGGTATGCCTTATGGAGGTAGAACTGAATATTCTTAAAGCAGGAATTGCGGGCGACCTGTTTTGGGTGAGACAGCGCAATCCCCCACTCCTTATCTCACAGCTCCCTGACGATTTGTACCTCCCATCGGTACCAGTGATTCATGTGTCACACCTTTGAAAGATTATTTCCCATATTTTATCATAATGTCATTTACGTTGTGATTATTCTTGACCGAGAAAGGTGAGTCTGTGACCGGCATTCTAATATTACAAGAAAGAACGGACGTTCAGTCCCTTTCGTTATATGTTGAGTGATTCAGTTCATTCAACAATATATTAGATGAGTGCAATATAAGCGACTTGGGGAGATCTGGCCAAACTAACCTATTTTTAGGGACAAAAAAATAGGCCTTAATAGCTAGCTGACTCATACCACTTGATCAACCTAATGGAAGGCTGGAAGCTCCTGTCTGCTTGAAGTAGGTAAGTAAACAGCAGCGAAGGGGCACATGAAAGAAAATAATATGTATGTAACCAGTACTTGACAAAAGAGACTACAAAGGAAGTAGCTAAAAAGAGAAACGCCAACCTTGCACACTGATTAAAACTTTTGTGATTGCAGTTCCATAACAAAGGGATGCTATGGCAGTGTTGATGTTAGGATGGAAACATTCTCGCGAACATTTATTGAAGGAATCCCTTTTACCAACCGATAAGATTGAAACAGGTAATATAACAATATAAGGAATGAGCCCAGACCTCAAACGTTTTCCCAGATGGAGGGTAATAATAAAATAAATATGTAGTCTAAATGAGAAATAGAGAAGTTTTCGATGCCTTCACTGAAATCAGGGCAGCATCCTTTAAGGAAGTGCACCAGAACACATCATGGCTAGAAATGGAAAAAATTACGATGTGACGTATATGAGCCCAGTGATCTCTGAGGAATAGTACCACGCAGAGATTATGTTGCGATGAGGCGCTCTTCTTCCTCTAGTCAAGCAACTTTGTAGAGTCTTGGTTTGCAAAGACAGAATGCTTTAAGCATTCTCACTACTTATGGATGGATGGTAGACAGAGTACTCTGGCACCCCCTTCTCATCCTGTGGGGAGTACCAGGGCGCAGTGGTCTAAGGGCATTGTCTGAGGTGCAGTTTCCTTGCGACAAAGCTTCTCTTGTAACATGGGTCATTTGAACTCACAAGCTAAGGACATACTCAGATTTTGAGGAGTCCTCTCACCTACAGTATCCCCCTCTATCACCGCTCTTAAAAAAAAAAAAGTAATTGCCTTTGCTGCTCATGGGCCCGTTATTGCAGCCCCTGACCTGGTGACCCTGGGATCTTTCTTCATACCCCTAAAATGAAGTCGTTGTGAGCAAGAGGTAAGGAGTGGTCTATGACAATGTTATTGTCGGAGGCATGAATGTGTCAGTTTGAGGGAGTTGTGAATAGGATTGGGCTGGGTTTGGTTACCCTGACTGTTTTTGGCTTCTCACTTTTAAAGGCATCCTAATCACAAGGGAACCAGAGGCTCTTGACCGGCAGACATAGCACAGGGGCACAAATCTTGGAGCATGGAGTAGTTTAGAGAATAAAACAGGACTTTTGTTCAGAACTGTATCTCGTGTAATCCTGCTGAAGTTGGCCAAAAGACTGAGGGCCGGATTTAGAACTCTGAAGAAGGGTTACTCTGTCTCATCAGTGACGAATATGCCATCCGCCGAAATTTAAATCTCATAGGATAGAATGAGATTTAGATTTTGTCGGACTGGATATCCGCCACCGTTGTGACAGAGTAACCCGTCCGCCAAGTTCTAAATCAGACCCCAGGTCTTATTAAAACAATATTAATTAAGTATTGATATGGTAAGATGCGATCAAAATAACCTTCTATTTTTGAGGGATGGGGGGTGCCTGTCATGCTGAAGTTGTTGCTATTTATATAATGAAGAGATTAGTTTATGTGGCTTTTTTGCATCATGTTTACCTTTTTGTGACTGCAAAGGCATTGTGATTCACTTGGTCTGGGACAACAGGCAGGTAAGTCGCACAATGGGATGCCAGTGACAGTGTTAACTTTCCAGTCTCAGGTGTAATTATGTTTCTAAAACGAAGATTATGCATTCAGGATAGTTATGCAAGAGTATGCTTGCTCTATGTGTTATTTGCAGTCCAAGGAGAGAATCCAGACGATGTCCACCATCTTGAGAAAAATAAAAATGGCTGTTTTGAATATGAGCCCAAAGTCACTCAGATTAACCAATGGCTTGAAGGTTATCAGAAGTTTAGAGAGTAAATTCCTGTGTTCTGTGGCCTCGGTGTGGTGAGGCATTGCTCAGGACTTTGCAGAAGCTCTGAGTTGTGATCAAAGTTCAGATGGGTACAAGAGATACATCGAACTTTGTGCAGAATCTTTCTCATATGTTCCATGCCTCACATTGTAATTGTATTGTATTGTAATCGTATTTATATAGCGCTTACTACCCCTGATTAGGCGTTGATGCGCTTTTCGATGAGTAGCACGCTACTCCGGAACCCAACAAGAATTAGTGATGGATTAGTATCATTTAATAATGAGTACAGTTTTAGTATTATTATGAGTTAATTTGAGCCACGGATATGAGAGTTTGTTAGTTAGATTGACTGGAGTAATGGAGGGGTGGAGGAGGAAAGAAATCAAGACGTGTTAATTGGGAGTATATCCTTCATTTACTCAACCCAAAGGCTTGGGATGAATAAAGGGGGGCGGAGGGGGAAGAGTATTTGGAAGGGTTAGGGAGAGCATAGTAGCAGGGTGAGATGAACGCAGGAGAATTTAGTAGGGTTGTGTGGGAGGTCACAGAGGTAGAGTGAGGTTTGGTGAGTTAGATGTGGAGGTGGAGGGAAGAGCTTAGGCAGAGATATTTAGGAGTTGAAGGTGGTAGAAGAGAATTGGGATGAGTCAGAGTGAGAATGGAGGATAGTTTGATAGAGACATGACATAAGAGTGATGAGTAGATAAGTGTGATAAGATGAGAGCAGGAATTCATAGATATCTAGTATAACAACCCAAAAAACCAGGAGCCATGCAATGATCATGCCAAGCACAGAAACAACATATACACATACATACACATATATATATATATGCCATTCATTTATTTTATGTCATTTCCACCAATTGATAAGATGCTTTCTTTCCCGTTGTCATTTGTCAGATAGACATACAATTTTGGTGCTATCAATATAAATTGACTGAAGGAATAATACCCAAACATTAATTTTCTTCCATCAGAGGTGCAGGATTTAGCGAGGGCCTTGTTTAAAAGAAACTTTGGGGATTGTGCTATTGTAGGTAACATGCAATACATGAATATGAATCCAATGTGAATATAAATTAAAAACTAATGAGGGCCCCTATATTTTGTTAACACACCTCAGAAATTGTTTTGAAGTCTCCATTAGTCGCTGAAACAAGATTTTATGACATATATTTAAAAATAATTTGATTTAATGAAATGCTATAAACTACATATACCAGAATGCAATGTGGAACTCAGTGAAAAACACCTTGGATTGTAGTCAAAACACTGTTACAATTTGGTAAATATGTATATAGAAAAACGTTTAATTTTTCTTTGTTAAAGTATATATATTTAGAGATGTTATGGAGTAACTCTTGATAAGTGGTGTAACTTGAGTATTTTTTCTGTTACTTTGGAGTACTTTATTTTAAGCGCCGAAATTAGCACACAGGAAACACCTGTGAACAAGGTCTGGTGAGACCGAAACGCGTCAGGGGATTCCCGTTTGTTTGTTTATGATCTCACTAATGTATTAAAAGTTAAGGTATTTTTGGCACAACGACAGAGTGCGGTTTTCTCTTGCTAAAACAGAAAGAGAATCTTGTTTTTTGAAAATATGGTTGTCCTGCCTCAAACCAGCACCACTGGAGAATTAAGTGCGCCGTAACACGCAGATCAGGACATCTTTTCTTTCATATATATATATATATGTGCACACATATATAAACACATATATATATATATATATATATATATATATATATATATATATATATATATATATATATATATATATATACATACATATACACACACACACACACATATGCACATACAATACATAATTAGAATCATGGGTAAAAAAATACTTAGACAGGTTTAAAGAGTGTGTGTGTATTTTATTGTTATGACAGTAGCAAAACATATTTTCCAAAGAAACTATAAATAAATAGAAATATACATATAATCTGAAAAAAAAAATATCCACATAGGCATATGCAGTTCATAGGTGTTTGAAAAAGGTGGTTATGAAGGAAAGAGCCAACTCTTGAGTAGTTTTCTGAAGACAAGAAAGTTATCTGTGGCTCTTATAGTTGGGGGTAATGAATTCCATAGTTTGGCTGCTTGGACTGAGAAGAATGTACCACCTACAGTCTTTTTCTTGTATGGTGGTGTTCTAAGGCGGGGTGCCAGTCTTGAGCGGAGGGTTCTTTGTTGGATGTATTTGGTAATTTTCTTTCTGATAAAAAGCGGTCCTGTTCCATGTATAGCTTTGTGGGTGATACAAAGCAGCTTGAAAGTGCATCTTCTGGCAACGGGTAACCAGTGTAGTGCTCTAAAGGCAGGGGAAATGTGGGCTTGCGGCTTTATATGTAGTAGTAGCCTGGATGCGGAATTCTGGATACGTTGTAGTTTTTTCATAACAGATAGAGATGATCCATGGTAG
The DNA here is from genome assembly GCF_031143425.1 of Pleurodeles waltl. Taxonomy (NCBI): domain Eukaryota; kingdom Metazoa; phylum Chordata; class Amphibia; order Caudata; family Salamandridae; genus Pleurodeles; species Pleurodeles waltl. Next base: position 809,812,613 of record NC_090442.1, on the reverse strand, counting down.
AGGCTATTGGCATAATCCAGTTTGGATAGTACAAGTGAGATAGTAGCTTGCACCTTGTGTGGAAATCCGAGGTGGGGGAAGATGCGTCGTAAAGTCTTTAAGGTGATGAAGCTTGTGCGTGCTAATTTGTCTACTTCAGCATTCATAGTTAGCTTGGAATCCATGGTGATTCCTACGTTTTTCACTTCCTTGGATAATTGAGGAGGTGGTCCGAGATCGTCAGGCCAGACGCACAGAGGGTCATAATTTTTCCAGTCACCACATATGAGTATTTCTGTTTTGGAGGTATTTAGTTTGAGATGGCTCCAGGTCATCCACTGATCAACAGCTTTGAGGTAACTGAAGATTTGTGAGTTTTCAATGTTTTTGGGGTCTTCTAATTTAAGTAGTATTTGTGTGTCATCTGCATAGTTGTAGCATGTGAGATGGAAATCATTGATCAGTTCTGGTAAAGATATCATGTAGATGTTGAAAAGCAAAGGTGATATGATTGACCCTTGGGGGACCCCTGTTTTTGTGAGGTAGGGTTCGGACGAGAAGGGGGGCGAGTGGATGATATTAGCTCATTTTTGGAGATAGGAAGTAATCCAGTCGAGAGCAATCCCTTGTATGCCGGCTTCGTGGAGTCTTTGAGTTAGGGTGTCATGGTCAACCGTATCAAAGGCAGCTGAGAGGTCCAAGAGAAGTAGTGTAGCAACTCCATTTCGGTCGACTGTGTTTTTAAGATCGTCCCAGATTGCCATGAGTGCTGATTCAGTGCTTCTTCCTGGGCGGAATCCAGTTTGGAAGTCTGAAAGTATAGAATTGTCTTCAATGAATTGTGACATCTGGGCGAATGCTGCTCTTTCTATCAATTTGCCCAGGAAAGGTCCATTTGTGATAGGTCTGTAGTTGTTGGGGTCTTACGGGTCTAGGTTTGTTTTCTTTAATAATGGTCGTATGTATGCCTTTTTCAGGTCTGCAGGAAACGTTCCTGAAGTTGAAGAGTTGTTGATGATTCTTCTTACAGGTGTGGCAGCAGAAGTAGATAGCAGGATGTTCTTGAAGATTTGTGGTGGGCAAGGGTCAGAAGGGCAACCAGAAGGTCTGCTTGCTTTGACCAAATCCATAAATTCATCCTGGGGTACTTGTTTGAAGGACTGTAGAGGTTGAGATGGTTTATTCTTAAAGGGTATTTTAGTAAAGGGGTTGGTGCTGATGGTTTTCTTCTGTTTTAAATAGGAGTCCAATGTGTCTGCCTTGGTTGTGTAGTGAGTTGCCAATTTGTTTGTGAAAAGTATGAGATTGTTTCCAAGTAATTTCAACCTCTGGATGTATTTTAAAGGATGAAGATGAATTGTCTAGGGAATCTGGCAAGGCTGTCTAACGTAGGTCTGGGAGGGTCATGACTGTCAGTTTTTGTAAATACCCAAATTCTATGACCTCAGGAGTCAAATCGCCAGATTGAGTGTTTTGGGATTTGGGTGCCTGATCTGTTCTTTGTTTTGTTTCAACAGGTCTGGTCGGAAGTTTGGAGTGTAGTACTACTGACAGGTCTAACAATGTTGTGTACCACGGTTGACGTGCCCCCGTTGTTGCTAGGAGTATCATATTGAGTGTGTTTTGATGCAATTTTTTGACTAGAAATGGAACGAGTGGGAGAGGGGAAAAGGAGTAAGCAAATATCCCAGACCAATTGATCCATAGAGCATTGCCCTAGGATAGGGGATATGGGTGTCTGGATGAGAAGTTTTGGCATTTTGCGTTTTCGCTTGTGGCTAACAGATCTAGGTTTGGTGTTCCCCATTATTGAAAGTATTTTTGAATTACTTGAGGGTGAATCTCCCACTCGTGTGTTTGTTGATGATTTATGCTGAGAACATCTGCCAATTGGTTGTGTATCCCCGGAATGTATTGTGCTACCAGGTGAATTTGGTTGTGTATTGGCCATTTCCAAATTTTTTTGAGCTAGGATGGAGAGTTGGGACGAATGTGTCCCTCCATGCTTGTTTAGGTAATCCATGGTGGTCATGTTGTCTGTTTTGATCAGGACATTCTTGTGAGTGAGAAGAGGCTGAAAAGCTTGGAGTGCTAGGAAGACATATAACAACTCCAAGTGATTTATGTGTAGCTGTTTGTGTTGGGCATCCCATTGTCCTTGGATGTTGTGATTGTTGAGGTGAGCTCCCCAGCCAATCATTGATGCATCTGTTGTAATTATGGTCTGAGGCACAGGGTCTTGAAATGGCCGCCCTTTGTTTAGATTTATGGAATTCCACCACTGAAGGGACATGTATGTTTGGAGGTCTATCAACACTAGATCTTGAAGTTGACCATGTGCTTTTGACCATTGTTGTGCAAGGCATTGTTGTAAGGGCCGCATGTATAGTCTTGCATGTTGAACAACTGCAATACATGATGCCATCATTCCTCATATTTTCATGACTAATCTGACAGTGTTCTGTTGACCTGTATGTATCTGTGCAATTATATTTTGGAATGCTCGTATTCTCTGCGTATTTGGACTTGCTAGCGCTTTTTGAGTATTTAGTATTACCCCTAAATACTGTTGTATTTGCACAGGTTGTAGTTGTGACTTTTGGTCATTTATTGATAACCCTAGCGTGTGCAGGGTTTGTATTACGTAATGCACATGGTTTTGACACTGCGTATGACTGTTTGATTTTATCAGCCAATCGTCTGGATATGGAAAGACATGTATATGGTTGCCTTCTTAGGTAGGCTGTGACTACCGCTAGGCACTTTGTGAATACCCTTGGAGCTGTTGTTATTCCAAAGGGTAAGTAACACTTTGAACTGATAGTGCTTTCCTTGAATGACAAACCTGAGATATTTTCTGCGCGCCGGATGGATCAGTATATGAAAATACGCATCCTTGAGGTCTAATGTTGCCATGAAATCATGTTTTTGAAGTAGTGGGATAACATCATGGAGAGTTACCATGTGAAAGTGTTCTGACAGTGTAAAGAAATGGCTCCCTGTTGCAGTTACCCCCCACTTTTTGCCTGATACTGATGCTGACTTGACTGAGAAGTGTGCTGGGACCCTGCTAACCAGGCCCCAGCACCAGTGTTCTTTCACCTAAAATGTACTTTTGATTCCACAATTGGCACACCCTGGCATCCAGGTAAGTCCCTTGTAACTGGTACCCCTGGTACCAAGGGCCCTGATGCCAGGGAAGGTCTCTAAGGGCTGCAGCATATCTTATGCCACCCTGGGGACCCCTCACTCAGCACAGACACACTGCTTGCCAGCTTGTGTGTGCTGATGAGAACAAAACGAGTAAGTCGACATGGCACTCCCCTCAGGGTGCCATGCCAACCTCACATTGCCTATGCAGTATAGATAAGTCACCCCTCTAGTAGGCCTTACAGCCCTAAGGCAGGGTGCACTATACCATAGGTGAGGGCACCAGTGCATGAGCACTATGCCCCTACAGTGTCTAAGCAAAACCTTAGACATTGTAAGTGCAGGGTAGCCATAAGAGTATATGGTCTGGGAGTCTGTCAAAAACGAACTCCACAGCTCCATAATGGCTACACTGAATACTGGGAAGTTTGGTATCAAACTTCTCAGAATAATAAACCCACACTGATGCCAGTGTTGGATTTATTAAAAAATGCACACAGAGGGCATCGTAGAGATACCCCCTGTATTTTACCCAATTGTTCAGTGCAGGACTGACTGGTCTGTGCCAGCCTGCTGCTGAGAGACGAGTGTCTGACCTCATGCGGTGAGAGCCTTTGTGCTCTCTGAGGACAGAAACAAAGCCTGCTCTGGGTGGAGGTGCTTCACACCTCCCCCCTGCAGGAACTGTAACACCTAGCAGTGAGCTTCAAAGGCTCAAGCTTCGTGTTACAATGCCCCAGGGCACTCCAGCTAGTGGAGATGCCCGCCCCCTGGACACAGCCCCCACTTTTGGCGGCAAGTCCAGGAGAGATAATGAGAAAAACAAGGAGGAGTCACTGGCCAGTCAGGACAGCCCCTAAGGTGTCCTGAGCTGAGGTGACTCTGACTTTTAGAAATCCTCCATCTTGTAGAAGGAGGATTCCCCCAATAGGGATAGGAATGTGGCCCCCTCCCCTTGGGAGGAGGCACAAAGAGGGTGTACCCACCCTCAGGGCTAGTAGCCATTGGCTACTAACCCCCCAGACCTAAACACGCCCTTAAATTTAGTATTTAAGGGCTTCCCTGAACCTAAGAATTTAGATTCCTGCAAATAACAAGAAGAAGAGGACTGCTGAGCTGAAAAACCCCTGCAGAGGAAGAACAGAAGACACCAACTGCTTTGGCCCCAGACTTACCGGCCTGTCTCCTGCCTTCCAAAGAAACCTGCTCCAGCGACGCTTTCCAAGGGACCAGCGACCTCTGAATCCTCTGAGGACTGCCCTGCTTCAAGAAAGACAAGAAACTCCCGAGGACAGCGGCACTGCTCCAAAAGAACTGCAACTTTGTTTCAAGGAGCAGATTTAAAGACCCCTGCATCTCCCCGCAAGAAGCGTGAGACTTGCAACACTGCACCTGGCGACCCCGACTCGACTGGTGGAGAACCAACACCTCAGGGAGGACCCTCCGGCGACTCCAAGACTGTGAGTAACCAAAGTTGTCCCCCCTGAGCCCCCACAGCGACGCCTGCAGAGGGAATCCCGAGGCTCCCCCTGACCGCGACTGCCTGAACTCCATTACCCGACGGCTGGAAAAAGACCCTGCACCCGCAGCCCCCAGCACCTAAAGGAACAGAACTCCTGTGCAGGAGTGACCCCCAGGAGGCCCTCTCCCTTGCCCAGGTGGTGGCTACCCCGAGGAGCCCCCCCCTTGCCTGCCTGCAACGCTGAAGAGATCCCTTGGTCTCTCATAGGAAACCATTGAAAACCCAACGCGTGTTTGCACCTGGCCGCCCCCGCGCTGCTGAGGGTGTACTTTTTGTGCTGACTTGTGTCCCCCCACGGTGCCCTACAAAACCCCCCTGGTCTGCCCTCCGAAGACGCGGGTACTTACCTGCTGGCAGACTGGAACCGGGGCACCCCCTTCTCTCCATTGAAGCCTATGTGTTTTGGGCACCTCTTTGACCTCTGCACCTGACCGGCCCTGAGCTGCTGGTGTGGTGACTTTGGGGTTGCTCTGAACCCCCAACGGTGGGCTACCTTGGACCAAGAACTGAAACCTGTAAGTGACTTACTTACCTGTGAAACTTAACAATACTTTACCTCCCCCAGGAACTGTGAAAATTGCACTGTGTCCGCTTTTAAAACAGCTTATTGTGTTTTATGTAAAAAGTATACATGCTAATGTAATGATTCAAAGTTCCTAAAGTACTTACCTGCAATACCTTTCAAATGAGATATTACATGTAGAATTTCAACCTGTGGTTCTTAAAATAAACTAAGAAAATATATTTTTCTATAACAAAACCTATTGGCTGGATTTGTCTCTGAGTGTGTGTTCCTCATTTATTGCCTGTGTGTATGTACAACAAATGCTTAACACTACTCCTTGGATAAGCCTACTGCTGGACCACACTACCACAAAATAGAGCATTCGTATTATCTCTTTTTGCCACTATCTTACCTCTAAGGGGAACCCTTGGACTCTGTGCATGCTATTCCTTACTTTGAAATAGCACATACAGAGCCAACTTCCTACAGACAGGATGTAAAGATTGAGGGTCCTGAGATCTAATATTGGCCTTAGGGTGCCATCCTTTTTGGAAATGAGGAAATACAGTGAGTAAACTCCCACCCCTACTTGATTTTGTGGCACGGGTTCTATTGCATGTTTGAGTAATAGAGATTTGACTTCTTCCTGTAATAGAGTGATGTGTTCTGTGAATAGTTTGTTTGGTAGAATGTTTGGTGGAGTTTGTATCAATTCCAGGCAATAGCCATTGTGGATAATTGATAAGACCCAATTGTCTGTGGTAATGTTTTGCCAATTGGTGTGGAACGTTTGCAGTCTCCCTCCCACAGGGGAGGTGTGGAGTGGAAGGGAATGAAACAAGTCACTGTTTACTGTGTTGTGAGGCTTGTTTAGGTGTTTGATATTGTAATGCTATTAATTGTGTTTGACCAATGACTTTGTGTTTCACCATTGCACATATTAGTTGCTCAATGTTCACCAGTAGCACATTACATGTTGTATTCAGTTTAGCTGCCTATTGGCTTTGACATGGCATTAGACATTACATTTGATATTCAGGTTGGCTGCCTATTGGCTTTAACGTGGAGTTAGACATTGCAGATGAGCTGTGTTTTTCCACATGATAGACCAAGCTGTGTTTTTCACACTAGACTATAGCTGATAAGAGAGAGTACATTTGGTGTTTTCCTTTCTGCTCAGCCTTGGGAAGAGGAGGGGTCTAGGAGATCTGTCCAGTCTCCAAAGGCTTGCTTAGTTTTCCAGAGTCTGAGAGGAGGGCGTATGTTTTTGGAACAATGGCTCTGGACAACGGCAGAGTTAGTTGGATGGAGACTATCTTGACTTCAGACAGGAACGAGACGTCAGTTGCCTGTCTCCCGTTTGGGTAGAAAATCTCTTTCTCGCAGTTGAACCGGAGTCATCAACTTGCAGACCCCAGAAAGATGAAGCTGAGCTATAGGCCATAGGGAGATGCAATTATGACTTTTATGCTTTGCTTTGAAGTTATGCTATAATATAAATCATATGTATTTGCTGTGTACATTGCAACTGAGAAGTACTTTGATATATTTTGCTTTCATTGCTGCGGCTACTTGTGAACGTGTGCTTCCAGCCTACTAATTCCGTCTCTCAGGAACCTCATGGTGAAGTAATAACAATAAATGTCTTCTTTAAACTCAGAAGTGCATTCCAGAGAGGTTCTGTAAGCTTGGTCATGAGATAAGAGCAGGAAAGCAGAACAGATATTTCCCTCTACCTCTGGGGTACTGGCCTCTATACGTGCTCTTAAAACCACCTCATTGGTATTGATGTTGGTAGGCCAGTTTTGGCTGCGATGTGGATGCCAGTGCAGTTTGAGCCCTAAATCCACCTCTAAACTGGGGTTTCCAAAAGGATCCACTGTATTGTGTGCTGTAGAGTGCACCCATTGCTTTTGCGGTGTCTGAATCCTTACGCAATTTTTTAATTGCAGTGTCCACCTCTGGGCCGAAAAGCTGTTTTTTGTTGGATTTCGGGTTTGAACCCAGAGGACCTGAGCCATGCATGCCTCCTGATTGCTCGCAGTGTTGACACTCCTGGCAGCTGTGTCTCCAGAGTCTAGGGCAGACCTAATTTGGTTATTGGTGATGGCTTGCCCTTCCTCCACTATCTGCTGTGCCCTCCTTTGGTGTTCCTTGGGGAGATGCTGAATTATATCTTTCATCTCATCCCAATGGGCCCTGTTGTATCTAGCCAGCGCCTGTGAGTTGGCTATTCTCCACTGGTTAGCTGCCTGGGATGCCTCTTCCCTGCAGCATCAAATTTTCTACTCTGTTTGTCTGGTGGGGGTGCATCACCTAATGACTGCGTTTGCCCTCTTCCTGGCAGCGCTTACCACTACTGAGTCTGGAGGGAGTTGCTTAGTTATAGACACAGGATCAGAGGGAGGTGGCTTGTATTTTTTCTCTACCCTGGGAGTTATTATTCTTACTTTGACAGGCTCGCTAAATATTTGATCAGCATGTTTTAGCATGCTTGGGAGCTTAGGGAGCGACTGGTATGTTGTGTGCGTGGAGGTGAGTGTATTAAACAAAAAAAATCGTCCAACGGTTCAGTGTGCATGGTGACACTATGGTATGCTGCAGACCTAGCTAGTACCCGATTGTACCCTGTACTATCCTCAGGTGGTGAAGGCTTAGAGGGATAGTAGTCTGGGTCGTTATCGGGAATGGGATCTGGATCATAAAGATCCCATGGGTCTACATTATCTTGTTGCGAATCAAAGGAATGAGATGGTGACTGCATTGGTGTAGGACTGGTAGGAGGAGAGATATGCAGGTGTGGAGAGTGAGGAGGAGAATGAGGAGGAGAAATCTGAGGAGCTGGTGGTCTCTCCTTTGTCTTTGGCACTTTAGCTGGAGGCTGTGCAGTGTCCAATTCCTCCTGAAAGGCTAATTTCCTCTTAGGTTTTAGAGGAGGTGGTAAGATTCTGCCAGTTTTTTTATGGATATGAATCCTGGCTTGTATTTCGTCCATTACTTCCAGTATTGGCTGTATTTGGGGGGAGCCCTTATAAGTTTTATGGCTTTTTTTTTTAGTGTTTTAGAAAGTCCATGCTCTTTGGTGTAACCTGCTCTTTTCGTCTCCGTAGCTGCCTTCTTCGGTATCGAAAAAAAGGGCATTGTGGATGGTCTCGGCTCCGAAAGGGATTTCTGAAATTTCGATTCGGAAGAACGGTGTTTGCTTGAGTCGGAGACTGAGCTTTTGGCCGTGGAGTGGCCTTTTTCAGTGCCGAACCGGGGGTTTGGTCTCTGGGTGTCTTCTTTCGGGTCGAGCCATGGCCTTCCGGCAGTGGCATCCCCAAGGCCTTAAATTTCGGTTTAGATGGTACAGGGGCAGGCGTGCTCACGTGCTGTCCTGCTGTGACTGGTCTGTCTTCCTCGGATTCCTGGTCGGAGTCGGATCCTCGAACAGAGACTGCGGTCTGCATGATCTCTCCCTCCTCGACATTGAGATTTTCGGGGCTCTTTAATGCCATCTCGAGCCTTCGTGCTCTTCTATCCCGAAGTGTCTTTTGATCTGAAAGATCGGCAGGCCTCGCAATTTTCTTCCCGATGATCTGGGGAAAGGCAAAGATTACAGACGAGGTGTTGGTCTGTATAAGGAAATTTGACGTGACACTGAGGACAGAATCAGAATGGAGTCCGATCCAGGAGGCTTCCACACGCTCGGCCCGACCAGGCCCGAGTTGGGCGCACGCGCCCCGAAGGGCAAGTAGAGATGTCTGTTCCGACGGTACTGAAGTGTCGATTGAAGATGTAACGTGATTGATACAATACCTTAAAAAAATAGAGCGTTTTCAAAGTTTTCCTAATCGAACTATCGGAGCGAAAGGGAACACGTCCAGACTCGATGGCGGAAATAAATCAATCTAACATGGAGTCGATTCCCATGCGGAATGGAGCCAAAGAGGAGGAGTCACTCAATCCTGTGACTCGAAAACATTTCTTCGAAGAAAAACAACTTGTAACACTCAGAGCCAAACACTAGATGGCAGAAGTATATGCACAGCATGTGTATCTGCTGCTACACATGCCATCGAACATATTTCTCTATCTCTCTCTCTATATCTATCTCAGGCATACAAAGCAATACTCTACTTAGAATAAAGTACATTCCTTGAAGCTTTAAGCTTTCAATTCTTGAGCACCATCTCTTCTTCAGAGTAAACACTACCTTCATATCAGGTATTATGAAGATTCTAAAAGAAAAATAGCTAAGAAGCTATCATTGACAAAACTTGAAGCAGAGAACGACCACTTTCACAATACTGAGAATAAAAGTAGCCTTGAAGCATTAGGGATGAAAATGTGCTGTGGTTGCATACAGATTACTGCAATTTGTTGCAATACTACAAGATGTGCTCATATATCGTATTGTTTGTGTCTTCAGCTACAAATGTTTCCTGCCTCACCATGTTTTTTGCCTTCTACACCATGGATGCCGCTGTTGTGGGCAATGTTCTCTCTATTAATTTTTCTCTGTGGGCAGGGTGGGCAGCAATCGTGTTTAGGTGCCCTCTGTTTGGGCTACTGTATGACTGATCATGGAGAGCGCGTTGTCCCACCTACAGATAGTTGGAGCGCTATAAAGAAACACAGAAGGCAGCAGACCAGATACCAATCAAAATCAACAAAACAAGACCTAATTACAATTATCGTAGAGGCTACTGCATAATTTACTGAGGACAACCTTCTTACCAGGTGATAAAGCTACAGACATGGTGTTCCATAACCAGCAGGATCACTGAAGGAGTTAAAAGGTCATCACTAACCTAAATGCTGATCAGCAGAACTTGAAGTTGAATCCTGGCAAGGCCAACCTAGCCATCGATTCCATGAAATTAGGTTTTAAAAACACCTGCTATTTAAAGTACTTAGAAATGGCGGTTGTGTGGCATGTAGTACTCTTTCAATAACAAGTTATCATTACTGAGAAGCTACACTCACATTAAACAACTTGATATTTCAGAAGGTATGTTCTGCAGGTGAAATGTTGACTTTATCATATTCAGTACCGATACCCTTAATCAATATAGTGTGGGTGATTCAAAGCCTTTGCAGAAGCTCAATGCATTTAGTTTGGCTTTTTCAGGTCAAAATGAGCAGAGACAAGCCCTGCATATTAATATATCTAAAACGAATTTAAGGAACTAAGGACCTGATTACGATCTTGATAGATGGGGCTACTCTGTCACAAATGTGACAGATATCACATCCCCTGTATTCAGTGCTTAGTTTGTAAATAAAAACGAGCCGGTGCCCAGAGCTCTCCTCTGTGACACTGCTGCAATTCAGTGTGCAAGCAGCGTAATCCTGATGCCATCTCGGGCCTCTTTAATCCAATTACAGCCACTCCCTGCCCCTTCAGCTCACTCTTGCAGCTTTCTGTGTGCACATTTTTAATTTTTCTCTTCCTCATTCTTTTTCATATATGTCTTTTGCTCGCAGTAAATGCACAAGGCAGGAAAATAAGTGCTGGTGCCCCGCACCGGAAACCACCAGCTCATATTAAGCGCTACCTGTATTACGATTCCATTATATCCTATGGAAATCGTAATACAGCTAACAGAATATTGGTCACGTTTGTGACGAAGTATTCCATCCGCAAGATCGTAATCAGGCCCTCTGTAATAAATGAATGCCCAATTACACCTTGAACGTTTAGAATGAGGTGGATTAGCCTGTGAAAGAGGTTATGTTATGGTTGAAAAGTTAATTATTATGTAGCTGGAGGGGAGCCTATGTGAATTTCTGTATTCACCTAACAAAGGCATATGTAGGCAGATCTGGTTCTAGCAAATACACACGTTTGGAGTAGACAAGTGGGGCTCCAATGGAAGAATACTGCAAATGTGGAAAGAGCAGGGTGGAAAACTTGTACCGTGTTCTTTCAGAACAGATGTGTTGCGATCAACAATGTCTTGGTTTTATCTGGATAAAATCTGCAAGGTAATATCACTATGAAAGAAGCAGTTAGGGGAACGCAGAATTATAATTATTAGGCCATACTGCTCTCCACCTACTGTAGGATTAAAGAAAGACACATAGGCGCTAATATGTGCTTTTATTAAATGTACGCGTACATGAAATATATTTTCTTTTAATGTCTCTAATTTAGGTACAGGTATTTTCTAATTTTTTTAAAAATGTATCTAAAAAAGTAACAGCATTTCTACTTGGTAGACAAAATGTAAACTGTCTTGAATAAATCGTAAATCTATACAGAAAACGTAAGCGTTATTATTCTTATGAAATATAAAACTTTAGAAATAGTGCACGTGCTTAAGTTATATTGAAAATGTGAACGTTGTTGTTGTGGAATTCCATTTATATTGACACATGCATGAAACAAATGAAGACTGTGCATTGAACTGAACATAGAAGGGATAGATTAGTGGTGATTAATCAGGCAGTTTAGGACTGACAGTGGAAAACAGAAAACTAAAAGTATAGGTCTGCACAGTAATGCAATAAGTAGCAAAGGGCAATTAAATACAGAGCTGAGGCAACCACAAATAGGAACAGTGACCATGAAAGTTCTTTGCTTGAAGATGGACTTAAAACGTGACATTTTGAGCATTTGTCTATAACAGAATCTTCAAGGGGATTATTGTCCGAGATACATGGCGGGCTGGGCTCACTCTCAGCAAAGCTCAAATGTTGGGACACAGCATATTTCTTGGTCTTGGTGTATCTTTTGAGAACCCGTCATTTGTTTTCGTGAGAGACTAAGGATAGCAGCTGCAGCCCACAGTGAGCGTGAATGATTATCAGACTCACTGGGGCAAACATCAACAAGCATTGGCAATGCCAATAGGTCAGGTTTATTAACACACTGTCAAGCCAGATCTAAAAATCCCTGTAATGGCTGCCTCCTCTCTTCTGTGCTGTTTCCACAGAAAAGCAGCATAAATTAACTAGTTAACTAAGACACTTTATTAGCACTGCAATGGCATGTGAGTGCCCTTGAAGGTTGACACTCAGGCAGCTGGATAAATAAACAACATGATCACAGATGTATGAAGGGGAAAAAATGTTTGTGGATGCACACAACTTCTACCCAATTAAAACTTTTACTCTTGGTTCCTAACATGTGGGCAGAGCCAAATCCCCTCTCCTGGTGGTTGTCACATAATTGTCTTCTGAGAGCTGCACTGTCAAAGCAGACCATAAAAACTACTAGGATTGTACAGGGATTATGACATAGAACAGTGGATCACGTCCTCCAGAGCAATGCAGGTTGTCCTCTATCCCATTACATCAAAGAAAACCCTGGGTACCAGAATCCTGTTGCTGAGAAGCCTATTCTTAGTTGAGGGACGTGAGTGCTTCTCGACATTTCCAAGTTGACCTGAAGCATCACTCGTAGAATAACAGTGGCCATTGAGCTCAACATTCCCCTGAGATGGTCAAGTGCACCAGTATTGTGGCACTAGGAGTCAAGGGGTAAACTACCTTCATTTTGATAGATGTGGCTACATCAGTTACCAGGGTTCCTGGAATTATGGAGTCCGCTGAGACATTGCGACCTGGTTTTCCACTGGAGTGGTCAGCTGTTCAAAGCTAGGAATAATGGGGAATCACTGAGTGAATCAAACCTGTTATAACTGATTCACCTGGTAATTTCTAATTTCTCAGTGTAATCTCTCGGGGTCCCACTATGTTGTAACTTCATTAAAATGTAGCTACGTCATGCTGTTTCTAGTTCATATGTCACAATATGGTCCTTAGTCTTGCATGAAAAACGAAAGCTAGTCACTGCATTGTCTGTTTCAAGAACATTGGCCAATCGATTAGTTAACATATGTTTTTATTTTCCATCTAAACCGATATTTTTATTTTCATTTTATTCTGAAATGCAAATGCAGAAAGCGATAATTTTTATTTGTCTTTATGCACCTGTCACTATGTAAGTTTAAAGTATAATAGTAAACATTTATCTGACTGAACACGAACAAATTGGATAAAATTATACTCTACAACAATTTGGTGACCGTAAAAAACAAACCATGTAAGATTTTATTTATACCTACTTCGTTATTATTATCATCACTTTTCAGCCTGTGTCGGGAGAGCACAATTTGAAGATGACAAGGACAGAATACCCGAGCCCTTCAGAACCATTCTTAAGAAACAGCCTCCTGATGGACCTTCATCTGGAGCTCATTCACGTGCAGCATGGAGTGTCCATCAAACTCCTCAACCTCATACATGGTAGGAATGCCTAATGGCCGCACACATTAATAATGTATTGTTTTGGTAACTTGTTCCTTAACACATTCGCGCAAATGAAGTATGTTTGAAGAGAAGTAGCAATGATAGCATTGCTTGTGGCTGTCATGAAGCCAGTTCAGGTGAATTAAGTAAAAGTAATATATATCCAGTGGTGTACACAGTAGAACAGAAATAGAATGCGATTGAATATATGGATTTTTTGTTATTTTTATAGCACTTAGTTCATTTGGATCTGGATCATAAATCTTTTTTGACTCATCCTATTTCATGGCCTTTGTGGTTAACTTTAGGAAGTGCTTGGTGCAAACACTTTTTTACCACCATATTATAAAAATAGATTTTTGGGGGTGGGAATGTGTGTAGTAAGCTGGCCCTGTATATACTATACCAGACGAGTATAGTGTGCACAAAGTCCAGGGGCTCCCCAGAGGCTTAACAGAGGTTAAAGTAGATATTACTAATGCTTTCTTTTGTGGTAGTGTGGTCGAGCAGTTAGGCTTATCAGAGGGTAGTGCAAAGGATTTGTTGTACGCACACAGTCAAGAAATGAGGCACACACTCAATAACTAACTCCAGGCCAATTGCTTTTATATAGCAAAAATATATTTTGTTACTTTATTACTTGAACCAGAAGATCTTTGCTGCAGCTAAGTACAGTTGTAAGTAGGTATCAAGCATATGTAACAAATGTACTTTGTTTTGTTATTGCAGGTAAAGCAGTTTACAAGTAAGTAACACTTTTCTTTTTCAAAAGTTGACAGTGCAATTTTTCATAGGCGTCATTAGAGTCCTGGGGGTGGGGGGGACTGTTAGCACAGTTAACAGGTAAGTACACGACTTACAATTCCAGTCTTCAGAGGATAAAATGTCCGCAGGTCAAAGTTCAAGCCTCCCTAGAAGTGCACCACCAGCAACACGGGGCCAGCTGGGTGCAGAGGTCAAATTTAGTATCAGGTTTGCAGTGAAATCCTATGAGGACTTGGGATACTAGGTAAGTACCCGCGGTTCCCGGACACAGGTCTGGGGGGTTTAGGTCAGCACCAGGGGGGTACAGGTTCACACCAAACACACAACCTCAGCGGCACAGGGGCGGCCGGGTGCAGGGTGCAAACACTAAGCTAGGTGCCCAATGCTTCTCAATAGGGAGAACCTGGGGGGGTCACAAAAGAAGCTGCAGGCTGGGTCCATGAGGTCAGTTCCAGGAAACCAAAGGCTGGACAGGCAGGAGAGATGACCACTGGATGTTGCTGGACCGTTGGTCGGACTCCCCAGGGCCAGCGTGTGGGGTCCAGGGGTCTCCTTGGGCATTGGGAATCCTCGTCGGATCTGCTTGCAGTCAGGGGGTCCTCCGGATTCAGGCTGCAGGCTCTCGTTGTGTTGGTCAGGATGGGTCAACCCAGGATGGACCCTAATCGCATTGGGACCTTCTCTGTACTGGTGGGCCACCTGGACTCGGGCCGTGGGCATCGGGTGCAGAGTGGGCAGGGCTTGCGGATCCAGGACTGTTATTGAGTCCTTTTGAAGATTTCTTCTGGACAGGGCTACTGTCCTCGGGCGTTCTTGGTACTCTGCTGGGCAGGCAGACCTCTGGAGATTTGTAGAGGTCGCTGGTCCTGCAGGATGCATCACCTTCTTGGAGCAGGGGTCTTTGATGCTGCAGACAGGCCAGCAGGGCTGGGGCCAAGTCGGTTGTCGTTGGGAATCTTCACTGCTGGCGTCGGCTTAGCAGTCGTCCTTCTTTCTTCTTTCTTCTTCTTCTTGAGGTTGCCAGGAATCTGGTGAGTAATGTTCAAGGGTGCCCCTAAATACTAGAATTAGGGGCGTTACAGGGGTCAGAGAGCAGTAGTCAATGGCTACTGTCTCTGAGGGTGGCTCCACCCTTCCTGTGCCCACTCCCTTTGGAAGGGGGGGTACGTTCCTAACTCTATTGGTCCCTATCCCCCAGAACAAGATGGATGAATCTGCAGGGAGTGGTTCTTTCCAGCTCTGGACACCTTAGGGGTTGTCCCAGCTGCAGTGGTCACTTCTCCCCATTTTGCCTAATTTTCCCACCAGACCTGCTGCCAAACGTGGGGCTTGATCGAGGGGAGTGGGCATCTCCACTAGCTGGAGTGCTCTGGGGCACTGTAACAGGAGCCTGAGCCTTTATGGCTCACCGCCAAGTGTTGCAGTTTCTGCAGGGGGAAGGTGTGAAGCACCACCACCCAGTACAGGCTTTGTTTCTGACCCCAGAGAGCACAAAGGCTCTCACCCCATGGAGTCAGAAACTTGTCTTTTAGTGGCAAGCTGGCACAGAAAGGTCAGTCCTGCACTAAAGGGTTGGGTACACTACAGGGGGCATCTCTAAGATGCCCTCTGGTGCATTTTACAATAAATCCAACAGTGGCATCATTGTGGATTTATTGTGCTTAGAAGTTTGCTACCAAACTTCCCAGCCTTCACTGAAGCCCCCATGGAGCTGTGGAGTTTGTAATGAGAAACTCCCAGTCTATGTACTTAAAATGGCCGTAGGGGCATATTGCTCATGCAGCTTTACCCTCACCTATGGTATAGTGCACCCTGCCTTAGGGCTGTAAGGCCTGCTAGAGGGGTAGCCTACTTATGCCACAGGCAGTGGTTGGTGGGCACGGCTCCCTAGTAGGCGTGCATGTCGACTTTGCCTTTTTCTCCCTACCAGCACACACAATCTGCAATGGCAGTGTGCATGTGCTTGGTGTGGTGTCCCTTAGGGTGGCACAATACATGCTGCAGCCCTTAGGGACCCTCCCTGGTCACAGAGCCCTTGGTACCACTAGTACCTTTTACAAGGGACTTAGCTGTGTGCCAGGGGTGTGCCAATTGTGGAAACAATGGTACAGTTTAGGGAAAGAACACTGGTTCTGGGGCCTGGTTACACTCAGTCAAGTTAGCATCAATGTCAGGCAAAAAGTGGGTGGGGTAACCATGCCAAAAGGGGCACTTTCCTACGATGTGTGACACGGATGTTTGTGCATATATACTGTGTGGCATTTTGGTTTTGGTGGTGATGTGCTCTGTTGTTTTTGTACTGCTGGTCTTTGTGATGTAGTGCAATTTAATGGTGATGTATTGTACTATGGTTGTGTTTCATTCTGTTTTTACTTTTTGTGTTGTTGTGAGCGGTTAGGTTTTACTTGTGTTATTAGGTTTTTTGCCTAAGTCGTTGTTGTGTGTTTGACATCTACATTTCCAGCCAAAAGAAGCAGATGATTTTAACATTATTGTGACAAACATTTACCACTGTCTAAACTGGTAAAATAGCACTACTTCAGCTCTTCAACTATTTAAGACAGCAGGCAACCAAACCCCATGGCAGAGGCAGTGTTTTAAGTTGGCACATACAGTGTCCACATACTGTGATAGACCCATGGCATCTCTTGGCTCTGGGAGAGCCTATGCCCATGGCGCCTCATGGCTTTGGGAGAGCCAAAAAGGCACCTGTAGAAAGTATAATATACAAATAAGGTTTTGAAACAGTCTAGGTGTTCCGAAAACTCTCGAAGATTAGTTATGAAGAAACCATTGGAGCCAAAGTGCCAAGTGTGACTACTTCTTTCTGGTTCCCAAATGCTCCACTTTCCACCATTTCCTATAAAGCAACACTCCCTAGTCAACTTCCTTGCTAACTCTGAGTCGGAGCTTCAGGTAACTATGAAGATTTCTATGCGTTTTTCCAAAGACGTTTCTATAAAACATATGACCTTTCATTTGATTTTCCTTTTCCACTCCAGTCTTCCCAAACAAGCCCTCAACATCTGCCTTCTTGCTCATCGAAGCTCGCAATAATTCTCTAGAAAACAAACATCAGGTTCTGCGTCATCGAAGCTTGCAATAATAAGGACTGTATTCTTGCTGCCTTACAAGAGGCTGGGGGCGTTGTCTCGCATAGGGAGAAATGTTGTACCTTTAAAGGACTATAATGCTTTGTAGAATGCTCCTCTACACATTGCATTGTCTGGGGTACCCGCATTATCCACTCCATTAATCACTGCTATCAATCAATCAATCAATCGCATTTATAAAGCGCGCTACTCACCCATAAAGGGTCTCAAGGCGCTGGAGGCGGGGGGTCAGTGCTCGAAGAGCCAGGTCTTGAGCTGCCTTCTGAAGGAGAGGTGGTCAGGTATGGCGCGAAGGTGGCTGGGCAGAGAGTTCCAGGTTTTCGCTGCTAGGAAAGAGAAGGATCTTCCTCCGGCGGTGGCTTTGCGGATGCGGGGTACGGCTGCCAGGGCCTGTCCGGTCGAGCATCGAGTGCGTGGAGGGGTGTAGAAGGATACGCGGTTGTTGATGATTTTGGGTCCGAGGTCGTGGAGGGCTTTGTGTGCGTGGGTGAGGAGTCGGAAGGTGATCCTCTTGTTGACTGGGAGCCAATGAAGTCTCTTCAGGTGTCCGGAAATGTGGTGGTGGCGGGGTATGTCCAGGATGAGTCGTGCGGCAGCGTTCTGGATCCGTTGTAGTTTCCTCTGCAGCTTGGTGGTGATGCCGGCGTATAGGGTGTTCCCGTAGTCCAGGCGGCTGGTGACGAGGGCGTGGGTGACGGTCGTCCTGGTGTCGGTGGGGATCCAGCGGAAGATCTTGCGGAGCATGCGGAGGGTGTTGAAGCATGCCGAGGTCACCGAGTTGACCTGTCTGGTCATGGAGAGGGATGAGTCCAGGATGAAGCCGAGGTTGCGTGCGTGGTCGGTGGGTTGGGGAGTGCTGCCTAGGGCGGGGGGCCACCAGGAGTCGTCCCATGCGGCGGGAGTAGGGCCGAGGATGAGGACCTCCGTCTTATCTGTGTTCAGTTTCAGCCGGCTGTCTGTCATCCAGTTCGCTACTTCCTTCATTCCTTCATGTAGTCTGGTCCTAGCTGAGGTGGGGTTGTTTGTGAGGGACAAGATGAGCTGGGTGTCGTCGGCGTAGGATATGAGGTCGAGTCCGTGTTTGCGTGCGATGTTCGCCAGGGGGGTCATGTGGGGCTGAGGGAGGATCCTTGGGGTACGCCGCAGATGATCTCCGTGGCTGTGGATCTGAAGGGTGGCAGGCGGACTCTCTGAGTCCTTCCGGAGAGGAAGGAGACGATCCATTCCAGGGCCTTGCCTCTGATGCCGGCGTTGCTGAGGCGGTGTATCAGGGTGCGGTGGCAGACCGTGTCGAAGGCTGCAGAGAGGTCCAGGAGTATGAGGGCCACGGTTTCTCCCTTGTCGGTCAGGGCTCGGATGTCGTCCGTGGCTGCGATGAGGGCGGTTTCGGTGCTGTGGTTGGCCCTGAAACCGAACTGTGTGGGGTCGAGGGAGTCGTTGGTTTCCAGGGCGGTGGTGAGTTGAGCGTTGACGATTTTCTCAATCACTTTGGCGGGGAATGGTAGGAGAGAGATGGGCCGGAAGTTTTTGAGTTCGGTGGGGTCTGCTGTAGGTTTCTTTAGGAGGGCGTTGAGCTCTGCGTGTTTCCAGCTCTCCGGGAAGGTGGCGGCGGTGAGGGAGGCGTTGATGACGTCTCGGAGGTGCGGTGCGATGATGTTGTCGGCCTTGTTGTAGATGTGGTGCGGGCAGGGGTCTGATGGGGATCCGGAGTGGATCGAGTTCATGACGCGGGTGGTCTCCTTGGTGGTGGTAGGGCTCCAGGTGAGGATGGTGGTGATGTCGGTGGCGGGTTCCGGGTGGGGGTTTGCGTTGGCGGTCGGGAAGCTGTTGTATATGTCGATGATCTTGTGGTGGAAGAAGGTTGCGAGGGAGTCGCAGAGGTCCCGTGAGGGGGGAATAGGGTTGTTTTCTGCGTCCGGGTTGGAGAGCTCTTTGACGATGCCAAATAGTTCCTTGCTGTTGTGGGCGTTGTTGTCAAGTCTGTTCCGGTAGGCTGTTTTTCATGCGGCGCGGAGGTGTTGGTGGTGTTGGCGGGTGGCGTCCTTGAGAGCTGACATGTTCTCTTCGGTCTGGTTGAGGCGCCACGCCTTCTCGCGGGCGCGGCATTCTTTCTTGGAGTTCTTGAGGTCGGGGGTGAACCAGGAGTTTTTCTTGTGGTTGTTGGTGTTGGCACATTACCAATTTAGGCACAGATTTTCTAGGCTTAAGAACACCCCCGGTTTGCTGCACGTCACCTATCTCAACCAAAAGTTTATGCGCTCCATTTAGGCTAGCCCCTATCCGGTTGCAATAAGGTCAAAATATGTAGGTAATGGCACCCACATAGACAGATGACAAGCCGTCCCTATGCCCCGAGCCACGTAGGATGAGTTGTAGTGTAATCTCAAACTGTAGCATGTCATATTTTAGAAATTTGATTGGGTTGGCAAAAGGGTGAAGCAAGAGAGATGCAGTGCATGTGCGCTGCCATGTCTTTGTATGAACGGCCATCCTCAGCACCGATCAAACAGGCACAGTGACGATTTGGGACAGGGTGGTGCGAAAATTATGGATGGATTCGTGCCCTAATGCGTTATAGGATACATGCATGCCCAGGCATGTCTGGGGTAGAGAAGGAACCAATAATATACACTGGCATGGTCTCTCCATTACTGTCAGCAAGGAAGAGTGCAAAAAGTGATAGCTCTGTGTAATTAAGTACCTTTGCTCAGAACAAGCAAATCAGTTACGAATTCAGTAATGATCTAGTGGTCATTTCGCTCAAAGAATCGATCTACATTTGTCCGTCTTAAGGCAAGTCATACAAACAGATTCCCAATAAGTGAAAATAAATGTAGTGATAGACTGAGGCAGATGTAGCCCAAATAGAAACCAAGAATCCACCTGACCCTAATGGTCTATCAACAGAGTTACTTACAGAATAAATAAGGCCAATGTTAAAATTTTAGTTCGATATGCTCAATATGTTTCACAGTTACCTGAAGGAGGGAATAACAACTGATCATCCCAGAAGAACTGTGATTTCATAAGGTTGCCAACTTTCTGTTGCATATTAGAAACCAATGTCTTGGCTACGGGATTGGCAAATAGACAAACTAAACCGGTGACAAAAGTGGTTGATCATGACTAGTGTACCTTTATATCTAGTATGTCTATTAGACTCATGCTTCAGATGTTCCATAACATCCTGATGACAGCAGGCACGAATGGGTGAAATTGTAGAATATTTGAGTATCTTGCCCCTGACTGCACAAAAACATTCAACCCCCGTTTGCCCTGCCCTAATAGAAACAATGGGGAAGGTGACATTGCTCTCAATGATAACGGTCACTAAGGATTTAGGCCTTCATTACAACCCTGGCGGTCGGTGATAAAATGGCGGTAATACCGCCAACAGCCCGGTGGTAATAAATATGAAATTATGACCACGGCGGAAACCTCTCAGGCTGACAGACACTTTAACACACCGACCGCCAGGGCGAAATCAACAGGCACCATGGCGGTAACCACTAACAGCCAGGCGGAAGACAATGCACTGCCTACAGTAATATGACACACCTATCCACCACCTTTTCCGGGACGGTACCAATGACTTCAAAAGCTTGGCGGAATCAATGCACAGAAGGGAAACAATTCACCTCTGGACACTCAAGGGAGAACCACGCTGCCATGGAGCCCGAGTTGCATGTCTTCACCATGCTCTTCTACCTTTTGCTCCATGACGAACACCAACGCCAGCGAAGACAAACACGGTGAGTACAGCCGTCTAGCACACAGGGGAGGGTGGGAGGAAAAAGAGAGCGACACACACACCCAACATGCAACACCCCCACCCCGAACACCACACACACACACAACCAGATGCGGTAACATAACATATACACCCTGTACCTGTCAGGAATAATGCAAGGATAACTACTATAGTGTAAAAAGGCTGTAATAAGATAAATATAGGTGAAATTTGTGCATCCAAATCAAAAAGTATATACATATTTACAATACAAGAGACACTGCCCAGTCCTCAATGTCCGTGGGCCACAGGGCCACATCACAAAGTCCAAGGCCGTCCTCAATGTCCGTGGGCCACATCACAAAGTCCAAGGCCCAACCTCACTCCTGCAACAACACGGAGAGAACACTGCAGGGGCATCAGGCCAAAAATAGACAGGCACCTCAGGGTGTCGGGGAATGGGGGGGACCTCAGCCGGAAGATGGTACAACGCCACTGGTCCTGGAGGGGGCAACCTGCCCTGGGCTTGGTCCTGGGCAGTGCAAGGCCACAGTCTCTCAAGTGGGTGACTTGCCCACATGCTCTGGAGGGGGCAACATGCCCTGTGCTTGGTCCTGGGGAGTGCAAGGCCACAGTCTCTCTAGCGGGTGTCTACTTCCACTGGTTCTGGAGGGGGCATTGTGCCCAGTGTTCTTCATCCTGGGAAGGATGGGGTAAGTTGATGGCCTTTCCACTGTTTCTGGAGGAGGCATTGTGCCCAGTGTGCTTCATCCTGGGAAGCATGGGGTGAGTATATGGGGTGACCTGGTCAGTGCATTGCGCTGCCTCCCGTGGCTCCACCATCTAAGTAGAGCCCCTTTCCCTGGCTCCTCTGAACTCCTGACCCCTGTCAGGAGTTCGAGGCCCTCCTCCACCCACAGGCTTCTGCCTGCACCTCATCCCTGGTGTCTAGTGGGAGAGCTCTGCTTTCCTACCAGGCTACCTTATGCCTCTCTCCTCCTTTTGCTTTGCTCTGCTCCCTGCTCCACTACTGTCCCTTAGTGCTCCTTTTCCTTGTTTGTCTCTTACTCCGCTCCCTCTCTCTCACTTTCACTCTCCCCCTCTTTCTCTTCCCCGCCGCTGCTTCCCCCGTGGCCCCACCCCCTTTCCCGACTCTGCCCCTTTTGGCCTCGCCCCCTTTTTTTCGCTGTTTTTCGTCCCCCTTCCGCCTCCCAGCTGTCCTCTCCTCCCCCACCTCCCTACTTAATGGCGCCCGCTGCGTGGTAGGCTTAGCAATACCACTGACCTGGTCAGTGCATTGCTCTGCCTCCCGTGGCTCCACCATCTAAGTAGAGCACTTTCCTTGGCTCCTCTGAAATCCTGACCCCTGTCAGGAGTTCGAGGCCCTCCTCCACCAGCAGGCTTCTGCCTGCGCCTCATCCCTGGTGTCTAGTGGGAGAGCGCTGCTTTCCTACTAGGCTACCTTCTGCCGCTCTCCTCCTTTTGCTTTGTTTTGCTCTGCTCTCTGCTCCACTAATGTCCCTTAGTGCTCCTTTTCCTTGTTTCTCTCTCACTCCACTCGCTCTCTCTCTCACTTTCACTCTCCCCCCCCCTCTCTCTCTCTCTCTCCCCCCACTGCTGCTGCCCCCGCGGCCTGCGCCCTTTTTTTCCATCTCCACCCCCTTTCAGCTCCGCCCCCTTTTTCGCACTGTTTTTTCGCCCCCCTCCCACCTCCCAGCTGTCCTCTCCTCCCCCCCACCTCCCTACTTAATGGCGGCCGCTGTGTGGCCGCGCCAAAGGCAAGACCATCTGTGCCCGTCCATGCCGTGACCGCGCCCAGCGCCTGAACCCCTGGCTCCCGTCCCCACAACCGCTGCCACTCACGTCTTCACTACGATGCCGCCACTCTCTGCGCCCTCAACATTGGCTGCTCTCCTGCCTGCCTTCAAGCCTCCCCGCAGACCACCCGCGGACCCTTCTCCTGCCAGAACTGCACCTTCATCAGCCTTCACTCCAACGACACACCCACCAACGCAGGACGCAACCATCTCAGATGTATCCTCCTCAACACCCGCTCCGTCCACAAGCATGCAGTAGAGCTATGGAATCTACTCGACTCTGCCTCCCCAGACGTTGCCTTCCTGACCAAGACCTGGATGAACCCCTCCTCAGCGCCTGACATCGCCATAGCCATCCCGAACAGCTACACGGTCACCTGCTGGGACAGCGCCAGCAAACCAGGAGGAGGCATTGCCATCATCCACAAGAACACCCTCAGGATATCGACCAACACTGAAGACACCCTCAGCACCGCCAAACTCCTGCACTTCTGAATCCACTCTGACCCAAACACCACCCTTCGAGGGACCCTCATCTACAGGCCCCCCCGGCCCACAACAGCAGTTCAGCGACTCCATTACCGACATCCTCAGCACGCATGCTCTCGCATCCACTGACTACATACTCCTCAGAGACTTAAACTTCCACCTCAAGAATACCAACGACGACAACACCGCCACCCTGCTCGACAACCTCGCCAACCTCGGCCTCAAACAGCTCATCACGACACCAACCCACTCCGCAGGACACACACTCGACCTTATTTTCTCCGCCAGCAATCACATCTCCTTCAGCCAAACCACCGAACTCCACTGGACAGACCACCGCTGCATCCACTTCTCCTTCAAGAGACCCACAACACATTACCACCCATAGCAGATCCCCCACCACAGTTGGAACAAGGTCACAGAAGACCAACTTATTGCGACCCTCTCCAGAACCCACCCATCGACACCACCAACAGTGATGCAACTGCCCGCAACGTCAGGCAATGGGTGTGCCAATACTCTTGCCCCCATCAAGAATCCCTCCAATAGACACACCATCCGAAAAGCCTTCTGGTTTACTGCCGAACTCCACGAATCTAAGCAAAGCTGCCGAAGACTCGAAAGAAAATGGCGCCAAGATCAGACTCTGGACAACCACACAGCCTTCAAAAACGCCATCCTCAGACACCACCAACTCATGTGAGCCGGCCAAAAGAACCGCCTTCAAAGACCGAACCCACAACAATGCACACTGCCACAAGGAGCTCTTCAACGTCGTGAAGGAACTCTCCAACCCCAGCATCAACGTCAACGACATCCCACCTTCCCAAGACCTCTGCGACTCCCTAGCCTCCTACTTCCACCGCAAGATTGCTGACATCCACGACAGCTTCAGCACCCAGACCCCCCCGGCAACCACCAACACCACAGATTCACCTCCGACCAATCTCCTGCTCTCCTGGACACCCGTCAACAACAACGTCACCATCGAAATCATGAACACCATCCACTCCGGCTCTCCATCTGACCTCTGCCCTCACCACATCCTCAACAAAGCAAGCTCGGTCATCGCACCCCAACTACGGAAGATCATCAACAGCTCCTTCGAATCCGTCACCTTCCGGGAGAGCTGGAAACACGCTGAGATCAACGCCCTCCTCAAAAAACCCAAGGTGGATCCAAAGGACCTCAAGAACGTCAGGCCTATCTCCCTGCTCCCCTTCCCGGCAAAAGTCATCGAGCAGGCCGTCAACAGACAACTAACCTGCTTCCTACAGGAGAACTGCACCTTGGACCCTTCCCAATCCAGATTCTGCAGCAACCACAGCACTGAAACTGCCCTCCGAAGCCGCGGGTACTTACCTGCTGGCAGACTAGAACCGGGGCACCCCTTCTCCATTGAAGCCTATGCCTTTTGGGCACCACTTTGACCTCTGCACCTGACCGGCCCTGAGCTGGTGGTGTGGTAACTTTGGGGTTGCCCTGAACCCCCAACGGTGGGCTACCTTGGACCCAACTTTGAACCCTGTAGGTGGTTTGCTTACCTGCAAAACTAACCAATACTTACTTCCCCCAGGAACTGTTGAAAATTGCACTGTCTAGTTTTAAAATAGATTATTGCCATTTTTGCTAAAACTGTACATGATATTGGGTTGATTCAAAGTTCCTAAGATACCTGAGTGAAATACCTTTCATTTGAAGTATTACTTGTAAATCTTGAAACTGTGGTTCTTAAAATAAACTAAGGAAAGATATTTTTCTATATAAAAACCTATTGGCCAGGAATTGTCTTTGAGTGTGTGTTCCTCATTTATTGCCTGTGTGTGTACAACAAATGCATAACACTGATAAGCCTATTGCTCGACCACACTACCACAAAATAGAGCATTAGAATTATCTCTTTTTGCCACTATCTTACCTCTAAGGGGAACCCTTGGACTCTGCGCACACTATTTCTTACTTTGAAATAGTGCATGCAGAGCCAACTTCCTACACCCTCTGTCCCACTGGTGCCCTCACCGTCGGTGGATTCGGCCTCCTGGGCCCTGTGGGATGCAGCTCCCTCCGTCGCCGGTGCCTCAGCTCCTCCGCCAGATGATGCTAATGCACATAAGGACCGGGTAACAAAACAAAAAGGGCAGGCAAGAGTCAAAGGATACACTTGGTCAATGGCAGCAACAACACCACAGTTGGCATACACCACACACACACACACACACACAGGGAACAGCCCTACACACTAGGCAATGCACTACCATTCACAATGCTCGTCACCAGCCCATGGATAGGGACACCTAACGCCAATTGCAGCATACCTGAGACCCACAGACCCCTGTCCAGGAGCGGATGCCCACTAGTTTGTTTGGAGGTATTTTGCATCAGAACCCTGCCCAACATGGGACCTACTCTGCAATGTCAGGCCTGGCCTATGGGCACCCATAGGCCCACATCCCCCCACCCAGATCCCACCCCACCAGGCGCAAGTTGTATATTGGGGGCACTGTACTCACCCCCTTGTGGCTGCTGTGATGCCCCCAAGCGCCCATCCAGCTCCGGATAGGCCACTGCCAGTATGCAGGCCATCAGGAGGGTCAGGGTTCGACAGGCACCCCTTCCTCGTTGGGAGGCCATCCCCAACTGGGCCTCCGCAGTCTTCCGTGCCCAGCGTCTCAGGTCCTCCTACCATTTGCGACAGTTGGTGCTCCGCCTGGCGTAGACCCCAAAGGTCCGCACATCCTTGGCATCCTTTTTAATGGGCGCTGACCTGCAGGGAACTGGACACAGGAAAAGATATTAGTCGGACAGTCCTGCTTGTTACACTCATGGCCCACCATGCCCCTTCCCATCCCTATTAGCACAGACATGGCCCACCATACAAGCAGCACGCTGCCCAGGTCCCATCCCCAATCCCCCACATGAGGCCTTCACACACAGCACTCCATGCATTCATGCCCCATGCATCGTACTCACAGTGTACTCACCTGTTAGTCTGGAGGCCCATACAGCATTCGGTACTGGGGTAGGACCCCATCCACCAGTTGCTCCAACTCGCTGAGGTGAAGGCAGGGGCCCTTTCCTCAGTGACACGAGCCATGGTCAGTTCCAGACACAGGTCACAGCAGCACTTGCAGTGTAGGTCCTCTTCTGTTGAAGGTCAGGTAGCAAGTGAGTGAACAGGTAGAAAATAGCGGTGACATCCGCGGCGGTGCATACCGTCACCGCCGGCGTACATCACCATTGGCCACTGTACCCCATAGGGCCCAATGTTAACCAATGAGGAGTTGCACAGCAGTTTTCGACCGCCTCCTGCAACGGTGCACAACGTCAGCGGAATTACCTCATTTCCACCTGCCCCTCCAAACAGGACAGGCGGATGCCATTTCAGGGGGTGGGGTGCAGGCCATGGCTCCTAACTGCGTCACAGTACACATATGTACCATTTGGACCTCTCAAACAAAATACTGTTACAAACACGACATGCATTTAAGTGTAGTGGTTGGAAAAAAGAGATACTAACCAGCTGCTCACCATTTTGCCCCATAGATTGCAACCGCTGCGGATGAATAGGAGATGGAGACATACCCCCTTGTACAGACCTCTGGTGGACTTGGCAACAATGAATGACAGGCACATTATCCTCACCCCAGACTAGACAGGGCCACAATCACAGAGCTGTGTGCCCAATTGGAGCCTGACCTAATATCTGCTATCCGTCACCGCACCGGGATCCCCCCTCTTGTGCAAGTGCTATCAGTGCTCCATTTCCTGGCAACTGGCTCCTTCCAAGTGACAGTGGGCTTGGCAGCAGGAATGTCTCAGCCAATGTTCTCAGTAGTGCTGACCACAGTGTTGTCTGCCCTGATTAAACACATGCGCAGCTACATTGTTTTCCCTGGGTGGGGGATTTGGCCACAGTGAAAGCTGATTTCTATGCAATGGGACATATCCCCAACATAATTGGTGCAATTGATGGTACACATATTGCATTTGTCCCCCCCACCCCCGGCAAAATGAACAGGTGTTCAGAAATCAAAAGAGCTTTCACTTTATGGATGTGCCTGGCGGACCCGTACATCTCCCACATCAATGGAAAGTATCCTGTGTCTGTGTATGATGCCTTTATCCTGAGGAGTAGCAGCATCCCACATGTGATGGCTCAACTTCAGAGCCACAGGGTGTGGCTAACAGGTGAGCCCTGTATGTTAGTATATGGGTATGGTGTGGGCCCTAAGGGTTGGTGTGTGGCTAAAAGTTGTCCCTCGATATTTGCAGGTGACTCTGGTTACCCCAAACTCTCATGGCTACTGACCCCTGTGAGGAATGCCAGGACAAGGGAAGAGGAACGTTACAATGAGGCACGTGGGCGAACAAGATGAATTATAGAGAGGACCTTTGGCCTCCTGACGGTCAGGTTTTGTTGCCTCCATCTAACAGATGGATCCCTGTACTACTTACCCAAGAAAGTCTGCCAGATCATCGTGGCATGCTGTATGTTGCACAACCTTGCCTTACATCGCCAGGTGCCTTTTCTGCAGGATGATGAGGCTGGAGATGGCCGTGTGGAAGCAGTGGACCCTGTAGACAGTGAAGATGAGGAGTCAGAGGATGGGGACAACAGAAGGTCAATAATTTGTCAATACTTCCAATGACACACAAGTAAGACAGTGTAACTTTACATTTAATTGACAGTTTTGTGTTTGACATTGTCACTGGCAGGCTGATTTTCCCACTTCTATGGCTACTCACTGTAGCCTTTGGCATCTCTATTTGCAGATATTTGTGCCCCACTATTTCTCCTGGTGTGTTGACTGCAGCCATCTAAAGGTCATTCCTATGTATACATTTCTGTACAGTTGATTTTCAATGTTTAAACCTTGTTAAACGAATACATAGTTAAATCATTTGGCATACTACATTCTTGTATTTTTTCAAAGGGTGTTTATTTAAGTGCTAAGAGTTAGAGGTGGGTGTGCAATGGGCTGGGGTGGGGGAGGGTGATGGAGGAAAGTCCAGGTTGGAGTCCAGTCTATTTGTATCACAGGTGCATTGTCCAAGGGGTCATAGTAAAGGGGAGCAATGGCAGTTCAAGGTGGACAGGGTGACAGAGTGGGACGATGGGGTGACAATCAGGAGAGTCTTATTTCCTGGTGTGGGTCTTGGCAATAGTCTCTGGCTTCTGCCTGGATCGCAGGGAATGTTTGCGGGGTGGTTCTCCCTCTGCAGGGGGAGGGGTGCTGGTGGCCTGTTGGTCCTGTGGTGGGGCCTTCTGTCCACTAGCGGCAGCAGAGGTGGAGGGCTGTTCATCAGTTTGTCTCCCTCAAAGTGTTGGCCATGTCTGCCAGCACCCCTGCATTGGAGACCAGGGTGGTGTTGATGTCCTTCAAGTCCTCCCTGATCCCCAGGTACTGTCCCTCCTGCAGCCGCATGTTCTCCTGCAACATGTCCAGCATCTGGCCCATCGTCTCCTGGGGATGGTGGTATGCTCTCAGGATCGCAGTGAGTGCCTCCTGGAGAGTCGATTCCCTGGGCCTGCCCTCTCCCTGGTGCACAGCAGTCCTCCCAGCTTCCTTGATGTCCTGTGACTCTGTCCCCTGAACTGTGTGCCCACTGCCACTGACCCCAGGTCCCTGATCGTCCTGTGTTTGTGTTGTGGCCTGGGGCCCCTGTAGTGGTGGATACACTGCTGTTTGTTGTGTCGTGGGGATAGAGGTATGGGCCCGCTGGGTAGGTGCTGTGGTGGTGTTTCCTGAGGGGGAGGCTCTGTGGTGGTGTGAGTGTGCCTGGGTAACCGACTATCCGGAGGTCCCTGATGGGCCAGGTTGGTCATCCAGATCCAGGTGAGCAGAGCTGTGGACCTCTTCTATGGGGGGACTGGATGTTGCTGGCACCTCTTCTCCGGTGACATTGGCTGGGGGACCTGTGGGGATGTAAATGCATTGTCATTGTTTCTGCATGAACAACAGATGATGGATGGAATGCAGAACAAATCAAACATTCACCCCCAGTCACAGATCTGGGTTTAATCCATCAGTTTTTTTGCTTGCCATGCCATTCCAGTTCGGACCCAGCCATATGCAAATCAGTCTTGACCCTGTTCCCCATGGGAACAGTCCAGCCGAACTGCCAGGCCAGATCTTCCCTGGACCAGAAACAAGCATCCTGGGACCGGTTTCAGGGTATCACCCTTCATCAGCCAGGCTAGCTTGAATCTGGTGGCATAGCAAGCACGGGACCCATGTCTGGGCATACCCTTCCCACTTGGGGTGACAAATGCAAAAAACAACAGATGATGGACGGAATGCAGAACAAATCAAACATTCACCCTCAGTCACAGATCTGGGTTTAATCCATCAGTTTTTTTGCTTGCCATGCCATTCCAGTTCGGACCCAGCCATATGCAAATCAGCCTTGACCTTGTTACCCATGGGAACAGTCCAGCCCGAACTGCCAGGCCAGGTCTTCCCTGGACCAGAAACAAGCATCCTGGGACCAGTTTCAGGGTATCACCATTCATCAGCCAGGCTAGCTTGAATCTGGTGGCATAGCAAGCACGGGACACATGTCTGGGCATACCCTTCCCATTTGGGGTGACAAATGCAAAAACAACAGATGAAGGACGGAATGCAGAGCAAATCAAACATTCACCCCCCAGTCACAGATCTGGGTTTAATCCATCAGTTTTTTTGCTTGCCATGCCATTCCAGTGACATGTGACATTTTATGCATGGGTGTGTTGCCCTCTATGGTTGTTGTTGCCCTGGCAGATTTGCCTTTGAGTGAGTAGCTTTTTGGTGGGCTAGGTCAGGGTTGTGCAAAGTCGGCCCTGGAGAGCTGGGTCCATGCCAGGTTTTTAGCATATCCACTTTTTGAATAAAGATGTTTCAGAAATCTACATTTTTCTAAATGTGGATATGCTAAAAATCTGGCATGGATTCCTGCTCTCCAGGACCGACTTTGTAGAACCCTGGGCTAGGTGATTATCTCCAGTGTGCATGCAGTGGTGATAGGTGTCCATGCAGGTCTGTGAGTGGTGTCCATTCATTGGTGTTACATGCAGGGCTTGGTATTGGGATGAGTGTGTTGTGATGGTGGGGAATGTGGGAGGTGGTGAGTGATGGGAGTGAGGGTGAGGGTGGGAATTTGTGATGGCATGCAGGTAGGGGGGTGATAGTAATAGAGATGTGACTTACCAGAGTCCAATCCTCCTCCTACTCCTGCCAGGCCCTCAGGATGCATGATTGGCAAGACTTGCTCCTCCCATGTTGTTAGTTGTGGGGAAGGAGGTGGGGGTTCATTAAGAAAACCAGCTCCTCCAGAGCTGAAACCGGACCAGGAGGAAGCCCCAGTTGAGGGACTTCCAGAACATCCCAGACCACCTGCCAGAGTGCCCTCGTTGTCCTGTAAGCAGCTCTCAAAGAGACTCACCTCCTGCTCCAAAGGACTCCGTTGCCCACAGCTCCTGGATCACCAACTCGCTCTGCACCTGGCCGTCCATTGTCCTGCAACGGGTAACCAGCTTTGCCCCAGGGTCCACACCCCTTGCGACCACAACACTACAAGGGAACCCCAAGGCACCAACCTTTAACTTTGCAACTGCAGACCTTTTCCAAGTGGTCCCTCGCAGTGGCTCTGCACCAGCTCCAAGAGACTTTCCAATGCTGCTCCTGCCAGAAATGGGAGCCACCCAAACTTCTCCTGCTGGCACAACGTGCCCACCGATGGCCTTGACCAACCTGCGAAAGCTGAATTTGGTAAAGCAACTGTACGATTTTATATGCATTTTTTAAAGTGACTGCCTCTTAATTACGCTCAGAAAGACTGTATTTATTGAAAGTTCAGAAAATCATATCTTGAAAAGTACTTACCGAATCTTAACGATCTTACTCTTAAAATGTATATAAAAAGCTAAAGTATTTTTATAAATTGGTATCAAGTTATTACTTTGAGTGTGTGTGGTGTTTGATTGATACTGTGAGTACAACAAATGCTGTGCACTTCTCCAAGATTAGCCTAACTGCTCGACCAAGCTACCTCAAAAATTAGAGCATTAGGTGATCTAGGTTTTGCCTCTGGAACCCCCCGTGTGGCTGCCTGGGCCCCCTGCACAATGTGCCTAGTTTTGCACACTACTCCTAAACCGTCAAATTCAGATTTAGTTTAAGGTGTATTTGTAAAGTGCATGTCAACTGTTGAGTCTCTTACAAGTGAAATACTATGCTTCTTGCTACCCAGCTCAGTGGTTCTCATTTTAGTGATCTCAGAATAATGAAAGGCTGAGTGGACCTGTTGGAATTCAAACATGTGACTATGAGCCAAACACAGATTCATAGAGTGGATGCATTAGTATATTCCTCCACTCAAACTCTGAAGCTTGTTGATTGAAAACTGTGGTAGTAACACAGCCAAAAGAGTAGGAATACAAAGTTCTTGGCGAGAAAGTCCAGAGAGAGTTTGGTACAAATCTCAAGCCTTGAGGCAGTGTAGAAGGGTACCACGTTGAGAAGGCACTGAAATCCCCACTGTCATGACTATGGTATTACAAATGAACGCTGTCGGACATCTTTTTATCAGATTTTCCTGTTTGCAGAACGAGTGGTTTAGTGAGGTTTTGGCATTGCTATTTTGCCTGATCATTAGGTGAGGAAGAGGAAAAGGTTGTCTTGTTAACACCAGGATGCTTATTGATCAAGGAGGTCCCTTTATGAGAGAAGAAGCTGCGGGTGACTTCTACTTGTGGCTAAGAGTCTGTGTTCTGACTGTCAGGTGCGATGCTGTAGAGAAGGGACTGCTCACAGGCTTAATGTCGAGTGTTGTACATCAGTTAATCCGGAGGAGGGAACTGCCTTTAATAGGGAATG
Source organism: Pleurodeles waltl (assembly GCF_031143425.1). NCBI lineage: Eukaryota > Metazoa > Chordata > Amphibia > Caudata > Salamandridae > Pleurodeles > Pleurodeles waltl. The sequence continues at coordinate 809,780,447 of NC_090442.1, read as the reverse complement.
GGGTTGCGTAAGGGACATCAATATTCACATGCAAAAGAAATATATGGATTTGGAGCAGCGTTTTTGCCACCTAACAAGGAAGTACTATTAGAGCGAGTTATAATAGCTGCAGCGAAAGAAGATCATAGTGTGAAAAATGGTTTTACAAAAGGGACGAGGAACAAGGCAGACCCCTTACGATTTTTAAGCAAATAAAGCCATGTAGATGTGGGTAACTTGCTAAAGAGATTGATTGGTTGGAAGGGAGTGATGCCTGAAGTCCAAAGTTATCATTCAGTCAACTAATGAGAAGAGTATTTGCTGGATGTAAGGAGTCTAGTTTTGGAGGAATTTAAACGAAGTAGGTTTTATAACATCCACTTTGCAGTGACGGAAAGACAGTTCTTGACATCTCTGCTCATACAGTCATGAAGCTATACATGGTCCGCAGAAGGGTAAAAGAGCGAATAAGAGTGGCCATAGAGGCCACCCACATAGATGTTACGTAGGGCTGATAGGGGAGCTTTGTGTCACCCCATATATTGTATGACTAATGGTACAAAGCAAAAGACCGGAAGTGAGACTGCTTAGGAGCAGTCAGACAGGAGGAAAAAAGCAATTTAGCAGCCATTGTATTTAAAAAACAAATGGGACAAAGTAACAATTTCTCAATCTAGAACGGTACTCTGTAGTGGTGGTTAACATAGACGAAAAGGTGTGAGATTGAGGTATGGACTCTGAATCCTGATAACTCCGAGGAAGGACTCGGAGCACATACAAGGATACACAGACACATTTTTACACTATAAATTGTCGTAAGCAATCCATGTACACGAGTATCAGGGACACGTGCCTGTTAAACTATGCAGTTGGGATTTTTGAATTATGAGGTTTTTTTTTAATTAGCCTTAAAGGTGAGTAAGGTGGGAGTAGCCCTGCGCTTTAACTGGACGGCATGCATGTCGAGGGGACCAAATAGATGAAGTGAAAAAAAGCCGGACTGGGCGTGTGGATCTTTAGTGACTGGGCGAAAGATGTTGGCTCATCATCGAGATCTTGTTGGAGTGAGGAGAGGGTGATAAGGAACTATACCTGAGGGGAACACCAAGCTAAGGGGCTTAAATTGAGCCCTGCTGCTGGTGGATAGCTTTAGTCAGTAGGAGAAGGCAGGTTTTCCACGGGAGATAATTCAGAGTAGTCGGTTTGCAAAGTTGATGATCTTGCCGATGAGAGAAGAGACATACCTGGATAGACTCATATACACATGAATGTATGCAGTTGGGGAGCACAGGAAAACCGTACATTAATGTTGTGAAATGACATAATCCTGTTTAGCAAATGGGGATTTACAGATCTGAATTGCCAAGTACTTTACTTTTCCATATTTATAATTGCATCACATTTCAAAATATATTTACCATCAATTTTAGGCACAGGGAGATTAACTGATTTGACTGTAATCACATAACTGTAGGCAGGTACCAGATCTGAGATTATAATTTAGTTCGCCAGGTTCCAAAACCAGCAGTTTATACACTAATTTACTGAGGTCCTACCTACTTACTTTAATTGAATCGTGAGAGTGTCAAGGAGACAATATGCATTCCTTTACCGAACAAAATACTGCATCCGCTTTTTCATCCCAGTCTAGGAATGAACAATTAAATCTACAACCAACTCCTACATTACAACGTATCAGCACATTCTGTATACAAGAAGGGGCATGGGTTTCCCCCACTGGGACAAGATCTAGCTCATCAGGTGGCTACGTCACATTTTCACAGCTTGGAGTTTTCAGGGCCTCATTCCCTGCTGGTCTCACGAGCTGTGGTTGTTACAAAGTCAGACTTCAAGAGATATGATAAAATGCATCTGTTAATAGACCACTGGGATCAAGAGAGAACCTCATGCACCGTGAACAGAGATTTCTGCTACTGGCAAAAAATAATCAAACACTATGTCGGTCTGCAGATTCCTATCTACTTATCAGAGATGCTCCCATTTCCCATTGTATTTCCATGCATTCAAATTCAAATTTTCCATACCTGACAATTCACTTGATACCAAATCTTCCCACGCACATTTGAACCCCTGCCTTTGAGTGGGTTCTCCTTCATACTTCATATCAGATTTTTCTATGCTCCATACTAGATTGCCTAAATCTGAACTCCTGACATGTACAAAAAAGTGATAGGTAGGACTGCTGAATTAATCTCAGGCACTGGTAATTACTCGGGCCCGCATCCCAGTTAATTGTTATTTTGCACACCATGTCACCTCGTTTTGAGGTGACATGTTGGACGAAAACGATGGACTGGGAGATGTGGCTCCGAGCGATTGCCAGTGGTTGAGATTAATTCAAGCATTCCATCCATCACATTGTTGATTTTGAATTTCACTCCCAAAGTGTGAAGGGTATGCTCAGACATGGGTTACGTGCTCACTGTGTCATTGGAACCAAGCTCTACATGGCTGATGAACCATAATCAGGGTGAAACCAGTCCTAGGTTGCCTGTATTCTGGTTCAGTGAGTGCCTGGCCTGGCAGTTTGGGCTGGACTTTTCCCATTGGTGCAGGGTCAAGAATGATTTGCATATTGTTGGGTCCTAATTGAGGTGACATGGTGGGTGAAAAATTATGGACTATGATGCAACCCAGGCGATTGCCAGTGGCTGAGATTAATTCAAGCATTCCATACATCACCTTCTTGTTTAAATCTGAGGTCCTGCCTGCTGGTCCTGATCTGATCACTGGCCAACTACCACTCTTTTTTGTACTGTATTATTCTGACCAATGTTTTACTACCTGTCACTTTGTATTTTGTGCCTCTAGGAGAGTTTTCTGTTGTGTCATGGGATGAAAAGCCCCTGAATAACTTGGTAAATAGTGACACTTTACTCTGCTCCTTTTTTTAGTCTACACTGTTTTTCCATTAATAGACTAAACAATCATGCAAACCCACAAGAGGTGTTATGTATTGTTGGCTTTTTGTCATCAAAGCTGTGGTCTGATGACGTAGCACTCTTAGTAGCAGAATTCTAGGAATAAGCTGTGTAATAGCACAGGTTACTCATGTATGCATTAGTAATAAGTTTTGCATTTCTAAATGGCAGATGGGGACAGGCATTTTTATATTGATAAGCTGAAGTCAAGCTGCCTTTGCCATTGGGGAAATGAAGGAGCATAGTTTCATCCTGCCAGGTAATTTTCAGCAGCCTTCTTAAGCAGTTCATGTGGAAGTGATTCAGCTGTTGTTGAGCATCTCGTTGATGGGGCTCGCGAGGTGAATTCCAGTGTAGAGGATGTGGCGTGCAATCAGGGGGATGAGTCCCTTCCAAAAAGCTGCAAGCCTGCAATGTAGAGTCCAGCGTTGTCACTGAGGCTGCCGTCGACAAGAGAAGCTAGGGCCTGCACTAAGGATGCATTGCACAGTGGTGGTTCTGAAGGCATTGTGCAATGTGGTGGCAATGCTGGTCTTTGTGACGGGTCCAATCCACTCAGCAGTCGAGCTGTTTCAGTTCTGTTCAGGATTGCTCCAGCCAGGAGAGGAGATGCGTCAGTTTCGCTGGATCCACAGAGGATGACAGCACACTTAGGCTCACTTCTAAAGGTATAGAACTGGGATGGCACCACTTGGCGTGTAGACTCACAGATTGTAGAGTCCAGGTGCAGATGCAAGGTTGTGGGAAGCCTGTTATGTCTCTGAGGCCTCAGATCAGGAAGCCAGCCTCACTCTGGGTGCTGGGTTCAAGAGATGCAGGTCCAGTCCTTCTCACCCTGGCAACAGGGCAACAGACATCAGGTAAGCACAGCAGAGCAGTAGTTCTTTCAGAGCAGCTGCCCAGCAGAGTGGCAGCACTTGTAGCAGCACAGCAGTCCTTCTTCCTAGCCGAGTATCCACACGTCCAGAAGTATACTGAAGGGGTGGATTCTGAGGTCCAGTATTTATACCCAGTTGTGCCGTTGAGGTGGGGAGAAGCTTCTAGAGGCATGCGCTTGAAGTGCACAGGTGCGCTGCCTTCCTGGCCCTGGCTCCAGATTAACCAATGGGAGTATGCAGCCCTTTGTGTGGAGAAGGCACAATTTATTCAAGTGTAATTGGGGCTGGCTCCAGCTCCTCCCTCCCATCCTTCCAGTGATGGCTGATCCAGTCACATCTAAGATCCTCATTGTGTGTGACTGTCTAGGACAAATACACAAAGCCTGTCACACAGACTCACACGTGTGATCCAGAGATAGGCTGCAGGCACCAAATGGCTAAGGAGAGAAAATGGCAACTTTCTAGAAGTGGCATGACTTCACCATAAGTTAGGATTTTAAATTGCTATTCCAGAGACATCAAACAGGAAGAGGGTACCTGTTCCCATTTGGAAATTTCACCTATAAAATTTAATAAGGTAATTCCAGCGTTATCCTATGGGAAAGGTAGGCCTTGCATAGGTGAAAAACGAACTTAAGAGTTTTTCACTAACCGGAAATGTAAAACTTAGAAGTACATGTCCAACGTTTTAAATACACTGTACCCCACCCTTGTCAAGGACCTAAATTGTGGCGACTTATATGTATTAAAAATTAGGATTTCTGGGAAAAGGTTTATCCTGCCAGGTCGAAATGCAATGGCAGGCCTGAGACATGTATAAAATGCTACTTAAATGGGTGGCACAATCAGTGCCGCAGGCCCACTAGTAGCATTTAATTTACAGGCCCTGGGCGCAGGCAGTGCCTCTTTACTAGGGACTTATAAGTAAATCAAATATTCCAATTGGGTATAAGGCAATCTAACATGTTTTAAGGAGAGAGCACTTTAGCACTGGTTAGCAGAGATGAAGTGTGCGGAGTCCTAAGGCCAGCAAACACGAAGTCAGCAAAACAGGCAGTATGAAGGAAAAACGTTAGGGGGAACAGCATGCCAAAGATCTCAGGACTATCAGCATTTTATTGTTGAAGCAATGGGAAGAGTTTGGGCTAGGTGGGGTGTGACCTTTATTGAGGTATGGTATGATATGGTTTGATCTGGGTGCTGTTTTCAGCCAGTAGCCACAAGGGCTTACCAAAATATACCTGTGGAGTCTTTCTCTATGGCCTGCAAGACAATCAAGAGTCTAATGCATCTATTTTTTCTGGGCAGGTGTTTGAGATGACCACATGAGTGACAGGAAGTTATTTTGAGTAAGCCTTCCTTGCTGATGGTCATAGTATCAGCAGGTCACAAAACTGAGTTGTTTACTTCACAGAACCTTTCACTGTTTTCCACAAAGACGTGGTGTTTCTCTCATCTGCCTCTAAAATAATGTAAATTAGAATCTGAACAAAGAGACTGATTGTAGGAAGTTGGCTCTGTATATGCTATCTCAAAGTGAAAGATAGTGTGCACAGAGTCCAAGGGTTTCTCTTAGAGGTTGATAGTGGCAAAATCAGATAATACTAATTCTCTGTTTTGTGGTAGTGTGGTCGAGCAGTAGACTTAGTACATAAAATCCAAGGTACTTCACACAGGTAAGTATAAAACTTTGATTTAAAGCAGTAGTACACACACTTTTGATTAAAATGTGAACACTGCAAAAATCAACAGTTCCTGTGGGAGGTAAGTTTGGTTAATTTTTGCATGCAAGTAAAGCACTTACAAAGATCAGTCTCCTGGGCATAGGCAGCCCACCGTTGGGGGTTCAAGGCAACCCCAAAGTCACTGCACCAGCAACACAGGACCGGTCAGGTGCAGAGGTCAAAGGAGGGCCCAAAACACATAGGCGCCTATGAAGAACAGGGGTGCTCTGGTTCCAGTCTGCTAGCAGGTAAGTACCTGCATCCTCAGGAAGCAGACCAGGGGGGTTTTGTAGAGCAAGGAGGGGGAGGGGGGACACACAAGCCCATAAAACACACCCTCAGCGACACAGGGGCGGCTGGGTGCAGTAGGCAAAGTAGGCGTCAGGTTTGCATTAGAAACCAATGGAGGGAACCGGGGGTCACTCTGATGATGCAGGCAGGGCACAGGGGGGCTTCTTGGGCCAGCCACTGACTTAGCTAGGATGTGGGCCACCTGCTGGTCACTCTTGCACTGGTAGGTGGATCCTCTCGGTCCTGGGGGCTGCGGGTGCAGTGCTTGGTCCAGGTGTCGGGTTCCTTGGTTACCAGACAGCCACGGTCAGGGGGAGCCTCTAGATCCTCTATACAGGCATCGCTGTGGGGGTGCAGGGAGGTCGACTCTGGGGGTCCACATCGCTGGAGTCGCCTCGGAGTCCTCTCTGCAGTGTTGGCTGTCCTGGATTTGAGCCTGGGGTGTCGGGTGCAGAGTGTGAAGACTCACGCTTCTGGCGGGAGGTGAGAGTCTCTTTAAAAGTTGTTTCCAAGTTGCAAAGTTGTTCCAGTTTCTGAACAGAGCCATCGTTCTCTGGAGTTTCTTGGTCCTTTAGGTGCTGAGCAGTCCTCTGAGTCCTCAGAGGTCGCTGGTCCCGTGGGATGCATCACTGTGCAGGTTCTTTGAGTCTGGAGACAGGCCGGTAGGGCTGGGGCCAAGTCATTTGGTGCCTCTGTCGTCTCTGTGGGGAATTTCAGGTCAGCAGTCCTTCTTCTTTCTTCAGGTTGCAGGAATCTGATTTCCTGGGTTTAGGGTTTCCCCTAAATACTGAATTTAGGGGTGTGTTTAGGCCGATGGCTACTGTCCTTGATGGTGGCCACACCCTCTTTGTGCCTCCTCCCAGAGGGGAAGAGTGCACATCCCTATTCCTATTCGGGGAATCCTCCAAACTCAAGATGGAGGATTTCTAAAGGCAGGGTCAGCTTAGGGCACCTTAGGGGCTGTCCTGACTGGTAGGTGAATCCTCCTTGTTTTTCTCATTATCTCCTCCAGACTTGCCGCCAAAAGAGGGGTCTGTGTCCGGAGGGGTGGGCATCTCCACTAGATGGGATGTCCTGGGGTGCTGTAACAACAGGCAGAAGCCTTTGAGGGCTCACCGCCAGGTTTTACAGTTCCTGCAGGGGGAGGTGAGACGCACCTCCACCCAGTACAGGCTTTGTTCCTGGCCAGAAACTCGTCTGGTTGTGGCAGGCTGGCAGAAACTGGTCAGCCTAGCACTAGGAGTTGGGCTGGTATTCAGGGTGCATCTCTAAGATGCCCTCTGGGTGTATTTTACACAATTTTACAATAAATTCCACACTGGCATCAGTGTGTATTTATTGTGCTGAGAAGTTTGATACCAAACTTACCAGATTTCAGTGTAGCCATTATGGAACTGTGGAGTTCATAATTGACAGACTCCCAGACCATATACTCTTTATGGCTACCCTGCACTTACAATGTCTATGGTTTTGCTTAGATACTGTAGGGGCATAGTGCTCACACAACTATGCCCTCACCTGTGGTATAGTGCACCCTGCCTTAGGGCTGTAAGGCCTGTTTGAGGAGTGACATACCTATGCCATAGGCAGTGTGAGGTGGGCATGGCACTCTGAGGGGAGCGCCATGTCGACTTAGTCATTTTCTCCCCACCAGCACACACAAGCTGTCAAGCAGTGTGTCTGTGCTGAGTGAGGGGTCTCCAGGGTGGCATAAGACATGCTGCAGCCCTTAGAGACCTTCCCTGGCCACAGGGCCCTTGGTACCAGGGGTACCAGTTACAAGGCACTTATCTGTTTGCCAGGGCTCTGCCAATTGTGGGAACAAAAGTACAGTTCAGGGAAAGAACACTGGTTCGGGGCCTGGTTAGCAGGGTCCCAGCACACTTACAATCATAACTGGCATCAACAAAAGGCAAAAGGTTAGGGGGTAACCATGCCAAGGGAGGCATTTCCCCACACTGATCCTCCAACATTTTCTCCGTATCCTCTTAGCTCTTTTGTTGAGGCGACATCACACAATAAGAACATCATGGGCACCTTGTGATTTTTCCTTAACACTGACTTCCATTCTTTTGGTAAACTCTTTGTAGCTCTCTGAGACTGAGCGCTTGTTAAGCCCCCAATTGCTGTATGGTTAACTGAGGTAGCTTTGGGGGTATTCAGCACTAGCATGTGCTCATTAGACACCCATGATAGCAGGAACCGTGGGCTACCCCGCATGCATTGTTCTTTAATAATGCATAGCTTGCTCAGAAGGTTTTTTGTGACCCGTTTGCCTATGCCTCAGCAGCCCAATGTTAACTTTTTCTCCATTTGTCCATTGCTGTTTGCTTTGTAGCCAGCTCACAAGATGAGAACTGGAAAGAGTAGATATGTAAATGTTGGTTAAAGTTATGTTAATGTTGTCTCTCTTACTCTTGGTTCTTGTGCTCATCTCTATATCAATGCCCTTCTGCCGACTCATCATTTGTTGGGCAAGAAACACAGCCACTGGCTCGCGCACGATTATGCACAGGGAAGGGGGTATGGTACCTATGGTGCACAGTACAGGTGCCCAAAACTAGATATAGAACAGTTTCTAGTTCTGCCAGTAGGTTGGAGGGTACCCGCAAGTTAATGGCATGTAAGTACATTAACAGAGTCAACGTAAACTTAGACTTTATACTCACAGAGAAGTACAAGTAACAAACAAGATCTTTTCTGATAGGATCATTTTTCTAGAGTTGATCATAATTAGCTAGAGGCCTTTTAACTACAGTGACTTCGCAATAGTTGCAATGAGCATGGCATGCTTGATATCAATTGGCATTGGCCTTGTACCAGGGAAAGATGTTAGCTCTGTGTACTACTATAACAAATCTTCGTCTCAAAGTTCTTAAGTCATAAAGGTCATGCCATTGTCACTTTCAAATGTTTATTTGGAAGTACTGTATAGAACATCTTACCCACTGCCTTTTTCATGATATCACAAATATTGTCTTCTTTGACTATTATTTTGGAAATACATTCAGAAAAACTCTTACTTTGTTATATTCTTTTGCAAGATGAGCTCAGTATGCCTAGTAATATTTGTATTTCAACGGACATAAACTTTGCACTTTAAATGTCATGGAATACACGGTCATGCTTTTGTTTTCAGGTGATGCAAAACAGACGTCCTGTTCCTCCGCTTGCACAAAAGGTCCTAAAGCCTGTCTTCATTTTTTCACTGGTAAGGGTAATTAAGAGAATAACATGTTATATATTGTATGCAAAAAAATCTCTTCCAGTAGGCAACCAAGGCGAATGTTCTATAACTTGCTAAATATTTGTATGATTTACAGAGGCATACATATTGAATAAAATCAATAAGAATAAAATATCGAAAGCCATTTTCCTGATGCAGAAAGCAGCAGTTGGGATAAAAAAAGGACTCGCCCATAGTTCGACTCATCTCAGCGAGGTAATATCCATTCTGACTGTAAATATCTGACGAGGGTGGGATACAGTAATGTATGTTTGCAAGATAGAACAAGCATTAGCAAAGCCATTACTTCTGGCTTTTGCAAGATGTGTGATGGGTGCATGTTTGTACCGGAAACATATGACAAAAAAATAAAAAGAAGAAAAAAAGAAAATGGGTCATCCTCCAAACATGACAGTAATATGCCTGCAAAAAAAATGTAAATTAAAAAAGTATGCATCACATATAATTTTAATTTAATAGAACAGTACAGATGCTTCCTAGCAGGTATAGAAACCCTTTTTAGGTCTCGGCTTTAGCTATCAGTAGGCAGATATTTTGTTTCCAATATACATAGCGTGGGCTTTGGGTCAGCTCGTTGCTAACGAATAAATGACTTATTTTAACTGTCTCCTCATAATTTAGTGGCTTTCTTGCCTACGCATATATTTTTCCCTCTCAGGAGCTGGTCAGTTTTACAGTGCTCTGATTAGATTGATTGTATCATTCCGCTGAATATTTGAGGGGACTCTTTTTCTTTTTCAAGCATTCTGTGGGAATACCTTTGCTTACTCTTTTTTTCTTTTTACATTATCTCTCCCTTACTCCATATGTGCTTTACTCCCTGCCCTGGCCCTTTTTTGATTTTCTTCTATATTTTTACAGTGGCTCAGCAGTTGCCGAGTGCTGATGGGTCACTTTCGCCCTTTATGTCTCTTCATGTGCTTGTTCCATCTTTCTCCCCCATGCTTCCTTCCCCGCACTCCATCCCACTCCCTGTGTTTTCACATTTTTCCGTGTTTTTTGTCTGTCCAGCAGCTGCCACGCTTCTCAAGTCCTTTTTGCCCCCTTTCTTTTCTTTTTACATTTTAATTTACCAACGTTAACATGGTTACCCCGCATGTTATAACAGTAAATAAAAATAATGCCAACATACATCATGATGCATGAATATGTTATGATGCATTGTAGGAAGCTGGCTTAGTATACCAAAATGAGGTATAGTGTGCACAGAGTCCAGGAGTTCCCTAGAGGCTTGACAGAGGCTAAAGTAGATAATACTAATGCTCTCTTTTGTGGTAGTGTGGCCGAGCAGTTAGGCTTATCAGAGGGCAGTGAAAAGGATTTGTTGTACACACACAGTCAAGAAATGAGGCATATCCTCAATGACTAACTCCAAGCCAATGCTTTTACATAACAGAAGTATATTTTGTCACTTTATTACTAGAACCAACAGGTCTTTGTTGCAGATAAGTTCAGTTGTAGGTAGATATCAAGCATAGGTATCAAAAGTACTTGGTTTAGGTTTTGCAGACAAAACAATTTACAAGTAAGTACCACTTTTCACACACTGCAATTTTTCAGAAGAACCAATGCAGTCCTAGGGGAAAAAAAGTGTTAGCACAGTTAACAGGTAAGTACTTGACTTAGAGTCCCAGTCTTTGGGGGTTAGAATGTCCACAGGTTAAAGTTCAAGTTGACCCCAAAAGTGCACCACCAGCAACACAGGGCCAGCCAGGTGCAGTGGCCAAAGTTGGTGTTGAGTTTTCAGTAGAATACTATGAGGACTTGTGGCACTCGGTAGAACACAGATTGCAGGTAAGTACCTGCGGTTTCAGGACACAGACCTGGGGGTATAAGTCACAATTGAGAGAGCCACAGGTCAGCACTAAACACACACCCTCAGCGGCAACAGGGTGCAAACGCAGTGTCGGGCGCCCAATAGTTTTCAATGGGGGAACCCCGGGGTCACAAAGATGTTGCAGGCTGGGTCTAGGGGGTCAGTTCAGGAAAACCAAAGGCTGGTCAAGGAGGAGAGGTTCCCGCAGGATGTTGCAGGACCATTGGTCGGATTCCCCAATCCCAAGTGGCTTCAGGTGCAGGGGTACCTTTGGGCGTTGGGAATCTTCGTCGAATCCGGTCACGGTCAGGGATGTCCTCTGGATTCAGGCTGCGGGTGTTGTCGTGTTGGCCAGAAGGGGTCAAACCAGGGTGGACTCAGGTTGGAATCACCTGGGACCTCCACTGGACTGGTGGGCAACCTGGACTTGGGCCGTGGGTGTCAGAGTGGACAGGACTTGCGGATCCGGGATGGTTCTGAAGTCCTTTTGGAGGGTTTATTCTGGACATGGCCACAGTCCTCAGGAGTTCTTGGTCCTCTGCTGGGCAGGCAGTCCTCTGGGGGTTTGTAGAGTTCGCTGGTCCTGCAGAATGCATTGCCGTTTGGTAGCAGGAGTCTTGAAGCGGTAGACAGGGCGATAGGGCTGGGGCCAAGTCAGTTGTTGTCTGGAGTCTTTACTGCTGGGGTCGGCTCTTCAGTCCTCCTTCTTTCTTGAGGTTGCCAGGAATCTGAAGAGCAAGGTTCAGGGGTGCCCCTAAATGGTAGATTTAGGGGCATTACAGGGGTCAGAGGGCAGTAGCCAGGGGCTAGAGTCCCAGAGGTTGGCTACACCCTTCCTGTGCCTACTCCCTTTCGGGATCAGGCACATTCCTATCCCTATTGGTCCCTCTCCTCCAAAACAAGATGGAGGAGTCTACAAGGAGGAGGTCACTTCAGCTCTGGACACCTTAGGGGTTGTACTAGCTGCAGTGGTCACACCTCCTTGTTTTACCTAATTTTCCCACTGGACTGGCTGCCAAAAGTGGGGTTTGATCCAGGGGGCAGGCATCTTCAAAAGTGGGAGTGACCTGGGGCACTGTAACAGGAGGCCTGAGCCTTTGAGGCTCACTGCCAAGTGTTGCAGTTCCTGCAGGGGGAAGGTATGAAGCACCTCCACCAAAGCAGGCTTTGTTCCTGGCTCCAGAGAGCACAAAGGCCCTCACCCCACTGGGTCAGAAATGTGCCTGTTAGTGTCAGGCTGGCACAGACCAGTCAGTCCTACACTAGTGGTTTGGTTAAAATACAGGGGCATCTCTAAGATGCCCTCTGTGTGAATTTACAATAAATCCAGCTCTGCACCAGTGTGGGTTTATTGTGCTGAGAAGTTTGATACCAAACTTCCCAGTCTTCAGTGGAGCCATCATAGAGCTGTAATGTACCTAATGACAAACTCCCAGCCCATGCACTTAATATGGCCTCACTGCTCTTACAATGTCTAAGAATGGACTTAGAAGGTGAAGGAGCATATTGCTCATGCAGTTATGCCCTCACCTGTGGTGTACTGCACCCTGCCGTAGGGTTGAAAGGCCTGCTAGGTGGGTGACTTACCTATGCCACAGGCAGTGGTTTGTGGGCATGGCACCCTGGGAGGGATGCCATGTCGACTTTGCCTTTTTCTCCCCACCAGCACACACAATCTGCAATGGCAGTGTGTGTGTGTTTGGTGAGGGGTCCCTAAGGGTGGCACAATACATGCTACAGTCCTTAGGGACCCTCCGTGTCCACAGAACCCTTGGTACCACTGGTACCTTTTACAGGAGACTTAGCTGTGTGCCAGGGGTGTGCCAATTGTGGAACAATGGTACAGGTTAGGTAAAGAACACTGGTGCTGGGGCCTGGTTAGCATGATCCCAGCACACACTCAGTCAAAGTTAGCATCAAAGTCAGGCAATAAGTGGGAGGGTAACCATGCCAAAAGGGGCATTTTCCTACATGCATGCATGCCTTCGCACATGCCCCAGTGCACATGTCTTGTGACTCAAATACAAGTAGAGAATGAGGAGAAAGCGCTATGTTTGATCCTCAGGAGACCTCAAACAAGGGCCTGATTCGCAAAGGGCCTCCACACTTGTGGCGGAGGCCCTGCAGTTGCGGTGGGGACCCCGCATTCGTGGTAGGACCTCCACAGTGGGTAATTGCAGTACGGATGTTCCGCCACAAGTGCGAGGCCTCCACCATGAGTGCGGAGGTTCTTTGTGAATCTCGCCCTCTGACACTTTATAGGTTAATTTAGAAGTACTGGTTGTTGAGGTCAAGAGGTTTCAGTTGAAAAAATATTCTATTTATTCTCCAGGTGTAAAAGTTGATGCACTATTTTTCTTGCGCCATACTCCTATGTGCTGGTGGGTGGCGTAGATCAGCTCAGTGCGGTGTCATCCGTGCCATAAGTGACATCTGCGTCACTTATATAGGTGCCACCTCAGCACATTGAATGTCAGTTCTTTTCTTTCTGCGCCAGTTAGCGCTGATCTAGAGAAAAGCTACCCCTCTGTCATTTTTTGACAGGATTTTTTGGGATGTTTTGTCTACTTCTTTTTAAGGAATTTAACTCCTGGAGTGTCGAGGATATCTTCAAGGAGGACATGTTTTAATTCATGTAGTGCCTGTCACCGCACCATGTCGGTTACGGACCCACACCTTTTGTGTCTGTGGTGTATTGAGCGCAACCACAACTCCAAGTTGTGCTCGGACTGCCGGCCCATGGCACTGAAGGCTTTGAGAAAGCAGTCCCTAAATCTAATAGCGGCCTGGCAGGCAATGCTGCTTCACACGACTCCTCAAAGATCTCAGTCCCGGTCGAGAGGAAGGTCACAGTACCACTAGAGGAGCCTTAGGTCCTCTTCGTCCAACTTAAAGTCATCGGGACACTTGGGTAAGAGGCCCATGAAGCACAAGTGCTTCAACTTCATTTGTCCGTCAGTTGACACAATGACCAAATATCGGCAACGTTCTTCGTAGTCATTGCCTGGGCCAACTTCGCACCTGCCCCCTTTTCCAGGAGCTGCAGCGACACCCACTCAAATGATTTTATGTGGCCATATGTCATGTTTTTGAGGGGGCTAACCCCTCTGGAGCGCCTTTGGGCCCGCAGGGTCAGAGGGGGCCTCATGGTCCAAACCAGCACAGGGGCTCCTGTGAATAAGACAATTGTCCAACGTGATGCCACCTGGGGACACAAACGTCCTCACCCAACACCCCTCTCCTGAGAGCTTGGTAGTCTAAGCCTCTAGCTCCCATGGGAAAGACACAGAAAAGGCCACAATTTGCTGTGGTTTAGATACAGCCAACTCACTGGCAGAGCGATTTCCACAATGGTGGCCAAACCTGGATGAGAGCGTCTGACTTTTCAGGGGATGTCCAGACTTCGACCTCTGGCATGCCCATGATGACAACCGTCTCTTCGAAGACAGGGCAGACTTGGTGCTGGAGCGCTTTAAGGACTCCCTCTGCTACCGCCAAGTCCTTGGGCCTCTCAGCTGCCCTGCAACATCCCCAGTCTGCCCTTTCCTCCTTTAGTGGCTACGGAAGGGGTATCCAACCATGCCAACCCTATATCAGCCAATGTCCTGCACAATCTTCCCAGCCTATGTATGGGCGAGGATGTGGTTCATACCGAACAAGTGAATAAGGTAGCCAGAGGTCTGCTACAGCCACCACCCTCTGCATCCGCAGCCCCTAAGTCCTCTTAATTTTGCCCTTCAAGAACATGAGCATCCAGTTGGTGGCAGAATAAGCCATCATCTCCATCACTGACAGTCCATAATATCGGACAGATGGTCTTACAGATCATTCGGAGGGGCTACTCCCTCCCCTTAGAATCCTCCCCTCCCCCATGCCTTCATTTCACCACCAGCTGATGGAGGATCATTTGTCCTTGCTCTGTGAGGAAGCCACAACTTTCTTGCCCATGGGAGCCATAGAGAGGGTTCTGATGTCGGAGGTAGGCAGTGGTTGCTATTCCTGTTACTTTCTGATTCCAAAAAAGAACAAAGGTGTTCGCCCCATCTTAGATCAGCGAACCCTCAACCTCTTCCTCAAAAAGGAGAAGTTCAAATTGCTCACATTGTCTCAAGTCTTGGCCCTGGTCCCAGGAGATTAGATGGTAGCTTTGAACTTGCTGATGCTTATTTCCATATTTTCATCCTGCCTCCGCACAGACGTTACCTGCAGTTTATGATAGGACAGAAGCACTGTAGGAAGTTGGCTCTCTATATAGTGCACTAAAATGAAGTGCACTGTCCTTATAATTGTTTCACTGTTCACTTACTATGTCTGAGAATCGACAGACATAGCAGGGCCATATCTGCTCATGCAGGTATGCCCTCACATGTAATATAATGCACCCCGCCTTCAGGGCTGGAAGACCTGCTAGAGGGGTGACTTACATATATTGCGTGCAGTGTAAAGGGAACAGGGCACACAGGCTGTGTGCCATGTCGTGGTTTCATTTTAGTTCTACAACAAGACACGCAGCCTGTGAAAGCAGCACTGTGTGCACTTAGTGAGGGGATCCCTCTGAGGGTGGTACAATTTGTGCTGCAGCCCTCAGGGGCCTTTCATTAGTACCCAATGCCCTAGGTACCGGGGGTACCATTTACTAGTACTAGTGCTAGCTAAAGGTTTGCTAATTGAGAAAAATGACTGTGCAGTTTTAGGCAAAGAGATCTGGCAGTGGGGACCTGTTTAGCAGAGACCCAGTGCATTTTCATTCGAAATTGCACCAGAAAGCAGGCAAAAAGTGTGTTTTTGTGTGTGGGGGTGACCATGTCAAAGGCGGCACTTTGCTACAAGCACTTTAAGTTCACTGTGCTTCCCTTTGGTCTTACTAGTGCCTCTCGGGTGTTCACCAAGGTGATAGCAGCGGTCGCCACTCAACTGTGGAAATCGGGGTGGCAGTCTTTCCCCTATCTCAATGACTGCCTATTGAAGGCAGGCTGACTTCTGCCACCTCCAGACTACCACGAACCTCCTGCATTCACTGTGATTAATTATCAAAGTGGCAAAGCCATACCATACTCCCTCTCGGATGCTTCCTTTCATCAGACCTGTTTTGGACAGGACACGGTTTGGGGCTTATCCTCACAAGTAGCGAGACCAGGATATTTAGGCTATGATACAGATGTTTCAGGCTTTATCCTGGATTTTGATGAGAATGACTCTGTGGCTGATGGACCTCATGGCCTCCGACATCCTGCTGGTTACACATTCCAGATGGCATATACAGGCTCTGCGGTAAGACTGAAGTTCCACTGAATGCATCATCAGGGGAATCTCTTCGACATGGTCCAGATTTCAGAGGGAACTGGAGAGGACCTGCAGTTATGGTCAATGAACCGCAATTTGGTCAGAGGCAGACCCATCTCCCTTTCCCAACAAGATCTCACAGTAGTGACAGATCCATCATTCCTGGATTGGGGCTGTCACCTTGGAGAGGTGGAATTCCTAGGACTCTGGTCTCTGGTGGAACCAGGACTCCACATCAACATGCTGGAGCTCCAAGCAATTGAAAGCCTTTCTCCTCTCCATCAAGGGAAGACGAGTACAGGTTTTCACAGATAACACCACTGCCATGTGGTACTGCAACAAACAGGGTGGGGTTGGGTTATGTACCCTTTGTGCCTCTTGACATGGCAGGCATATCCCTGGTGGTTCAACACCTGGCAGATTCTCTGAACTCAGGGGCAGACAAGCTCAGCCAAAGATGCCTCTCAGATTACGAATGACGTCTCACCCCAGAGGTGGCTCAAGGTCTCTTTCAGCAGCGGGGAGAGCCTTAGCTAGATCTGTTCGCCTCCACAGAGAATGTGCAATGTCAGCAGTTTTGTGAGCTGGACTTTCCAAGGCAGCTCTCGCCCAGAGACACTTTTTGTCTGGAGTGGAGCTAAGGCCTCCTGTACACCTTTCCACCTGTACCAATCCTGCCCAGAGTTCTCAAGAAGATCAAGAACAATCTGGCCCAAGTCATCCTTGTGGCTTCGGACTGGGCACGGAGAGTCTCTTATCCTGAACTGTTTAGTATGGCCATCAATCCTGCGATCAGGCTGCCCATTCATGAAGATCTTCTGTCGCAGCAGAAGTGGAGGGCCCTCCACCTAAGCCTGCCCAGTGTCTGTCTTTTTGCGTGGTGATTGAGCAGCAAAAGTTGACAGCTTTTGACCTTCCTCCAAAGTCTGTAATGTAATCTTTGCAGCCAGTCATCCCTCCACCAAGATGGTATACGCTTGCCTTTGGAAACAATTTGTGGTATGGTGTTCCAGCAAACATGCTGACCCTCTCTCTGCCCCTCTTTTTCAAGTTCTGCTATTGATTCTTTCTCTTGCCCAGCAGGGCTCTGATCTGGGCACTCTTAGAGGCTAGCTCTGCTTTTTCTGGTTGTCTGACTAGCCATCCCTCTTCAAGTCCCCAATTGTATCTTGGTTTCTGCATGTTCTTGTTCATCTCTATCCTCCTTCATAATTTATCATGCCTCAGTCAGTCCTGGATTTTTAATCTTGTTTTAACTTGTTTGAAGTGTGCTCCCTTGGAGCTGCTTCATAATTTCCCCCTCAGGCTACTTACAATGAAGACAGCCTTCCTATTTGCGAAAACATTTCTCCAAGGAGCCAGTGAGCTCCAGGCTTTATCATCCAAGACTCCCTATCTTTCCATCTATCCTGACAAACTGGTGCTTTGTAGAAGGTCCTCCTTTCTTCTGAAAGTGATCACACCATTTCATGTAGGCCAATCCAACAACCTGCCTACTTTTTACACTCCTCCACATCCCTTCAAAGAAGAGGAGCATTTCCACCGTCTGGACCCAAAAAGATCGTTGACGTTCTACCTTGACCGCACACGAGGGTTCCGGATGGACGACTAACTCTTTGTGGATTATGTTGGAGCAAAGAAATGAAGGGCTGTGCAGAAGCAAACCGTCTCCAAATGGGTCATACTCTGCATTAAAATCTGCTGCGCACTACCCAAAAAGCAGTCCCCTGATGGCTTGCAAGTGCATTCCACCAGAGCTAAAAGCTGCAACTACTGCATTAGCACGCGGAGTTCTGGTCCTGGCAGCAACATGGACCTCTTTTCACACGTTCACAAAGCATTTCTGCCTGGACAATCAGGTCTGTAGGGATGGGCACTTTGCCTGTTCTGTCATGCAGGACTTCCTCATGTGTTATTGGCCCACAGACCACCTCCATGAATGGTATTGCTTGGGTGTGTGTGGCTAGAAGTCTCTATCAGATGAACAATTTACTTGCCTTTGGTAATACCTTATCTAATAGTAACTATAGCTAGCTGGAGATTCCTTACTGACCCACCCATCCTCCCTGCTCTGTGAACTGATTTCCAGGGACAGGGCTTATTCTCTTTTAGGGCCTTAGTTTTCCACACCGGTGACCAGTGTTCTACGTGGCTCTGCACTCCTGCAGTTGAAAGTTGAGAAAACAAATTGATGTCAATGCACCTGAGTGGAGCCTCGAAAGGCACCATGAATGTCACCTCCGGCTCGCACAACGCCGACGACCTCACACGGAGTTGAACGACGCCACCTACCGGCATGTAGGGGTACCGTTGACAAAAAATCTTCCTAATCCAGACTGACGCCTAGGGATAATTCTTAGGTGAGGAATCTGTGGTTAGATATAGGGCCAGATTTAGATTTCGGCAGACGGGTTACTCCATCACAACTGTGACATATAACCTATCCGTCAAAATCTAAATCCCGTTATATCCTATGGGATTTAGATTTTGGTGGATGGGATATCCGTCACCATTGTGACGGAGTAACCCATCCACCAAAATCTAAATTAGGTACCTAGGACCTCATAATGAGTTTGGCGGGCGGCGGAGGCCGCCCGCTAAACTCTTTCAGACGGAAAGCTGCCACTCTGGTTTTCCGCCTGCTGGCCCTCTCACGAGTTTCCTGTTGGCCCAGCAGGAAACAGGCCACAACATTGATGCAATGCTGCGGTGCGACGGGTGTGACAGCACCCATCGGGCTTTTCAAGCCTGTAATTCAGGCAGTGAAAATCGCAATGGGGCTCTCCATGGGGGCTCCTACACTGCCCATGCCAGGTGCATGGCCCATGGAGCCCCCGGTATCCCGTCTCTGCCAGCCTTTGCATGGCTGTGGAACAAGCCATGCAAAAGCTGGTGGAGAGGGGACCTGTAATCTGGAGCAGCGCTGCCCTGGCAGATTAAGACCGCTGGCACCGCCAGGCTATCGACCGCAGCAACCTTGCGGTGCCGGCGGTTGGACTGTAGCGGCTCCATCACAGTCATAATATGGAGGCTGGATTGCTGCTTTGAACACGGTCTGACCGTCATCGCAAGTCTGGTGGTCCCAAGTCCGCCAGACTCATAATGAGGCCCATAGTCTTTACCAGATAACGTGTTACCAAAGGTAAGTAACTTGTTCTTCTAGGCTTCACCTAAAACGATAGATTTACTTGTGTCTGAGGGATTATGAAAACCTTTATACTCAAAATCCTTTGTGGAAGATTCATGCTATATATAATTGCATAGCTAAATAAATAAATAAAAAAACCTGTACATCACTTACAGGGAATGTTATTAACATGGAGTTCTTCCTCGTGTTTGCTTTGTCTATGTCTTCACTTGCCAACATAATGCTACAGCTCATGCACATTTATACATGCAAAGGGTATTTGTAAGTTCAATACAATTTACAGGTTGTAAATGCTGTTCATGTACAGGTAATACAAATATAAAACTGAAACAGATGTTTTCCTTGTGATTGACTATGTCTGTACTCTAGGAAGTGCTAACTCTAATCCACAAAGCTGAAGCTGAAGAAAGGGCAGTGTACACGTCATGTATCAAACATCCATCGCCAGGGAACGTCGAGAAAAATGCAGTGCCACCTCCTCCTATATTGCTATCCAGAACAGATTGTTCCATGTTATTTAAGCCTGCTTCATTTTCATCAGATGTGAAGGTAATCCTCCCACCTTAAAATTGTACAAACATTATAAACAGCCTCTGAAATGATTTTGTGTTTCCTTGGGGTTGGAGTTCAGGCTGATGGTGGAGCTCTCTGTAGCTATGTGTCCATTGTTGTATTGTGCATGAAAATATGAATGTAAATCATTCTCCGATCATAATTGTAGGAAGCTGGCTCAGTTAATGGTGTACACCTATGGTGTCCACTTAGCAAAAGCTCTTTAGAGGTAGCTGCGGTGGGCAGCTTAAGTTTATATAGGAGGAGTATGAAGCACTTGCAGTATCATAATAGTCAGTTAGTAACCAATCACAAGGAAGAACCACAACAGGTGTTGCAAAAATAAAGGTTTCTTTATTGCGACAATATTGCTAAACTAACATTGGTAGATCATCACTTGGAGATATCAACACACAAAAATATACACTTAGTAACAGTCAGACAAACAGAAAAATACATGGAGCTCTTGTTGGGAAGTGGTATAAGTATGGAGGTGCCCCAATTAAGGTAGGTGAGCTAGGATCCCAGCGAACAGGGGAATAGGAAAATACCAGAGGTAAGTACTAGAAACGGCACAGGCGCCCGGGTGCAGAGCTGTTATTGAACCGGTTGTCTCATAGGCTGACACTGGACCATCGCATTTGGATTTTTATGGATTCAGGACCTTTCCAAGTTGACCCTGTGGAAACCAGTTGGCACAAAGAAGGTTGGAGAGCGCCCCCACCCATGGATACCCAGAAGACCGGAGTACCTACACCAGGAAGCCCAGGTGCGTAGGGGTTAAGTGGCATCAGAAACCCTTGTTGGAGTCAGTGGAATCCTCGGTTGTCTGGCTACTGTTGCAATCCGTGAACCAGGTTGATAGAACCAAAAGGTGGAGACTGGATGAGGAGAACCTAAACAAAAGAAGGGGATAGTGTCCATACCACTCGTAGATGCTGGCAGGCAGGGCCCACCCTTTTGGAGGTGAAGTTCCTGCAGGACAGTGAAAGACGAAGTCCCACTGCAGAGTCCAAGGGGATGAAGGGGATCCTTGGAGTCACCCACGAGCTGTCCCACTTCAGTCTCCGGATTGCAGGTGAGCCAGTGGCCAGCAGGACCGGCAAAGGCTAATCGTGGTTGCAAGGATGTTTGCAGATTTTGGAGGTCCAGCAAGGTCCTAGTGACTCGGCCCTTGGTGGGGAGTTGGGGTGGGCCTTCAGCAGGCAGGAAAGCCAGCCGGTGTTGGAGAAGCCCCAACGAGTCGCAAGGAGGTCCCAGCAGCACAATAAAACCAGAGTCCCACGTCACAGGTGCTGTAGAGTGGAAGCTGAATCTGGAGTTGCAGAGTGCTGGAAGCTAGGGCTTCTAGGAGCTCGAAGATCTTCTTTGAGGCAGAGCCAACATGTCTTAGCAAGAGCAACAGTCGTGGTGCACAGGGATTCCATTTCAGTGGCTGTAGCAAGGGTCCACTGTCTCCAAAGTTAGTCAGAAGACAAGGTGAACCCGGAGAGGACCATAGAACCACCACCTATGAGCATAGCATTTATGTTGTCCCTGGGACAGCAGGATCCACCAGCCAGTTGTTGTTGTCTTAAGGTGCCTGCAGATGCAGGGGAGTGACTCCCTCACTCTAAGAGAGATTCCTTCTTTCTTCCTGGATGCAGGCAGAGTCCTTGTGACCCTGGAAGACGCACAGCCACAGATGTTGCAAAAAACCTGCTGGAGCTGGAGAAGCAATGTTGCACTGGGAGCCCTCCTAACTGGATACAGTCTTGTTTCAGTTTCAAAAGCAGACCAGCAGCAGTTTTGGAGGCAATGAGCAGAAAATGTCTTGCCGAGAATTCCTTAAAGAGTCTTGCTCGACGACTCTGAGTAACCACCCTTGGGGAAGCCTTCAAGTAACCTTAAAGGGGGTTGGTCATTCTCTGAAGTGACCTACCTATCAGAGGGGGTCAGGGATGACATCTACCTGGCCTAACCAATCAGATGCTCCCTGGGGCCTCTGCAACTTATTTTCAGGATGGAGGACTCAACTGGCCATCTAGCAGAGCTTTGTGCATCTCTCTAGGGGAGGAGCTGGACAGGGGGGTAGTCACTCACCCCGTCCTTTATGTGGATTCGTGCCAAAGCGGGAACTGGGGGTTTCTGAACTGGTGCAAACCGGATTATGCAAGGTGGGCACCAAATGTGCCCATCATAGGAGTCTGGTGACACTCGGAAGCCACCCCACCCCAGCCCAGAGACACCTATTTCAAAGGGAGAGGTGGTCAGACCTCTCCTTTGCAGAAAATCCTTTGTTCTGCCTTCCCCTGCTTGAGTTAGGTTCATCAACAGGAGGGCAGTAGCGTGGGTTGACAGCCAGACCCCGTAAGGCTGCACAGGCAGAACTTTGGGAACCTCTAAGGAACCCCCAGAGTACATGGTATCATGCAACTAGCGCTGGAATCTGTGTAGTTGCATGATTCCAACATGTTTGATACCAAACATGCCTAGGTTCGTAGAACCCATTATGTAGTTGGACCACTCATGTTGACCAGTGTCCACTACATACCTTAAGATGGTTTCTGGGCACTTAAAGAGCCAAGGGAATGGAGTCTGGGGTTTGAAGGGGGTACCCTCACACTTTGGGACGTGCACCCTGCCCTTGGGCTAAAGGGCCTACCGGACGGGTGACTTTGAGTACCTCCCTAGGTATTAATAGGTTGGTTAGCAAAATAAGGAATCAGAATGGGACCCAGTCCAATTGCACAAAATCCCAAGTATGGTGGGCTCCTAAGGTGAGCAGGGGCCAGATGTAGCAAAGGGTTTTTCCCATTCTGTGTCAATGGGAAAATGTGTTCGTACATATGGCCCCAGGTCACTGTCCTTGTAATTTATTTTTACAAAAGAAAATGTTTTTTTCAAAGTCAAAAAATGTACTTAAAAGAATGAGGGCTTATTTTAAGTTTTATATTAAAAGTTTCATTGAGAATTGTCCCCCTGAAAGTTATACCCCAATTTGCAAAGTCAAGGGGGGGGGGGCAACTTGCTTTTGCAAATTAGTTGCCACACCCAACTTCGAAGTCTGTAACTTTTTAATGGTTTGCGACTAGGTTTTTAGTTGTACATGAGATACTGAATCACAGTTTGGAAGGGATATTTACAACTTTGGGGGCCCGTAAACCACTATGGACTCCTGATATGGATTTGTAGCATTACAATTAACTATTTTGCTGTCACAAGAATAGAATCAGTGTTTGCGACCACAAAAAACTTTTGTACATCTGATCCCATAATTTCTATGAAAACCGCAAACACTACCAAACAGAACACAAGTACGGAACAAGTGAGAGCAGAGAAAGAAAGATAAATAACAGCACTGATTTTGGCAATATTGTCTTGTATTTGACCATTCTTGATAGAAAAAAAGCTTTCATTCTCTATTAGCATTTTGCATTAGCATTTTTTATCAAACAGACATAGGAATGAGAGCAATGGTAAAATTGTGGGGGCAAATCTGTAACCCAAAAATTGGACAGCTCAGAATTGACATCGTTCAGTTCTCCCACAGTTTACTGAGTTGGAGAGGCTGTTAAACCTCAGTTTCATAAGGCAATGTGTTCCCGTGTTAGAGCACCTCCCCAAACATCAATTAGGGTTAAAACTGCTCATTAAGTCATGAAGTCCACTCAATAACTGAGTTTCAGAAGAGTGAAAAATGAAAGGGTTTTATTATAAAAATCAAAATAAGTGGTGCAGAATCATTGCCGTGAAGACTCTCAGATGCAAATTTATACAGAGTATGTGAAATCAGAAAATATTTTAAGTCCCTAATGAGCTGCAAAATCAGAAAGAATTTGAGCAGCATGCCAGGTAGAGTAGGAAAGTCTTTTAAAATACGGCTCACTCCCAAAATCAAGGAGATCTTACACACAATTCTTGCATAGAAAAAGAGTAATTTCCCTCATATGGGATTTCCATGTATAGTCATAAGCACTGAATAGACCCACCCATGGTGGGGACACCAGACCACTTCTTCAAAATATATCTTCTTAAGTAGAGATTTTCACCTTTCTTCAGGAAGGCCTGTAAAGACACCTAAAAAAGAGACAAATAATACAGCCTCTGTACATGGGCTACCCTGGCTGAAGTCTTCATCATGAAGTCTAAAAAGGGCCAGTACATTATAACATGAGATTAATTTGTAACATAATACATCTCCCTCATAAACCCCCTTTTTTCTTATTATACATAATAGTGATAAAGGAGAATAGGACAGAGTAGCTTCATAGGCTGCCAAAAAATGGCTAAAAAAGAAGCTGTGCCTTTAAGAACTCAGAGACCATTAGTATCCCATCATGCACAGCTGGTTGCAGTTGCTTCAGTTGTTTTCGAAGGTGATGTGAGACCTATGTAGTTTGTATGGACACCTCTGTCTCTTCCACCAGTGAAGAGGGAGGGTTGCCTATGACTTTACATGGAAATTCTCCTATGAGAGAACTGGAGTTACAGGTAGGACACTGTTCCTTCTCTTGCAGGGGATTTCTATGTATAGTCATAAGCTCTGGATAGAATAGCAAGCCCATCCCTACACAGCATGGAAGAGGAGACAGAGGATGAACTGGACAATTTAAGTGAATAGGTTCCGTGGGGAAGTCCGCCCTACTTGAGCATCTGCTCTAGCGTCAGTAG
This sequence comes from Pleurodeles waltl, assembly GCF_031143425.1. Classification (NCBI taxonomy): domain Eukaryota; kingdom Metazoa; phylum Chordata; class Amphibia; order Caudata; family Salamandridae; genus Pleurodeles; species Pleurodeles waltl. Next base: position 809,755,934 of record NC_090442.1, on the reverse strand, counting down.
AGTCTAGGCAGTAGTGCTTAGTGAATGTATGAACCACAGGGAAAGCGTTTTTTCAAGACAGGTGTCGGAGACAGGCCTTGTGTATGGGTTCGAAGGGTTCCTTCAAAAGGCGTGAAAGGACTACATTGAGCACCAATGGAGGGGAAGTGCACCTAATGGGAGGAAAAACCTTTTTCAAACCCTGTAAGAAGTCCTTGATGACTGGGATTCTGAAAAAAGAGGTTTGTGAAGAACATTTTCTGTAGGCATAAAGAGCTGCCAGGTGAACCTTTATAGAAGAGAATTCTAAATAGAGTAAATAGAGTAAGTATGAAACAATGACATCTTCCTGGCAAGTGGTAGGGTCCTCGTTCTTAGATGAACACCATATGCAAAATCTCTTTCATTTGAAGGCGTATGCAGAGCATGTGTAAGGTCGCTTTACCTCTCTGAAGATCTCCATGCAGTCCTGCAGGGAAAATATATTTTGAAGAAGTGCTCCGGGATCCCCAAGCGTGGGCAGGACTATTCAGTGCTTATCATGGAAATTCCCCTACAAGAAAACTGGAGTTACAGGTAAGAAACTGTTCCTTCTGCAAAATCATCGTGATATGAGCAAAAGTATAAGTTCTTTATCAAATCATAACACAAGAATGACACATAATTTCCTTAACAAATAAGCAGCATCCCAATTCTTTAAAAAAAAAGTATCCAACACCCTCAATGGTTACATCATATGGAGATGTTTGAACAAATATGAAACATTAAATAATAAGACTTTAATAAACCCAGTGAAGGAACAAATTAGATAAATCCTTATTCCAATCTTACATCTGCACCATAGAAAGTGTGTTTTGAGCAAAACAATACAACAATGAAAATCAACAAATATATTCTCTGTTTGACTGCAGAACCTGTGGGGAGAGAATGTACTCATGCAGGGAGTCACTAAAATGGCATCCGTTTTTTTAAAAATGTCGTTTTACAGAGAAATGTGGCATAACTAAAACACAATAACTAACACACTTTTACACATCATAAGAGAATTCATTTGCAATTATGTTAATTCAGTTTGTGTATGTAAAATCAAGTGCGGAGAAGGGCATATTAATCATCATTATTAATGCACAAAATATAAACCCAAAATACTATTCCACAAGTCTCACCCTGAGTATTTTATAACTGCTGAAACAATTAATAAAACTTTATTAATCAAGAATTAATTCATTCATTCCATCTGCATCACTTTCTGTTTTTTTCTGGAACTCTCCTCCATCATCTTTAGCTGGTTATAGACACACTCCTTCATACTCTCTATCTTGTAATCTTCAGACCACTCCCTCTTTGGTGGTCTCTTCTCATTTATATAACCACAATATTTAATCAGACACCCAGAATTTTTAAAAAAGAGAAACAGAATTGCACAAACCATTATAATTATTATAGGGGTTAATATAATAATTAAGGTACCCCCACCCTAATTATTGTTCCGCTCACCAACCTTCCTGACACCTTCCCTATATCACTAACACAGGAACCTATAGCTTCCCATAAGCATGCTCTTCAATCGACTTGAAGTTCTTGAGAGATGTTAGATTTGTGAGATAAGAGTTAATAATAGGACTGTTTATCAGAAATAAAAGAAGGATATCTAATGCTAAGCGGTACTACATCACCATAGCTATGATATCAATTAGTTCTGAATTAATTTGAGTTTGCACTTCATCCCCGCTTAAGGCAAGTCTGTCCACCCAATTTCGATAAATGCGTAATTTTCACATCATCCATTGTCACACTGATAAGAGGAAAAATAGCACCTGATATAGCTAGAACTACCTGTACAAATCCCTATTTCACTCTCCTCAAAGCCACCTGTCTTTTTTGTTCTAATCGCGATAAACTGAAAGAAACACTCAAGCAAGACAACAAGAATCAACACAATTATGCAGCAAATTAAAATAACCACTGTTCTATCCTCAAATGCACAATGTCTGATTACGTGATCAGCATAATTATTTCCAAGAGTAACATGATCTTTTCCAGCTTTGTGGGCATCCCCCTCGACTCTCCTCTTGGATAGAAACGGAGATGAACATTTAGCATAAGTCAATGACTATATGCCAATGACAGCATCTGAAGGAATTTGGAACAAAACCTCTGCTAAACTCGATCCCAGCAGGCAACATGGAATGATAATTTTAATACTTTTTCTCAGAACCTGCACTATGTGCCTTTTCACACTTAATTTCCTTGCACAGTCATTTTCTCAGTAGCAGGTTTCACTCCGTCTTCTGTTTCTTCTGAAAGTTTATTCTATTTAATTCTGGGGAAAAACTGTGTCAGGTTTTACCCTAATTTCAGCTGGTTTTGCACTTTTTAGTGGTTCTATCTCTTTATCAGAGCAATCCCACACCTCTTTTTTGACATGTTTACATCCAGAGGCAGATCATTTTTGATAAAGCAGGAATCAATTGAACCCTAAAGTCTTGTGATTTTAAACATGGAATCCTCATCTTTTGATACAATCGCAACACCATCTGCGGTGCAGTAAATCACATAATTCATTTTGCAAAGCAAAACCCTCCCCCAAAAAATTACAGAACGTGAATCACACAAAATGAACTGATGTTTATATTACATGTGTCCTATTTTAACAGGGATATCTGCTTTAACCTGATTAACAATTTGTTTATTATTGATCCCTATAACTTGGGCTTCTCTCCCTAGAGGGTAGATTCGGGACTTCCACCGAATGACCTGTAAAACTGGTAGGGCCTGTGTCGATTAAAAAATAAAACATGGTGGCTTTTGATTTCACGATCAATATATGGGCCATTTTGGTCTACCTCTAGGTCTGCTCCAATAAGCAATCCTCCTTGCCTCTCAAACACCATCATTATGAATTATTCTCTGAAGAAAACTGTGATGAATCATTACTGAGAATCAGTGGATTCTTTTGGTGCCCTGGACTGTATGGCATTTTGTTTTTGATGTTTTGCTGCATCACTGGGGCTGAATGCATCATCCTGTGATACCGGTTCTGATCATGCATACTCTGCACAGATGTCAATTGGGTTGGGAGCATTGACAATGTATTTAGGGAACAAACTTATTCTGGATTCTATCTGAGTTTGTCTACATTCCGGTTTCCAGTGCTGAATTTTACCACAGAAGTGACCAGCGGTTTTCCAACATGTACATTAATTCCAGGTTATGCCGTTTAAGAGAGATGAAAACCATTTGAAGAAAGTGAAAAGTTGAATATTGATTAAAGATTAATTTGAAAATATACTTAGGATTAAATGACAATGAGTCAAAACATGCAATTAGGTTTAATAGGCAATGATGCAAATTAGAAAGGTCAAACACACAAAAGGTGATGGAAGGATGCTTGCAATAATTCATGCCACTTTTATGTTTGATGTAACTCTCTAAGTGGCCATAGGTATTCCCAGACATGGGGCCCTTGCCCACTGTGCCACTGTAACCAAGCTACACCTGACTGAAGAGCCTCAATCAGGGCGAAACTCGTCTTGGGTTGCTTTTTTATGGTTCAGGGAGGACCCGGCCTAGCAGTTTGAGCTGGACTGTTCCTATTGTAACAAGGTCAAGACTGATGTGTATATTACTGGGTCCAAACTGATGTGGCATGTGGGGGCAAAATAATCAAGGGCTGGAATGCTACCCCAAGTGTTTGCTAGTGGTTAGACTTAATGGAAGTACCCTCCCATCATCATTTGTGTGTTTGATGCAAATCAGAAATTGGCTAAGGGACTGGCGAAATCCAGTCATACGTACTGATGATAATTCTTGAGATATTGTAGGCCTTCTTTGCACGATGGTGCCACTGCATACGTAATGCTTGCACTGGCATAGTGGTGGTAATTATTGTATATATGTATGTGGTATTTGAATACAAAACCTAGCAAAGAGGGCGGTCAAGCACTTTACAGGTTTCTTTAAATATTGTAGGACTGTTAGCATGATGGTGCACATCCCTAGTGTAGTGCTTAAACTGGCATAATGGTGGTAATTCTTTGTATATTTTGTGCATCCTTGGTACATTGGTGCCCTTCCACGATTGAATGTTTTTGGAGGCATAATATTGGTAATTGGGGTTTTATAACAGTATCACTAATGCTGACTTATGCCTTGCTTTTAGTGGTGTAACAAAGGCCCCCTTGGTGAGGGGGGGTGAGCTTCAGGGGGCCTCCTCAGAACAGTGCCTTGGCCTGAGAGCTCCTGAGTGAGTTCAGAAGGGCTCCCTCCATGTACTTTGCAGGAGAGCCCCCTCAAGGTTTGTTACACCACTTCTTGCCATTTACAGGTATAATCTTTCTACATTCATCAACACACTTCCTAGACTATCCATGCACTCATTTATTCCTGGGGAATTAATCCAGGCCCTCCGTAACTCACTCGTTTATCCATCCTTGTGCTCATTCACTCACTCACTCATCCATCTATCCATGCACTCACTCATCCATACAGTCTTTGACTCATTCTTACACTCACCCTCTTGCTCATCATCCACACAGCTACACACACGCAACCACACCAATGAATGTGGAAACTTTCATGAATAAAACAGTTATATTGACATTGGGAATACCCTTCTGCCAAATTGCGTTTACTGTTACCTAGTTGAAGAGCACCAAATTTGACCACTGTTGGAAAATATCCTTTTTTGCCTAGTCACACCCATTAGACTTTATTGCAGGAGTTTGGACTATGCATGCTGGGACACTGCTACACAGTTTGAAGTGCATATGCTCTGACCCCTAAAAATTTGCTAAACTCCTGATTGGCATATTTAATTTACCTATAGGTTCTGATATATAAAACAGAAGTATACCCAGGTGTTAGACCTGGCCCTCTCTGCAGGGTCACTCCAAACTTTTTGCCTTTTACCCTCCATGTTTTTGCTGATCTCGTTTTTGTTGGCCTTACGACTCTGTGCACTTTATCACTGCTAACCAGCGCTAAATTGTTTGTGCTCTCTTCTAAAACCATGATAGAATTGGATTATACCCAACTGGCATATTTAATTTACTTAAGAGCCCTTAGTAAAGTGGTACTGCAGGTGCTCAGGGCCTGTGAATTAAATGCTGCTAAAAGCCTTCAGCCCTCATTGTGCCACCCATTTAAGTAGCCCTTTAAACATGTCTCAGGCCTGCCATTGCAGAGCCTGTGTGTGCAGTTTAAACTTTCATGTTTACCTGGCAAAATAAACCTTTTGCTAGGCTCAAACCTTCCCTTTTAATACATATAAGTCACTCCTCGGGTAGTTCCCGGACAGCCCAGAGAACAGGGTGCATTGTATTTAAAAAGGAGGACATGCACTTTTAAGTTTTACATGTCTTGGTAGTAAAGAATTCCTAAATTCATTTTTCACTACTTCAAGGCCTATCTCTTCTGCAGGATAACACTGAAGTTGCCTTATTACATTTTATAACTGTAATTACCAAATGGGAAGAGATAAATAGTTCATGATTGGTGTCTCTGGAATCACAATTTTAAATCCTAATTTATAGGGAAGTTGGATTTTAAATTGCAATTCTTAAAATGCCATTTTAGAAAGTTACTGAGAATGCACAGGTTACCCAGTATTCCCTCATGGAACTGGATGTCAAGAATACAAATATTCCTGGATTAGTCATTTATATATCGTTCTGTATGTTCAATCACATTGATAAAACAAACCCAATATCCCCAAATGAAAACAGTACAGCATATTAATGCAACAAATGAGAACAAAGTGAAAATACGCACATACCGATTAGATCAAACCATATTAAAATCAAAACATCGTACATATATTGAAACTCAGTGTATGAGCGTTGGTGCCAAGTTGGGGTTGGCACCTCCCCAAGAGCCTTGAACTTAATCCTTAACATTAAGGGGGTTATTCCAACTTTGGAGGAGGTGTTAATCCGTCCTAAAAGTGACAGATATACCACCAGCCGTATTACGAGTTCCATAGGATATAATGGACTCGTAATACAGCTGGTGGTATATCCGTCACTTTACCGTCACTTTTAGGACGGATTAACACCTCCTCCAAAGTTGGAATAACCCCCTAAGTGTGAGGGATCATGGGGGGGGGGGGGGTGTTACACAGTGTTGATTGAATTATTGATGCACCAATGCTCCTGCACTGAGTTTTAATATCTATACAATGTTTTGATCTTAATATAGTGAGAGGAGCTGCCTCCAGAACTGGTATAGAGTTGCTACAAGGCAGCCTTTGACCATTAGCATAGCCACATCTCTGGGTGGATGCAGGGAGCTCTGCACAGGTTCTGCCATGTTGGTTTTAGGTACAGAGGGGCACTATGAGTTTGTTTATGGTAAAACACACAGAAAGTGCTTCAAAAGTGGTTAAGATCACCCCAGGGTTCCTTCACCCCATTGGCTATGGAATCACTAGGAGTATTCCCCCTCCTACAGGCTGGCAAAGGGCAAAAATGTGGCACCCCTAGTAGCCTCTACAGAACACGTGTGGACTTGTGGAAGACACAAGAAGAACAGCATCTGCTTTTGTGGCCTAGGAGGAGGACACTAAGGACTGGACCTACTTCCACTTGCACTGAAGACTAAAAAGTAGTCTTCAAGGGTCAGATGACCGACCTCCTGGTAAACCTTAAGGACAGAAAAGCTACTAGTTTCCTACTTTACTGAGCACGCACAACTGACCAGTTACTACTGACCTTTAAGTGGTGTCCCTAATGTTCTTGGGCCCTTAGAGTAAGAGTGTACTTTTCCTACCTATCCCTAAAAGCTGGGACTTGGAAACTTTTTCAAGGATTTGTTCTGGCGAACTACCAGAAGACTGCGACAGACCTGCCAAGTCAATATGACTAAGGTGTGATGCCACTGGGCCAAAAGATTCAGGTTTTTCCTGCTCTGAGCTTTTTCTGCAGCAGTTAATCTGTTTCAGCAGGACGTTGCAGAGAACTTGAACTCTGTTTGGCTACAACTCGCAGCCTTGGCCCGCGGGATAGCTCCAAAACGTGACTGAGTCCAAAGGTAGAAATCTTCGCCTGCAAAGGTGCCTAAAGTATCAGGCTGGTGAGGGATCTTCCTTGAATGAGAGGTTTCTATTTCAACCCACCCAGAGCTTTCCTGTCAAAAGTCAAAGACTTCACTGGTACTTCATTCCATGGCTATCCAGTCTCATGGAACCCATCTCAGCTACAGCCTGCTGCCTTGCTCTGCCGAGGACTTTTGACTTCCATTTCGGAGACTAATGGCCTCATTATGAGATCCTCATGGTGGCAGTTGGATTGCCTCGGCTGAGGCGGTCCAACCTCCAAATTACAACTTCGGCGGGTGGCTCCACCTGAAGACCTCCATCCCCGCCAAGATGATAGATCCCAATGGGGTGACAGCTGTTGGGCTTGTATCCAGCCATAGAGGCGCTGAACTCAGCACCGCCTGGCTGATTACAGCCCCACTTTCTGCCATACTTCTCATGGTGTGGACCCCGCCATGAAAAGTCTGGTGGAAAGCCAGTGCCTGGAGCCACAGTGGGGCTTCTGTACTGCTCATGCCCACAGGACTTCTTTGTGCTCTGTTTTCAACTTTTTAACTGTTTTGGTACTTCTAAATGCTTTACTTATTTTCTTAAGTTAAGCTTGTTAACTGTGCCATAGTTACTGTTACAAATGGAGTCTCGGTTGGCAGTCAGTTTGCACTCTGTCCAAGCAGGGACCCTTTCTCTGGTCAGGGTAAGGGAGGCACACTCCCAAGACAGCCCCTGCTCACCCCCTTGGTAGCTTGGCACAAGCAGTCAGGCTTATTTCAAAGGAATCTGTACCTTTGTACCAACATACACAGTAATACAGTGAAAACACCACAAAAGTGACACAACACAAGTTTAGAAAAATAGCCAATATTCATCTAAATCAAACAATATCAAAACAACAAAACTCCAACATACACAAGCACAATTATGATAAAATTGTTATATGAAAAAGTTAAATTAAAAGAGTCTTAGCCCATAGAAATCAATGGATGCGTTGATTTTACACAAAGTATCTGGTTTGCGTCAAAAATAAAGCCACACAGGCGAATGTGCATCGGAAATGTCAGCAATGCGTTGACTCCTTACACGCAAGTGAGGCCGTACAGTGTTTTTTCTCCAGTCAGGTAGGCGATGTGTCCTTTTTCTCTCTCTCAGAAGAGTGATGCATTGATTTCCGGATGGGCAACCTCAGGTCTGCACAGGTTTACTGTGGTTTTGGGGCCCAGCAACGATGCTTGCGAAATGCTGGCGCACAGTGGTAAAGAGCCACGCTGTGTGGGTGATGGGTCGATTTTGGCAACACAGGTGTTGCATCGATTTCCCATCCGCGATTCCGGTGGTGTGCCGATTTTTCAGTCACGAAGCAGGTGCTGCATCGATTTTTCTCCTGCACAGTTCCTGTGCGTGAATTTCAGTCTTGGTTCCACCAGCTTCTCCTTTCAAGGGGCGTGGGACTGGATTGGACACCACTTGGAAGGGTAGGAGTCTCAGCAAGATAGTGCCTGTGCTGGCAGATGAAGTCGTTGATGGCCCTGAGACTTCAGAACAGGGGGCAAGCTCAGTCCAAGCCGTTAGAGACACTTCACAAGCAGGAAAACACAGCAAAGTTTAGTCTTTGTCCATTCAAAGGCAGAAGCAGCAACCGCAGGCCAACCCAGAAAAGCACACTCACAGGCAAAGGGGCAGTACTCCTCCCCCAGTTCTTCAGCTCTTCTCCTTGGCAGAGGTTCCTCTTGATCCAGAAGTAATCTTAAATTCTGGTGTTTTGGGTCCACTACTTATACCCCTTTCTGCCATTGAAGTAGACAAACTTCAATGGAAAGTCTCTGTTGTTCACAACATCCTGCCTTGCCCATGCCTGTCCCCAGACACACTCCAGGGGGTTGGAGACGGCATTGTGTGAGGACAGGCACAGCCGTTTCAGGTGTAAGTGTCAGCTCCTCCCTCCCTACTCTAACCCAGGAGACTCATCAGGAATATGCAGGCTACACCCGAGCTCCCTTTTTGTCACTGGGGATTCCACAAGCAGGCAGAGGCACAGACTGGTTAAGAAAGAAAATGCCCATTTTCTAAAGGTGGCATTTTCAAACTGACAATCTAAAAAACAACTTTACCAAAGGTGTATTTTAAATTGTGAGTTCAGAGACCCCAAACTCACTCCATATCTTTATCTGCGCCCAATGGGAAACTTCACCTAAAGGATGTTTAAAGGCAGTCCCCATGTTAACCTATGAGAAAGATAGGGCTTGCAACAGTGAAAAACGAATTTGGCAGTATTATACTGTCAGGAAATGCAAAACACATCATTACATGTCCTACCTTTAACATACACTGCACCCTGCCCATGAGGCTACTTAGGGCCTACCTTAGGGGTGACTTACATGCACAAAAAGGGAAGGTTTGAGCTTGGCAAGTGGGTACACTTGCCAGGTCGAATTGGCAGTGCAAGACTGCACACACAGACACTGCAGTGGCAGGTCTGAGACATGTTTATAGGGCTACTCGTGTGGGTGGCACAATCAGTGCTGCATGCCAACTAGTAGCATTTGATTTACAGGCCCTGTTCACCTCTAGTGCACTTTACTAAGGACTTACTACTAAATCACATATGCCAATCATGGATAAAGCAATCACCAATACATTTTAGACAGAGAGCATATGTACTTTAGCACTGGTTAGCAGTGTTAAAGTGTCCAGAGTCCTAAAACCAACAAAAACTGGTCAGAAAAAATAGGAGGAAGGAGGCAAAGTTTGGGAACTACCCCGCAAAAAGGTCCAACAGTTACCATGGATTGAGGTCTGGTTTAAATTACTGAAACCTTTACTTGACCTTACAAGAATAATATTAGCACTTGTGATGGACTACCTTCCCCCTAACTAATATTCCACTTTCTCACATCCACGCAGAACATGGCCATTGCTTTAAGGGACCTTACAGTAAGTGCTTAGTAACAAAAGCAACCTTGTTTATTTTTCTCATTAAATTTTTGTGGAAAACATTATATAATGGGATCATCAAATAAGTTATCATGTAAACTAAGTGGTTCTTTCTGTGACCAATTTCTTCCTGCCTTGTTTTGGGACTGTTTCATTAAGGTTAGATTGTTGAAAAATGACATACAAGTTGGTAGTTTGTCCTGTCAGGCACTTTTACAATTAAATTAGATTGAAAGCCATGTGTAAATATAAAATTAGTAAAAATACAAAGTCATTTTCTTTATTATGTCCTTTTTAAAAGGTATCCTGGTACTGTTTATTTGGCCGACAAGTAACAGGTGAAGCAAAAGCAAGGCTGAATGATAACCACCTGCCATGTACTGGGGAAGAGGTAAGCCATGAATAAATATTTTGGATGTTTTTATCTTATTTGGAGGACATTAGGCTGGTTGTGCTAATGGAAAATCGGAAAATACTTGTTTTGCAAAATCAGAGAGTTTTTTATGGCAAAATAGGTATTTCTCAAGTATGAAACCCATTTAAGGAGTCTGTAAACTTTTACCAACTCCTAAAATAGGTTTCCGAATGGTTTCCGATTCACAATTGTGAAGGATTTTTTTTGTGGACGTCACTCTCAAACTGTAAATTGGTATCATATGAAAGATAATGCAACCGGAATTTCATTTGCAAAATATTGAAAAGTTACTGACTCCCAAGTTGGGGTGTTAACCTATTCGCAAAATTAAGGACCCCTGTCCTATTGTGAATTGGATTACAAATATCAGGGGGGGGTAGGCATTAGTCTACACGACCACTACCAGCTCTCACAGAACCTTTAAAATACTTTTTGTCTTTAAAGCAGCTCCTTTTCCATTAAGGATATAGGTCTGATATAAAGAAATTTATTTTTTTGAAGTCAGTCACAGACCTGATAGGCTGCTAACCCATGCAGGCCACCATTCATGTAATTTTGACCAATTTCAGTGAGTCTCAAGAATATTAAGTAGGTCGGACTATGACCCACTCAGTTTCAGAATTTCATCAACCTACCTATTAGTAAATAGATTGATTCTCAAAATTAGATACTGATCGCAACCTGACTGGTTGCAAATTACAACCACTTTTTGAGACCAGTATATTTATACATCTGGCCCCTTACTATCTACTTTTTGCATAGCATCTTCACAAGCAAAGCAATGGAAACACCTAAGAAAAAAAGTATTACAATTTCAACAAAGAATCAATCAAAGGATACGAAACTCAGTTCAGTGAAAAACAATTTGAGACTAATGTTTGTGCCAAAAAGGAAACACTGAAAGAGGTAAATTCAGTGTGCCTGTAGAAATGCTAAGCAAACAAAGACCTGTGTTGGACATGGATATTGTGAGGATGAATTCCACAAAATGATTCATTTCTGTATCTTTTCTACATTTATCTATTTCACTACTCCTATTTCAATCTTTTTTCTACTTCATTTGCCCCTTTCTTACTTTACACCTCATTATGTTTTGATTACTCATTTGTCTTACCCTTTAGCGTTTTACTATCTTTACCTCTTTCTCCTTGTAACTTTATTTTCTTTCTACCTCCTTATCTCATCATAACCACAATCTCATTCTTTCTCCACTGCTTCTGCCTAACTTTCTCTGATTTGTATTTCTCTAATTGTTTCTATTACTTTGTTTCACCTTCTCCACATCTTTCTCCCTGTACCTCTTTTTTGTTACCTTACCGCATACGCTAAGTAGATTATTAAAAATATATTCATGCAATACAGAAGATGATTCAATTCAATATATATAATAAACACACACACACATAAATTCACAGAATGATCATGATGTGTCATGAAAGCTCAACCACCACCTAATAATCACAGGATATTAATCACTATTCATAGTATAGGGATAATTGGTAATGAGTAAATTCACCAAACAAATGCATGTCTCTTAAACCATAATTCCTTCAGAGATGAATAGCCATTCAATTTACGGTTGTGTAAATACTGGAGTTTTGATATATATGTGTGTTCATTGTATATATTGTCTTAAGTCTTATTCTATATCGATTAAGTATATTTTTGATTCTTTACTTAGACTGCACCTTATACTGATTCATTCACTACAGTTATTTCAAGATTTTTACTGATTGGTTTCATTTAATCAATACCACATAGATTGATTAAAAAAAACTCAATGTAAATTATTGCTTTAGGAGAGCCTTGTTTGGTTACTTCAAATTTACCTGCTGTCTCCTACATATTCTCTCTTGACATTTCATGTTTGTTGCTTGAATGGAGCTTGCTTGAAGAATTCACATTCATTTTCAAAATTATCTCATAAATTCAGTTTTTTCTTACAGCTCATTTAGTCATTGATTTATATTGTTAAAATGTTTTTACATTCTAGTCATGACTAAAACCTTTTTGGTAATTACTTTGGGAGAGACTCATTTTTATAGGATAGGTTCTCTTTCCCTACCAGTTCACTATGGTGGGTAATCAGTTACTACCTCTTGTCTCCTCATTTCTCATCTCAAACTCACATCACAGAGCATGTAGGGAGTTGGTGTCAAGTGTTAATTCCATTACAGTTTTTCCTATTTAGTCAGTAATTTGCTCACTCTGGGTAATTCTGGTGCCTTCTTGCCTACTGCTTTTCCTGTCAAAACTGAAGTTTGGGCTTCCAGTCCTTGTATTTTTTTTTCTTTCCACCTTTAACAGTTCTGTATGCGTGGTAGACAAAAATAATATGTCCTTTCTTCTTCAAAAAAAGACCTGATTGCTGTTGTAAAGAGCAGCCCATAAAATGCTTGTGACCACATTATAATACACTGTTTTCACCCACTATGCCACTCCAGACAGAGATCAGCTGTATGGAAAGCAATCTAGGCCGTGCTCCATTAGGAACAGTCCAACCCAAACTGATAGCCAGGTCCCTTCTGGGTGAGAACAGAAGCAACCCAGGCTGGTTTGAGCATACTCAGCCCTCATTAGTAAGGTACATAATGAGTCCTGTGCCAGATTGAGAACAGGAATAAAGTCTGTGCATACCCGTCGCAAATAAGGTGTTTTACTGAAGAAAATGTAAGGGATGGACTGTTTCCAGGAAGACCAGGGTCAGTACTGATAGACTGGAATGGTACAAGAGCGATTGAGTCGTCTGGACTATTTGAGGGAATTATTCTCACCACCTTTTGGGTCTTCAGTCTGAAGGGGGCATATGTTGATGTTGCCTCTTCCTGCTTCCTCGCTCTACCAGGTTTGCAGCTTTCAGACTCACCATAAGTTTGCCCTAATGCCTCACCAATGACAGGGAATATTTCATGCAGGGGCACTATTGTCAACTCAGTTTACTTTGTGTTCCCTTATTTCCACTCCTTGTAGTATAGAATGACTGGTGGACTGCTTTCAATTTGATTCCAATATTATAAACTGAACACTGATGCATGAATAGAGCCTGGGGACAAAAGACATGAGTCCACTATGAATAGAGCTTGCGAAAGGAAGTGCTGCAATGAGAAGTCAAAAGCATCATGAACTCTACTGCCCAGAAATATTTAATTGAGCCCTGCTACCTCAGGGATGTTCTTGGATTCAGCTTGGGGGATAAACAAGACCAAAAGTATGTTACAGCCTCTAGATCCAATGGAGCACTCTGAGGCTGGTAAGAGGTACAGCTCCTAAATATTATTTTGACAATAAGCAGTGTGGGGCTGTATAGAGATGATTACCATTTTGATGATCGTCCAAAGGAGCACTCAGAGACTGCATGGAAGTGCATGCTTGGATCATGATCCCTCTGCTCTCTGGTGCCAATGTGAGGTAGCAAACACTCTAGAACAGTGGTTCTTTACCTGTGGTTGAGACCTCTGGGACTCCATGACCCCTATTCATGGGGTCAGTGACTGCTTAGAATATTAAATTATTTTATCAGCTTAATAAGGTGTATATAAAGAAGGTAGCAAAATGTAAAAGTGATTTTATTAACATTTTGTACTTGTGATGGAATTTGAAATTGTAGGACAAAAATTAAGTTTGTATCCTCAGATCGATTCACTGGAGAAAGTGCATCAAACAGAATATAGTATGTGCGATGGGTGACATATATTGGATTTAGAAAAGCTCAACCCTTCCCAATAAAATGAAATGTTTGATTTTCTAAATTTGTTTGTGAACATTCTAAAATATTACCTCATTTACGTCTTTGTTTGATCATTGCTTGTTTCCTTAGTTTTGTATATATTTTTGGGTTCAAATCCTCCACATTGCTTAAGCCGGGGCCCACTGATTCCAGTAATGATTCTGTGAGAGTCGACGGATTCCAATAATGATTTGAAGGGTGTCCTCAGATTTCAGTAATAATTAAGTGGGGATCCACAGAAATGAAAAGGCGAAGAACCACTGCTCTAGAGCATTTACACAGTTTTGGAACATGCATATAAAAGACAGGGCAACAGTACATCCATTCCCTATCGCCTGCTGTTTGGTATGACTTGCCTTTCTATTCTAATTAATCTCCTTGTTTTCAGAGGAGTAGCAGACTCTGGTATTGGCACTCTAGCTGCAGCCTTTGGTACGTAACAGTTGGCTCCTCTCATACTTTTATCAAATTATCTCCACAATTTTGGGAGTTTCTAGACTGATGGATGGCTCCTTCTCACTTCCTGGTAATAGCTGAATTTCATAGACATTTGAAGTAGTCAATCGTGGCTAAATATTCTGGAAATGAAATGGCATGCTCATCTTCAAAGGCTTTGTATGGTGCATTTTGTTCCACTGATGGCAAGCCAGGGCCAATTTCAAGGTAAGCTATGTTTGACATTTCAAGCGCAGTGTCAATCAGGTGAGAACACATCTGTCTGTAGACATGAAGCTCATTGGAAAGAAGGGAGTAGAAAACTGGCATTAATTGGTCAGGAGGTTTTGTCCATTCTCTTGTCGATTTTAGAATGACTTAGCTAATAAATTGAGTCCGCAGGTGAAACAGGGCACAGCACAAGTGGGTGCGAAGGCATATGTATGCGTGCCTGGCAGAGAGAATTCCCAAGTTAAAGTTCTCTGTGGTTGACCCAATATTCATGTTTGGGCATACACTCAACTCAAATGAACAGGTGAGTGACTATAATTACATGATCTGATAGAGACTTCTAGTTGCAAATTCCTTACCTTAGAATTTCCTGGTGTCAGCTGGGAATCCAGAACTTTTGCAGAGCAATACCCTTGCGCGCCCAGTCGGGTGATGTCGTTCGGATCCGCACAATCCTGACTTCCCATTACAAACAAATTTCATTTCAAGGTCTCACCTACTGTACACCTATTGTGCATAGGTCTACTGCCAAACTTTCCAAAAGGCAGTCATATACTCTTGCACCTTAGTTTTGATCTGCATCTTCTTTTTTTTTTTCTGTTACTGCTTCTTCCCTCTGAAATAGCTCCCAACTCACTCTCTGTCTAAAGTGCACCAACAGTCTTAAATGCACTAAAAGTTAAGTAATGCTTGTGAGGGGAACATGAGAATGGCTAAGTGGATAGACTGCTTGCTCGATTTTTTGATACAGTGCGAACGTGCAATTCAAATAAAACTGCTTTTTGTATACATATGATCATGCACTAAGTTAGGGATTGGCAAGATGAGCTCACATTAGCAGCCTCTCACTTCCATGCTATCGTCACTTATTTCAAAGTACTAGATTACTGGAGTTACATGGTCTGATCCCTTTCAAAAATATTGTGGTAGAAATATTGTGGTCCTAAATATAGAGTTTACATACTTACAATGTAAAAAACAAAAATATTGGGTACAAAATATGATGGTCCTAAATATTGAGATTTCGTAGTCAAACATGTATATGGAAAAATATTTAAAATTATAGTAACTTTAATAAAAAATGATACTTACAAAATATATATCCTATATAAAAAGTAAACATAAATATTATACAAAAAATAACTATAAATTGACCATTGTATCATAAATTATATATAAATAAATGATACAAAATGTGAAAATAAATATCTAACAAACTCAATTGAAATACAAACTAAAATAAAAAAGAAATTTAACAAAATTAACATTTCAACTACAACACAAAAAAGCTAAACAAAAATCGTAAACTATGGAGGATTACAGTTTAAACTTAACTATTAAACGTCCCACCATACTCCTCTACAAACCCAGCTACCATCAATAATTAAAAGAATTAAATTTAATTAAAAAAAATACTTTCAAAATATTAACAAAACAATGAAAATGTACTAAAATATTTGCAAACTAGTATTACTAACTGTAACAATAACATACAACACACAAAGTCAGAAAATATTAGAAAATAATGAAAAATCAATATTTTATACAATACTTAAAAATATAATAACCACTTAACAATACTTGTTCCATGATCTTCTTGTCATCACAATAATTTTTTCACAATATTTGTGTTAGACAGTAGTTTTTTATTTACACAATAATAATGTTGCCTATCCTTGTAGCAAGTCCCTTAAATCAAGAACATCATGTCTCTATTACTCTTTTTCTGTAGTACAGGCAACATGTGGCAATGTAGTGCTGTTCTGTGGACTATTCCTCATGAGTGCTTGGTTCACTGGCAGCTTTATAGCCACTAGGATCCAATGAATATCTCTTTCACAGTTAGGCAGACTGACACGCTATTATTTTTTAAATCATCTGCAGTGCCATGGAATAGATTATGCATATACATATATATTAAACATAAATACACTGTAATTATCGTTATGTCAGAGTTTTATTGAAAAGGCACTGCTTTGTTCTCTTAATAACTTTGACACCAGTCAACGAATCTGCACAAAACTTGCATCTAAGTTGGATTCCTCACAGCAAGTTCTGTACAGAACCATAAAGAGGGGAAGAGGAAAATTGGGGAAGAGGCAAAAGTAATATTTACTTCCATAGGATTCTTTGCTTCTAAAAAAAAAAAAAACAGCTGGATGGAATTACATGAAATCTGGCAGGCAAACAGAACTTTACTCAAGAAAGGGCCATTCCTTGGTTGTGTAAATGCTTTCAGTGCTTGTCTAAAATTTTAAGTTTAAAAAGTATTTCAGTCTGGGCATGAAGAGGTTGCATTTTAGAGATATTTTCACAGTTGGAAAGGTGCATTTTTGATTAGCCTGTAATGTGATAACTGTTCAACAAATGTGCAAGAAATTTGGAAGGTTCTTAGCATGTTCAGCTTACTGTTGATAATTTTCAGGCTGTGCAGATTGGCCAAAGGGGGCCCATTGATGCAGGAGGGTCACAAAAGTGTGACCTTTTTAACAACTATGGCATTATATGACAAATCCACATGAAATTTAGCAAACATTCTGCGTGTTTAGGGAGTATGGTAATTTTGTGCAGATTCATCAATGTGGACCCAAGGTAAAAAGGTCGGGACAAAACTGATTTAATGTTCTAATAACTGTGGTGCTTTTTAATGAATCTGCATGACATTTTGCAGGATACTAGCATGTTGAACCTGGTGCAGCAATCTTAGGCAGGAAGAGCAGGCAAAGTTGAATCAGGAGTTAAATAATAATTTATTTGCTAATAGCCTTGGCGTAGGTTTACGGATTTGCACAACACTTGACAGACATGTTCCATGTGTAGCTTACTTTTGAGTTTCATGCAGACCTATTGAAGGGGGAGAACTTAACATGGTGGGCAAACAAGCAGCATTTCCCATTTTAACTGCCATAGTAATCTTTGCTCTCCGCTACAGAAAGAAACCCTGGATGGAATTGACATTAAACTAAATGTTTTCTCAAGGAAGTGCTGTTGCTTGGTTGTTGTTGTAAATCCATTTAGTAGTTTTCAAGAAATTGAAGTTACAGTAATGTGTTGGTGAGCTTGAAAGGGTCAACAGTAGACAGTCTTCAAACCCAGGTTTGCCGATTGTCTGTTGACCTAGATTAAAAAAAAAAAAAAAAAAAAAAAAAAAAGGATTCTTTTACCTCATTTTCGAGTCTGGGGATCAAGGTGTGTTCAGTCACTCCTTAAAACAGAGCCGATAAATCAATCTATCTATCGATCTGGTTAGTGTGTTTTGACTGTGTTCACTGGGACCCTGCTAACCAAGACCCCAGTGACTGTGCTCTCTCCCTCTAAATTTGGTTTCTTGGGACTTTACTCATCCCAAAATTGGCATACTGGTGCCCCCATGTAAGTCTCTAATATATGGTACCAAGATACCCAGGGCATTGGGGCACCAGGGGTACCCCATGGGCTGCAGCATTTATTATGCATGCAACCTTTCACTACAGGTCACTGCATCTTATAGAGACTTCTAGGTGCAGATTCCTTACCTTTGAATTCCCTGGCATCAGCTTCGAATCCGGAATTGTTTTGCTGAGCAACTACCTGCACGTGCCGACGGGTGGCATTGTTTGGATCTGCGTATGTCGTCTGGCTCCCCGTGGCTTTGTCAGGCTCGTTGGAACCATCTGTGATGTCAGTCATCTATAAAGTGACCACCCCGGCGCGCGTACGCCAGTTCTTTTCCTTCCGTGCCGGTTAAGCGCAGGTCTGGGATCGAGCAACTCTTTGCCTTTTTTGACATTTTGTCTGAGATTTTTTCATGTCTGTGTGAGGAATGTCATCTAGGAAGACGGGGTTTAAGCCGTGTGGTGCCTGCCATCTCACCAAGTCGGTGACGGACCCCCACCAGATATGTCTCTGGTGCCTTGACAGGGACCACGAATCAAAGTCGTGCTCCGACTGCCGGGCCATGGCGCGAAGGCTTTGAGTGAGCAGTCTCTGAAGCTCATGGCGGCCCGGCAGTCTACCTCGGTTGTCGTGACTCCTAGGAGGTCACGGTCCTGCTCAAGGCAGAGGTCGCAGGACCACTCCAGGAGCCTCAAGTCCTCTTCTTCCCACCCTAGGTACTCGTGGCACTCAGGAAAAGAGGCACAAGAAGTCCAAGTGGACTTAGCCACGCCCATTGGCTGATGAGGCATCACTGGAACGTTCCAAGCACGGATCTGCGGAGCCGATGCCAGGGCCGACTTCGCGTCTCCCCCATTGTCCGGGAGCCTCAGCGACCCCGGTCAAATTAAAGACTTCCACAAAGCCATGCGCCTCGTTTTTTAGCAGGCTGCCCTGCGGGTGGGTCTTCGGACTATGCGGGAACAGCAGGGGCCCCATTGGGTTCGACGCTGGCGGCTCTGGCACCGTTGGGGACCCCCGGGATCCGATATCGGATCTGGACTGGTACCGGTTCCACACAATCGGCCTCCTCCGGTGCCGGGTCAGATATCAACGCTTCCCCCACGGCCGGCGCTCACTGGTGGTGGGAGCCCCATCCTCATTCCAAATGATACGGAGCTGGAACAACGTCACACAATGCAGATTCAGATTTTGACGGTACCAACTCAGCCCAGATCAGTGCCTGAGGCTTAGTTTGATTAGCCAGGCACAGGTGAGGAAGGGGAGGGGTCTGAGGACCCTTTAGAATATGGATTAGAGGAACAGGACTGGTATGAGGAACTAGGGGAAGCCAGCGGACTGGATACTTCTCCAGATACTGGTATGCTCTCACATCCTTCTGTGGCTATGGAGGAGGGAGCATCATACGCCATGGTGGTGCGTAGAGCAGCTGAGGTCTTGGACCTGGAGTTGCCTACGGTGCCTGTCAGGACCAACATCCTGACAGAGGTGCTTCAGCCAGGGGTTGCTACATTGGAGCCGATGTTACCCTTCAATGAAACCCTTACTGATGTCCTGCTGGGGACGTCGTCCAATCCCAGCACAGGGGCTCCTGTAAATAGGACAACTGGCAGGCGCCATCGACCAGCTCTTACAGACCCTAGTTTCTTCACCCAACACCCCACCCCAGAGAGCTTGGTGGACTATGCCTCCACTTCCTGTGGTGTCTTCCCTTCCACTCCCCTGGATAGAGAATCCAAGAGGCTGGAACAACTTGGGAAGATGTTTTCTTCCTACATCCTGGCATCATGTCTATTGGGGATATGGTGGTACAGGTGCTGCCCTAGGTCCCGGAGGGTGTATGGGACACTCTCACTCAAGCTGTCAAGGATGGGGGAGATGCAGCCAAGTTTACCTTTCAGTGTGGTTTGGACACCAACGACTTGCTGGGCACGGCGATTTCATCGACAGTGGCTTTTCGTGGATGTACAGGCAAATCTGATGAACATGCCCTTCGATGGCTCACGCCTTTTTGGGGAGGAGGCACTCTGGGCGCTTGAGTGGTTCAAGGACTCTCAAGCCACGGCCAGATCCTTGGGCCTCTTGGCACCCACTTGCCAGCAGTCTGCCTATCGCCCCTTTTGAGGCTTCGGGAGGGTCAGGGTACCATGCCAACCACAGGTTAGCCACCGTCCTCCAGCTTCCATTGTGAGGATGAGGTTGTGGTACTTTCAGACCCAGAGGTCTAGCCAGAGGTCAGCCACCACCCAGCCCCCCTGTTCTGCAACTCCCAAACCTTCCTAGTATGGTTCTGCAAGACCATGCTTGTCCAGTTGGATGGAGGATTTGATTTCATTTCTCTCACTTGTGGTCCGTAACATCGAACAAGTGGGTCTTGCAGATCATACAGAAGGGCTGTTCCCTCCCCTTCCAGTCTTTCCCTCCCTCTATCCCTCCATTGAAAGAACAGCTGATGGAGGATCATTAAATCTTGCTCCGCAAGGTAGTTACGGCTGTCTTGGCCAAGGGAGCCACAGAAAGGGTCGCGCTGTCAGAAGCAGGCAGTGGTATTTATTCCCTCTACTTTGTGATTCCAAAGAAGAACAAGGGTCTTCGCCCTATCTTGAATTTAAGGGACGTCAATCTCTTTCTCAGAAAGGAGACATTCAAGATGCTCACTCTTGCTCAGGTCTTGTGTAGGAAGCCTACCTGGTCTGTGGTGGGTATCTTTGGTACTTCCACCTTATACCAAGTTCAGGTATCCCCTCTCAGTGAAGTGTAGGCAGTGTCTAGAATCCAGGCTCTCTAGAAGTAGCTGTGGATGTGCAGCCAAGGCTTATCTAGGAGACATGCAAGCTCATGCAATACCACTACAGTCACACAGTATTTACACACAATAAAGAAAACACTTGGTTTTACAAAAATAAAGGTATTTTATTTTTGGAACACAGGATCAGAAAACACTAGAGAGGCAATCCCCCAGTAGGAGGTAAGTAAATACACTGTGTGTGTGTGTGTGTGTGTGTGTGTGTGTGTGTATATATATATGTGTATATATATATATATATATATATATATATATATATATATATATATATATATATATAGTACTCTCTTCAGTTCAAGGAGGACCAGGACACTCCTGAAGTGTAGAATTTCAATTTTAAATCAAAAATCTAAAGAAACTCCAACACGTTTCGGTCGAAGCCTTTGTCACGGATAGAGTGTCAGTATAACATACACTTTAAATAGCAAAAGTCAATAAAACAAAAAAAACAGACAAAACTGCCAATGCTTCATATTGTGGATACAGAAAACGGTGGCCATTTTAAAACTTGCATTTCATAATTGCTATATAGCATTTTAACAATATTACCCTGTAATGTCAAGTCATGTAAGGTTCATGTAAATCTTATTCCCATTCAAATAATTTATACCACATTATTACTTATTTTTAGGCTTATTTTAAATTTCATGAAATATTTTACACAATAGCAATATTATTGATCAGTACTTCATAATTCATAGTTCGTGTTCCATAATCCATGATTTATAATTTATAGTTTTATAATTTCATAATTTATATAATTTTATAATCTCATAATAAAACGCCTCAAATTGCCCCAGTGGGCATAATGCATAATGTGATATTCTAATAAATACATAAACAAAAACCCTTCACAACATCATTCTTATTACTAATCCAACCCAGCAGGCTGTCCTCAAGTCCTGTCTCAAACATAGTTTGGTCCTCACCAACATAAACATAAACGTGATACCCTATAAAATCACCCCAACTCACTGTCAATAAAAACCACTATACAGTTCTCAACTAACCCAAATGGATGCTCAGCTCCTTACTGGAATTCAACCCCACAGGGTCCAGTGTTTCGAAATCAATTACATATTTCGACTGCATGATTCTCAGTAACCTCTCTCTATTGCCACCTCGATTGTTCAATTTGACCTGATCAATAACTACAAACCTTAACAAATTCTCATTACCAAAATGTTCATTAAAGGAGAAGTCGAACAAGTTATTTTTTTCCCAAATGGATGAGTTGCAGCCTATTCAACCTGGCCTTGGCAATATGAGATCTGAAGTGAAACTGCAGACATTATATGATAACCTGGAGAAACTGTATAGAAAAGAATTATCCAAGTGATGGGAGACTGAGTCATTGCAGAGATCTATCGAGGTAGAAAGGGTACCTAGAGGCCTGAGAATATACACTATACCAACATTTGAGGATCCAGATCCGGAAATGCTGGAGGAATGGGCTGAGAACTCTAAACAGAGCTCTTTGAACATGATGAGAATATTAATCAAATATGCGGTTAAGGACAGAAGTAGAATTTTGGATGAAATACTGGATGAATTTATGAAGAATCTAGAGAAGAAGCTTTCCAAATTGGAGGAGGAAATTACTAACAAGAAACAAAGGAAATTAATACATGACTTTAAGGATTATCAAGAAGGTCGCATTTTAACCTTGCAGCATAAATATGATCATATGTACAATGAAGAAATGTCTGCAGTGGTTTTAAAGGATCCTGAAGTAAGCAATACACCTCTTGGGGAGCAAGAGGAGAGTGATGTCTCGGATGGCAATCTCTCCGCTGTATCTGATTCAGTACTGCTATAGGTTTAACATCTGACAAAGTGGTTGATAGATCCAATTTTTTAAAACAATTTCGGCTTTTAAATCCGGGACGGACAGATCAACACAAGGAGTCTTACCCCCAGAGGGGCAGAGGGAAAGGATCCAAAGGAAAAGGAAGAGGAATAGACAAGCAAAGAAGAGGAGATGTAGAAGACGGCACAAGATCTTTGGGAGTGGTAACTCGTGCTCGCAAATAAATACTATGAATGTTGTTAACCTCTGCAGTAGAGTATTATTTGCTGTAGAAGAGGGACTTTTAGCTTTGGGCCTTTCTTTCTGCCCGACGTGACGTTTTAATTATGCTCAAACTAGAATTGATACTTTCAAATTTATTAGAAAACTAAAACTGAAAAAATTGTATCATACTAAGGTGAAGTGTAATGTAAAACCGTTGGTGGGCAGTAAATTATGCATTTCTGATATTGAGGTTTTACATACACTAACAGATCTACCTGATGGGACAACTGCCCATGAAGATCCAATTATGAATCTGGAAGGATTGGGTATACGTTTGGATGATATGTGTCCGAGTAACTTTAAACCTAAATCCACCTTCTTACAGGCTATTCAATGTGATGCCTTAGACGTTTTTGAGCATGAGATGACTATGCAGTTGAAAAAGATGAGATAAGAATATTGATTACTTCCTACGCCCCTTTGTTGAGACAGTACCCTTGTATGTAAAAGATACTACACATTTTTTTTTAAACATTAGAGGACATCCAGTGGGAAGAAGATTTTCTACTATTAACTTTGGATGTCACTAGCTTATATACCAGCATAGATCATGAGTTGGGTAAAGAGCTATTAGACACTACTTGAGAGCTAGGTCAATATCATTGCTATTTCACTCGATGTTGTATGACATGATAAAGTTTTGTCTGAAGAATAATTTGTTCTTTTTTGACAATCAGGTGTATAGACAACTACAGGGGACTGCTATGGGTACATGTTTTGCCCCCAGCTATGGAAATGTGTTCATGGGCTGGTGGGAGGGACAAGTATCGGAAACAATGATTGAATTTGATAACAATGTAGTTCTAGGGTGTCGTTTCATCGATGATGTATTTGTAATCTGCAAGGGTGATGAAAAGTCAGCTTTGGAGTTTGTGCGCAATTTGAATAATAATGAATGTAACCTGAGATTTACCGAACATCTTATTCCTAGGAATATTGAGTTCTTAGATGTTGAAGTCACAGTAACTGACAGAGGCTTAATTTCTAAATTGCATAGGAAGAAAACGGCTGGTAACAGTCTACTCTGTGCACGTAGCGCACATCCTGCAAGTTTAATTCAAAGCATTCCTTATGGTGAGTTGTTAAGAGCTTGTAGGATTTGCAGTAATGTGTCAGATTTTCACCGGAATTGTGAAGTGATGTGCGAAAGATTTAAAGAACGAGGCTATGGGGTTAAAATCGTTAACCAACCCAGACAAAAAGTAGAGAAAATGAGTAGGGAGGATGTGTTATATCCAACGAATAAGGACCAGGAAAGGAGTGGAGAGAATATCAGATTTATTACAACATTCAGTGACCAATCCCACAAAGTATGTGGTATTTTGAATAGGAGTTGGCATATATTACAAACTGATCCATTCCTGAATAAATTGTATTAATGAAAGACCGCAAATAACATTCAAAAGAAGTAGATCTCTTAGAGATGATCTTTGTCAGAACTACGTAACACGTGAGAAAAGTATGAAGAAGGCCATGGAAGGAGGATTTTTCAGTTGTATGAGATGCAAAGCCTGCAAAACCAGTAGTATTTGTAGGAAACTAAAAATTTCAGGAAGACAGGAAGACTTTGTTATTAAGGGCAACTTTAACTGTAACACGGTATACTGTGTATACTGTTTAGTATGCCCTTGTGATAAACTTTACATAGGGAGTACGATTCACAGTGCAAAAAAGAGGGTTTTGGAGCATAGATGAGCAATTAAAAATCATGATAGAAACTATCCAGTAGCCAGACATTTCTTTGATGAACATTTTGGTAATGAGAATTTGTTAAGGTTTGTAGTTATTGATCAGGTCAAATTGAACAATCGAGGTGGCAACAGGGAGAGATTACTGAGAATCATGGAGTCCAAATATATAATTGATTTCGAAACACTGGACCCTGTGGGGTTGAATTCCAGTGAGGAGCTGAGCATCCATTTGGGTTAGTTAAGAACTGTATAGTGGTTTTTACTGACAGTGAGTTGGGGTGTTTTTTTAGGGTAGCACGTTTAGGTTTATGTTGGTGAGGACCAAACTATGAGACAGTACTTGAGGGCGGCTGGCTGGGTTGGATTAGTAATGAGAATGATGTTGTGAAGGGTTTTTGTTTATGTATTTATTAGAATATCACATTATGCATTATGCCCACTGGGGCAATATTGTTGCGTTCGCACGCTGGGAATTGTTATTTGCTTGAATATATATATACACTGATAAACAGCAAGAGGCATAAAAAGGTTGGAAAACAGTATAAAATAGCAAGCAATAGTAGCCCAGGGGGAGCCCCCACCATATACTAAGGAAGTGGAATGCGAACACAGGGCCTCCACCTAGGTAAGTAAATCGAGTAGATTGGAGCTGGAAGCACTAGGAAACCACACAGGTAAGTAATGCAGTACCCCTCCAGCAACCAGGAATGGAGAAGTAAAACACTGGCTTTCCCCAAAACCACCCCAAAGGATGAAAAGAAGAAAAAGAAAACACCCAGAACAGCCTGCAAGAAATCGGCAGTGGATTACCAAAGATTGAGACCTGAGGAGAGAGGGGACCAAGTCCAGAAGTGTCTGTGGAGTCCAGGGGGAGTAGGAGATATTACCCCCCCCAGAGGTTCCTTTTGGAGTTGGTCGATAAAGGAGGAAGACAGGTCAGCACTGCTGCACAGAAGCTGGAGAAGAGTTCCTGATGTGTGTAAAAGGTGTCCCACGCTGGATTTCAGGTGGGTGTCAGTGAAGAATTTCCACCAACAAGCCTTGGCAAAGGCAAATTCACAGTTGGAGGAAAAGAGGTGCTGCCGGGAACCAGCAAGGTCCAGGAGAACTCTACCCAAGAGTGGGAGTCACAAAGGACCCTCTGCGTCGCAGAAGGTCCACAGGAGCGGATGCAGCACCCACAGGTGTCCCAGAGGACAGGAACACAGAAGTCGCTAAAGCAGCCCATGCAGCACCACAGAAGTTGCTCCCACTTCCCCGGAGGACCACGCAGGGGCCCAGGAGTTGCAGGAGGGAGTGCTGGAGACTGGAGTAACGCGTTGTCTGGAGTTCCCCTTGGAGGGGAAGCAATAAAGCCTTGGCAGATGCAAAGGATGTTCTGCATGCAGGTACTGTCTTGCGTGGAGTGGAAATGACTTACCACCACCACAGTGTGACAGCTGGTAGAGAGGACCAAGGGAGACTCTCTGGATCCCATGCCACTCAGGATGAGGGGAGATCCACGCAGCAGGTCGTCATTGCAGCCAGGTACCTTTAGTTAAAGGGGAGTGATGCCTTCACCCCAAAGGAGATTCCTTGTTCTTCTTTTGCAGGCTGAAGTGTTGCAGTCTTCTGAGGATGCACAGCTGGGGAAATGTTGCAAAGCTGGCAAGAATTCTAGGTACAATTGTGCAGAAGAGGGCCCAGTTGCGGTTCCAGAGACCAGATGTCGAAGCAGAGGTTGCAGAGGAGTCCTGCTGGAATCTTGCAAGCCGAATATGAGGTCCCACCCCAAAGGAAGACCCTATACAGTCCAAAGAGAGGCCTGGGTCACCTAACCAGGTAACTACTTATCAGAGGTTGCCTCTGAGGTCACCTGCCTGGCCTGGCCACTCAGATGCTCCCAGAGTTCCCTGTCAACCTTGAAATCAAGATGACAGAACCCTATGGAGGAGCTCTGGGCACCACCCCTGGAGTGGTGATGGACAGGGGAGTGGTCACTCCCATTTCCATTGTTATGTTTCGTGCCATAGCAGGGACTGGGGGTCCCTGAACCAGTGTGGACTGGTTTATGCTTGGAGGGAACCAAATGTCCCCTTCAAAGAAAATCTGTGGCTTGGGGAGGCTACCCCTCCCAAGCCAGTCACATCTGTTTCCAAAGGGAGAGGGTGTTACCCCCTTCTCCCAAAGGAAATCCTTGTTCTGCCTTCCTGGGCTTGATCAGATCAAGCAGCATAAGGGTAGAAACCTGTCTGATGGATGTTAGCAGGTGGGCTGCCCGGAAGACCCTGTAAGACTGGTGGTAGCAGTGCTGGGGGTCCTCTAAGGAGCCCACAGAGTGCATGGAATCATACTTCCAATAGTTGCAACAGTATTGGGGTATGATTCTGACATGTTTGAAACCAAACATGCCCAGGTTCTGAGTTACTATTCTGTAGCTGGACATTAGTAGTGACCTATGTCCGGTACACATGAAAAATGGTGTCCCCACACTCACGAAGTCAAGTAAAATGGGGCCGGAGTTCGTGGGCACACCTCTGCTAGTGCAGGGGTGCCCTCACACACAGGTACATGCTCCCTGCCCACTGGGCTGAGGATGACTACCTTAGGAATGACTTACAGTGACCTGGTGCAGAGACCTGTGGTGAAACAGGGTGCGTTCACCCAGTTCACGCAGACTGCAATGGCAGGCCTGAAGAACCCTTTGCATGAGCTCCCTATGGGTGGCAGAACAACTGCTGCAGCCCATAGGGATCCTCTGGAACCCCAATGCCCTGGGTACCATATACTAGGGACTTATATGGGAGGACCAGTATGCCAATTGTGGGAAGACAAGGTTATTAGAAAACAAATTTGGAGGAGAGAGCATAATCACTGGGGTCCTGGTTAGCAGGATCCCATTGAGCACAGTCAAACACAATGACAACAGGCAGAAAATGGGGGTAAATATGCCAAGAAAGAGGGAACTTTCCTACATCTTGTCTGCTCTAGACCAAGGAGACTGGATGGTAGCGTTGGACTTACAGGATGCGTACTTTCACATCCCCATCCTGCCCGCCCACAGGAGTTACTTGCGGTTCAAGGTGGGCCACGAGCACTTTCTGTTTAGCATTCTCCCCTTCAGTCTCAACAGAGACCCTCGGGTGTTCACCAAGGTGATGGTGGTGGTGACAGCTCATCTGCGCAGATTATGAATTTCAGTCTTCCCCTACCTCGACGACTACCTGTTGAAGGCTCCTACACCCCAGGCTCTCGTCACCCAACTTCAGACCTCCTGCATTCGCTGGGGTTCATTATAAACATGCCGAAGCCACACCTGACTCCCTCTCAGAAGCTCCCTTTCATCTGGGCTGTTCTGGACACAGTGCAGTTTCGGGCATATCCTCCCACGCAGCGAGTCCAGGATATTAAGGTTAAGATACTGATGTTTTGGCCTCTATCCTGGCTTTTGGTGAGACAGACTCTAAGGCTGTTGGGACTCATGGCTTCCTGTATTCTGTTAGACAAACATGCCAGATGGCATATGCAGGCTCTGCAGTGGGACCTGAAGTTCCAGTGGGCACAGCATCAGGGAAATCTTACAGACACAGTTCAGATCTCAGAGGGAACTGCAAAAGACCTGCAGTGGTGGTTAGTGAACTGCGATTGGGTCAGAGGCAGACTCCTCTCCCTTCTGCAGACAGATTTTACAGTAGTGACAGATGCGTCACTTCTGAGATGGGGCAGCCATCCGGGAGAGGGGGAGATCAGAGGCCTTCGGTCTGCTGTGGAATCCGGACTCCATATCAACTTGCTCGAGTTCCGAGCGATCCGACTGGCATTGAAAGGATTTCTTCCTGTTGTGAAAGGGAAGATAGTGCAGGTGTTCACAGACAACACCAATGCAATGTGGTACTGCAACAAGCAGGGCGGTGTGGGGTCGTGGACCCTTTGTCAAGAGGCTCTGTGTCTCTGGACATGGCTGGAACAGCATGGCATAACCATGGTGGTTCAACACCTGGCAGGCTCTCTGAACGCCAGGGCGGACAAACTCAGCCGTCAATGCCTAGTGGATCACGAATGATATCTCCACAAGGACTCTTTATGCAGTGGGGTGATCCTTGGTTGGACCTGTTTGCCTCCGCAGAGAACGCACAATGTTAGTAGTATTGCGCATTGGAGTTTCCAAGGCGGCAATTGCTTGGCAACGCTTTTCGTCGTGAGTGGAGTTCAAGCCTCCTGAATGCTTTTCTGCCCATACCACTGCTGCCCATAGTTCTCAAGAAGATCAAGAATGACTGGGCCCAAGTCATCCTAGTTGCTTCGGATTGGGCACGGAGAGTCTGGTATCCTGAACTTCTCAATATGAGCACCAATCCTCCGATCAGGCTGCCTCTTCGAGTGGATCTTCTGTCGCAGTAGCAGGGGAGGGTCAACTTTGCGCCTTTATGCATGGAGACTGAGCGGCAGCAGTTGATGGCTTTTGACCTTCCTCCTGAAGTCTGTAAAGTTATTTTGTCAGCCAGACGTCCCTCCTTTAAAAAAGTATACGCCTGCCATTGGAAACGCTTTGTATATTTTTGTACAGAAAGGTCTATTGATCCTCTTTCTGCTTCTCATTCTGATATACTTCTCTTCATACTTTCCCTTGCCCAGCAGGGTTCTGCCTTGGGGACTCTCAAGGGCTATCTTTCTGCCTTTTCGGCATTTCTTCGGCTGCCTGATCTGCCTCCTCTGTTCAAATCCCCCATTGTACATAGATTCCTCAAAGGACTTGTACATATGTTTCCCCCTATGCCATTTGTTATGCCCCAATGGGACTTAAATCTAGTCCTCACATTTCTGATGTGTGCTCCCTTCAAGCCTTTGCACAAGTGTCCTAATGCGTTACTGAAGGTAAGTAACTTGCTCAGGAGGTCACTATAAGTCACCCCTGTGGCAGGCCCTCTTAGCCCGAAGGGAAGGGTGCAGGTACTTGTGTGTGAGAGCACCCCTGCATGGGCAGAGGTGCCACTATGAACTCCAGCTCCATTTTCCTTGATTTCGTAAGTGCGGGGAAACCATTTTACCTGTATACTAGACACAACCTGTGAACAGCTACATAATGGTAACTTCGAACCTGGAGATATTTGGTATCAAACATGTTGGAATCATACCCCAATACTGTTGCCAGTATTGGTTGTATGATTCTGTGCAATCTGGGGGTTCCTTAGAGGACCCCCAGCATTGCGCCTTCCAGTCTTCTGGGGTTTTCTGGGCAGCCCATGCTGCTACCACCCCTCAGACAGGTTTGTACCCTCCTGCTGCTTGACCAGCTCAAGCAGAGGAAAGCAGAACAAATGATTTGCTGTGGGAGAGGGAGGTATCACCCTCTCCGATGGAAATAGGTGTTACATGGCTTGGGAGGGGTAGCTTCCCCAAGCCACTGGTATGCTTTGAAGGGCACATTTGGTGCCCTCCTTGCATAAACCGGTTTTCACCAGTCCAGGAACCCCCGGTCACTGCTCTGCCATGACATTGGACAATGGAAAGGGAAGTCACCACTCCCCTGTCCATCACCACCCAAGGGGTGGTGCCCAGAGCTCCTCCAGGTGGCCATTTGATTTTGCCATCTTGAATCCAGGGTGGACAGAGTTCTCTGGGAGCATCTGAGTGGCCAGGTCAGGCAGGTGATGTCACAGCCCCTCTTGATAGGTGGTCACCCTGCTAGGTGACCAATCCCCCTTCCTGGGCTATTTAGGGTCTCCCTCTTGGGTGGGTCTTCAGATTCTACATTCAAAATTCCAGCAAGACTCCTCTGCATCATTTACTTCATCTTCTGGCCACTAGAACTTCAACTGGACCCTCCAGGAATGGACAATCTGCAACTACAGCAGCGACTCTGCTCTACAACAATTTTTCTCCGGCTCCTACCAGCAACTGCAACATTTCCCCAGCTGTGCATCCTCTGAGGGTGACAAGTCTTCAACCTCCACAAGAAACAAGAAGGAATCTCGCTTGGAGTGAAGCAATCACTCCTTTGCATCCAGAGGCACCAACTACAACTACGACCAGCTGCGTGGATCTCCTCTCCCCCAGAGCTGCATGGATCCTGCATCACGGGTGGTGGTCTGGAGTGGTCCCCTTGGTCCTCTCACAAGCTGTCCAAATTGGGGGATGGTAAGCCCTTGCCTCGCCATGCAGGACAGTACCCCTGTGCACCACATCTCTTGCACCTATCATGGTGTGTTTGCTTCTCTTCCAAGGGATCTTCAGGCTTCGTGTAGCCCCAGCCCCCAACACTCTTCCCTGCGACGCAGTCCTCTGCTCGCTGCTCCAGCAACTCCTTTTGAGGTGTGCTGCGTGTGGCATCACCGTGACTTCTGTGCCTGTGGGTCACCTGTGGGGGCTGCCTCCTCTTCCTGTGACTCCTTCAGTTGCTGAGGGTCACCTCAGACTCCCCTCCTTGGGTTGAGTCCCCAGGGCCTTACCGGTCCTCTTCAGCCTTGCAAAACCATCTTTATCATCTTGCATTTGCCAAGGCTTGTTGGTGGTTTTCCAGCACCACTAACAACTGCAAACCGACGTGAGTCATCAACTGCATCACTTCTGGAACTCTTCCTCTGCTCCTGTCCTGCACTGCTGACTACATCCACCATCAACCTGGTCTTGCATCCACAGAAGGGTGGGTAGTGGTTCCTGCCACAACCGGACACTCCAACGCGAACTGGACTTAGTCCCCTTCCTTTGCAGGTCTTCCTCTACCAGGATCCACTTTTGGTTGCCTGCAGTCTTGTCTGGGTCTTAAATAATCTGAAGGCCTTTTTGTGGGTTTGGGGAAAACCAGATACTTTCCTCCTTTCTCCTGGTTGCTGGGGGGCACCCTAGTACTTACCTTTTGGGGTTCCTAGTTCCTCCAGCTCCCCTCTACCAATTCCACTTCCTTGGGTGGGTGCCCGACTTTCGCATTCCACTTACTTAGTCTATGGTTTGGTCCCCCCCGCCTCAGTATTTTCTATTGTTTTTACTGTTTGCTATTGCTCTCTATGGTAATCACTGACTAATAATGTGTACATAGTAGTGTGTTTACTTGCCTCCAGTTTGGGTATTGCGTTTTCAGTATTTTACTATTTGTGTTACTATAATAAAGTGCCTTTATTTCTGTAACACTGTGTGGTTCTTTCATGTGTGTAAGTGCTGTGTGACTATAGTGGTATTGCATAAGCTTTGCATGTCTCCTAGATAAGTCTTGGCAGCTCATCCCCAACTACCTCTAGCGAGCCCTGACTTCCTAGACACGGTCTACACCTCACTATTAGGGTATGCCTGGACCTGGTAGAAGGTGATAACACCATTGGTGCTCACTACACACTAAGCCAGCCTCCTACAATTACCACGTTTTAGGGAACAAGCACAAGTACTTTAGCCCTGGTTAGGAGTGGTAGAGTGCTCAGAATCCTAAGGCCAGCTAAACAGAGTCAGCAAATACAAGAGGCCTGAGGGCAAAACGTCCATAGGAACCCAGGGGAAGGATGCCAGGTCTAATATTCAATGAAAAGAACAAAAGTTAAGGTAACATTAAAGTTAGTTGAAATGTTAAGTAACAACATAAAGTTTTAAACTCTAAAAACCACAGAAATTCACAAGTTATAGGTATTATTATCTCAAGTAAGTATATGTTAGCATCTATAACTCTCGCCCCCACCATGCACAATTTTCTCATCCAAAATTTTAATCGTAGCCGCTTCTCTGCATGCATGCCTG
Organism: Pleurodeles waltl; assembly: GCF_031143425.1. Classification (NCBI taxonomy): domain Eukaryota; kingdom Metazoa; phylum Chordata; class Amphibia; order Caudata; family Salamandridae; genus Pleurodeles; species Pleurodeles waltl. Next base: position 809,723,536 of record NC_090442.1, on the reverse strand, counting down.
GAGGAGGCAGATAATAATGCTGCTCTGGGCGGAAGCATTATTTTGATCTATTTCCCTCCCCGCATCAGTGCGAGCAAGGAAACTGATGAAAACGCTGTTTCCAGTAGGTAGGAGCATTTTCAAAGCTCTCGCCTGCTGGGAGCAGACTTTGGGCCTGATTTTATAGTTCTGCCGATGGGATACTTCTTCACAAATGTGACGGCTATCCTGTCTGCCGTATTGCGATCTCCATAGGCTGTTATGGGATTGTGAGATGGCGGACGGTACATCCATCACGTTCGTGATGGAGTAACCCCCTCCACTAAACTCTAAATCAGGCCCTTTGTCCTGATTTAGGAAATCCCCCCCCACCAAGTGGGAGCAAGCACAGGTGTCCCTGCCCATTTCAGTGCGGGCAGGAAAATCGCTATGTCCTTGAAATGGGCTTCCTGGGACATAGCTGGTGATCCAGCCCTGGGGGATGGGGTACATAAGGCCATTATTGGCTCAGGGAGGGGGGCCATGTGGCCATCTCCCTTTTAAAAAGTGTAGCACCCCCAGGGGATGTTGTCCCCGGGGTCTTAGGCGCTGGGGGAGGGTGGGGGCACCTGGCCTATGTAACATTGTATACCAACAAGAACAGAGATACATAACAGATGTTTCTGATGGATACAACTACCTGTGAATTCCTCACCTAATGAATACTCCCATGGTACCAGCATTCGACGGAAATCTTCTTCCTAGTCTCTGCACGTCGACGAGGACGTCACTCTAGCCCACGCGACGCCGTCTGACGTCATACAGGCAATAAGAGGTCCTCGACGACGTGCCGACGACAGTTCCCTTTTTTCCGTGCATTCGAAACGGTTATCTTCGAGGGAGCTACTGTTACTTTAGTGGTTACAGTGTGTTTTCTGCTGTGTAGTTCTTCTCTGCAGTAACAATGTCTCAGAGAAAGTCGGGTTTCAAGCCCTGTCGAGAGTGTGGGGGCAAGATGTCAGTTACAGATCCTCACTCCGACTGTCTCTGGTGCTTGAGCTTCGACCACGACGTCGTGACTTGCGATTCATGTCAGCACATGAATCCGAAGGCCCTCAAAGAACGTGAGGCTAAACTATTCCTGGCAAAGTCGAAGAGAAAGGAAAAACATCACAAGAAGTCTTCCTCGCCAAGGTCTCATCGGCGTCATCGAGACTCCCGGCGCCGTAGAGATTCACGGCGTCATTCAAGCAAGGAGACTCATTCGAGGTCGCCTTCGGCTCGACGTCGGAGGACTTGGGAGGTCAGTCCCACGGTCACGCCGCATCCATCGACGCCGTTGCCCTCTCCGGCGTCACCGACTTCGCCTGGACAAGCGTCTGTGGTTGAGGTGATCAGCCTCTTGTGATGTCTCCGGCGTCGCGGACGTCGAGGCCGGTGTCGGGGTCGCCTTCGATCCAGGCACCCCAGGCACCCCAGTATCCGGCTTTTCCAGCCCCTGGAGCTGATAGTACCGCATTTCTGAATGCGATGTATACCATCTTTCAGCAGATGGCTCCAGGAGGTGCTCCGGCTGGTCCTTCGGGGCCTTTGGCCTTTTCATTGGGTGATCCTGCGCCTCTTCGGCCGGCCCCCCTATGCCCTTTCTCCCTTTTGGGAATGTGGGCTCGGCGCCGGTGTCGGCGCCGGTGGCTGCTCCGGTGGCTTCAGAGGGATTGGCTCCGGATGTTTCCATCCCGTCGACGTCGGGATTTCGTCCTGTGACTCCGGTGGGTCCATCGGCTCCAAGATCCCTTTGTCCTGTTCCTTCATCGGCGCCGAAGCTGTCTGCGGCGCCAGATGCTTCTGGAGATCGGCGCCGATCTTCGACTTCGGCAGAGGCCATGTCGACTCCGCGCATTGAGCAGAGACTACATTCAAGGAGGCGTGCTCTCCGTCTGTTGGAAGAGCAGGAGTACCAGCGAGTCCTGGAGGAAGGAGAGGTTGAGGACTCGGGTGATGGACTGCATGGTCTGGATACGGCCAGTGGGCTGGATACTTCCCCTGAGTGGGACCTTTCATCTCCAGGGGAGTATACGGAGGAGGCTGCTACCTTTCACGCGGTGGTGAGGAAGGCGGCTAATTTTCTGGGCCTCCCTTTGCCGGTGGCAGAGGCGAAGCAGAATTTATTGACAGAGGTGCTGCATCCGGCCTCTGCTGCAGCGGAGCCTCTCTTGCCGTTTAATGAGGCTTTGCTTGATCCGGTGTTGGAGGTGTGGAAGAAGCCTGTATCTTCCTCGGCAGTTCATAGGGCTGTGGCCAGGAGATATCGGACTGCACCATCTGACCCTGGCTTTCTTTCAAGACACCCTACGCCGGAGAGCTTGGTGGTACAAGCCTCCTGTTCCTCAAAATCAGCGCCTGGATCCTTCCCGACGGTGCCAGGAGACAGGGACTCCAAAAAACTGGATGCGCAATCCAAGAAAATATTTTCTTCTTGCAGTTTGGCGTTGAAGGCCACCAACGCAACTTGCATTCTGGGGAGATATGTCCATGCTCTTATGGATGATATTTCATCTTCTTTTACTGAGCTTCCCCAGGGACTCTTAGATTTTGTCTCAGACGCCCAGGCTGCCGCAACCCAGATTATCCAGTCTGGACTGGACACGACCGACTCGGTGGCTAGGGCGATGGGCACGGCTGTGGTGGCAAGGAGACAGGCCTGGCTCCGTAATTCAGGGTTTTCTGCGGATGTACAGTCGACCTTATTAGACCTCCCGTTTGATGGGGACAAACTGTTTAGAGCAAAGGCAGATTCGGCCTTGGAGCGAATTAAAGAGAGCAGGGCCACAGCCAAATCGTTAGGGCTGCAAGCTCCTTCTTCCTCTGCCTCTTCCAGATTTTTCAGGAGGTTTCGTGGATTTGGGCGTGGCTCTTCCTCCTCTTCCTTTCGGGGGAGGTTCCAGCAAGCCGCCTCTTCTCACCCCTATAGATCATTTAGAGGGAGAGGTAGGGCCCGCACCAGAGGAGCCTCTCAACAGCACTCTGCTTCTTCCTCGTCCTCTGGAGGGGTGCAGCAGGGAAAGCAGCCTTAGGCTTCCACCTTTTTCCACTCACTCCTCTCCTGTAGGTCGAAGATTACGGCATTTTCTCCACAAGTGGGAGACTATTACAACGGACACTTGGGTTATCAGTATTGTGGAGAAAGGCTACACTCTTCCCTTTCGGGAGTTTCCGCCCCCCCTTCCGCCCCGCCTATCTTATTGTTCAGAAGAACACCTCCTGTTGCTAGAACAGGAAGTTCAAGTCCTCCTTTCAAAGGGCGCGGTGGAGTTGGTTCCAGAGCAGGAAAGGGGTCAAGGTTGTTACTCAAGGTACTTCCTGATTCCCAAGAAAGATGGTCGGTTGAGACCGATCCTGAATCTGAGGATCTTGAATTGGAAAGTTCAAGATGCTGACCTTAGCACAGGTGCTTTTGGCGTTGAACAAGGAAGATTGGATGGTGTCTGTCGACTTGCAGGATGCTTATTTTCATATCCCGATACTCAAGTCGCACAGGAAGTATCTCCGGTTTGTGGTAGGGTCGCAGCACTATCAGTTTGCGGTCCTCCCGTTTGGTCTTACTTCAGCACCTCAAGTCTTCACGAAGGTGATGTCAGTGGTTGCGGCAGAGCTCAGAAGGAAGGGGATAGCAGTATTCCCTTACTTGGACGACTGGTTGATCAAAGCCAAGTCCCCGGAGCTTGTGTCGTATCATCTGCAGTCAACAACCCAGTTGTTGTTCGACCTGGGCTTTTCGGTGAACGTGCCCAAATCTCACCTGGAGCCCTCTCAGCGCCTCCTGTTCATAGGGGAAGTACTGGATACAACATTGAATCGAGCCTTTCCTCCGCCTCAGCGGGTTCAAGATATTCAGGAATTGGTTCCAATGTTTCGAAATGGAGCGGTAGTTCCAGTCCTCAAGGTCCTTCGTCTGCTCGGTCTGTTTGCCTCCTGCATACTGTTGGTCACGCATGCTCGCTGGCACATGAGGGCTCTTCAGTGGTGCCTCCGAAGGCAGTGGTCTCAACACAAGGGAGATCTAGAAGGTGCGGTCAAGATCTCCAGAGATGCTGCTGTGGACTTGAAGTGGTGGATTGCGTGCAACAATCTTTCGCAAGGGAAGCCGTTCGCGCAGTCGCCACCAGTGGCCACGGTCATAACGGATGCTTCCACTCTAGGGTGGGGAGCTCATCTGGGGGATCTGGAGATCAAAGGACTTTGGTCTCCAGAGGAACAGAGGTTTCATATCAATCTGTTAGAGTTACAGGCTGTACGTCTGGCTCTCAAGGCCTTCCTTCCTTCCCTTCGTGGTCAGTCGGTACAGGTCCTGACGGACAATACTACCACGATGTGGTACATAAACAAACAGGGAGGAGTAGGGTCGTACCTTCTCTGCAGAGAAGCTCTTCGACTATGGTCCTGGGCAAAGGACCATCAGATTTGCTTGGTAGCAAATCATCTGGCCGGGGTCTTGAATGTACGTGCGGACAGTCTCAGTCGCCAATTCTCGGCCGACCACGAGTGGCGTCTCCATCCAGATCAAGTCTGTTTAATCTTCCAGATGTGGGGGTTTCCTCTGATAGATCCGTTTGCCACTTGGGAGAACGCGCATTGTCCGTTATTCTGCAGCCTCCAGTATCCGGTGCAGGGAGCATTGGGGGGCGCGTTTCTGATAACCTGGTGCGACCAGTTGCTTTACGCGTTTCCCCCCATACCCTTGATTCCTCGAGTGTTGAGGAAAATTCGCCAAGACCGGGCCCAAGTCATCTTAATAGCTCCGGATTGGCCAAGGAGGGTGTGGTACTCCGACCTTCTCCAACTCTCGCTGTGCCCTCCGCTCCGTCTCCCTCTCAGGGCAGACCTCCTCTCGCAGTCGCAGGGGCAGGTTTTACACCCCAACCTCCAGAGTCTACACCTACATGCCTGGAGATTAAACGGGGCAACCTGAGTTCCTTCTCTCTCCCGCCTGATGTAGTGGATGTTATATTAGCGGCCAGGCGACACTCCACTAAATCTATCTACGCTAATAGGTGGTCTAAATTTGTTATCTGGTGTGGAGAGAGACAGATTGATCCCTTACATGCTCATCTGTCAGATGTTTTGTCTTTTGCTCTGGCTCTAGCGCAGAAAGGTTGTGCAGTGGCTACCATTAAAGGTTATTTGTCTGCCCTGTCAGCCTTCATTTGTCTTCCAGACCAACCATCGTTATTTAAGTCCCCTATTGTTCTCAGATTCTTGAAAGGTCTTCTAAATAAATATCCTCCAAAACCATTCGTGATGCCTCAATGGGATTTGTCCTTGGTCCTCACTTTCCTTATGGGGTCCCCTTTTGAGCCTATGCATTCTTGCCCCTTGAGGTATTTGGTTATTAAAACAGTCTTCCTGGTGGCTATTACATCTGCAAGGAGAGTGAGTGAGTTGCAGGCCTTATCGGTAAAACCCCCTTATACAACTTTTTATGGGGATAAGGTGGTGTTGAGGACCAAGGCTGCTTTCCTCCCGAAGGTTGTTTCACCCTTTCATTTGGCCCAGACAATTACTTTGTCCACGTTCTATCCTCCGCCTCATCCTTCAAAGGAGGAAGAGAGACTACATCGATTGGACCCAAAGAGGGCGTTAAGCTTCTTCATTGATAGAAAGAAGGATTTCAGGCTGGAGGATCAGCTGTTCATCGGATACGTGGGCAAGAGGAGAGGAAAGGCAGTCCACAAGAGAACACTCTCCAGGTGGGTTGTTCTTTGCATTAAAATCTGTTACTCTTTGGCAAAGAAGGATCCTCCTGATGGCATTAGAGCTCATTCCACCAGAGCTAAGTCGGCCACTACGGCCTTGGCCAGAGGTGTTCCTGTGGTCGACATCTGCAAGGCCACAACTTGGTCGTCCCTTCACACTTTTGCGAAACATTACTGTTTGGACTCTGAGGTCAAAAGGGACGGCCATTTTGCACGGTCAGTGCTGCAGGATTTCTTGGTTTGACCATACAGGCACCCTCCACCGGGAGTGGTACTGCTTTGGGACCCTATTCATTAGGTGAGGAATCCACAGGTAGTTGTATCCATCAGAAGAACGAGTTACTTACCTTCGGTAACGACTTTTCTGGTGGATACATTAGCTACCTGTGGATTCCTCACGGTCCCACCCGCCTCCCCGTTGCCTTTCTGGTCTTACCAAGTAATCCTTGAGTGCGCTCCTCTTGGTCTTCAAGGTTGCAATAGATGTTGTATATATGGATACTTGTATAAATGTATATGTATATATATATATGTATATATCTTTGTGTATATACATGATTTGCATATATTTGTTGGTTTAAAAAAAAAAAAAGAGAGAGTTATATTAAATTTACAGCCATTTTATTGCAATGTTGTGTATTTTACAATGTTATGGGATGTTGCCTTGCTCTTTCATTGCATTGGGTTGTTGTTCTCATGCACGTAAAAATTTTTGGTACTGTCGTCGCACGTCGTCGAGGACCTCTTATTGCCTGTATGACGTCAGACGGCGTCGCGTGGGCTAGAGTGACGTCCTCGTCGACGTGCAGAGACTAGGAAGAAGATTTCCGTCGAATGCTGGTGCCATGGGAGTATTCATTAGGTGAGGAATCCACAGGTAGCTAATGTATCCATCAGAAAAGTCGTTACCGAAGGTAAGTAACTCGTTCTTCACTACCTAACTAATGTTAGAGACCACACTATTCTAATATATTTCATACAACTCAAATTACATTTTATTTTCAGATTCCAGCAACTGAAGATAACCTTTTAGAAGTGAAAGGCTTAAAAGCCAATGAAAAGTATGTGTTCGCAGTTGCTGCATATTCGGCGGATGGAAATCTTATAGGTGATGCTGTTGGGAAGTCAACAAAACCAATTCTTGCATATCCCCCTCTGTCAACACTTGTTAGCTTGGCTTACTTGATTCAGGTAAAAAAATATCCATCTTAAATTAAAGTCAATGATTCATTTCCTAAGGTTTTCAGTAAATACCATTTCTAAGTTGTGAAAATAGTGGGGTTTATATGTGTTGTATATTTTGTATTTCTTCAATACAAATATGAAATGCATTACAGAATGTCTAATAATTAAAGAAAATGTTTTACCAAGGTAAGAATTTCCTCAAATATGTTTAGATTTTAATCAAGCGTAAATGGATGAGCATAAATAGATTGTTTTTAGAGAAGCTGCATAAGTGATGTTCTCAAGAATTAATAACGTTTTGGATCATCTCAAAAGCCTATATAGAAAAGGACCTCTGTAACGACCATTTGAGATGATCTCAAGTAACACTAGAACAGTGACATAATTTTGAATAGGATACTGCTAATTTCTTTCATTGTTACAGCTACATCTGCAATATAAAGCCAGATAATAATAGCACAAAAAGTCATCCTTGTTTTACCCTACTCTCTCATTGGATCTTGGGTGAAATATTATTCTTAATTTCAGCTGCACCCAGATATCAAATTTAATTTTCCTTTAATGAAATTATATAAGGATTAAAGTTTAGTCTGCTAGTTCTCTGCACTGGATCATATGCTACAGAATAGTTTAAAAAATATGTAGATTTAAAGCGTAAGCTTCCCATCTCCTGGACATCATACAGCTCACTACAACAGTATTACTGAAAGTTCAGTAACTCTCCTATAAGCCAATGCAATGAAATAGAGTCAGTTCTTAATCTTGACCCAGATGTAAACCTGCTCCAGATATATTTTGGAAAATAGTTTGCCTTCTGAATCGAGCATAGAAACCAGTCTGTAATTTTTAGGATCTTTTTGTAAACCCATTACTTGACTGGTTGTAATAGCCTGTCTTTCAAAAGAAAAGCAATGTTTCCATTTAAATAGATAAGTTCACTTAATGATGATAGGACAACTGCCCAATCATTTAGCTCAGCTTCAGAACCTCAAGCTTGTTTTGATTAGGGATAGGCATAATAAAGTTTTAGCATCTTGTATTAATTGCCTTATTGTTTAAATTATTGTTTCTGGTTCCAGTAGAATCAAATGAGCTTAAACTTGAAAAATGTATTCATAAGCCCTGGAAAGGAGCTTGATGTGATGTATCCACAATGAAAAATCAGAGTGATGTTCCCCAGCCTAGTATCTATTTTCAGATCATGGACCTATTAAGACCAGATCTTCCTTGTGTCATTGTCTGCTAGGGATAAATAGACAGAATTGCTAAAATCATTACCCTGTTTAAATATGGCAGGTGCACAAACTTGTTGTATCACTTAGAATTGCACGCAAGAGTATTGTATATGCCTTTCAATGCTCAGGGGCATCACAACACAGAAACAAGCTGGGGCCATCTTTAGACTCTGGTAGATGATCTGCCACTTTTCATCATGGGGCAGAGGACCTGCCCTCGACTACTCTGGATGAGGTCTTGCTGATAGATACATCTACCTGTGGATTCCTCACCTTTTGAATACCCCAATGCACCAGCATTCAAATGAATTATTTCTCTCCACATCGACGAGGACGTTACAATAGCACTACTCCACACGTGACTCCGCCTGATGACATCGGAGCCATAAGAAGTCCTCACTGGCATGCTGGCATCAGTTCCCTTTTTTCCACCCCTTCAAAGCCGTTTGCTCCTTCTCTCTGTTTGAGAGGCACTGTATTGAAGGGAATCTTGACTCTTTGTCCTGCTAGTGACAATGTCTCCATCAAAAAGTCTGGCTTGAAGCCATGCAGAGAAAAGGGGGGGGGAGATGTCTGTTACTGACCTGCATGTGGACGGTCTTTGGTGCCTGGGCTCTGACCACGACGTTCGGGCGTGTTTGTTGTGTCAAAGCATGAATCCTAAAGCCTTGTAAAAGAAGGGAGGTGAAGCTTTTCCTGGAATGGATCCATCGCATTTTTTAATGCTATGTATAGCATCTTCAGTAAGGTCGTGACTCCCCCTGGTGTGCTGGCTGGCCCCAGGGGTCCAATGTCCTTCGCTTTGGGATGATTCCCAGCACCGTACTGGCAGGTTCCGTTCCTGCCTTTTATGCCGATGGCCCAGTTACCCTGGCCTTCGCCAGTGCTGAGGAGGGTGACTCCTTTGCCGACTGACACTTGCAGGAATCATCTGTGATAGTGGCACCCACACCGACATCGGAGAGGTCCCAACCAACGTCACGTCACTCAACTCCAGCCTGATTTGGTTCTGCATCTCCAGTGTCCAAGTCACCGGTGCTGGTGCCAACATTGCTGATGCCACTCTATGCTCTTCAGACACTGTTACTGGAGTCAAGGCTCAGATCTGGAAGAGAAACTCTGAGGCTGCTGGAGGAGGAGCCATATTCAGCCTCTCATCAGGATCCGGACCTAGAAGAAGGTGAAGTTAACTCACCACCTCAGGACTTTGAGGGCATAGAAGTGGCTAGTGGTTTGGACACTTCCCCAGAGTGGGAGTTATTATCCCCACAAGGGTTGCCTTTACCTAAGGTGACTTCATACCATACAGTTATACGAAAGGCGGCTGACATGTTGGACTTGTTTCTCCCAACATCTGAGATGAAATCCAATTTATTGACAGAAGTCCTACAATATTCTGTTTCCACCTCAGAACCCTTACTGCCATTTAACAAGGCTTTGACGGAAACGTGTTGGAGGGCTAGCAAAAGCCTATGTCAACTCCAGCTGTGTCAAGACCAATCGCCAGTAGATACAAAACTGCACTAGGTGATTCCTGCATTTTTGAGCCACCACCCGACACCTTTGAATTTGGTTGTGCAAGCTTCCTGCTCTTCCGGATCAGCCCCTAGATCCTTTCCATCTTTTCCAGCTGAAAGGAAATCGAAGAGAAAGGAACAGACTGCAAAGAAAAGAACAGACTGCCTCCTGTTTACTGGGTCGATATATCCATGCCCTAATGGACTCATCCAGATCGGTCCTTCCCAAGCTGCCAGATGGCTTGCGATGACATTTTTTTTAAACTGTTAAATCACAGCCAGGCAGCAGCAAAGCCAGTCATACAGTTGGACCTGGATACTGCTGTCTCTGTAGCCAGGGCGATGAGAACATCAGTCGCCAGAAGAGGGCATGCCTGGTTGAGGGGTCTCTTGTTTTTTCCCTAATGTACAGAATACCCTCATAGATTTGACATTTGATGAATCCAGGCTTTTAGGGGCTAAAGCAGTTTCGGCCCTAGAATGATTTAAAGAGAGCAAGGTGACGGCTAAATCATTGGGCCTTCAGTCTCTCTCCTCTGGCTACAGACCGCTGCATATGTTCCTAGGGTTTGTATGGAACTACTCATTTCAAGGGAGGCAACAGCAACACAGTAGCAGTCAACCAATCCCTTGTATAGGCCCTACAGAGGACGTGGCAGGGCAAGACAGTGAGGTGCAGCCCATCAGCCTTCCTCCTCCTCCTCCTCTTCCACCTCCCTGCCCAATGTCACACGAAAGCAGCCCTACTTCCGCCATCTTAGGGCATGCTTTACCTGTGGAAGGGAGGCTAATTCATTTTCGACCACAGTTGAAATCCATAACATCAGACAGTTTGGTGTTTATTGAGCATTTTCAAAAATGGATATGCCCAACCCTTCCAAGAGTTTCCCCTTCCCTTTCAACCACAACTCAGTTATTGTTTGGAAGTCCAAACCCTACTTTCAAAGGTTGCAATGGAGTTAGTTCCAGAGCAGGAAAGAGGTCAGGGATGTTATTCGAGATATTTCCTGATACCCAAAAAGGATGGGCGTTTACATCCAATCCTGGACTTACGTATTTTGAATTTGTTCTTCAAGCAGGAAAAATTCAATATGCTGACCCTGGCTCAGGTTCTTCTTGTGCCGGACAAAGAAAAGTGGATGACAACTCAGCTGTTGTACAACCTGGGCTTTTTCCATCAGTGTGCCCAAGTCTCACCTGGAGTCCTCTCAGCACGCCCTGTTCATAGAGGCAGTACCGGACACTGCAGCGAATCATGGCTGCCCTCCTCCTCAGAGGATCTAGGACATTCAGGCTATCATTCCGATGTTTCACGATGGAGCGGTCATTCCAGTCCTAAAAGTCCTGCACCTGCTTGGTCTGTTTGCTTCCTTTATCCTGTTGGCCACCCATGCATACTGGCACATGAGGGCCCGGCAGTGGTGCCTCCGCAGGCAGTGGTTTCAACACAACGGTGACCTCAGGAATCAATTAAGATCTCCAGAGACACTGCAGCTGATCTTCAATGGTCGGGTGTTGACAGTAATCAATCACAGGGGGAAACTCTTTTGCCCTCCACCTCTGGTGGCTACATTGATCACGGATGCCTCAACTTTAGGGTGGGTACCTCATCTGGAGGACCTGGAGATCAAGGGGCTTTGGTCATCAGAGGAACAGATGCTTCAGATCAATCTATTACAATTGCAGGCGATATGTCTGGCTCTCAAAGCCTTCCTCCATTTCATTTGCGGTCAGTCGGTACAAGCTTTGACAGACAACACTACTGCGATGTAGTACATCAACAAACGGGCAAGAATAGGTTTGTATCTTCTCTGCAGAGGCTCTACGACTCTGGTCCTGGGCTCAGTACCATCGGATTTGCATAGTAGCAAACCATTTGGCCGGAGTTTAAAGTGTGCATGCGGACAGTCTGTTAGCACTTTTCAGCAGACCACAAGTGGCTTTTCCATTAGGAGTTGGTACTTCACATGTTCCAGTTCTGGGTGATGCCTCAGATAGACCTTTTTTCTATAAGGTGAGCGTCATTCCAATAGCTGTTTTTTTCATTATTACTATTGTACAGTCATAATCAAAGCTTGAACATCAATGGAAGATCCAGTAGCGGTCAATAAATAATGAACTACAAATACAGGTCTCCAATAGTGATATTTGTTTATACATTTACATGCAACCCTACCTCGTCCCCTTATTTCACAAGATTCTTACTCAATATTTACGTTTTTCACTGTGTTTTCAAATCTTGAGGCTACAAAGCCTCTATGGGAGCCTTTTCAACTTAACAGCTGGTGTTTGGGGATCAACTAAAGCGGTGGGCACAGTACTCTATTTTCTATAGCGTGAAGTTACTAAATGAATGTTAAATGTCACTACTATTTAATATTACTATAGAGTACTTCCCAACTAATGATGGGAATAACTCAAGGATGTGACTTTATAATAGATACAGATGCTGGAGTTACAGGAATGTAAATCTTTCTTCTGTAGCAAGATCTATAGCAGCCCTCACAGCTCTATGGAGATATGCATTATTAAGCCTTTCAGATTTTTCTCCTTACACGTTGGCTAAGTTACTATATATACTTTCTGATGGTTTGAAACGGTTTGGATATAAAGTAAATAATGCCTTGGATAGATTGAGTCATGACAAATGGCTGATTTATAGGTTGAAAATGGGCACCAAAGCTGTTTATGACTGTGCTGCATGTAGAACAATGCCCACTGCTCCTCAGCAGAGGGAGAGATATTGGAGTGATAACCCTTTGCAAAGACGGCTGCAATAGACACAAGTCTGTAAACAAGAGAGAATACTTATGGGAAGTAATTTCCATACTCAAGTAGCTCATTGATACAAGAGAGCATCATACAATGACATGCTCCCAGCACATTACGTCCCTAATTGCATAAGTGAAGCCCGCAGCCGGATACGATACACCAACTTTTAAGATGTGATGGTATATAAAATATTCAAACAAAAACGAAGTGACCCATTATCTACCCCAGAGAATTTTCAAAGAAGTGACCATTGGTTGATGGATATATGGCTTTCTTGGCAAGTTCTGAAAAATTGTAAAGCATTTCAGGCAGCAATGACGCTGGAATCCCACACCGACTATAGAGAGAATGCTATGCAGTTATCCTTTCCCTCCGATTATGCATGTCTATCAAGGTTGCCAGTAGTTCCCTGTATCTCATCACACCAAGGAGGCCATTAAGATTGGGATTCCCTCTAGCAACAAACTATGGGTTTGAGAGCGTAATATTTCAGGGTTATGTTTTCTCTGATGCAGTAATGGATGTTGCGGTGGATACAAGGTGGGTTAGTGCAAGTAACTTTTATATCAGTGTTAGTGAGATCACAATAATTTGTACCGTCTCGCTGGTATTTTCTAGTAAACGAGGCTAAAGCTGGACTACAAATATCCAGTGTGAATAGTTTTTTGTGGGATGTCTGATTTATGTGAGGAAATAGAGTGGAATTTGTTGTGTTTTCAGTTGTTTCTGAGCTTTTAAAGCACATGGTGAATTAATATTCACTAGTTTCTTTAACCCTGTGCAATAGGATTTTAAATGCTTTTGGCTTCGTTCATATGATAGCTGTGACATGAAGTACTCAACTCTTAAGATGTGTTTTTATGATGGCATTTACTACAGCAATTATGGTGGGTGAATTCAGGCATGGTTAGCTGACTTGCCATTACATGTTCCCGAATTTATGGTACATTTTTATCTAACCAGTGTTTGCAACTGCCTGTTTCTATTCATTATCGTTCACATAAGACACGTAAGAAACTAGACATGAAGAAAGATTTTAGCTATTGCTTTTTAATGTCTTATGAGTCCTGAATGGACCGACAGTCATTTGATAACTGAAGACAGAAGGCATTGTGGAGGCAGTATTAGGAGGAAACTATTGAATAACCTCCTTAAGCTATATTTGCACATTCTACTAGAGGCAGCATAGCTACAATTACATTTTTTAAAGGGGTGTGTTTTCCAAGAAAATGGTACGAAGATCGTGTAGCCTTTTCTACACTATTTTGTAAAACCAGACTTCCTAGATTTAGATGGCATTGCAGCAGTTTTCTTTGGGAGATTTGTGATTCAATACAGCGTGCTTCTTTGTGCTATCCTGGGTTACTCCATCCACACTTTATGGAATAACTACGGAATATTTTACAGGTAAAGAAGGTACAAAGAGACTCAGAAGAAAATGTTACATACTTTGTTAATGAGTTATACTTCGTACCCGTTCCACACCTTCCCTATAACAGTTCCTTGAACATTCTGTATAACTGTGTGGTTAGGAATATCCGGAAACGGAGGTATTTGGTTAACATTTCTCCCACGATTTCTTCCATTGTGTGCTGATGCTGCACACCACTTGCACGATATCCTGTGACCTTCCCGCTGCTCCCTAGTATTTATGAAGCATGCAAAACTGCTTCAAGTATAAATAGCAAGGACGTATCCGTCAGAAACAATGATACTCAATTGATGTAAAATTTTCTTCTTTGCAATGCTATATGGACATTTAGTTACCTATAAATCCACATGCATAGTCCTATGTTATTAAATGTTTCCCTAAAGAAGAAAGTGGGTTTATATGATTAGCAGAAACATACTAAATGTATTTAATGGTAGTCAATCAATTCACTTGCAGGATATTCATTTTCGAATCTCTAACAGGTTGTAAGGGTCACTGAATGTAAGACATCTGTTAATGTGTTCCTTAAATCTATTTTAATTGTTCTTTTTGTTCCTTTTTTAGATGGCCTATCAAACTGGCAACTATAAAGTCGCCAAAAAAGCGTTCTCAGTGTTGTGGGATTACTTTGTCTCAACTTCAGTAAAATCATCCACTGAAGATACAGTTGACAATGCAAACACCGTATTGAATTTCACTAATCAGAGGTACCTTGGAAACATTTTAACAAAACGCATTAATTGATTTTTTTTGGTATTACAATTGAAAGGGTAAAGCGTGTTCGGAGTTTATTGATCTTTCTTCACAGGGTTTCCTCTCTCATTTTATCAAATTATAACAGTATTATATTGTCTATGGAGGGTGAAAGGTAATGGCAATTAGAAGGGTGAATGGCTGAAGTGGAGGGATTTCATGGAGCTTTTTCATGCATATTCTTTGTATGGGGGTGCAATATTGCTCCTGATCTTACAACTAGCAGGAACCATCTGTCCCTAGCATACATGTTGCCCCTGGAACCATGGCAGACACAAACCCAACATTTTTTCTTCCTGCAGGCATCGGGCATCTAGATGACTCCAAGTGACCAGGGCACTTTGTTTCCATTCTTAGACCTCTACATAAGACGATTATTCATTTTGTATATATAGTTTTGGTACTCTTTAACTGTCTAATACACCTGATATCTATTGCTCCTTGAAAGAAGGACCAGGATAAGATTACCTGTTGTCTGGAAGACATGAGGTTTTATTGTAACTTCCACCCACGACTGAAGGATGCATCCAGAGGTTTCTGGAAGACCGATGTCTGCTTCTCTGTTCATACATGGGCATAAATCCTTGCACCAAGCATGCATGTAAGCAGGATAATGTTGACAATAAGCCATCTAAGTTAATTGCTTTATACTGTGATTTGTGTGTAAACCGTAGGTCACCATTTTAGATCTCAGAGCTGAGTTTTTCTTCGAGGATAATTGTAGGATGTTGGCTCTGTATATACTATCTCAAAGTGAGAGATAGTGTGCACAGAGTCCAAGGGTTCCCCTTTGAGGTTTATAGTGGCAAAATTAGATAATACTAATGCTCTAATTTGTAGTAGTGTGGTCGAGCAGTAGGCTTATCAGAGGGTAGTGTTAAGCATTTGTTGTACACACACAAGCAATAAATGAGAACACACACTCAAAGACTTAACTCCAGGCCAATAGGTTTTTATATAGAAAATTTTTATTTTCTTAATTTATTTTAGAACCACAAGATTAAAATTTTAGGCAGGTACATAAATTGTAAGGTACTTCACACAGGTAAGTATAGAACTTTGATTTAAAACAGTAGTACACACAGTTTTGGTTAAGATGGCAATAAGCTATTTTAAAAGTGGACACTGCAAAAATCAACAGTTCCTGGGGGAGGTAAGTATTGGTTAGATTCTCAGGTAAGTAAAGCACTTACAAAGATCAGTCTCCTGGGCATAGGCAGCCCACTGTTGGGGTTTCAAGGCAACCCCAAAGCCACAACACCAGCAACACAGGGCCGGTCAGGTGCAGAAGTCAAAGGATAGCCCAAATAACATTGGCGCCTATGGAGAACAGGGGTGCTCCGGTTCCAGTCTGCTAGCAGTTAAATACCTGTGTCCTTGGGGAGCAGACCAGGAGGGTTTGGTAAAGCACTGGGGGGGGGGGACACATAAGCACACAAAACACACCCTCAGCGGCACAGGGGCGGTTGGGTGCACTGTGCAAAGTAGGTTTTGGGTTTGCCGTAGAAAACAATGGACGGACCCGGGGTCACTCTGGCGATGCAGGCAGGGCACGGATGCTTCTCGGGCCAGGCACCGACTGGGCTAGGATGAGGGCCAGCTGCTGGTCACTCCTTCACTGGTAGGTGGTTCCTCTCATTTCTGGAGGCCGCAGGTGCAGTGCTTGGTCCAGGCGTCGGGTTCCTTTGTTACTAGGCAGTCGCGGTCAGGAGGAGCTTCTGGATCCTCTCTGCAGGCATCGCTGTGGGAGTGCAGGGAGGTCTACTCAGGGTGTCCACGTCATTCGATTCACCTGGGAGTCCTCTCTGCGGTGTTGGTTGTCCTGAACTCGAGCCAGAGGCGTCGGGTGCAGAGTGTGAAGACTCATGCTTCTGGCGGAAAGTTGGGGTCTCTTTAAAGTTGATTTCTCTGCTGTTGTTTCTGGACAGAGCCACTGTGCTCGAGAGGTTCTTGGTCCTTCAGGTTAGGCCTGTCGTCTGAGTCCTCAGTGGTCGCTGGTCCCGCTGGATGCATCGCTGTGCAGGTTCTTTGAGTCTGGAGACAGGCCGGTAGGGCTGGGACCAAGTCAGTTGTTGTCTCCGTCGTCTCTGCGGGGCTTTCAGGTCAGCAGTCCTTCTTTCTTCAGGTTGCAGGAATCTGATTTCCTGGGTTCAGGGTCGCCCCTAAATACTCAATTTAGGGGTGTGTTTAGGGCTGGGGGCAGTAGCCAATGGCTACTGTCCTGGAGGGTGGCTACACCCTCTTTGTGCCTCCTCACTGAAGGGAGGGGGGCACATCCCTATTCCTATTGGAGGAATCCTCCAAAACCAAAATGGAGGATTTCTTAAGGCCGGGGTCACCCCAGCTCAGGACACCTTAGGGGCTGTCCTGACTGGTGGGTGATTCCTCCTTGTTTTTCTCATTATCTGCTCCGGACTTGCCACCAAAAGTGGGGGCTGTGTCCAGAGGGGCAGGCATCTCCACTAGCAGGGATGCCCTGGGGCGCTGTAACAACAGACATGAGCCTTTGATGGTCACCGCCAGGTGTTACAGTTCCTGCAGGGGGAGGTGAGAAGCACCTCTACCCAGTGCAGGCTTTCTTCCTGGCCACAGAGTGACAAAGGCACTCACCCCATGTGGCCAGAAACCCGTCTGGTTGTGACAGGCTGGCAGGAACTGGTCAGCCTAACACTGGTGTTTGGACTGGTATACAGGGGGCATCTCTTAGATGCCCTCTGTGTTCATTTTTGAATAAATCCCACACTGGCATTAGTATGGCTTTATTGTGCTGAGACGTTTGATACCAAGCTTCCCAGATGTCAGTGTAGCCATTATGGAACTGTGAATTTCATGTTTGACAAACTCCCAAACCATATACTCTTTATGGCTACCCTGCACTTACAATGTCTAAGATTTTGCTTAGACACTTTAGGGGCATAGTGCTCATGCAACTATGCCCTCACCTGTGGTATAGTGCACCCTGCCTTACGGCTGTAAGGCCTGCTAGAGGGTTGACTTACCTATGCCATAGGCAGTGGGTGGAGGGCATGGCACTCTGAGGGGAATGCCATGTCGACTTAGTCATTTTCTCCCCACCAGCACACACAAGCTGTGAGGCAGTGTGCATGTGCTGAGTGAGGGGTCCCTAGGGTGGACTAAGACATGCTACAGCCCTTAGAGATCTTCCCTAGCCATAGGGCCCTTGGTACCAGGGGTACCAGTTACAAGGGCCTTATCTGTGGCTGTGCCAAATGTGGGAACAAAGGTACAGCTTAGGGAAAGAACACTGGTGCTGGGGCCTGGTTAGCAGGATCCCAGCACACTTTCAATCTTAACTAGCAATAACAAAAGGCAAAACATTAGGGCATAACCATGCCAATGGAGGCATTTCCCTACGATAATAAACTATGCACTCTGAGTTGGCCAATAGTATCACCTGTTACTCAAAGAACTGCAAATTAGCAGCATGTTTTAACAAGCACTTTTGTTCCTCGTAACATGTCTCATTAAGGTTGCTAAAAAGAACTGAAATGAATGTCTCTTATGACTAGAATTTTGTATTTAGTTTATTTTCAAATCATTATTATATGTGTTATGAAATACTAAACTCTTACTCTTACTAAACTCTTAAAGTATTTAGTTATGTGGCTATCACCAATGTTGAAAGAGTTAAAGTTCCCTTCCAGGGGATCCTCATCAAAAGTCAGAAGCACTGAATATTCCTGCCTATGTGCAGGGTCCCCGGAGCTCACTTTAAATATATATTTGTATGTGTAAATCCATTAATGTACATAGTACCTTTAATATACACATTTTATTTATATGTATATATGTATATATATGTATATTAGCCTAAAATATAGAATACATATAGAATACAAAAATGCCTGCAATGAAATTGAGTTTGCACTTATACTATTAATTTATATTAACATTTCTGTAATGCAGAAAAATAAGAGAGAGAAAAATGGAATCACAGCCTTTATTTAACCAGAAAACCGCAATGGAATGAAAGGCATTGGTAGCCAAGAGACTGCATTTAAAAGCATAACAGAGAAACCTTGCACTGTGCCTTTAAGGCCTCAGAGGAACCTCTGTGCCTCATCATGCCCCACAGGTGACAGTTAGGTCAGTTCTTTTTTCTGGCTCCTAGTATTAGCATCCTGGAGCACTGAGCTCTCCTATTTTTTGTTTTTTTGTCAAAAAATTCTCTTTGAAAACTCTGTTTTTGACTTCTGTCAACATTCTTCAGTACATACTGTACAGAAATGTACTTTTTTGACAGAAAAACGAGTCTTCTTCTGTGACACCATCCCTTCACTGTTTGTGAAGTGTCCTTCTTGTAGCAAAAAGAAGGCACTGACAGACGCTCACTGTGTCTGTATTGTCTGTTTCCCTGAGGCTCATCTGCCTGAAAAAAATTCACCATTGCCAGAAGCTATCCAGGCAAACTTTAAAGGACAGAGAAAAGATGATTGGGCTGCAGGAGACATGAAAATCAGCTTCAAATGGCCTTGTAGGGCCCCCATCTGCCACCAAGAATCCATCCTCTTACCCCAAGAAGGCGTGCAGGGGAAGATCTGCAGAACGACATGAAAATCAGCGATCCCGCTCAGTGTGGAGAGTTATGTTGTCAAGGTTAGGCAGATTCCTGTTTGTTCACCGTCAGCATCGACATCAAGAGAATATTCTCACCAGCACCACTCAAAGTCAAGGCACTCCTCGCTGGTAAGATCTCTGTTGGCATCAAAGCAGCATTTTCACCTGTCATCAAGACACACATCGCCATCAAGGCCTTTGTTGATATCAAGACATCACTCATTGATGTCGATGCACGCATCACCAGCGAGGCCTCCATCGAGGAAGAAACCCTACCACTCAACATCCGTCTCCATCACGGTGGCTGTCGACATCGGAATAGGCGAGGCAATCGACGTCAAGGCACACACCGCCTTTCTGATCGATGTCTAGGCCTGTAGCCTCACCGCATGCTACACTACCACCATTGATGTAGAAACAACCGTCGACATTGAGAACACTGAGAGATAAAAGTAATTCACCATCAAACCTGAGGTCGCAATCACCGGTGCAAACAATGCCCTCAACCCCAGGAGGGCTTTCTGTATCAGCTGATGTTCAGATTGTAACAGTGCAACTGCTACATATCACATCTCATGCACAGTCTGCGCCACCTGGGACCCCAATAAACATTTCTCCACAATAGTTGGACAGTCTCCACAAGCAGAGGGTACAACAAAGTCTGGGATCAGACTACTCACGAACATACTCCCCGTCCAGAACTGCCTCGTGATCACCAAAGCCTACAATGCCAGCTGTGTCTCCTCTGGCTTCCACTTCACCTTAAGAGAGGAATGCACCTGTACTCAGATCATCAAGGAGATCCAGAACACCTATAAGGCTTAGGTCGTGGTCAACAACAACAAGGTCCAGATCCACTTCAAGGTCCTGGTGATCTCATCGATGCCAGTTGTGGCATTGATGTTGTAGGTCTCCTACCTGGTCTACATCCTCTAGGTCTTCAGTGAGAGACTATTCACCCACTTTGACAGACACTCCACCAGCAAGAGTATCTCCAATAGATGACCTATCAACATTCAATGACTTGGTGGTTTGAGGCGTATCCAAGTTAAACATAGACATTCCTGCCCCCCTCCTCTCCCACATCATTATCTGTCATCTTTGAGACCTTGCACCATCGATCAGCTTCAAGACCACTGCTTCTTCTGGTCCCATGCCTTCTCCAACCGGCTATGGACCTTTTTCTCACCCTGGTATCCCTATGAGCAGCTCCATCGTGCATCCTCAAGAAGTACAATGCACCTGACCAGGATCTGTTATTCTTGAGGGATGATCCACCACCAGACTCACTGATTACAGCTGCTTCAAAGAAGACCCATTCTGTGGCTGCTTCATCTTCTGTGCTTCCAGATAAAGACAGCAAGCAGAAGCATGAAGGTAGCTAGTACATCAAGCTTGTTGGGACGATACAACAGATCCCTCTGAGACTCCCTTTCTCGCATCACAGAATGACTGCCTAAGGAAGACAGGCAAGACTTCCAAGAGATACTATTGGAAGGGGGTCTTGTATCCAGCCAGATTATCAGTGCAGTGGGAGATTCCTCTAATCTGGCTGCTCATGGCTACTCACATGGAATATGCACCAGAAGGTCCTCCTGGCTCCGCCTTACGGGCCTCAAACCAGAGGCACAACAGCGAATTCTGAACTTGCTGTTCACTGGAAGCTCACTTTTGGGATCACATGCAGATGACAAAATGGCCAAAATGAAAGTGGAGCTTGATACACAAAAGGTTGTAGGACTAGAAAATAAGAGAAACGATTTTCTCTGAAGATACAGGCCATATGATAGACGACAATTTCACCAGAGGGTTCAAATCCCTCACTGGGCTGTGCAACAACAACAGCAGCAAACCCGGTCTCATTTTCACCCACGATGACCAACTAAAGGAAGAGGAGCTAGCCGTCAACCACTAGCTTCCTCTAAGACACCAGCCAAGCAATGAGCCCATGCTTCCCCCTTCTCTGTCAACCAGTCCGGTGGGAGGAATTACCACCACACATCTGCCTAGTGGTGATCCATCACAAGTGACAACTGGGTTTTGAACATGTACAAAGTGGTTATTCAATGCGATTCAAGTCTCCCCATCCCGCTGTACCACCTCTAAGAGCATCATGTCCTCAGCGATTCCTCCTGCAGGAAGAAGTCACCAGTCTGCTCTGAAAGGAGGCCATAGAGGAGGTCCCACGCTGCCAAAGGGGGCTGGGAGTATACTCTCGCTATTTCCTAGTAAGGAAAAAAAGCCCAAAGAAAGAATTCAGACCTATTTTGGACTTCTAAACAAGTTCATTCGCAAGGAGAAATATATCCTTGGTAATGTTATCTTCCTATCACCGTTAAACAGACCTGATCTAACTGTCACCTGTGGGGCATGATGGGATGCAGAGGGCCCTCTGAGGCCTTAAACCACAGTGCCAGATTTATCTGTTATGCTTCTAAAATGCAGCCTATTGTCTACCAGTGCCTTTCATTCCATTGCAATTTCTGGTTAAATAAAGGGTGTAATTCCACTTTTCTCTCCCTTATTTTTGTGCATTACAGAAATGTTAATTAAATTAGTGGTATAAATGCAAACTCAGTTTAATTGCAGGCATTTTTGTAGCCTATATTTCTGATAGATACAAACTACCTGTGGATCCCTCACCTTATGAATTAATCCTTGCACCAGCATCCAATGGAAAGTTCTCTTCCTAGCTCTCTACGTCAACGAGGACGTCACAATTGCACAGCTCCACGTGACTCCATCTGACGCCACTGTGCCAATAAGAGGTCCTCGCCGGCGTGCTGACGTCAGTTTCCTTTTTTCCGTGCCTTCAACGCCAACGGTTTTTTCCTGGCTCGTTGGATAGTGTGTATCTTTGGTAGTTACAATGTCTCCCCTGAGAAAATCAGGTTTCAAGCCTTGTAATGAATGTGGCGGTAGGATGTCTGTCACTGATCTGCATGAGAACTGCCTTTGGTGTCTTAGCTCTGAGCACGATGTTGAAGGGTGTAGATCATGCCAGAGTATGAATCCTAAGGCACTTAAAGAAAGAGAGGCCAAGCTTTTCTTAGCGAAGGCTAAGAAGAAGGGCAACAAGAGGGCTTCATCTCATGCTCCTTCCAGGAGGCACAAGAAGAGGCGTCGTCATGACTCTCGGTGCCGTCATGATTCACGGCGCCGATCGACACGGAGCCGATTGAGGTCGAGTTCTCCATCAACTCGACTTCGAAGTAATTGGGAGGTGAGCTCTACTGTGACTCCGCAGCCCCAGAGTCCAGAGGTATCTCCGATGCTGTCAGTCTATGAGGTGGCTCCTCATAGCCCTCAGTTTTCACCGGCGTCACAAGAGCCTGATGTGACGCAGCAGGATCAGAGATATCCTGCCTTCCCCGCTCCTGGAGTGGATCCGGCGGCATTTGTAAATGCCATGTATGCTGTTTTCCAGGCTATGGCCCCTGCTGGTGCACCAGCGGGTCCCACGGAGCCATTAGCTTTTTCACTGGGCTCCCCGGCTCCATATCAGATGAAGCTGTTTATGCCGTTTTGCCCGGTTGAGGGTGCCTTGAAGTATGGCTTCCCCATCTAGATCCGTGGTGTGGGTGCCATCTCTGCATCAGCCGACGCGGATGCACTCCCGTGGCCAGCCGGCTCCTTTACCTGCGTGCCAGCCGACTCCAAAGAAGGCGCCGTTGGAGTCCGTGTCTGCGCCGGGTCCGAGTGAATGCCGGATCCATATATCTTCTTCTGTGCCTGGTCGGGATTCGGCGTCAGTGGATTCGATGTCGACGCCGAGGTTAGAATCCCGCTTGAGATCTCGGAGAAAGGCCTTGCGTCTTCTTGAAGAAGAAGAATACCGGCAGTTGGAAGAGGGTGAGCTTATAGAGCCTTCGGAGGAATACCAAGGATTGGGGTCAGCCAGTGGGCTGGATACTTCCCCGGAATGGGACATTTAATCTCCAGGGGAGTTTACGGAGGAAGCAGCGCCATTCCATTCGGTCATTAGAAAGGCAACGGACTATTTAGACCTGCCTTTTTCTGCAGCAGAGATAAAGACAAATCTGCTAACTGAGGTGATGCATCCCTCTACATACTCAGCTGATCCTTTGCTACCCTTCAATGAGGCATTGTTGGAGCCTATTATGGACTTGTGGAGGAAACCAGTTACGTCTCCAGCTGTTAATAGAGCTTTGGCAAGGAGGCATAAAGGGAGCACCCGGGGATCCTGGGTTCCTCTCATGTCATCCATCCCCGGAGAGTTTAGTGGTTCAAGCGTCTTGCTCCACAAAGTCTGCTACTGGTTCGTTCCCTGTGGCCCCGTCTGATAGGGAGTCCAAACGAATGGAGCAGTCTTCAAAAAAGATCTTTTCGTCTTGCAGCATGACACTTAAGGCTGCAAACGCTACCTGTGTGCTGGGCAGGTATGTCCGTGCCCTTATGGATTCAGCCAAGGCTATGATCAGGGATCTGCCACAGGAAGCACAGAGGCCTTTTGGAACACTCTTTTCGGATGCACAGGCTACGGCGCAGCAGATTATACAATCTGGTCTTGATACCACAGACTCAGTTGCTAGGGCGATGGGGACATCTGTTGCTGATGGGGGAGTATTTATTTGTGAAGGATTTCACTTTACCAGAAGCTGCCTTCATCTTAATTACTGTCTCATTACACTCCTCTACAATCTATCTCACTTCTTCAGCAACAAAATCATTGCCATTTATAGCAACTTCAACCTGAAATCAGACCCAATGGACCTCACCAAAGTGGACCCGACAGACCTCGCCAGATGCCTACTAATCTTCTCCAAAGAACCAACCACATGGTCCATCATCACCCCAGAAGAAACCACAACCACCATTCGGTCTCAGGTGCCCCAGTAGGACACTTGACACCACAACACCTACTCTAGAGAACTGCAACCCATCAGTACCATGGTCATACCCATTTTGAATGCTTCCACCTCTTCCATGACCTTCCCAGATTCTTGGAAACATGCAATTATTCTCCAGTTGTTGACTATTCAGCGCTCACCAACTACCTACTGATCTCAGTGTTACCATTCCTGCCCAAGGTCTTAGAGAAAATCAACAACAACAGCAACAGACCCCTCACAACCTCAGCAACCACCAACTCCTCAACACCACTTAGTCTGGTTTCAGACAGTATCATATCAGAGAAACTGCCCTCATCACCGCCAATGATGGACAGAGGAGACATGGCAGCCCCCAGTCTCCTCAACCTCTCTGCACCATTTGAAATAGTTTCCTGCACCATTCTCATTCAATGCATACATGACATTGGAGTCACCCAGTCAGTCAGCCTAAAACCATATTCCTTGGACAACCGTGATCTCATCTGCGGAGTACTGCAAGGATCCTCTCTGAACCCAACACTCTTCAGTACATATACGATTCCTCTAGCCAGCATCATCTGCACTCACGACATCAACGTCCTTTCCAACACTGACAATACACAACTCATTCTCTCCCTCACTGATATGATGTCAAGTACCTGGATCAAGTTCAGTACTTGCATGACTAAAATCGCCCCCTGGATAAAGACCCACTGTCTAAAGCTGGACACCGACAAGACCAAAATTAAGATCTTTGTGAAGAGCACTTCACCATGGGACTCCTTTCTGGTGGCCAACAGAGCTAGGTCCGACATCCCATCCACGTCAAAGAACCTCAGTCATGATCAGCAGCAAACTTGACATGACTGCCAATGTCAGCACCGTCAGCGCCTAATGTTTGCATACGCTGCAGATGCTGAGCAAGATTTTCAACTTGGTCGCCAGCAAGGTAGGCTATGGGAACACCCCCTATGCCAAGATCAACAAAAACTCACCAGAACTCTGCAGCCAACCTCCCACACTGCACTCAACCTCCCACACTGCACTCACGTAACACCACACCTGAAGGAGCTTCAGTGGCTTCCCAAACTCAATCAGCACAATTCAGGCTCCTCACCCACATGATATAACAGCGGCCCAGCATACACCAACAATCACCTTTTGCTTTCACAAACCTTCCAGACACCACTGCTCATCTGGACTCTTACTTGCACACATCCCATGCATATGGAAAAACTAATCAGACGGTCAAGCATTCTCCTATATTACTCATAAATCATGGAAAGACCTGGTACTACACATAAAACCCTCGTCCTCACAAGAAGCTGAAGACCTGACTTTTTGGGTTGTCCCATAAGTCCAGGTTTTACTACACACTCACCTGCTCAGCGTCAAGATACCCTCCCAGGTGATAGTAAGCCCTACAAATCATCATGACATAACATATTTGTTGTGTTCTCCAGATTGGATGCCCTCCATATGAGCTGTTTGGAAGATCACTTTGACGAAGGCTTTCTCCACCAAACAATGATAAATTGTTGTGATACGGCATGTCGGTCAATGGAAAATAACAGAATGGCAAGCGTTATAATAAATAGGTGACTTTTGAAATGGTAATAGGGAGCAGTGACAGCGAGTTCTTGAAATGGAGTAATGTGTTACAAGGATTGTGGATCTACTACTTTAAGTCGGAAAAAACATCACATAATAAGAACTTTATTTACAGTTTTCTGGATGGAATACTACGTCACTAACGTGGCGGCTCTCCCGTCCGGATTACTACAAGTGCATTTTACTTTCAAACACTTGTAATCAGTGGCAGCCCGTCCTTTAGGGTGGAGGGGCCACGCCCCCCCACCTTTTGCCCCTCATGAAGAGTGTCTGTCGGGCTGAACAAAGGTCAGCTGACAGACACTCTCCATGTTCAGCTCAGGCAGCCAGGAGCAGACATGCGCGATTTGCGCACACTCCTGGCTGCCTGAGCTGAACTTTGCTGGGCTGAGGAGGTCATAGCTTCTATGGGTGTGACCTCCTCGGCTCAGCAAAGGTGCCTCGAGGCCCTCCCCTGGGTGACGAGGAAAGCGTCACCAATTGACACTCTCCCTGGGCGCTTCAGTTTAAGCCCTGAAGTGCCCAGGGCGAGTGTCAATCGGTGACACTTCGTCACAGAGTGGGGTGGGGTCAGCAGTCTCACTGACCCCATCCTACTCTGTGACGAGGCTGGGACTGCTGCCTTCCTTCATTGGCTGGGGAAGGCAGCAGTCCCAACCCTCTTGGGACCTGGAGGCTGAAGGTAAGAGTGTGTGTGTGTGTGTAAGAATGAGTGTGTGCGATCTTTTAAAATGAATGTTTGGTGCGTGCGTGCATATTTGAATGGTATAAGTGTTGTTAATGGATGTGCTTGCGTGTCTCTCTGTGTGTGTGTGTGTGTGTGTGTGTGTGTGTGTGTCTCTCTGTGTGTGTGTGTGTGTGTGTGTGTGTGTGTGTGTGTGTGTGTGTGTGTGTGTGTGTGTTCGTGTTCGTGTTCGTGTTCGTGTTCCGCCCGCCCCCCTCCCTCCTAAAGCTGACGGCCGCCACTGCTTGTAATACAAGTGGGCGGGATACTAATCACGTTTGTAACGGAATAATTCGTCTGACAAACTCTAAAATAAGCCCAAAGTCCTTTCAGTTGATAGATTGAAGAGGCATAGTTTGACTGTTTTGGTCCAAATAACAGAAAGCAGCACGTGGAATAGTATAGATCTACAAAACGTTATGGTTTAAATATTATCATAATTCAGGAACTGGGTTTGCATATTTAACACTCAAGTCGTAATTTGCATTTTCCAAGCCTTTATTTAGTTTTTCTTTCTGTGCAGGTTGTCCTCGGATGCTGTGTCACATGCCTCGCCCGTTCTTCTTCAGCTCTTTTTGAGGACTATTTTTATTGCTAATGATATCAGTGTAAAAGAAGGTGCACTATTTTGTGACCGTCTTTGTACTAAGGGAAGTCTGTACAAGTGGCAAGTATGTGAATGTTTTTATGTCTATCCTAAATCATACTATTGTGATTGCAATTCTGAATATTACATGGGTGTATTCACTGTAAAATCATTTACTGTGCTAATGATTTATAAAATGCGATGTAAATATCTTCATCTAGAAGCTAAAATTAATCATTCTTAACATGGCAGTAGTGTTCTGAAAATAGATAAGTATGTTCTTGCCAGACTCTTTCCCTGCTCCTTACCATCACAAGGACACTTAAACATCATCAGTGAGGAGTGTTGTTGACTCCTTTTAACCTCAACAGTAGGTATTCTATCCGCTATTGAAAATATAAGATAAAAGTGACTTGCCGTCAAGGCCTCACTCGAAGGAGAGGGTTATGTCGGGGTAAAGTACAATACATTTAATATAGTTGATATAAAATGTGAATGTCCTAGCTGGGTTCTGAGCCTTATTAATATCAACGAAACATATTTACTGTAGAAATAAAGATCAAATAGTGAAAAACGCAGAAAACACGGTACACGTAAGAAACGATAATGCAACACAGTACATTGATAAAAGCAGTACCAGGGACTATGATCAATATATGGTGTCAGGAATCAGTCAATAATTGCAAAAACCTGAACACACCTGGAAATGAGCAATGCCACATAACACCAATGTAGTTAGTCTGACAATCAAGTGGATTCAAACAATATTTGTAAACATGCATTTTTGAAGATTACGGCCCAGTCATGAACACAAAACTGTAAAATGGAGTATTACAGACCTCCAGGCCAAAACTGTGTTACTTTGTTACTGTTTGCAAAATGTTAATGTTACTGATTCAGTTATTTAAAAACACAAATATTAGGCTGAAAGAAAGAGTAACGCAGTTACAATCGAAATAAAATTCCACAGTGACTTCCAAGTGTAAGGAACAGTGTATCAGGGTTTAGTACAATGAGGTACAGGATCCTTGGGTTTATTGCAGTGTAGGATTATAACGTAGTGTCAGTTCCTTAAAATGGACACATCCTACTTTCTGGAATCCCCAAAAGCTCTGAGATACCTACTCCTATACTTAGAAAGGCCATCTTGTTGATAAAGTGGGGAAGACTGCATTCTGGCACATAGGCAGTGATATGCAAGCCAGACACAAAGGTCTTACATTAAACACTGCAGGCCCTTCATGATCCACCTTCCTCATATGGCAACTGTGCAATGGCCTTCTTCTCAAAGAACAGGGTAAATGAAGAACAAAACAACAGAGGTTGGTCCAGTGAAGGAGTGCTCCTGTAAGGAAGATTTACCACTCAACTTACCTACACCAGTAACTATTGTTTTTGAAGTAGCCCATCTCACTTTTCTTTTGTGCCTTTCAGAGGTCTTTTAGGCGCTGTGTCCTCATCCCGGGACATCTTGAGCTGGCTGGGAGCTCACAGGTAAGCTACAGCTCCAACAGCAGCAGTTGCAGGCAAGCAAAATCGGCAAGGTTTTAAGACATGGTCCTACTAAGCAGAAAATGGGCAGAATTCTGCTTCATTGTCTAGAACTACCCACAACATCAGGGTCCATCCACATGTGAGTCTAAAGAGGTGTTCAGTATGTAAATGGATGATACTAGTTAATATTTCCACAGCAGCCCGTAGCCAATCAGTATGTGCATTCCTTAAAGTTCAAAACCGAACCTGGTTTGAAAAGAGTTTTTTATCATCAGAGAGGTTTCTCCTGACAGAATGTACTGTAGAAGCAACTGTATATGTGCTGCCGTCCAGGTACTCCAATAGGGCCTTGCTCCACTCTACAATGCCATTTTCACAACTATAAAGGTGTTATCTTTCACCTAATAATATATAACTAGTGATTTTGAACTTACACACATTCTGATGTTCACAATCACTGTTGCAAAACGAATGCAAATGTTTTCAGATAATTCAGATTGCCAAAAAATATAAACACAAAGGTGCTCCCATCTCTCCCATCTGCCCGAAGCCACTGGACTTCTCTGACAGTGACCTTTACATATCACCTTGGGTGAACTACTGCACCCCAAAATCTATAGGTGCAATCACAAGTGCAGAGGGGGGTTTGGGCTGCTACCATATGACATTACAGGGTGGGGAGACCAGAAAAACTCCTCATCTCAGGGCACACCAAGGTTTTCTAGGTTGAGGGATGTCTCAGGATCAGGGGACCTATAAACCGTTGCCAAAACTAACAAGAGAGGGGAACTCGCAAAGACACAGGTAACAGTGTAAAGAAAAGTACAGTTGCTCAGTTGGTCAGTGACTAAAACTTAAAGCTGTATGCGAATATTAAGTCTGATCAATATTTAACAGGTGCTGGTAGGCCCATCCAGCACTTACTTGATGGGACTAGGACTCGTTCAGTCCTTCTCAAGAGTGGTGACCCATTGAAAAATATTCTCAGTGGCCTTCCTTGCTAGGCATGCTTATCCTTCCAGGTCCACCCAAATCAGGTATTGGTGGCATGCTACGCTCGTGAAACTGCTTGTGGTAAAATCATGTAATAATGGCAGTACCAGTTACACTCATCCATGCAGTTCAACCATGAGGTCGGTTTCCTTGGTATTGGTAATGCAGCTCACTCATCACTTGTCTGGACCAGCTAGCTTTTAAGCCTCCAATTAACTTTCACCTGCACTGCCTGGGATGGCTCAGCTTGGGCTGAAAAAAGTGCACAGCAAGTAAGAACACCATGCTTTGATATAGACTTCTAACTGCAGATTCATCACCATGTGAATTTTCACAAGTGCCAGACTGGGTCCGGAAACCTTTTCTAGCAATTCCCACGTGCATCAACAGGTGACTTTGTGCAGCTCTACATCAGATCCACCCACCCTGCTTGTGGCATTGGAGCCCCATACATGTGCTATATCCTCACGCTGAAGTAATTTCCTTTCTTTCTAGTCCTTACAACATCGATCTGGAGTTTCTCAAATCCTGTCATCCTGAGAACATGTTTTCCCTTTAAAACTTACAGTGTGCACACGTCTCTCCGAAAACTACAGGGTTTAAGCCGTGTAGTGCCTGTCATTAACAGATTGTCTGTCTTTGGTGTCTTGGATCCAGGCATGATTTAGTGTTGTGCAAGTGCTGGATGAAAATGTTTTGCAATGCAATGTTGCGAGAAGTTGACAGAATTATCCCAGCTGAAGTCAAGGATGTGGACTGCTCTCCCTCTTTCCTGAGGCCACTCCCATGAACAATTGCCAGCAAAGTCACTGAGTTGGCGTAGGTTAAAAAAGTATAAGAAGCACATAAAGTCCAAGCATGGATGTCTGTTGTCCCGCAACTCCCATCATGCAGTCGCATAACACCACAAGCAGGCCTAGGGTGCAGAGTGGTGGCCCCACTTCGGAACTGATTCCATTGTTGATCTCGATGCGCATCCTAACTCCACAAGCCGTTGACGATTCCACAAGCAGCTCAGGGAACTGAAACGGGCATTAGACACTGTGAGAAATCGTGTTGTTAGTTGAGGGGAGGAGAAATCCTACTCAAGAAACAGCCACAATCTTGTCAGGGTGAACCACAAACATTCCCTAAATTAGTATGTGTTTAACCCTCTGGGAGCTTGGCTTAAAAGCTGTCAGACTTAACATAGAGGCAATGTGTAAAGTATTTATGCAGCATAAAGTCATAAAGTGAGAACACACAAAATAAATATCCTACACCCATTAAGAAAAATAGTTTAAAATGTATTAAAATGTTCAACACCAAAATCACACAATTCCAATCAGTAGAACCAGAGTTATGATTTTTTAAAATTTAATATGAAAAAATCACCTAAAGAAATCAAAGTGCCAACTGTGGACATCTTGTTGTGCGAGACGGGGCAAAACAGGAAGTTATGGCCAACTGTGATGGAGCAGGGTTTGGATACACCAAGTGGATTGAGTCTAGTCTCCGTTTACCTTTGGACTTAGCGACTTTTAAAGAAAAGTGTGTGAGAAGGTTAAGTTCAGTGAGGCAAGGCAGCGAGTGGAGTCTGAGGAGGAGGATTCATCGTCGGGAAGCCACTGGACGAGGTTGAGGTGAAGATTTTTACATTCAGACATAATCTGTTTTATGGAAGTTGAAAATCCCCAACAGGATGAAGCTGCAGGCTGTTGCTGCCAAGGGCTGCATGAGGCCGGATATCCCTTCTGCAAGGAGCCACTGAATAGGATTTGCTGCTATGGAGAAGATTGTAGCAGGAGCTGCTGCAAATTCATGACGAACTGTGATACACTGTGGATGGATCGGCAAGCAGGTAAGTTTTGGTCTCTTTCTGGTTCTTAGGGGACTTTTTTGCTGAACATTTTCTAAGTCCCATGTTTTGGATTTGGTATATCAGGGCATCTTTAACTTTAAAGGGTTTAGGACTGGACTGGAAGGCACCACATTGAGAGGGTCAGGACTCGCTCAGGCTAGGTCCAGGTGCAGGTTAAAGATGGTTGGAGCCTTTTCTTTTCGTGAGGCTCCGATCAAGAGGCTAACCAACAAGCCCTTGGAGTCATACAGGATGTTCTGGGTTAAGGCAAAAATTCAGGCCTCAAGCAGTAAGACAGTTCTCTGAGGGCACAGGGCAGGTTTCAGGCAGCAGGGCAGTCTTCTTAAGTACACAGCATGCCACAGGCATGACAGTCCTCTGTGAGTCCCCCGCAGGTCCAGAAGTGAATTGAGGAGGGTGTCCTAGGGTTCTAGTTATATGGCTGGCACCAGCTTTTAAGTGAAAGAAACTTCTAGATCTCTCCCGCCACAGATATTTCTGGAATTCCATGCCTCCCTGCCCTCTGCCAGGATATCTGGAGTCTTAAAAGGCTAGTGTGAAGTTCCCTGTGTGTGCTGAGGCAGTGTCTTTGAAGTGCAGGTGGGGCTGGGCACTGTTCCCTCCCACTATCCAACCAGGATCACCCTGCCAGCACCCAATACCCCTACTGTGTGGCTGTCTGGGGGAATACACAAAGGGTAACTGCCAACTACAGGCTGCTGGCATCGAACGGTTAGGACAAGAAAATGCCAACTTTCTAAAAGTGTAATTTTCAGAATTGTGACTTAAAATCGATCTTTGCAATTAAATAGGATTTTAAATTACAATTTTTTAGGCACCAAACATGATATTTTGATCTGCTCTCAAAACAAAGGTTATCATGTATTAAATATAATAATGAAACTTAATGTTATCCAATAGGAGAGGTAGGCCTCACAGAAGTGAAAAATGAATTTGGGGGTTTTTCAGTACCATGACATGTAAAACCTAAACTTGCACATCTAACTTTTTCTAAATATAATGCACCCTGCCATATAGGGCTTTACGGCCTACTTTAGGGTAACATATCTGTTAAAAAGGGAGTTGTAGGCTTGGCAAGGTTTGCGAAGTCAAATTGGCAGTTTGAAACTGACCACAGACTTCAATGGCAGGACTGAGACCTTTTTTAATGGCTAAGTGCACGACACAATGAGTGCTGCTGATCCAGTAATAGCTTTTATTTTATCGGCACTGGATATATGGTATACTACTTTACTAGGAACTTAGAAGAACATTGAATATGCAAAACAAGTGTAAGGCAATTTCACCTTGTTTTAGGGAGTGAGCACGAGCATTTTACCACTAGTTAGCAGTCATAAGGCCAAAAAAAAAACAAATCAAGCAAAACAGAAGGGGTGAAGGCAAACTGTTAGAGGGAAGACCACCCTAAGACTCACAGGTATAACAACCATCTTTAGTGCCACACCGAGTCCATCTAGTAAGTCTTCTGGCCCAAAGATTACAGCAGGTGGATCTGTCCATGACAACGGCTGTGCCACTTGGTCTTGATTCAAGGCCAGCCCCTTTCCTGGACTCAGTGCCACTGACTCTGGCGGAAAGTTTGGTGTAGGAGGATGGCTCAGTTTATGGTGTACACCTATGTTGTGGGGTTACTGAGTCCAGGCAACCCTTAATGTTAGTGTTTTGGTATCCAGATAACCAATGCTCTCTAGGGGTAGCTGTGGAGAGCAGCTCAGGCTTATCAAGGAGGAGTGTAAAGCACTTACATTATCACAATAGTCAGTCAGTGATGTTCACACAAGAAAGAACCACACCAAGTGTTACAAAAAAAATAATTCTTTATTATAAAACTAGTACTATCCTAAAGTTGATATAGCTCCACTTGGAGATATCTACACACAGTACATATACTTAGAAACAAACAGGAAAAGCATAGAAATACATGGGACACAATTGGGGGGGGTGTCAAACCATATACTAAGAAAGTGGTATAAGAATGGAGGTGCCCAACCAATGTAAGTGTATTAGAATCTCAAGGGCTACGGGAGTAAGGAGTTACCAAATGTAAGTATCAGAAAGCCCACAGGTGCCCGGGTGCAGAGGTGTTACTGAACCGGGTGTCCCATAGGCTAACACAAAACCATCGCAGTTGGAATTTTCAGGATTCAGGACCCTTCGAAGAGGCCCACAGAGGAAACCAGTTGGCACAAGGAAGATTGGATAGTGCCCCCACCCGTGGATACCCAGGAAAGGGAAGTACCTACACCAGGAAGCCCAGGTGCATTGGGATGAAGTGACTCTGAAAACTGTAGTTGGAGTCAATGGAAACCTCGTTAGTCCAGCTGCTGTTGCGACCCGTGGACCTGATCGGTGGAACC
This sequence comes from Pleurodeles waltl, assembly GCF_031143425.1. Taxonomy (NCBI): domain Eukaryota; kingdom Metazoa; phylum Chordata; class Amphibia; order Caudata; family Salamandridae; genus Pleurodeles; species Pleurodeles waltl. Next base: position 809,689,895 of record NC_090442.1, on the reverse strand, counting down.
AAAAGATGGATTTCAGACAATGAGTACCTGAAGAAGAAAGGGACAGAGTCCAGACCACTCAAAGATGTCCAGGCAGTGCAGGTAGGCAATGCCCATCCTCTTGGAGGTGAAGTTCCTATAGGTCAGTGAAGGAAGAAGCCCAGCTGTGGAGTCCAGGGGATGCATGGGGATCCTTGGACTTGCCTACAAGCTGTCTCACATCAGATGCAGGATTCCAGGAGGGTCAGTGGTCAGCAGGACCACCAGCAAGCATTGGGAAATGCAAGAGAAGTTGCAGTGAAGTTTGAAAGTTTTTGGGTACCAGCAAGGTCCAAGAGACTCATCCCTGGAGGGGAATCAGGGCTGGCCCTCAGGACACCGGAGGAATTGTTGGAGCCCTCATGAGTGACCAACTGCCAGCAGGCACAAAGAGTCACATGGAGGCCTCTTTTGCACAAACGAGCAAGGGTCCCACGCCACAAGAGTTGCAGAGTGGAAGCTGAACTTGGAGTTGCAGAGTGCTGGAGGAAAGGACTTCTCAGAGCTTGAAGATATCATAGAGGGAGAGTCAACTAGCCATGGTAAGAGCAACAGTCGTGGTGCACAGGAGTTCCGTTACAGCATCTGCAGTAAGGGCCCACCATCCACCAAGGTGGTCAGAAGACAAGTTGGACAATGAGAGGACCACAGAACCACCACCTGTGTTGCAGAGCCTTTTGATGTCCATGGGACAGCAGGATCCACCACCCGGTCTTTGTCATCTTAAGGTGCCTGTGGATACAGGGGAGTGACTCCTTCACTCCAAGGGAGATTCCTTCTTGCTTCTTGATGCAAACAGAGTCCTTGTGACCCTGGAGCATGCACAGCCATGGATGTTGTGGAATTATTGCAGGAGCTGGAGAAACAATGTTGCACTGGGAGCTCTCTCAACTGGATACAGTCTTGTTTCAGTTCCTTAGGCATACCAGCAGCGGTTCCGGAGGCCAGGAGCAGAAGATGTCTTGCAGAGAGTACCTTGTAGTGCCTTGCTCGATGAATCAGAGGACCCAGCCTCAGGGGAGTTCTTACGTAACCTTAAAAGGGGGTTAGACACAGTCTGCAGGGACCCATCTATCATAGAGTGTCAATGACGTCACCCATCTTGCCTAACCAGTCAGATTCTTCCAGGGGCCTCTGTACATCCTGTTCCTAAGATGGCAGAATCAAGTGGCCACCTGGCAGAGCTCTGTGTACCTCCCTAGGGGAGGAGCTGGGCAGGGGGTGGTCACTACCCTATCCTCTGTGTGGTTTTGAGCCAGAGCGGGAGCCGGGGGTTCCTGCACTGGTGCAAACCGGTTAATGCAAAGAGGGCACCAAATATGCCCTGCAAAGCAACCACCCCAGCCCAGAGACACATGGGTTCTAAAGAAGAGGAGGTCACACCTCCCTCCTACAGGAAACCCTTTGTTCTGCCTTCCCCTGCTTGAGTTAGGCTGAGCAGCAGAAGGGTAGAACATTGTCTGGGGTCATCAGCAGCACAGACTGGCTTACAGTGTCCAAGTGCAGTGACTGCAATATAAGGCAAGCCTTATATCTAAAGTGAAAGGTGTATGCACCATTTCCTACAGGTTGCGATGGCAGGCCTGCCGACACAGTATGCATGGGCTTCCATAGGTGGCATAATACATGCTGCAGTCCATGGGAGACCCCTGATGTACCAGTTCCCTTGGTACTTAAGTACCATATACTAAGGACTTAGATCGATGCACCAGTATGCCAATTCCGGGTGTAAAAGTTACCACGTGACCTAATTTAGAGGAGAGTGCACTGAAACTGGGGTCGTGGTTAGCAGGATTCCAGTGTACTAGAGTCTAAATGCACTGACACCGGGTAAAAAGTGGGGTAACTATGCTAGAAAGATGCTACTTTCCTACATCCGGCATTGCTTTTGACTCTACCATTCCAAGCCCTGATGCTCACAGCAACGTCACCAATGCAGGAAATGGAGCTGATAGTTTTTTCAGACACTGAAACACGTCTTCCAGCACTGAGACCAGTGTGCCCAATTCTACCCATAAAGTAATGCCCCTCATGATTTTGATGATAACATTGAGGACAATAATGATGACATTGAGTCTTACAGTCTTAGAAACCTCTTTGATTACCTTCAGGATGCTAGTGACCTGGATAACTATCCAGACGTTGGTCTCGCCTCCGCATACCCAGCCATGGCAAAAGAGGAGACAGCTTCCTTTGCTACAAAAAGTAGGGTAGTAGTGGAGGAGCTACATATCACTTTAGCTATAATAGGGGTAAAAACAAATGTCGCCACTGAGGAGCTCAAACCATGACAATCTAGCCAAGAACCGCTACTGCTTTTCAAAGACGCCCTGACTGATTTTCAGGTAGGCAACTCGGCAAAGCCTGGATTTTGTTCCCCGGTTAAAAGGCAAGTGGGAGGTGACATAGAGTCGCTCCCCAGGACCCTGCATTTGATAGAGACTTCTAGCTGCAGATTTCTTACCTTTGAATTTCCCAGGCATCAGACTGGATCTGGAAACTTTTGCATGAGCAGTGCCTCTGTATGCCGTTGGGTGGCTTTGTTCAGTTTCATGTGGCGTAGTCAGCGTCATTGGCACCAGAAGTGATGTTACAGTTACCTGTATAGGCTCCACAAAGGAGCTCGGACATCAGTTACTTTTCAACACTTTGCACGCCAGTAACGCAGAGGCATGAAGTGAACTGACTGATGAGTGTCAACACTAGGGCCCTTAAAAGGGAATAACCCTAGTCCTTGAAATCTGTCCACAGAGCGAAGAGGCATGGATAGGTCTCTACCAGATAAAGCATTACCGAAGGTAAGTAACTTCATCTGTTAGAGATTTCTAGCTGCAAATTCATTCCTTACCTTTGAATAGATACTCAAGCGGTATCCTTCTTGTGATGTAGCAACAGGTCTCAGAGACCTTTTAAGGTAGTGTCTGGGGATCAGGCTGCCAGCTTCCTGGCCCCCAACTGTAAAGTCCTACATAGACCCCAATCTCTCCTTTTGCGGCTTCTGCAAAACTACTTTATTCTGGGCAGCTTGATATTTCACCGGTGGAAACAGTATCACTTTCATCCTCCCAGGGTGGAAGAGCATCACATCCGACGAATGGGTGCTCCAGGTCATGGAGCACAGTTACTACCCACCCTTACTGTCACATATCTGGATATATAACCACACCACAACACCTCCTGGATGGCCACTTATTAATACTCCATGGAGATGTTCAGGCTTTATTGGCCAAGGGAGCAGTAGAGAGGGTGCCAGCATCAGAGATTAGGACTGCCTGATACTGCCATTATTTTCTGTGTCAGTTTTTCTCATTTTGAGCCAAGAATGAAAGACAAAACTGTTATCTTTAATGTAAATGAAAGAGAGAGAGAGAGAGACCGAGAGAGAGAGACAGATACTCACTTGGAGGCAGAATGTCAAAATGTGGAAACAATTAACCTGGAATCAATACTAGCTTCCCTATTTGTCTAAATTGTGTGATCCTAGGCAAATATCTTATTTTAAAGAGCCTCCTTGTTTGTTAAGCATCATATATGAGCGCACTTTTAAACACTTGAGTTCAGGATGTGCGCTGTAAAGCACCTCTTATATTTGTTTTAACCCCTTCGCTGCTGGGCCTTTTCCCCCTCAGGTGCCAGGCCTTTTTTTTGGCTATTTGGGGCAGGGCGCGCTTAGGCCTTCATAACTTTTTGTCTACATAAGCTACCCACTCCAAATTTGCGTTTTTTCCCAAAATCCTAGGGATTCTAGAGGTACCCAGACTTTGTGGGTTCCCCTGAAGGAGACAAAGGAATTAGCCAAAATACAGTGAAAATATTTGTTTTTTTCAAAAACATTGGAAAAAAAGGGCTGCAGAAGAAGGCTTGTGGTTTTGTCCCTAAAAATGGCATCAACAAAGGGTTTGCGGTGCTAAAATCACCAGCTTCCCAGCTTTCAGGGACGGACAGATTTGAATCAGAAAACCCAAGTTTTCCACACAATTTTGGCATTTTACTAGGACATACCCCATTTTTTAAGTTTTTTGTGCTTTCAGCCTCCTTCCAGTCAGTGACAGAAATGGGTGTGAAACCAATGCTGGATCCCAGAAACCTAAATATTTCTGAAAAAGTAGACAAAATTCTGAATTCAGCAATGGGTAATTTCCCCGGTTAAAAGGCAAGTGGGAGGTGACTCCTACAAGGGTTTCCTACAGAAAATAACAACTGAAATAAAAAAATATTGAAATTTAGGTGAATTTTTCTCTACGTTTTACTCTGTACCTTTTTCCTGCGATGTCAGATTTTTTAAAGCAATATACTGTTACATCTGCTGGACTCTTCTGGTTGCGGGGATATATAGGGCTTGTAGGTTCATCAAGAAGCCTATGTACCCAGAGCCAATAAATGAGCTGCACCTTGCAGTGGGTTTTTATTCTAAGCCGGGTATACAGCAATTCATTCGCTGAAATATAAAGAGTGAAAAATAGGTATCAAGAAAACCCTTGTATTTCCAAAATGGACACAAGATAAGGTGTTGAGGAGCAGTGGTTATTTGCACATCTCTAAATTCCGGGGTGCCCATACTAGCATCTGAATTACCGGTGCATTTCTCAAATAGACGTCTTTTTTACACACTGTCTTAAATTTGGAAGGAAAAAATGTAGAGAAAGACAAGGGGCAATAACACTTGTTTTGCTATTCTATGTTCCCCCAGGTCTCCTGATAAAAATGGTACCTCACTTGTGTGGGTAGGACTAGCGCCCGCAACAGGAAATGCCCCAAACCACAACTTGGACACATCACATTTTCCCAAAGAAAACAGAGGTGTTTTTTGCAAAGTGCCTACCTGTGGATTTTGGCCTCTAGCTCAACCGACACCTATGGAAAGCTACTAAAACTGTGCATTTTATAAACCTAGAGACCTAGGGGAATCCAGGATGGGGTGACTTGTGGGGTTCTCACCAGGTTCTGTTACCCAGAATCCTTTGCAAACCTAAAAATGTGGCTACAAAACACTTTTTCCTCACATATCAGTCACAGAAAGTTCTGGAATCTAAGAGGAGCCACAAATTTCCTTCCACCCAACATTTCCCCAAGTCGTCCGATAAAAATGATACCTCACTTGTGTGGGTAGGCTTAGTGCCCGCAACAGGAAATGCCCGAAAACACTATCTGGACACATCAAAATTATCAAATACAAAACTACCTGCTTTTGCGGGGGGCACCTGTGTTTTTGTTCCTGAGCACAGCAGCCATCTAGGAAAACCTACCAAACCCCGACATTTCTGAAAACTAGACACCCGAGGGAGTCCAGGGAGGTGTGACTTGCGTGGATCCCCCAATGTTTTCTTACCCAGAATCCTCAGCAAACCTCAAATTTAACTAAAAAATAACATTTTTCTCACATTTCTGTGTGGGATTACCACACCGGGACAAATTTCCTACCACCCAACGTTCCCCTCTGTCTCTCAGTAGAAATGATTCCTCACTTGTGTAGGTGGGCCAAGTGCTTGTAACAGGGAAGAGCCAAAAACATGTCGAAATTGAGGGGGAACCAAAGTGGGTCCAAAAGGGCAGTTTGAAAAACAAAATTTTTAGGCTAACAAGTGCAGCAGAATTTTTATCAGTATAGAAGAGACAATGCTGGGTGGTGGGAATTTTGTGGATTCCTGCAGATTCGGGAAGGTTCCATCACAAAAATGAGGAAAAAATGTGTGATTTCCAGCAAAGTTGGAGCTTTGCAGGGCATTGTGGGTAAGAAAATGGTGCAGGCTGCATGTGAAGCACACCACCTTGGACTCACCCAGATGTTTAGTTTTCAGATGTGTCTAGGTCTTGTGGATTTTTCTACATTGCAGCATCCCAAAGTCCAAAAAGTGCAGCCCTCACCATTCCAAGTGGGACGATTTTGAGAGTTAGCCCAGTTCTCATGGCCCAAATGTAAAACTAAAACCCCATATAATCAAATGTCCACCTGCTTGCCGTGGGATAAGACTGTTACCCCCTTCAGTTGGGGTGGAGGCATAACCATGCCCATACTGGTTGGTAGCCATCATCACACTATTTTTTGTTTTTTTAATTCCCTGGCATTTAGTGGACTTTCTGACCCCTGGGGTGTGGATCAGGGGTAATTGCCCCATCTGCCCCCTCGTGGACAGAACAACTTTGGCCCCATTTATTTGGAGTGGTGGTATAGCCATACCCCCACCCTCTTATTTTGAAAAGAAAATCTTCCCTGGTCTCTGGTGGGCTTTCTTCCCCCCTTGGGGGCAGATGGGCCTTCCAAAAATAGACGGATCTGCCCCCAAGGGGGGCAGATATGGCCAACAGTAATTTGCCCCCATGGGGACCGAACTCTGCCCAAGGGGCTGCCCCCCCCAAACAAAACACACACACAATCCCTGCTGCCTAAGTGGTTTCTGCCCCCTGGGGGCAGATCGGCCTAATAGAAATAGGCTGATCTGCCCCCAAGGGGAGCACAAATGGCCTAAAATAAATTCCCCCCCCAAAGGGGAGCGACCCCTGCCTATGGGGTCGCTCCCCTTGCGTGAATTTGGCGCAAAAAAATAAAAATCCCTGGTGTCTAGTGGTTCCTGCCACCCCTTGGGGGCAGATTGGCCTAATAAAAATAGGCTGATCTGCCCCCATGGGGGTCAGAAATGGCCAAAAGATAATTTTGACCCCAGGGGAGCAACTCTTGCCTAAGGGGTCACTCCCCACATATAAAAAAATAAAACAAACAAAAAAAAAATCCCTGGTGCCTAGAGGTTTCTGCCCCCCCTGGGGGCAGATTGGCCTAATTAAAATAGGCCAATCTGCCCCCAAGGGGAGCAGAAATGGCCTAAAATGAATCCCCCCCCACCCCCCCAGGGGAGCGACCCTTGCCTAAGGGGTCACTCCCCTCATGTGAAACTGACCACAAAAAAAAATCTCTGGTGTCTAGTGGATTGGCAGATTGGCCTAATAAAATAGGCTGATCTGGCCCCAAGGGGGCATAAACAGCCTAGAATTAATGTTGCCCCCAGGGGAGCGACCCTTGCCCAAGGGATTGCTCCCCACATTCAGATAAAAACAAAAACAAAACAAATCCTGGTGTCTAGGGAAATAACCTAGAAATAAATTGCCCCCCCTGGGGAGCTGCCCTTGCCCAAGGGGCCACTCCCCTTATTTCATAAACACATTAAAAATAAAAATCCCTGGTGTCTAGTGACATTTCGGCATCACGATCGGGCAGCAGAAATGCTCAGAGATACATGAAAGGAGAGGAAAGGCCTTTACTCTCCTTTCATGCCTCTCTGCCCCCTCCACGTGATCGGAGGAGAATTGCTTTTGCATTTCTCCTTCGATCGGCGCAGGAAGCTGAGTTTCCAGCACGTAGGGGAAGGCCTCTGATGAGATCAGCGCACAAAAGTGTGCTGACGTCATGACATCATCAGAGGCCACAGGGGGTTGGGGTGGGAGGATGGGGGTGGAAGGGGAAGCGATTCCCCTTCCATCTCTGCCCAGGGGAGAGGGTTGCTCGTCCATTTGGGGGAGCGCTAGCGCTCCCCCCTGGGGGCACATAGCAGGACGAGCTGGTCTCATCCTCGGCACTGGGCAACCGTTGAAAAGGGCGAGAGCAGCTCGTCCTGGGCACCCTAGGAGTTAATAGACTGTAATGTTGCTCTGTCTCTTAATAAATATAGGCCACGTTTAGGGTTTACATAACTAATGACGTGCTTCCTAGTGTACCAGTGACATTGTTGTTGGGGATGCGAGCCATAAGTGTTTCTAAAAACTACCAGGTTTAATAAACGTCTGTCTATGCAGTGATTTAATTGGATGTACTAAGGTGAAACGCCTCCACGTGTTAAAGAAAAGCACTATTTTGAATTTTGAAGAAATTATGTTTGTTTCACGATATACATGCCAAACGTTTTCTTGGTTTGGCTCGAGCATGAACTGGTAGAGCCAAGCCAGACCCACTGCTCTCCTTATTGGCCCTTCTCACACTATTAATTTGCCTGTGCGTCCTCCTATATTTACAACTCAGGCTTAGTATATGGGGCCATCAGTCACTTGATAAAATTATTTGTAAAGGTTGAGGACAAAAAACATGGAGCTCCTCCCACATGCACTGATTTGACAACTGTACCATCAAGGCTTCTTGTAACAGAAACAAAGAATGATACATGCAATGAAAATGCATTTAAAATACATTACCACAGGGCAGGAACTCCATGTGTTGTACATGACTGCATTCATGGATTCTCAGGGAGAACTACCATTCCCAGGCAGGATGGGCAGGGGCATAGCTTCATTGGGGGTGTTTGAGGTGTAACACCTCTCAAATGCATTCTTAGTGTGGTTGTTGGTGCTTGGGTCACTGAGTTAGATCTGCAATGTGTGTGTCAGTTTTTTCTTGTCCTTATCTCTTGTTAATTTTTTAGATAGGGACCTTAAATATACATAGTGCAGGTTTACCAAAAAAGTAGTAAATCTGAACTTTGAAGTTCAAAAATTGGCAATAGTATCCGCGGAAAGTGGCACCAGTATAAGATTTCTAGGCATACTGGCAATTAAACACCCACCATCTAGTGATGGGGTGAATGCTTTCAGATAATCTAGCCAGTGGCAATCACTCGTGTTAGAATTTCAAGCCATTTGTTTTCCCACTGTGCCACTCTATATGGAGGCCTACCTACTGAAAAACAGTATTGACCCATTTTCTCATAAAATCAGTCCATCCTGAACTTTGGTCATCTCATCCCAAGATCACTGCTTTTTTAGTCGGGAAAATTAATATTCCCAACCCCCCTCCATAAACCTGCTCACCCTCCTGAATCTCACTGACTAAGGTAAGCCCCTTCCCACAAGCAACCTGTCACGGTGACTTGATCATGCTTGGATTTGGGGCATGCCTTTGTCTCCGTACATGACAGGCAGGACTCAGCAGACCCAGGAGCAGCACAAAATTACCAGTAATTAACCAGACATTTTCTCATAAATAACCATATACCTATAGTAATACACTAAAGTAATAACAGACTAAGTCAGACCTCAGTCCATGGCAATCTAGACCTGCAGCTCTCATCCAACCTGAGTTGCACTGCTATGCTCCAGCTCTGTCAGTACACCACAATCCTTATTTGCACTACCGACTGCCATTGCACAAATTCACAGCTCTGAGGATGCATTTAAATCCTTTTGCATTCCCACTAAGATATCTCTTCTACTAAGTTCTAGCTGTGCCAGTTTACCTTTGTGTGGAATGCTGCTAACATGCTCCTTCTCCTTCAGCATTGTGATCCACTGACAGTTTTAGTGATGCTCCTCAATCTTTTCTTTGTTCCCTCCTTACTTTTCCAGTACTGCTCAGTCTCCTCCACACACAACTTTCTTAACACTTTAGACATCGCACGTTCCCCCATCTGTCTATGGGCAAATTGGTATATGTGTTTTTATTGTTGGTTGGCTGCATCAAATAATTTGTTATAGACTCGCCAGAGCTACACTTTTCTCAACATATCTGATGTCTAGGTACTCCTGGGATAGTTGTCCAAGAGCCCATATAACATGAATATTAGGTGCTCAAGACGCTTCTTGGAGTGCCTTGTGCATTCTAGCTGTTTAGAATAGATGATGTCAACATGCTGTCTTTTTGCTTATGTGACGCTTTGGTCGATCTGCAACTATAGCCCGAGCACATTCTAGTTGTTTTTCATGAAGACATCATCCTGTTTCCTTCCATGATATTGCTTGGCTTTAATAGAATGGTGGCGTATTCATTACCCTCCTTGATTAAATCGTGTTGTTCGGGTGCCACTGACAGAGAGACTAAGGTACGCTGACCTTTCACTTATTCTGTTTTTCCCCTGTGCATCTTTAGGTCGAGCGCACAAGTGCTTTTCGACCTGTTGTAATTATTCTGTGAGCTTTTAAACACACCTATCTCATGCTAAATGGCGACATTTTCATTTTTGGCTGCAGATAGAGGAAGACGGTAAATGGAATTGCTTTAGTCATATGCAGGGCTACTGGAATTATGTGGCAGGAAACTATCAAATTATGAGTCAAGGTTGACCAATTTATATGGCAAGAAAAGTCCAGTTATGAATTTACAATGCCAATAGCTCTAACTCAAGCAAGTGTGAGACATATTGCATTGCAAATGCTTGTTTTAGATGCGCTCATATTGGAATGTGTTTGCTGAGTGGGTTTTGCTTATACATGCCACTCCCCCAGGCATCATCCACTACCCTCCTTGATTCAGCCGGGCAGTTTGGGTGCCACTGACAGAGAGACTAAGGCATGCTGACCTTCACTTACTTTATTTTTCCCCCATGCATCATTTTTATAGAAGCACTCCTATGGGGGTTTGTTTGTGGAGTGTTTTTTGCTCATACATGCTGCTCCCCCAGCCATCGTTTTTTTTATAGATGCGCAGAGGCACAGATAGGTTGGCTGAGTAAGTTTTGCTCCTGCATGCTGGTCCACCCAGCTACTTTTACATGTAGTTTTCCTATTGATTATAGTTTCTCACAGAGGCAGAGATACACTGATTTTTTTACTTAGTGAGTTTTGTTACCATTTGCTGCTCTGCCTGTTTACTTCTATTTTCTGTCTACGGGTTGTTCGGTGCATCCTGTTAGTTCTGGTTGTGATTTTAACCCCTCTTTCACACTTCTTTCTGTGTTGAGTCACATTATTTTGTATGATTTATTTTACAGCGTGTGGTGGCTACCTTTGCCTTGAAATACAGGTGGGATATTTGATCAAATGACTACGTGAGCTACGCATATAACACGTGACAGTGTGTTTTCTTGTGGTCTACTTATGTGTATGCACTGCCACATTTTGTACTGTATTGTATTCGTGCATGTCTTTCACCATATGCTCATACGTGCTCTTGACAGAATAGTACATGAGCAAGAATTTACACTTTGTGATGTTTTCAGCTGCTTGTACTCCTGTGATAGCACGATCAGGCACTTCTGTTTACTTCTCTATACACGGGGAGGAGTGTTGTCATATATCTCTTCCTTCTCCACGCGAGTTTACCAACGAATGCCTGGTTTCTATACTTGGGAATCCCACTAGAGGTTCTCTTCGCTGTTTACTTTCTTTCTTTGTTTTTGTTTTTCCTTCTTTCAGGAGTTTATTCCCATGACTAATGATATGTGCTTTGAGGTATTTCCTTTTTTATAGACAAAATATACATGAACTAAGACCTTTGAGGATCTGTAATATATTCACGTAGATTGTTTCTGGCCTGGCAAGACATTTATTGTTGGTCTTGTATTTTGGTCAGCCCTAGACTGATTCTTGTTCACACTTTCACTCATAGGTGACTTCCTGTCATTCTTTGTCCTGATGAAGACCCCGGAGAGTTCATTCCAATAAGGGTCAAAACATCGACTAATATTACATGGTCAATCCCTGATCATTCAATGCTGGACACTAACAACATTTGGAAATGTCTTTGATGGTTTTCATAACGTTTCTTGCATGGGCTTGACCTTCCCTCTGTACATATTGAATATCTCTCCTTTTTCTCATTTTTGTTACATTTAATTTGTTTTGGCACATTGTTTTTTTCAGTATTCACTGCGCCGACACTTGGAGCACCGTTGTTTTGATACACCAGTCTTTATATAGACATATATCTATACATATTCTAAAACCCATGAATGTTTTAAAAAAATATATATTTCTTTACAACATTTAAAGTTGTGTTTATTTGCTATGCTTGACAATATTGCAAAGTTGTTTACCGATTTTTTGTGTGAATCCCATAACCATACAAATAGCATTCATTTAATTATAATCATGGCAGAAAACTTGTTTGTATTTGTAATTGAAAATGACAGCGGTAATCTATTTTAATTCAAGCAACTACAGACTAAGGTGCCAGCCAATAGGTTATGTAAAGCCCACTGTAAACAAATGTTTAAACATCTGCTGTACATGACTCACATAGTTGAGCTTGTTGTGGTTGGTTGAATACCATATCCTGTAATGATTTTCCTTTCTAAGAATATTTCCTAAAGAATCTTGCATGAAATTGCGCAGCATATGATTATCTTGTAGAACTTTTTAGGTACACGAGGTGACATAGTCTAGTCAGTACGAGACTTTATAGCTATTAGTCTTTTTATCCCCGAAATGCCAATCTAATTATTTTAATGCTTAAGTTAATACCTTCTGTTCCTTGCTGATTGTGCAAGACCATTTACTGTATAATCCTCACAAACATGGCATGCGTGCTCGGAAACAATAATTCCAAATAGCTATGTGCTTCCTGTTTTGTTGCATCTAAAAAGACACTATTGACCTTAATAGATCGATCATCATTGGTCATTTGTAACACGGTTCATCCATTGAGAAAAAGACATCTGGAGCACCTGCACTCGTGCAATCCAGAGTGGTCTTTTTCACGGGGTCTGGATACGATGTGTGAAGAACATACATTGTCAGTGCAAAGGCACGTGCGTCATGGGTTAAACCAAATGTCTCCATACTCGTGCATGGGAGGGTAGGTAGTAAGGCTACTTTAACTAGCGGCGTTAGCTGGGATATATGAAATGCTATACCAGATCATCCACTGCAATTATCCAAAACAGAGTGTATCCGATGAATCCTTTTCCGTTTTCCTCCATTTTAGAAAAAGGAGATGAGACGATGACCTGAAAAGTGTAAACAGAACATAAAGGGGAATTATTATAAAGATGAAGACCAGGTCACGGCCCTGAATAGATGAAAGAATCATGCAAAGAATACAGAAACAAATTCGTAGCATAGAGCAGAAAGGAGAGGTTCAGCATGACTAGGGTGGTCATTCCGAACATGGCGGTAATGACCGCACTGCCGGAGGTGGCGGTAATTACTGCCGAAGGCATGGCTGTGCAGACCGCCATATAAAGATAACAGTAGTGAACTGACTGCAAAGCAGCCACGTCACTACTCCCCACCTCCAGGCCTGAATCGACCGCCGGGCCAACAGTAGCCACTTTCGACCCAGCATTGGAGCCTAGACCACTGGTGGGATAATGATCCCATTTCTACCAGGGATTTCCTGGCAGGATACCCCGCCAGGTAATCCCTAGAGGAAACTATACTGGTGACAGGAATACTCATTCCTGTCACCAGAATGTGACGTGCTAGCCCCTCCCACTGCCACAACCCCCAAATACCTCCCCAAGCCCCTGGATCCCCTCACCCCCCAACCCCGAACTGCAAAAGAAATCCTCCACCCTACTCCTCCTAACCCAGATCACCCTTAGGCCCTCCCCAACCCCCCCCTCACCATCCCCCACCCCCTCCACCTCCGTTTAGGCCCCCCATCCCCCAAATACACATGCACGCATACATAGACATATACACACACATTCATACACACGGACACATATCCCCCTCCACAAACACACATGCACAACCCAGTGCACGCATGCACTCACCCAACTCCCCCCTTCCCTCTCGGGCAGCACTTGCCTGTTCCATGGCGCTGCTCTGGGAGGGAACGGGCTCCTAGGATGCTGCACCGCCGGCATCGCCGCGTCTCCATGCACTGCCACGCCTATGGTTGCATCATTATAGGCGTGGCAGTCTGGACTGACGTGGCGGTGAGGGTGGAGCAGCATCCACCCCTGCCATCGACTGCCAGCATGGCGCATGTCGGCCCTCAGACTGTCAGCATGGTTGTCGGCGGGGCATCCCGCCATTATCATAATGACCGCCTTAGTATTAGTTAACCCATCAATGTTAATAACTAACTTAGCTCTGGACAGCTACAAATGGATGAAGCAAACATTTAGGAAAGGCCAAAAAAGGGAATTTGCATAGGACTGAAACTGCAAACCTTTTGCCATTGTTTCTAAGGAGTGGCATCAGTTTCATTAGACAGTAAAGATAGGTGCGCGATTTCTGAAAAGATTTGCATGATAAGGGCAAAATTGGAGTCAAAGAAAAACCCTAGATTGTGGACAGTATATACAGAGGAGGCACATGGCCTTGTCTCTCAAGCTTAGTACACATCCAGTCTGGGGTCCACCAGAAGACCGACCATAAACACCACAGTTTTGTCTCAGTTCATGTTAAACCAGTTGCACCCATCCATGTCCAGACAACATTGGAAAAGAAAAGTGAATTACCACCCAGCTAACTAAATAGGGAGCTGGGTGTCATAAATGTATACGTAGCAAAGGCTAAGAGAGTGGACAAATATGGTCAAATGGTGAACACTGATGTTAAACAAGTGGCCCCTGAGGCACATCACAGTCAAAGGGTCAGGGGAAGAAAAGAAGAGGGAGCAAGATTAACAGATTGAAATCCCATAAAAATGTGGTGAACACCAGTACAATGGTAAATTTATGGGTAATCAATAAAATTATGTAATGTATTTCCTACAAATATCTGCATTTTTTATCTTGCATCTGATTTAAGCTCTCTTGATTTGTGAAGTGTAGGAAATCACCCTTTTTGACGTGGTTAGCCCCCACTTTTTGCCTGGTTTCTGATGTGACATTAACTGCTAACCAGGTCCGCAGTACCAGATCGCTTTCCCAAAACTGCACAGTTGTTTTGCACAATTGGCAAACTCATTGGCTACCACTGTAAGTCCCTAGTAAATGTTGCCCCTGGTACCTAGGGCCTGGGGCACCAAAGAAGGTCTCTGAGGGCTGCACCACCAGTAGTGCCACCCCCAGGGATCCCTCACCAAACCCACACAGTTTTGCCATTGCAGACTGCATGTAGGGGGTGCAGGCTAAATTGAAAACACAACCTGGCACAGTCCCCTGTGTGCCAGGTCCCCCATCACTGCATGTGCCAGGTGCAAGTCACCTCTAAGGCAGGGTGCATCAAAGCACATGTGAGGGCATATATGCATGAGCAGATATGTCCCTGCTGTTTCTCTGTCGATTCTGAGACATAGTAAGTGCACATGGAAGCCATTTTAAATGCAAGTGCTGGGCACTGGTCATTACGAGTTCCCCAGCTTCACAATGGCTCCTCTGAATACTGGGATATTTGGTATCAAAGGTCTCAGAATAATAAACCATCACTGACCCTAGTGATGAAGTTATTACAAAATGCACACAGAGGGCATCTTAGAGGTGCCCCCTGAAAACCTACAAACTATTAGTGTGTTGACTGATGGGTCCTAACCAGTTCAGCCACCACAAATCTGTTTCTGGCCCCTCAAGGTGAGAATAAAGCGCTCTTGAGGGCCTGAGACAAAAGCCTGCACTGAGCAAAGGTATGACCTCCTCTCCCAGGCAAGATGGACATTCCAGGGCAGGGAGCTTTAAAGGCCTTGCTGCCTTTGTAATGCAACCCAGGTCTCTCCAGATGGGGGAGATGAACAAACCCCTTGTCCTGGCCCCATATTTGGTGCCAGCACAGGCGGAAAAATTAGTTAAATTAGGAGGAGTGCCCACTTCATGCCAGTCCCACCCCTAAGGTGGACAAGCTGAAGTGGACATTACTTTTCAAATTCCTCCATCTTGTTTGAAATTAATTAGACCACTAGGGTTAGGGTTATGCCCACTTCCCAGCAGAGGTGATCGCAAGAAGGGTATAGCTATCCTAAAAGGTAGTCAGCTCTTTGGCTACTGCCTAGTACTCCCTGTGACACCCCTAAATTGAGTATTTAAGTGACACCCATAAACCATAAAACTGATATTTCAACAACCTAAGAAGACCAGGAAAAGAAGCAGCAGCTGACCTTGAACCAGCCACTCCGGCCTGCCTGCTGACCTCAACGGATCCTGCACGAGAAGCCAACTAATCCAGCTTTTAATAAAGACTCAAGTCTTCTGTGGGCAGTGCACATGCCCTGCAAGAAGGAACTCCAAAGAAAAGACTCTACAGCTGCTGCACCCAGGAAACCGGACACCAGAAGTGACCGCTGCACCCATCGTCCACGACCCACAGTGAAGCCAACCAAGGGTGCCAATGCAAGTCCCCAGCTGCTCAGAGACCGAGTCCAGTGTGGTCTCACCCATCTTGGACTCAACCAAGATGCCTGCAGCCTCTGTATGCAGGCCCCCTCTCCCACATGCTTGTGGAGAAAGAAAATCTGACATCTCCAGCAGCCGCAGCACCCGTGACCCTTGACCCAAGCTGACGTGGGTCACCTATGCCAATGATGTCCCCCGGCTTTCAAGAGCTCGAGCCCACCCTGGGTCCACCCCTACCGGACCCTCCAACAACACCTGCAGTCTCAACACACAGGACCCCCTGACCGTGAGTGGTCCCGACATTGAAAACCTGATGCCTAAGGACACCCCTGCATCCTTCACCCCTTGGCACAGGAGAAGAGGACAAAAGGTGCACCTGTGTCCCCGAGAACCCCAAGTCTACTACCTACCTGCTTGTTATCTCTGACTCGCTTCGTAGCCGGAGTCTGCAGCCTGTCTTCACGAGGACCAAACTCCCATAGGAAACCATTGGGCACTGGACACCTTACTATAACTCTGTGCCACCCTAGTGTAGCCCGGTGTGACCTGTTGGTGTGGTCTTGATCAGAGCCCAATACTTACATTAACTCCCTGAGATTGGCTTTGTAAGTAATTGTTACGCCCTGTTTGCTGAACATTGTTTTCCTTCATTGGATAGCATTGAGACAACTCTGAAAAGGGCAATCTCTATTTCTGAAACTGCAAAGTATTTATGCTTAAAGGTATTCTTACCCTATTACGAAGTTCTTGGGTTTGAAATGTATATAAAAAGAATTGTTATTGTTCGAAATTGGTCTCTGATGTATTATTTGAGTGTGTGTCTCATTTTTTGCCTCTGTGAGTACAAATGCTTAGAAGTACCCTTTGATAAGCCCAGCTGCTCGCCCACACTACCACAAATAGAGCATTAGTCATATCTACTTTTGCCTCTGCAATACCAATTTGAGATCCACTGGACTCTCTGCACAGTGTACTTCATTTTACTGCACTATATGGAGAGTCAGCTTCCTACATGCAGAAACTGTGAAAATAATGTCCTAATATTTGAGTTTAATGCAGGGTGTGGCCAAAAGGAGAAACAATGAAAGTAGAATATTTAAGGAAAAAGGCAATGAAAAGATTGTATAAAACGTCACAGCTTTCAAACCATGCACATTGGAAGCCATAGGAAGATTACATACAAGCAGAATGAGGACTCAGTAGAGTACATCAACAATGTATACACTTGTTTGCATGTACAAATTATTGATAAATTTATGGATTATCCTAACATATGTAATTTTTAACCATGCAAATGTATAAATTGCATGTCATCTTTTTCGAGTGTTTTAATAAAATAGGGGGTGTGCGAAAATTGCATAATTTCCCTTCTTCACTATGCAAAATGTGTGGAATATTACATGAGAAGCATAGTGCAGCATTTAGTGCTATTTTCTTAGTGCAAAATGAAATGCAATAGAATGCAGACCGCAGCCTCCAGCAACTGTTTGCAATCTCTTCATTCCTTGTCCCATTCTTCCTCAGTTTAGTTTTTGCCCAAAATGTCTGTTGCACGAAACGGTCGTAAAAGCATAATTTCGGTCATTTTGTGTAAGAATAGTAATGTCAGATTACTGAAATATAACAGCTTACCCAGCATAACAAACATTTTACCCACCCCTACCGCACCCCACAGCTAATGTATGCTTAATAGAAATCTATGATACTTAATAAAGCATTGCTTATTTCTACAAGACACCTACTAATGTATTTTTGCCTGTATACCTTAGCCTGCATGCACTCTTAAACTGGGCGAGTCACCTGAAAGTAAACGAAAGGAGTGTCATGCTTACACTACTCACTATCAAATGCAAAGGTTATAGTTAGAAAGTGCCTTGTATATGTTTAGTCGGAGTCATGACTAGATAGTCCACAATTAAGTCAACTGGATGATGTCTGCTTTACCTGTTTGCAAGATTAATAATTTACCAGTGCTCTGTCTTCTAATGTAAAATGCGTTATTTTATCTTCAGGTAAAAAGAATAAAGGAATGCGGGAAACTGCTGATTGCCCTTGATCTTTGCAACTGGCTTAATGATTTTAATCATGCTTTACAAGCTGTTGTTCAAATTTATGGCCTCCTTGTTCCCATAATATACCACAGAATTCCTTCAAAATCAGCAATGCAGGTAAATTCAGGACTTGAAAGTTTTCTGTAGAAAATATTAATTGATTTGCCTTGTAGCTTCCTTTTCCTATCTTTTAGCTGCAGTCCATATTGCGCACATGCAAAGTTCTTACATGAGAATTTTAATTTTTAAACAAGATCTGGCGCGGCAATACAAGTTCCAATTAGTTTTTTTTTTCTTTGTTCATTAGTTTGTTCATAACTTCCTGCAGATTCGCTTTCTTGTTAAATGAAACTTCAATTGCTACACAAAGGGTCCTCTAACATTGCTCTTGTTTTTGTGGGACAGCACAAAATGTGCCCTTATGATGTGTGATGTGTCCCCATGCCCTGTGCAATTGTGCATCCACGTCAACATGTCCACTTGTCTTTTCTTCCCTTACATATTTCTCTGTTTTGCAGTCAGAAACACGTTGATCACTCTGCTTGGGAGTTATTCCAAAGGTAGCAATCCGATTTTTGTTTTCATTTGATATTGTTTTTCTATTTTTACCTTAAGATATTTTTCGTACCTAGCAAAGTATTGCAACACTCCTTGGGATTTCCTCTTCATGCTTCTGAAAACCAAATTATCTGAAGGAGGGCTTTTGAGGCTGTTAATCTGCACACCTCTGTCAGTTTGAGCATTGGCTCTAAAATCGTGTTGCTTGTGCTAGAAATATAGTTTGCCAAACTGGCCTCTTTGTACCATTGAGGAGCCCACTACATTGTAATACAGCTTGAACAATAATTGACAGATTGTTTGGGCGTGCCATTATGAGGTTCTGCGACATAGGATGGGGCCACATTCTGCAAGATAATATGAGCAGATGCTAATGAAAATAGTATTCTTGGCGCAGGGAATTTTACATTTACTCCATATAGATCGTTGAAGGCAGTGTTTGTATGAGCTTCATTGGTTAATTTGAGACATAGTATGGCTGCCTTATTGGTGCTTGCCTAATATCTTGCCTGACTCCTTAGACGGTTCTTTTGGAGTCTTTCTAGTTTCATTTAAACATGCAACTATTTTTCCTTTTCCTCAAATATAAATCTCTCTACCCATCATTGCTCTCCAGTCTTGTTCTGTTTTACTATTCCCTAATCTCTCATAACACTTTGAATTTCTTGTTTATAATCAGCTGTTTTCTTACGTTTGCGCCAAATGTCTTCTATTCCTGCTTCCGTCTGGCTTTCATTTTCCTCATTCCACTGAAAATGCAGTTGTTTCTGTTATTAAATCTCTCAGTCTCTTTCCTCTGTTTGTCTTGCTACACAAGCCTCTCTTATTTTAGACCTGAATGCTCCTTTCCACACATTTGATTGCTTTATCGTCTCTTCTGTGCATGCTGCTCTTTGAGGTTTGTGACAGTACACTTTCTTGTTTCTCCTCATGTTTTTCAAGTGAGACTAACTTGGGATTTTTGGTGGGACAAGTTGTGACTTTCGTCTCGCAGTCAGTGGGGTATTCCAAGCCTCTGTTCTTGAACACTCATTCTCTCAGTTTACACTGCTGCAGTCGCCAGGTTGAAGAAAGGTTTTATTTTTGTCAATCTTCTGAATTTGAGAAAATAATACTGAGTCATAATGTCATCTATGAGGTGGCGGTTGGGGGGAGGGGTGGGAGAGAGGTAGCTTGAGAGATATGCATCTGAGTTTCCTGTATTTTACCTGCAATATTATTTGAAGATTTCGTGTAGAAGACCATAGCCTGCTGGGTGGAATGTAAGGTAGAAACAATTTAGCAATGTAATCCGGTGAGCAGGCTTGTAAAGGTCTGTTGACAAGGCAGAAAGTTTGACGTTTTTTAAATGTCAGCCTGTAGATGGACGTCAACATGCTTGATATGGTCATGGCATTTCGAGTCAAACAAAAACATAATTCTGGACACTTTGGGGGTCTCGAAGTAATCAGTTCTATGCATATGGTATTGTGAAAATCCAAACAGACTATCGCCACAGCAAAGACTATGGTATTTTCTAGAAGGAGATGGGGGGTTTACTGTCAAACAGCACATCTGGTTAATAGACTTTCTCAATAGAAAGTTGAGGAGGGCAAGTGTCTTCCCCCCAAGACATTGGAAGAAGGGGCAAGATTTGCAGGGCCCACAAGCATGATTTCTATTTTAGACAAGTCCAACAGAGCAAGATTGTTAGTATCTAGTGTTGAATATGAATTAGGCTTTTGAATATGATTGAATGATTCTGTATCTCATCTTTTAGCCTGAGGTTGAACTGTATCATCTACCTACATTGTGGTAGTCAATCTTATTGGTGCCCAGGATGAGAATAGCGAGTGGGTGCCTGTAAATGTTGAAAAAGATTGGTAACAGCTGATTCTTGAAATAACCCTGTGGATATTGATGGTTCTGGAACGGAATGGACCCAGGGTAACTTGGTGGATTCAGTTTTCCAGAAGTTAGGACAAAAGCCAATGGTGTTTTATTGATACCTCCTGATGTCTATCTATCAATCATTACCTGATGTTTGATGGTAATACATACAACACATAATTGTAATGGAATCAAGACACAATGTGTGCACTGGTCGGAGGTGGTTTAGAAGCACTGACTCAATGCAAGTCACTAAGCAAGGCCATTAGATTCAAGCTGTGAGGTCTCTTGGTGGGTGAATGCTGTAAAAAGTGTTAGGATAGGCAGGGGATTGCTTAGGTTTGGGTAATGATAGCATGCTTTGCTGCTTAAGAGATAACTCCAGCAGAGACAGAAGTGTTGATTAAATAATGATGACTGTAGCAAGTGCTATGAAAGCCAGGTTGATAACTTTTTTACAGATGTTCTGTGATTTGGCTGATTTCTGATTGATATGACAGGGTAAGAAAAAATATATTTTCTATGGCGCTATTGTGGAAAGATTCAATTTGATAGTGTTACTTTTGGTATGCAGAGGTGATAATAGATTATCACAGAGATCTTTTGATGGAACTGTGATGCTAGATACTGGATCAGGGATCACCATCTTGTAGATGTGGAACAATTCTTTGATACAATTCACATCCTTGGTAATGCAGGCCTTGAAGTATTACTTTTTGTTCTGGCACATGCTAATTTGTAGCCTCTATAGTGCATATGAAAGGCAATGTGGTCAGATCGTAGGTGAGACCTCTTCCAGCATCTTTAAGCACCCATCCAGGTGACAGGTGTTTTGTAATCCATTTGCTCTTCTTCAATGAATTTGACTTGAGAGCAGGTATTGGAGTTAAATAACTAAGAACAACTGCTATTTTGAATTCCAGGAGCACTAGCATTTGAGAGGGTGTTTTCAGTTTAGAGTCAGCCATATCAAGAAGCAATTAACTGAAGGGTTCAGGATGTATTTTACTCGGATTTCTCCAAGAGTGGGCAGATCCAGATATTGTTTAGGTCTATTACAAAGCTTGCTGTGAACGCAGATGTTGACTAAAATATGGGTATGTTGGTAAACTTAAATATTGGTGTCGAGTACAGGTATTAAAGAGAATAATACATCTGATAGATACTTCTAGCTGCAGACTCCTTACTTTAGAATATTCCTAGGCATCAAACTGGATCTGCAGATTTTTTTAGCAAAACCCCTTGTGCTTGCTGGTAGGTTGCATTGTTCTTCACCATATGGCATTGCTGGCATTATCTGATAGAGGCTTCTAGCTGCAGATTCCTTACCTTATTCCTTACCTTAGAATTCCCTGGCATCAGCTTTGAATCTGGATTTTTTTCTGCTGAGCAGTACCCTTCGCGCCTTCGGGTGGCGTTGTTCAGATCCGTGGGTGTTGTCCGGCTCCACGTCTTGTTGTCAGCGTTGTTGGAGCCATCTGTGACATCACAGTCTTCTATATAGGCACCACCCTGGCATGCATGTGTCAGTTATTTTCCTTCCGCGCAGGTTAAACGCAGGTCTGCATAGAGCTACCCTTTTTTCAACATTCACCGAAAACTTTTTCGATTGCCTGTGCGAATGACTTTGAGGAAGACTGGATTCAAACCGTGTGGTGCATGTCATCGCGCCATGTCGGTCACTGATCCACACCACATTTGTCTCTGGTGCCTCGGGAAGGACCATGATGTGAAGTCGTGCTCCGACTGTCAGGCCATGGCTACGAAGGCCTTGAGAAAGAGATCTCTCAAACTTCTAGCTGCCCTGCAGCCATCTTCGGTCGGCGCGACTCCGAGGAGATCATGGTCCCGCTGTAGGAGGAGATCACAAAACACTGCTCCAGGAGCCTTAAGTCATCTTCCTACAATTCAAGATAATCGGGCATTCAGGTAAGAGGCACAAAAAGAAGTTGTCCAAGCGGACTTCAACTTTGCCATGCCTGTCGGCCCAGTCCCTTTAAAGATGGTTGTTTCTTGGTTTCTTGGACAGAGCCGCTGTCCACTGGAGTTTGTTGGTCCTTTGGGTGGAGGTCAGTCCTCTGAGTCCTCATAGGTTGCTAGTCCCACTGTATGCGTCGCTGTGCAGGTTCTTTGAGTCTGGAGACAGGCTGGTAGGTCTGGGACCAAGTCAGTTGTTGTCGCCGTCGTCTCTGTGGGGCTTTCAGGTCAGCAGTCCTTCTTGTTGTTGTAGGTCATCAGGAATCTGATTTCCTGGGTTCAGCGTCACCCCTGTTAGGGCTGGAGGGCAGTAGCCAATGGCTACTGTCCCTGAGTTTGGCTACACCCTCCTTGTGCCTCCTTCCTTTGGGGAGTGGGGCACATCCCTATTCCTATTTGGGGGAATCCTCCAAAACAAGACGGAGGATTTCCTAAGGCAGGGGTAACCTCAGCTCAGCACACCTTAGGGGCTGTCCTGGCTGGAGGGTGACTCCTCCTTGTTTTTCTCTTTATCTTCTCCGGACTTGCCACCAAAAGTGGGGGCCTTGTCCGGGGGGGCAGGCATCTCCACTAGCTGGAGTGCCCTGGGGCTCTGTAACACCAGGCATGAGCCTTTGAGGCTCACCGCCAGGTGTTACAGTTCCTGCTTAGGGAGATGTGAAGCACCTCCACCCAGTACAGGCTTTGTTCCTGGCCACAGAGTGACAAAGGCACTCACCCCATGTGGCCAGATACCCGTCTGGATGTGGCAGGCTGGCAGAAACTGGTCAGCCTAGCACTAGTAGTTGGACTGGTATACAGGTGGCATCTCTAAGATGCTCTCTGTGTGCATTTCTCAATAAATCCCACACTGTCATCAGTGTGGATTTATTGTGCGGAGAAGTTTGATATCAAAGTTCCCAGTGTTCAGTGTAGCCTTTATGGTTTTTGTGGAGTTCATATTTGACAAACTCCCAGACCATATACTCTTTATGGCTACCCTGCACTTACAATGTCTAAGATTTGGCTTAAACACTGTAGGAGCATAGTGCTCATGCAACTATGCCCTCACCTGTGGTACAGTGCACCCTGCCTTAGGGCTGTAAGGCCTGCTAGAGGGGTGACTTACCTATGCCACAGACAGTGGGTTGTAGGCATGGCATTCTGAGGAGAGTGCCATGTTGATTTAGTCATTTTCTCCCCACCAGCACACACAAGCTGTGAGGCAGTGTGCATGTGCTGAGTGAGGGGTCCCCAGGGTGGCATAATACATGCATCAGCCCTTAGAGACCTTCCCTGGTCACAGGGCCCTTGGTACCAGGGGTACAATTTACAAGGGACTTATCTGTGTGCCAGGGCTGTGCCAATTGTGGAGACAAAGGTACAGTTTAGGGAAAGAACACTGGTGCTGGGGCCTGGTTAGCAGGGTCCCAGCACACTTCCAATCAAAACTAGCATCAACAAAAGGCAAAAGGTTAGGGGGTAACTATGCCAACAGAGGCATTTTCCTAAATTTTGTCTGCCCTAGACCAAGGAGAATAGATGGTAGCATTGGACTTGCAGGATGCGTATTTTCAAATCCCCATCTTGCCCGCCCACAGGTGTTACTTGCAGTTCAAGGTGGGTCACAAGCACTTTCAGTTTACTGGGCTCCCCTTCGGTCTCACCAGTGCCCCTCCGGTGTTCACCAAAGTGATGACAGTGGTGGCAGCTCATCTGCGCAGGTTAGAGATTTCAGTCTTCCCTACCTGGACGACTGGCTGTTGAAGGCTCCGACACCCCAGGCTCTCGTCACCCACCTTCAGACTACGGCAGACCTCCTGCATTTGCTGGGGTTCACTATAAATGTGCCGAAGTCACACCTGACTCACTCTCAGAAGCTCCCTTTCTTCGGCGCTGTTCTGGACACTGCATTTTCGGGCCTATCCTCCCAAAAAGAGAGTCCAGGATATTCAGGTTATCATTTCGATGTTTCGGCCTCTATCCTCCTTTTTGCCTTCTGTACCCCTGGTTGTTTGAGCGAGTGTTTTTCCTATTTGCCTCCTGTACCCCTGGCTGTTGAGCGAGTGTTCTCCTTTTTTGCCTTTTGTACCCCTGTTTGCCTGTGTGTGCCCCCCTCGCCGTGCCCGTCGCCTTTTTTCTGCCTCGTTTTCTCGATCGCTTTTTTCCTCGTTTTTTCCCGCCTTTTGCTGCCCTCGCCGCTTCATTCCCTCTCCCGCTTTTCCCGCCGTTTTTGCCAGCATCCCATTGGCCCCTACCCTCCCGCCACCCGCCTCCCAGCTGACCCCTCCTCCCAGCTAGCCTTAAATGGCGGCCGCTGCGCGACGCAGGTAAGCGACCCTTGACCTCCGGGTAGGTCGCTACCCGCGCCGCGACAGCGAGCACCACCTCTGCCCCCCTGGTTACTGCTGCCCCTGAGCGTGAGTGTGCCCTTGTTGTCTGTGCGAGTGTTTTCCTTTTTGCCTTCTGTACCCCTGTTTGTTTGAGCGAGTGTTTTTCCTATTTGCCTCCTCTACCCCTGGCTGTTGAGCGAGTGTTCTCCTTTTTTGCCTTTTGTACCCCTGTTTGCCTGTGTGTGCCCCCCTCGCCGTGCCCGTCGCCTTTTTTCTGCCTCGTTTTCTCGATCGCTTTTTTCCTCGTTTTTTCCCGCCTTTTGCGGCCCTCGCCGCTTCATTCCCTCTCCCGCTTTTCCCGCCGTCTTTGCCCGCATCCCATTGGCCCCTACCCTCCCGCCTCCCAGCTGACCCCTCCTCCCAGCTAGCCTTAAATGGCGGCCGCTGTGCGACCGCGCGCAGCGGGCGCGCCTCTGGCGCGCCTAAGGCAAGCCCGTCTGCGCCCGTCCGCGCCTGGACCGCGCCCAGCGCCCGCACCCCTGCCCCCCCCAACCCCCTACTGACCTACGACTCCACCACCCTCAACCCCGGCCGCACGCCGGGCTGCTACCGCGCCACCCCGAAACGAACCCATGGACCCTTCAACTGCAGCAGCTGCCGCTTCACCTGCCTACGGACTCACACCGCTCCCGTCAAGAACGACTCCCCCGGAAGCAATCTCCACTGCATCCTGGTCAACACCCGATCCGTCCACAGACACGCCATCGAACTGTGGAACCTCATCAACTCAACGAACCCGGACATCGCCTTCCTCACCGAGACCTGGATGAACCCCTCCTCGGCACCCGACATCGCCATAGCCATCCCCGACGGCTACAAAATCATCCGGAAAGACCGCACCAACCGCATCGGAGGAGGCGTCGCCATCGCACACAAAAGCTCCACCCGTATCTCGACCCACACCGACGACTCACTCCCCAACGCCGAACACCTCCACTTCGTGATCCACAGCGACCCCAAGACCACCCTCAGAGGCACCCTCATGTACAGACCACCAGGACCACGCACCAAGTTCAGCGAAGACATCGCAGACTTCATCAACCCTCACGCACTCTCGTCCACCGACTACATCCTCCTAGGGGACCTCAACTTTCACCTGGAGAACCACACCGACAACAACACCACACCCTTACTGGACAACCTCGCCAACCTAGGACTGAAACAGCTAGTCAACACCCCCACCCACTACGCCGGACACACGCTCGACCCCATCTTCTCCTCCAGCAAACACATCTCCTTCAGCCACACCACCGAACTCACCTGGTCGGACCACAGCTGTGTCCACTTCAGTTTCAAGAAGACCACCATGCACCACCACACCCAGCAACCACCAAGAAGACACTGGAATCGAATCACCACAGAACAGCTCGCATCGACCCTCTCCCAGAACCAATCCACCAGCACCACTAACCCCAACGAAGCCGCCAACAACCTCACGAGCTGGATCTCAGACTGCGCCAACCTCCTGGCCCCCCTGAAGACCCAAGCTAACACCAACAACCACAAGAAAAACTTCTGGTTCACCCCCGACCTCAAGGACTCCAAAAAAGAATGCCGCACCCTCGAGAAGACTTGGCGCCTCAACCAGACCGAGGAGAACATGTCAGCCCTCAAGAACGCCACCCGCCAACACCACCAACGCCTCCGCGCCGCACGAAAATCAGCCTACCAGAACAGACTAGACAACAACGCCCACAACAGCAAGGAACTTTTTGGCATCGTCAAAGAGCTCTCCAACCCAGACGCAGAAAACAACTCCATCCCTCCCTCACAGGACCTCTGCGACTCCCTCGCAGCCTTCTTCCACCACAAAATCACCGACATATACAACAGCTTCACCACTACCAACACAAACCCACCCCCGGAACGCCACCGACATCACCACCATCCTCACCTGGAACCCAACCACCACCGAGGAAACCACCCGCGTCATGAACTCGATCCACTCTGGATCTCCATCCGACCCCTGCCCGCACCACATCTACAACAAAGCCGACAACATCATCGCACCCCACCTCCGAGACGTCATCAACGCATCTCTCACCTCCGCCACCTTCCCAGAGAGCTGGAAACACGCAGAGCTCAACGCCCTCTTAAAGAAACCAACAGCAGACCCCACCGAACTCAAAAACTTCCGGCCCATCTCTCTCCTACCGTTCCCCGCCAAAGTGATTGAGAAAATCGTCAATGCTCAACTCACCACCGCCTTGGAAACCAACGACTCACTCGACCCCACACAGTTCGGCTTCAGAGCTAACCACAGCACCGAAACCGCCCTCATCGCAGCCACGGACGACATCAGATCCCTGACCGACAAGGGAGAAACCGTGGCCCTCATACTCCTGGACCTCTCTGCAGCCTTCGACACGGTCTGCCACCGTACCCTGATACACCGCCTCAGCAAGGCCGGCATCAGAGGCAAGGCCCTGGAATGGATCATCTCCTTCCTCTGCGGAAGACCTCAGAGAGTCCGCCTCCCCCCCTTCAGATCTACAGCCACGGAGATCATCTGCGGCGTCCCCCAAGGATCCTCCCTCAGCCCCACCCTCTTCAACATTTACATGACCCCCCTGGCGAACATCGCACAAAAACACGGACTCAACCTCATATCCTACGCCGACGACACCCAGCTCATCTTATCCCTCACCAACAACCCCACCTCAGCAAGGACCAGACTACACGAAGGCATGAAGGAAGTAGCAAACTGGATGACAGACAGCAGGCTGAAACTGAACACAGAGAAGATGGAGGTTCTCATCCTCGGCCCTACACCCACCACCTGGGACGACTCCTGGTGGCCTCCCGCCCTAGGCAGCACTCCCCAACCCACCGACCACGCACGCAACCTCGGCTTCATCCTGGACTCATCCCTCTCCATGTCTAGACAGGTCAACTCGGTGACCTCGGCATGCTTCAACACCCTCCGCATGCTCCGCAAGATCTTCCGCTGGATCCCCACCGATACCAGAAAGACCGTCACCCACGCCCTCGTCACCAGTCGCTTGGACTATGGGAACACTCTGTACGCCGGCATCACCATCAAGCTGCAGAGGAAACTTCAACGGATCCAGAACGCTGCCGCACGACTCATCCTGAACATACCCCGCCACCACCACATCTCCGGACACTTGAAGAAACTTCACTGGCTCCCAGTCAACAAGAGGATCACCTTCAGACTCCTCACCCACGCACACAAAGCCCTTCACAATCTCGGACCAAAACTCATCAACCACCGCATCTCCTCCTACACTCCTCCGCGCACCCTACGCTCGACCGGACAAGCCCTGGCAGCCGTACCCCACATCTGCAAAGCCACTGCTGGAGGAAGATCCTTCTCTTTCCTGGCAGCGAAGACCTGGAACTCTCTGCCCAGCCACCTTCGCACCATACCTGACCACCTCTCCTTCAGGAGGCAGCTCAAGACCTGGCTCTTTGAGCACTGACCCCCGCCCACCCCCCCAGCGCCTTGAGACCCTTACGGGTGAGTAGCGCGCTTTATAAATGCGAATGAATGAATGAATGGTGAGATAGACTCTGAGGCTGTTGGGGCTCATGGCTTACCGCATCCTATTAGTCAAACATGCCAGATGGAATATGAGGGCTCTGCAGTGACACCTGAAGCTCCAATGGGCACCGAATCAGGGAAATCTTACCGTCATGGTTCAGATCTCGGAGGGAACTGCAAAAGACCTGCAGTGAACTGCGATTGGGTCAAATGCAGACTCCTCTCCCTTCCCCAAACAGATCTCACAGTAGTTGCAGATGCGCAATTTCTGGGATGGAGCAGCCATCTGGGAGAGAGGCAGAGATCAGAGGTCTATGGTCTCTGGCGTAATCCGGACTTCATATCAACTTGTTGGAGCTTCAGGTGATCCGGCTAGCATTAAAGGCATTTCTTCCTGTTGTGAAAGAGAAGATAATGCAGGTGTTCAAGGACAACTCTAGGACAACACTACTGCAATGTGGTTCTGAAACAAGCAGGGCGGTGTGGGGTCATGGACCCTTTGTCAAGAGACTCTACATCTCTGGACATGGCTGCAACACCAGGGCATATCCCTGGTGGTTCAACACCTGGAAGGTTCTCTAAATGCCAGAGTGGACAAACTCAGCCAGCGATGCTTAGCGGGTCATGAATGGTGTCTCCATTCAGAGGTGGCGCAAGGACACTTTCAGCAGTAGGGAGTGCCTTGGTTAGATATGTTCGCCTCCAAAGAGAACGCAAGGTCAGCAGCATTGCGTGTTGGAGATTCCAAGGTGGCCATCTCCAGGCAAAGCTTTTCGTCGCGAGTGTAGTTCAGGCCTCCTGTATGTCTTTCTGCCCATACCACTTCCGGCCAGAGTTCTAAAGAAAATCAAGAACGACCGGGCCCAAGTAATCCTAGTGGCTCCGGATTGGGCACGACTAGTCTTGTATCCAGAGCTTCTTAAAATAAACATCAATCCTCCAATCAAGTTGCCTCTTGGGGAGGATCTTCTGACACAGCAGCAGGGGAACGGTCTGCACCAGAACGTGTCAACTCTGCGGCTTCATGCGTAGCGATTGAGCGTGGCAGTTGATGGTTTATGACCTCCCTCCCGAAGTTTGTACTGTCATTCTTGCAGTCAGGCGTCCCTCTTCCAAGATGGTTTACGCCTGTCGTTGGAAGCGTTTTATAATTATATTGTACGGAGTGGTCTATTGATCCTCTTTCTCTTTCTCTTTCGAATATTCTTCTTTTCATTCTGACACTTGCACTTAAGGGCTATCTTTCTGCCTTATTGGCTTTTCTTCGACTGCCTGATCAACAGTCTTTGTTTTTCTCCTATTGTACAGAGATTCTTAAAAGGACTTCTACATATGTTCCCACCTGCGCCTTTTGTTATGCCCCAGTGGGACCTTAACCTTGGTCTCACTTTTCTTATGTGCACTCCTTTTGAGCTATTACATAATTGTCCTCTCCGGCTGCTCACTATCAAAAGAGCCTTCTTTGAGGCGATCACATCTGCCAGGAGAGTAAGTGATATGCAGGCTTTATCATCAAAACTGCTGTATCTCATGGTATATCCTGAAAAAAGTAGTTGTAGCCGGGTGTCAAAAAACCCGGCTACATACGACACAGATTCCCCGTCCGGCAAGTGCCCCGGGGATCCCATAAGAGAGGAAATCGCGGAAGCAGGAAACCTGGATATCCGGGTTTCCAAAACCATGAAAACTGAAGAAGGACAAGACGAGCGGGTCGCAAACTCAGAGGAGGACGAGGAAGAAGAAGACGCCGGGACAGAGGAGGAGATCGCGAAAGGAGGAGATGCAGGAGAAAGAAATTCGGACATCGGGGAAGAAGAACCCCAGGACGAAGGACTCGGGAACTCTGGAGGAGACCCCATGGAGGGACAGGGAAGTCCCGAAAAGCAACAACTCTGCCACGTCCCTGCAGGGGCGTGGCTCCAGCAGGTACGGTCCTGCCTAAAACATAAAATAAGAGCTTTAGTGGGAAGGGAGGAGGGTGGAGAGGGCGAGTAGAGGGAGGGAAGGGATATTTAGGGGAGAAAGTACGGACTTGAAGGGACCACAAGGCACTTAAGGCAGAACAGAGGTGGGAACGTTTTATTTTTTTTGTACCACAGAGGTGAAGGTACGGGCCCTATCACTAAACCCATCCTTTCTTTCTCTTTCACAGGGTGAAATCGTACCCCAGACCACCACCACTCCCTCACACACACACACACACACACACACTCTCTCTCTCTCTCTCTCTCTCTCTCTCTCTCTCTATCTCTATCTCTCTCTCGCGCGCGCTCTCTCTCTCTCCCTCTCTCTCTCTCTCTCTCTCTCTCTCTCTCTCTCTCTCTCTCTCTCTCTCTTTCTCTATCTATCTATCTATCTATCTATACCCCCTCCCAGCACTAAGATCATATAAACCCATCACCCAGACATACAACTTACCTACCTTTCGTTCCTTTTCCAGTCAACCTGACTACACCATCTGCGGGGAGAAATAACATCTACCACCAGGAACCCTGGAAAAGAAGAAACAAAGAAAATCACCAAGACATAAAGATAAAAGACAGTGACTGTGACGAGGATACCTATATTCTAAAATAAAATCACTTATATAAAACACCCACCTGAGTGTCTCATTAATCCCTATCGCTATACCCACTGCCACAGTGGTGTCAGAAGTGGGATAGGAGATAGCGATAGAGGACGGAAGGACAGTCCAGCCAGAACAGCATGGAAGTGAAGCCTACCATAGAGGATATGATACAACAACTCGCTGAAGGCCAACGCCATCTTCAGATGGTATGGGAGGCACAACAGAGGGAAGCCAAGGAGGATAGAGAGGCCCTCCAGAGTGCACTAAAAAGCCAGGCCACCATTATGGCAAATAATCAGTTGGTGCACGAGACAGCCCTACAAAAGTTAACTCCTTCGCTGCCAGGCCTTTTCCCCCTCCTGTGCCGAGCCTTTTTTTTTGGCTATTTGGGGCAGTTCACGCTTAGGCCCTCATAACTTTTTGTTTACATAAGCTATCCACGCCAAATATGCGTCCTTTTTTTCCAAAATCCTAGGTATTCTAGAGGTACCCAGACTTTGTGGGTTCTCCTGAAGGACACCAAGAAATTAGCCAAAATACATTGAAAATTTTGTTTTTTTCAACAAAATGGGAAAAAGGGCTGCAGAAGGCAGCTTGTGTTTTTTCCCCCTGAAAATGGCATCAACAAAGGGTTTGCTGTGGCAAGATGACCATCTTCCCAGCTTTCAGGAACAGGCAGACTTGAATTGGAAAACCCAATTGTTCAATACAATTTTGCCATTTTACTGGGACATACCCCATTTTTCTATTTTTTGTGCTTTCAGCCTCCTTCCAGTTAGTGACCAAAATGGGTAAGAAACCAATGCTGGATCCTAGAAAGCTAAACATTTCTGAAAAGTAGACAAAATTCTGAATTCAGCAAGGGGTCATTTGTGTACATCCTACAAGTGTTTCGTACAGAAAATAACACTGAAATAAAAAGATATTGAAATTGAGGTGAAATAAATAGACATTTTTCTCCACGTTTTACTCTGTAACTTTTTCCTGCGATGTCAGATGTTTGAAAGAAATATACTGTTACGTCAGCTGGACTCTTCTGGTTGCGAGGATATATAGGGCTTGTAGGTTCATCAAGAACTCTAGGTACCCAGAGCCAGTAAATGAGCTGCACCTTGCAATGGGTTTTTATTCTGTACCGGGTATACAGCAATTAATTTGCTGAAATATAAAAAGTGAAAAATAGGTATCAAGAAAACCTTTGTATTTCCAAAATGGCCACAAGGTGTTGAGAAGCAGTGGTTATTCGCACATCTCTGAATTCCGGGGTGCCCATACTAGCATGTGAATTACAGGGCATTTCTCAAATAGACATCTTTTTTACACACTGCCTTACATTTGGAAGGAAAAAATGTAGAGAAAGACAAGGGGCAATAACACTTGTTTTGTTATTCTGTGTTCCCCCAAGTCTCCTGATAAAAATGGTACCTCACTTGTGTGGGTAGGCCTAGCGCCCACGAAGGGAAATGGCTCAAAACACAATGTGGACACATCAAATTTTTTCACAGAAAACAGAGGTGTTTTTTGCAAAGTGCCTACCGGTGGATTTTGACCTTTAGCTCAGCTGGCACCTGGGGAAACCTAGCAAACCAGTGCATTTTTTAAAACAAGACACGTAGGGGAATCCAAGATGGGGTGACTTGAGGGGCTCTGACCAGGTTCTGTTACCCAGAATCCTTTGCAAACCTCAAAATTTGACCAAAAAAACACCTTTTCCTCTCATTTCGGTGACAGAAAGTTCTGGAATCTGAGAGGAGCCACAAATTTCCTTCCACCCAGCGTTCCCCCAAGTTTTCCGATAAAAATGGTACCTCACTTGTGTGGGTAGGCCTAGCGCCCACGAAAGGAAATGGCCCAAAACACAACGTGGACACATCACATTTTTTCACAGAAAACAGAGGTGTTTTTTGCAAAGTGCCTACCTGTGGATTTAGGCCTTTAGCTCAGCCGACCCCAGGGGGGAGCAGAAATGGCCTAAAATAAATTTGCCCCTCCAACCCTCCGGGGAGCGACCCTTGCCTACAGGGTCGCTCCCCCTGCGTGACATTGGCGCAAAAAAAAGATCCCCAGTGCCTAGTTGTTTCTGCCCCCCTTGGGGGCAGATTGACCTAAAATCGGCCGATTTGCCCCCAAGGGGGGCAGAAATGGTCTAAATACAATTGGCCCCCCAGGGGAGCGACCCTTGCCTAATGGGTTGCTCCCCATCTCTAAAAAAACAAACAAACAAAAAAAAAAACACCAAAAAATTGCCCCGGCGCCTAGAAGTTTCTGCCCCCCCGGGGGCAGATCGGCCTAATAGCAATAGGCTGATCTGCCCCAGGGGGGCAGAAATGGCTTAAATAAATTTGCCCTCCCCACCCCCCTGGGGAGCGAACCTTGCCTACGGGGTCGCTCCCCTTGCGTGACGTTGGCGCAAAAAAAAAGATCCCCGGTGCCTAGTGGTTTCGACCTAAAATCGGCCGATCTGCCCCCAAAGGGGGCAGAAATGGCCTAAATACAATTTGCCCCTCCAGGGGAGCGACCCTTGCCTAAGGGGACGCTCCCCATCTGTAAAACAACAAAAAACTCCCCGGTGCCTAGTGGTTTCTGCCCCCCTTGGGGGCAGATTGGCCTAATTAAAATAGGCTGATCTGCCCCCCAGGGAGGCAGAAATGGCCTAAATATAATTTGCCCCCTAGGGGAGTGACCCTTGCCTAAGGGGTCGCTCCCCACCTCAACAAAAAAAAAAATGATCCCTGGTGCCTAGAGGTTTCTGCCCCCGGGGGGGGGGGCAGAAAATGCCTTTAAAAAAAAATGCCCCCCCCTGGGAGCGACCCTTGCTCAAGGGGTCGCACCCCTTGCGTGAAATTCTCAAAAAAAAAAAAAAAACTCCCTGGTGTCTAGTGGTTTCTGTCCCCCTTGGGGGCAGATTGGCCTCATAAAAATAGGCCAATCTGGGCAGAAATGGCCTTAAAAAAATGCCCCCCCTGGGAGTGACCCTTACCCAAGGGGTCGTTCCCTCATGCCAATACCATTAAAAAAAAATCCCTGGTGTCTAGTGGGCGTTTTAGCAGCCGGATTGCTTGCAATCCGGCTGCTAAAACGGTAAGAGAGACTTCAAAGGGAAGGAAATAACTTTCCTTCCCTTTGAAGTCTCTCGGCCTCCTCCACGTGATCGGAAGAGAAATGCTTTTGCATTTCTCTTCCGATCACGCTGGAAGCTGAGCTTCCAGCGCGATGGGAGGAGGCGATTGCGAGCTGATGTCACAGGGGGGGTGGGCGGGGTCAGGGGTGGAAGGGGAAGGGCTTCCCCTTCCATCCTTGCCTTGGGCTCTGTGCCCAGGACGTAATGGTTACGTCCTGGGCACATGAGCACTGTGCCTCAGGACGTAACCATTACGTCCTGGGCACAGAAGGGGTTAACGGACACTATTGCCGCCAGTAAGGTTCACCGAAACGTACCGAGTTCGGTTCTCCACAAATTTCAAGAGGGGGAGGACCCAGATGCGTTCTTTACAAACTTTGAAAGGGTGGCTTCCTCCGCCCAATGGCCCGAAGAGCGATGGGGTCAGTATGTGGCCCCCTTATTAACGGGCATATTACAAACTGCATATCAGGCCGCCAATCCAGCTGGGACCACACCATACACCGAAATCAAGAAGAGTATCCTTGAACGTGTGGGACACAACACGGAGTACTACCGCCTACATTTCTGTAAGATAAAGTGGGCCCCTAGCGAAGACCCCAGGACATTCTATTATAGGGTAAAATACCTAGGCCTTAAATGGCTAGGCCCCATAGGAACGGATAGGGAAGACGTCATCAAAGCAATCCTTCTGGAACAGTATTTGGAATCCCTTCCCTCTCTCACACGTAGTTGGATCAGACAACACCCTAAAGTCGACACCGCCATGGCAATTGACCTGGCCTGCGCCTACCATCGATCGACTGAGTTAAAGAATGGACCCTCCAAAATGACAAATCCTTCTAATCGACCTCAAACAATAACTGCTCGACCCCCTTTTCGGAGGGTCATGGAAGACACCTTGTTTCCCAGAATAGGCGAAAAACCCCAATGCTACAGCTGTGGCGAATGGGGTCACATAGCACAGGCATGCCTTCGCAAAGAAGACAAGACAGAACCTATGGAGATCGGAATAACCTGGGGACGAGTCCTATGTACCGGGAAAGA
The DNA here is from genome assembly GCF_031143425.1 of Pleurodeles waltl. Lineage (NCBI taxonomy): Eukaryota > Metazoa > Chordata > Amphibia > Caudata > Salamandridae > Pleurodeles > Pleurodeles waltl. The sequence continues at coordinate 809,654,894 of NC_090442.1, read as the reverse complement.
TAACCCTAGATATATGCAGGAGATAAGGGTCAACGGTAAATTCATTAAGGCCTTAGTAGACTCAGGATGTAGTCAGTCAGTCCTTAGAGCTGGTTTGGTTGAACTACCGGAACATTGGCCCCAACAATGGGTTTCCATATGCTGTATCCATGGAGACAAGAGGGAATACCCCCTGACCTCAGTTCTTCTCGAGTGGGAAGGGAAGCAGACCGAGGTCCCAATGGGGTTCATGGACCGCCTGGTCGAAGAGTGTATCTTAGGTACGGATTATATACATTTTCCCGAATTATTACAGAAAGTAAAAGTGGGATTCCAATTAGAGTCTTGGTGGGCAGAGGCTCCCTTTCAGGACATCCCGAAAGAGAGCGGACACCTCCGTTATAGACCTAGTAAACGGGAAAAGAGACATGAGAAACACCTATACTGGACCCAGGAGAAGGAAGAGGACTCAAAGAAAGTATTGAACACTACCCTGGCCCCCTTACCCTCCTTCCATAGCAGTCAACGGGAAGACCCATCCCTTCAGCATGCCTGGAAAGGAGCCAAGACGGAAATTACAGGCGATGTGGGTCCTTATTTCCTTATATGCAAAAACCTCCTATACCGAATCACCAAATATGACAATCATGAATAGAGACAATAAGTAGTACCAGAACCCTACCGAACACAGGTACTCTCCTTGCTCACAATCAACCCGGGGGGCATTACGGTAGAGAAAAGACCAAGGAATATTTGTTACGTCGGTTTTATTGGCAGGGGGTTTATGCCCATATCCAACTGTTTTGTACCCAATGTCCTAAATGCTAACTAGTAGGCCCCGGACCCCAGAGGAAAGTACCCTTACAACCTCTGCCTATAATAGATATCCTCTTCTCCAGAGTAGGAATGGACTTGATAGGCCCCCTCCTTCCGTCCACAAAAGGACATGCCTACATATACTAGTCCTTGTCGATTACGCCACCAGATACCCAGAAGCCATACCCCTTAGCAGTGTGCCCAGGCCATGATTGGCTTCTTTTCTAGAGTTGGATTTCCTAGTGAAATTCTAACTGATCAGGGTACTCCATTCATGTCAGCCGTAAATGACCCACATCTGTAAAACATTGGGGGTCAAACAACTGAAAACGTCGATATACCATCCACAAACCGACGGCCTCGTCGAAAGGTACAATCGTACTATAAAATAATTATTGAAAAAAACTGTATCGGAATCAGGACGAGACTGGGATAGGAAACTCCCACTAGTCCTCTATGCAATAAGGCCCCAGAACAAGCCTCCACAGAACATAGGCCCTCATTCGGACCTTGGCGGGCGGCGGAGGCCGCCCGCCAAAGTCCCGCCGTCAAAATACCGTACCGCGGTCGCAAGACCGCAGTGGGTATTTTGACTTTTCCCCTGGGCTGGCGGGCGGCCGCCGAAAGGCCGCCCGCCAGCCCAGGGGAAAACGACCTTCCCACCATGAAGCCGGCTCGTAATCGAGCCGGCGGAGTGGGAAGGTGCGACGGGTGCTACTGCACCCGTCGCGTATTTCACTGTCTGCTATGCAGACAGTGAAATACTAGCGGGCCCTCTTACGGGGGCCCCTGCAGTGCCCATGCCATTGGCATGGGCACTGCAGGGGCCCCCAGGGGCCCCGCGACACCCCCTACCGCCATCCTGTTCCTGGCGGGCGAACCGCCAGGAACAGGATGGCGGTAGGGGGTGTCAGAATCCCCCATGGCGGCGCAGCGAGCTGCGCCGCCATGGGGGATTCAAATGGGCAACGGAAAACCGGCGGGAGACCGCCGGTTTTCCATTTCTGACCGCGGCCAAAGCGCCGCGGTCAGAATGCCCAAGGGAGCACCGCCGGCCTGTCAGCGGTGCTCCCGCCCCCGTTGGCCCTGGCGGTGCAACACCGCCAGGGTCATAATGAGGGCCATAGTCCTTTTGAGTTGGTCTTCGGGCGACAGCCTCGTAGTTTATTAGATATGGCGGCCGAGACATGGGAAGAAGAAGAAGGGGAAAAACCCTTATTAGAGTACATCCAAGAACTCAAGTCCCAACTGCAGACGGTTTGGGAAGATGTTCACAAACACATGGAAAGGGTCCAGGGAAAACAGAAGAATTATTACGATCAGGGAACGAAAGCAAGGCAACTCTAACCCAATGATAAGGTCCTCATATTACGTCCAAGTTCCAATCACAAGTTATTAGCCAAATGGCAAGGCCCATATAAAGTTGTAAAGTCCGTCTCCCCTGTTACCTATCTTGTAGAAGTATCTCAAACTCCAAGAAGAGTACAGATTTATCATATCAACTTGCTAAAGAAATAGGAAGAACCCACTATTCCCTTACCCCCTGTCACGATGGGTTTTATGGTAACCCCCAATAAAGCCCTAGATATTGAGTTATGTCCTACTAACCCCGAGACGCCCTCGGAGCGTCCTCAGATCAACCCTAAAATAAACACGATCCAAAAAAGCCAGCTGAATTGCCTTCTGGCTCAGCACACCAGGTTCTTTACCAAAAACCCGGTAAGACAACATTAATACAACATCATATTAAAACCCCGGAGGGTCAAACCGTACGCCTCCGACCCTATTGTATCCCAGAGGCCTGAAAACATCTAATTGAGCAGGAAGTAAAAACCATACTACAAATGAAGGTTATAGAGCCATCCTTCAGCCCTTGGTGTTCACCGATCGTATTAGTCCCGAAACCGGACGGCTCGGTCCATTTCTGCATAGACTTTTGCAGACTAAATGCCATATCCCAATTTGATACATACCCCATCCCTCGACGATCTACTCGAAAAATTAGGTAACGCCCGATATATGTCAACCCTTGACCTAACCAAGGGATACTGGCAAATACCACTGGCACCAGCAGACCGAGAAAAGACTGCTTTCTCTACACCCTCAGGACTCTACCAGTTCACAGTGCTCCCGTTTGGCCTGCAAGGTGCTCCTGCTACCTTCCAGAGGTTGATGGACCACCTCTTGAGACCCCTCCAACATTGTGCTGCCACCTATTTAGATGATATTGTGGTCTTTAGCGAAAAATGGGAGGAACATCTCAGCCATCTATACTGCGTTTTCCGTGTCCTAAGTCCGGCGGGCCTTACTGCTAACCTGGCCAAGTGTCACTTAGCCAATGACCATATCGCATACCTTGGGTATTTTATAGGGAAGGGACAACTGCGACCTCAGAAAAATAAAGTGGAAGCCATCCAGCAGGTCCCAGTTCCAACAAGAAAAAAAGAACTCCGTTCCTTTTTAGGTTTAATAGGCTATTACCGATGGTTCATACCCAATTTTTCTACATTGCCAGCCCCCCTTACTGACCTTTTAGAGAAAAGCCAACCATCCCGACTATCAGCCTTGACTTCTGACCAACTATCCAGTTTCCACCATTTGAAATCCCGTCTCATGACTGAACCGGTCTTGAGATGTCCAGACTTTACTAAACCCTTTTACCTACAAACCGATGCTTCGGATGTAGGGTTAGGAGCGGTACTATCCCAAGCAGATGACAACGGACAAAACCACCCTAAAGTGTACATTAGTAGAAAGCTGCTATCCCGGGAACGACATTACCCAATAATCGAGAGGGAGTGTCTAGCCATTAAATGGGCCATTGAGAATCTACAGTACTACCTTCTGGGTCATCCCTTTATCCTGTATACCTACCATGCTCCTCTTACCTGGCTGGCCTCCCACAAGAACACAAACTCTCACATCCTACCGTGGTTTATGGAAATCCAACCCTTTTCATTTCAGGTTTGTCACATCCCAGGGAATGACCAACAGACTGCGAACTATCTTTCCCGGTATCCCTGGACCACGGAACTACATCAGTCCCGTTCTTGGGAAGGGAGATGTAGCCGGGTGTCAGAAATCTCGGCTACATACAACATGGATTCCGTGTCCGGCAAGTGCCCCGGGGGTCCCGTGAAAGAGGAAATCGCAGAAGCAGGAAACCCGGATATCCGGGTTTCCAAAACCATGAAATCCGAAGAAGGACAAGACACGCGGGTCGTGAACTCAGAGGAGGACGAGGAGGAAGAAGACGCCGGGACAGAGGAGGAGATCGCGAAAGGAGTAGACGCAGGAGAAAGAAATTCGGACATCGGGGAAGAAGAACCCCAGGACGAAGGACTCAGGAACTCTGGAGGAGACCCCACGGAGGGACAGGGAAGTCCCGAAAAGCAACAACTCCGCCACGTCCCTGGAGGGGCGTGGCTCCAGCAGGTACGGTCCTGCCTAAAACATAAAATAAGAGCTATAGTGGGAAGGGAGGAGGGTGGAGAGGGCGAGTAGAGGGAGGGAAGGGATATTTAGGTACCAAAGAGGTGACAGTACGGGCCCTATCACTAAACCCATCCTTTCTTTCTCTTTCTCGGGGTGGAATCGTACCCCAGACCACCACCACTCCCTCACACACACACACACACACACACACACTCTCTCTCTCTCTCTCTCTCTCTCTATCTATCTATCTATACCCCCTCTCAGCACTAAGATCATATAAACCCATCACCCAGGCATACACCTTACCTACCTTTTGTTCCTTTTCCAGTCAACCTGACGACACCATCTTCGGGGAGAAATAACATCTACCACCGGGAACCCTGGAAAAGAAGAAACAAAGAAAATCACCAAGACATAAAGATAAAAGACAGTGACTGTGACGAGGATACCTATATTCTAAAATAAAATCACTTATATAAAACACCCACCTGAGTGTCTCATTAATCCCTATCGCTATACCCACTGCCACAGTAGTCCTCAGAACTCTTGCCACTTTCCTCCCCAAAGTGGTGACCCTTTTCCATCTGGGTCAGAACATCACCCTGCACACCTTCTTTGTTCCACTGCATCCCTTTAAAGAAGAGGAGCGCCTCCACCGTCTGGACCCAAAAAGAGCATTGTTGTTCTACTTTGACCGCACAAAAGAGTTCTGGGTGGATGCCCAACTCTTTGTGGGTACGTTGGTGCTAAGAAGGGGTTGGCAGTTCAGAAACAAACCATTTTGTGCTGGGTTGTTCTCTGTATTAAAATCTGCTATGCATTGGCTAAGAAGAAGCCTCCTGAGGGCTTGAGAGCTCACTCTATGAGGGGGAAAGCTGCTGCCACAGCGTTAGCTCAAGGTGTGCCGGTCCTAGACATCTGCCAGGCGGCAATGTGGGCTTCCTTGCACACGTTTGCAAGGCACTACTGCCTTGATAGCCAGGTGAGGAGAGATGGGCATTTTGCTCGCTCGGTCCTACGGGACTTTCTTGTATAAAGTATATGTCCGCAGCCCACCGCCAGGAAGCTATTGCTTGGGTATCTATTTTAAGGTAAGGAATCTGCAGCTAGAAGCCTCTATCAGATGGACAAGTTACTTACCTTCGGTAACAGATTATCAGGTAGAGACTCTATCTAGCTGCAGATTCCTTACACCCACCCATGCCTTCCCGTTCTGCAGATATATCATGTATTTTCAGATTTTTACCCCTTTTCAGGTTATGTCATTTCGCACTGCCAAACAGAGAGAGTTAGTTCTTCCATGACTCTGTGCTTATGGCATGGGAAGTTGTGGGAAAGAACTGATGTACGCGTGCCAGGGTGGTGCCTATATAGAAGACCGTGACGTCACAGACGGCTCCAGCAACGATGACGACGCCATCTGACGGCACATGCAGGATACTGCTCAGCAGAAATAATTCCGGACTCAAAGCTGACGCCAGAGAATTCTAAGGTAAGGAATAAGGTAAGGAATCTGCAGCTAGATAGTCTCTAGCAGATAATTTGTTACCGAAGGTAAGTAACTTATCTGTTCCCACCGGAAATGACATGCATGGTTCCCATTTAGGCACCTCCTCCCATCGCGCGTGCTGACCTCAGTTCCCTTTTTTCGATGCTATCAGCCCAGATCTGGATCGAGCTCCTCTATCAGTTTTTTTACTAACTTCGACCCTTTCTTCAATGATTTGTGTGCCTTTTTTTCTTTTTTTTGAGATGTCCCTGAAAAAACCCACTGGGTTCAAACCTTGTGGCACCTGTCATCAACAAATGTCGGTGACAGACCCCCCACTTGGTATGTCTGTGCTGCCATGAGAGGGACCACAACTCTGCGCCATGTGCGGAGTACAAATCGATAAACCTAAGGCTAACCGCAAGAGAGTCATCAAGCTTTTGGCTGCTCATCGTATAACTCCGCGCTGCCCAATGTCCCATTTGCATGTGATTGGGACTCCAGGACTTCTTTTGATGAATCCCATGAGAAGAAGTCCAAGAAGTCGAAGCGATCTTCGACTTCTCAGTGTCACTCCCATTCTTCTGACGACGTGAGGGAACTACGCTGCAAATTCTGACCTCTCTTGCAGGTGGTCCCTGTGCCACGGGCGTCAGGAACTGGGTCTGCTCTGCTCTTCCCCAAATTTCTTGGAGCTGGAGTCATCCCCATCCAGCTCCGAGAGTTGTATTTGTCAATGACCCTCATTCCTCTGCTCAACAGGCACTAGCCACTGCACCCCACATGCAGAAGACCTCACCTGAAGGAAGACCTTTTGCCTACCTTGCCGCAAAGAGCTGGAACACCCTGCACCACAGGCAGTCACCATTGTTACCGCAATTCAGGAAGGATCTTAAAACCTGTCTCTTCAACTGAAGCACAGAGGACTAACCCCCTCAGCGCCTTGAGACCCTTATGGGTTGTGCTCTATAAATCCTGATTTGATTTGGTCTGCCAGTGGGTTCACCTTTGGTGCCATTCAATCCCTTAGGATCCTTTTGGATCTGGGTGGGCCCTGGCTGCGACTCCCCCACCTCCTGGAACTGTTCCAGTGGTGCCTTTTCGGGTGGCACCAACACAGATCAGTAGCATCAAACCAATTGTTATGGCCAAGAAACAACTTCATTAGGTTACGCCGCCAGAGCTACAGCTGTGACCATTGAAGTGGCTAGATTAAGTCCCAGTACTGGACATCTGTCAGGCGGCTATGTGGGCATTGCTGCACATATTTGCTAAACACTACTGTGTCATCAGTCAGGTCCGGCATTTTGCCCGTTCGATCCTCCAGGCCTTTTTAGTTTGAAGCAGTCTCAGACCCACCTCCAGGGAGTGATTGCTTTGGTATCTATTTCAAGGTAAGGGATCTGTGGCTAGAAGTCTCTAGTAGATGAACAAGTTAATTATTTTGGGTAATGCTTTATCTGGGAAAGATCTTATCTAGCCACAGATTCCTTACCAAGCCTCCCATCCACCTTGTTCTGCGAACTGTCTTTACACACATAGAAGTCCTTTTGGACCTCACAGGGACTCTAGTCATTCCACTTCAGCATGGCTCTTTGCTACTGGTGAGTAAAACATTGTCAAGAACTGACTTCAGCTTCCTGGGGTAGCACCTATATAGACATTGTGTACGTCACTTCTGGTGCGGACGATGACACGCAGAGCCGAACAACGCCACCTACAAGCATGAAAGGGTGATTGCTCAAAAATTTCCAGATCCATTCTGATGCCGGGGAATATTTTAAGGTAAGTAATCTGGGACTAGATAGTCTTTATCAGATAAAGCATTGCCGAAGGTATGTAACTTGATGGTTAATGCCAATACCTCCCACGTATGATGACTTTGTAAGTTGTTTGATAAGACAAAGTGTGCCTATATTTTCTTTAAGTATACATATCGGATTAGGTATCTCACCCAGATGATTATATAACCAATGGCAAAGACTCATTCAGAAATGGCTGGAATATGTTGAGCAAAGTTGAGGAAAATAAGTTGAGCAAATATTGACTCGGTCAAATGTGACCAAGCTGGTGATACTCTTTACAGGTACTTGAATAAATCATATGATGAACTATGTATCTCCTTGGAAGAGATTGAATAATGGCAAACCATGGCAACCCCACAACCTCTGCCCAGCTTCTTCTTCATAAGCAGAATATTATAGTTAACTGGAAAGAGATGAAGAAAGTCGGGTGTTAAAGTGTGATGAAATCATGTCTGAAATATGGATATTAGGTGGCAAAAATACTTAAGGATGAGATTATGGATCTCGGGCATTTTTGACAGCTGATATTGCTTTCAGGTGGGCACCCAGTGAGGCTTTACAGGTAGACAACAAGAGACTGGTTTATCTTTGGGAATGGAGGAGACTGCATCTGAAGAGCACTTGAGACTGCTTCTGGCAAAGGGGCAGGAAGATAGTAAGTTGAAAGAAATGTTGATTTCAGGGAGACAGACTACTGAAGCCTTGAATATGCGTAACCATTTCTACCTTAGTTTCTGATAGTCACAGAAGATTAGCCTGATTCATTATATTTGTAAGCCATTGGTCATGCTAACCAATTTTAATTGTACAGCATCCGCACTCTACACGTGACCTTTCTCACTATTGCTGTTCCCTCTTTGTTGGACCTACGATCTTGGACCTCTAAAGTCTATCTTTAACTCGTCTATTGGGTTCTAATTCATTTATATCCTACAAAATACATTCTCCATTATTTGCCCTTCTTCACTGGCTTCCATCAGACTGTCATGTCCCTTTCTGATTTCTCATTTCACATTTACTCAAACCTCTCCTTAGCAATATTCAATGGAACTTGTGTTCTACTGCCGGGCTTATTTCTCCTTGCCCTCTTTGTGCTTAGTCCAAATTTTTCTATTTCTTACTAGTAGTTCATAATCATTAAAACACTATTTTGCTTTATGTATGCTCATACGTTGTTCCACTTTTGCTTCTTTGGTCTGTTTGCTGCTTTGATGTTGATCCTATTTGCACACTTATATTTTTACCTTCTTCAGTGCTTTGGTGTAAGCGCTTTGTAAATCCAATGAAATGAAGAAACATTAATCAAATGTGACTTGAATTTGCAATGTTAGTAGGTAAACTGCTATGTTTTATTAAAATGATGATTCTCAACTACTCTCAAAATCGTTATATTTTCATATATGTGCATGTGTTTGATATTTACAGATTCTAATTAAATCCTTGGCTGTACTGCAAGAAATTCCAAGCAGCACCTGGCAAAGGAAACAGTCTGCATGTGTGGACAGTGTGCTGCACATGACTGCTTGCACAGTCTATTACATGGCACAGGTATGTTTGTGTTTTTAATGGAGGGGGACTAGCCTGTTGTTTCTTATACATATAAATATAGAGAAAGAAGAAAACTAGCATCAAATATCTAGTATTAACAGTGGAAGGGTTACACACATGTAAAACTTGCATTGATCAGGGTACCCTCTTCCTGGTTCCTTAGGGTTCTGTTGGACTGGCTTTCTCTTCAGGGTCACCCCCCACTCCTCTCAAATCCTTTGCCGCATCCTTCCAGTTTTGCTTAATTTGTTTTTGTTGGCTTTAGGACTGTGTGCACCTAACCACTGCAGACCAATGCTATATTTCTTGTGCACTCTCCCTTAAACATGATAAAATTGGCTTACACCTGATTGGCACAATTAATGTACTTGTAAGACCATCGTAAATTGGTACTACTTGTACCCAGGGCCCATAAGGTAAATGCTACTAGTGGGCCTGCAGCACTCAATGTTTCACCCACTCATTGCAGCCTGTGATACAGTTTTAAACTGCCATTTTGGCCTGACAAAATAAACCTTTTGCCAGGCCTAAACCTTCACTTTTAATACATCTGTTATCCCTAGGGTAGGCCCTAGACTGCCCAGAGGACAGGGTGCAGTGTATTTAAAAAGTAGGACATGTACTTTTATCTATTACATGTCCTAGTAGTGAAAAACTCCTAACTTTTGTTTTCATTACTGTAAGGCCTATGTCTAGGATAACATTGGGTTACCTTATTACATTTAATAAGTGCTAACTTTTGTTAGCACGTTTTGTCTCTCATAAATTGTAATTTCAATGGTAAAGTCAGATATTAAGTCACATTCCTGAAAATGCCACTTTTAGAAAGTTGGCATATTCTTGTACTAACCATTTGGTGCATGTAGCCTGTATCCTGGGATACATGACTAGGTGTAGTTGGCAGTTGGCCTTTGTGTATTCCAGACAGTATCATAAAGTGGGACTGGGTGCTGGCAGGACTGGTTATCCTGACCTGATGGGAAGGGCAAAGCTGCCACTTACCACAGTTGCACTTCAAGGGAACCGCCTCACCACACATACAAAGAACTTCACATTAGCCTTTTGTGACTCCAGAAATCCTGGGACCAGGGTGGGACAAAGGAAATTCCAGAACCAGATGTGCAGAGGAAGTCTAGAAATTTCTCTAACTTGGTACCAGACATAAATATTGGACCATCAGAGTAACTCTTCACATTGCTTCTGGACCTATGGAAGATTCAGGAGAAAGACCAATCTGCTGCCCAGCTGCCGAAAGGACTACCATGCTGCAAGAAGGACTTCCTGCTGCCTGAGGAAGGAAAACTGGACCTGTTCTTTGAACCCAGAACCACCAGAGTGACTCCAAGGGCTAGCTGACTGGCCTCCTGTTCTCAGTTACAGGGACATAAAAAGCTCCAGAGACCTATTCTGCATCTACCCAGCTGCCCAGACCCAACTAGACCTGCCTGCGCCCTGTTGCTGGCATCTGCTGGAGTGTCTCGATCCCCAAGAGGTGCCACCTCAGGTCCTAGACCCTTGCTGTCATCAGAGTGTACTCTTTCTGGCCCAAATGCGGGTTCACTAATAACTGATGCAGCATGATGCAGGACCTCTCATCACAAGACCTTGCGGCTCCTGATCAGCGGCCTCATCGGAACCGACAGTGCAACGCATCTTGACGCAGGACCTTGCATCGCAGCACCTCGCAGCTCCTGATCGGCGGTCTCATCAGAACCGATGCAGTGCAACGCAACTCAACCCAGCCTCACAGCTTCTGATAAGTAGTTCCAATGGAACTGATGCAACTCCATGCAGCAGGGCGCAGAACCTCGCATCTCAGTCTAAGTACAACCAGGTACATTGCTCAATGGGCCGAACTCAGCAAAAGTGGTCAGCTTGAACTTGTGACTTTGTCTTGGTGATCAGAACCTCAGTTGGTGCTATTTCCACCTAAGACTTCGAGATTTCATATCTCCAGTATTTACTGATTGGATTTTTGTCATTTTTATATCATTTCCTTTATTAAAATGTTCTCTATATTTCTAGATTGGTGTTGGGATTTTGCTTGTGTTATGTTTTTCATGTTACTGCTATGTGAGTGCTATATAAATATTTAACACATTGTCTCTATGTTAAGCCTGACTTATTTAGTGCAAAGCTGTCAGAGGGTTAAGTACATGTTAATTTAGTGACTTTTGGTGGTTTTCCCTGATGAGGATTGTAGTTGTTGTTTGAGAAGGGGCTCACCCCTCTCAACCAATAACCCAATTTCTCACAGGGTCCTTAAGCATTTTCTTTTTAAACAATCTGAGAAAATTGTAATATGTATGATTATACAATTATGTATAGACTGTGTTTTATAATTCTGTTGTAATTTTGAATGGTTTCTTTGATTTATACATCATAGGTTCTAAATGATTCTTTGTACATTTGCAACCAAAATTCTCCATGGCAAAACAAACTTTGTATTCAAGTAAATAAACATGTTTGTTCACTTGGAGTCCTCTCCTCAATGCATTTTATTAAGGGTAATTTTCTGCAGAGTTTACATTGATTGGTCAATTAGCTCCTTTAGAGTTAATATTCATAAAATATCACCCCTGATCGATTCTCTTGGGTGTCCCCTAATCCAGTTAAACAAAATTATTATAGAGCAAGCAAAGATCTTCTAAGTTGCCAAGCTACCATAATTTATTTTCTTTAAGTGCTTTATGGCTATTTGGGCCTCTGGAGGAAATACATGATTGCAGTACTAAGGTATTGAATATCCTATAGTCAGTGCCTGTGTACTGTACCTTAACAATTGATTTTATTGATCACCTAAATATAGTGGATGGGTAAACTGAACTCATTTTGTCTTCCTGGTGATGTGAATCTGCCTCTTATAGCTGACAGAGACTTCTAGCCTCAGACCTTATAATATTCCCCTGGCGCCTATCTGGAAATTTTTGAGCAGTCCCCAGGCTTGTTTATAGGTTGCATCATTCGGCTCTGTATGCCATTGTTGGCGTCATATGCACCAGAAGTCACGCATGCGGTGCCTATATAGGTGCCACTTCGGTGCTGCTTGACCTTAGTTCCTTCTTTTTTTAACTGGTTGTCGAATTCGACCATTGTATCTTTTTGCACTGTTTTTAGAGTATATGTTCCAAGAAACTGAATGGTTGCAAGAATTGTGGTGCCTGTCAAAAACAAATATCTGGGACAGACCCCCCCCCCCACACTTGATGCGTCTGCGGCTCCTGAAATAAAGCCACAATTCTATAGCCTGCACAGATTGCAGTACTATCAATCCGAAGGCCATCATAAGCAGCTATAAAGCACACCACAGGATTCTGCACCGCTCCAGCTCCCATTTGCAAGGGAAGTACTGGGACAGCTCTTGGAGTTGCTTGTGCTGGTCATCGTTGCAATTTCGGACTTCTCCAGGTAAGACCCACAAGAAGAGGTCAAAGAGCTCTTCGACATCTTTGCACTGATCCCATTCAATGGCCGAGGCACTGGAATTATGCCACTAGTCCCGGTCCTGCTCCCAGGTCATTCCTGTGGAGCTTGCCCCCACACTAGGACACTAGGTCCACTCCGTGTTTTCCTGAGATTCCCAGAGCTGGAGTGACCCCCACCTAACTTTGAGAGGCTCATATTTGGGTGGATAGACCTCTCTGGAGCTCCTTTGATCCCCATGGGTTTGGGAAAGTGTCCAACTGGGACTCTGCTGGCTGGTCTGCCCTCAGCACTGTCAGGATCTGTTGGTGGATCCAGATTGGCCTCAGCCAGCAATTTGTGACCTCCTCCAAGAATCATTCCTATGGCCCTATTCTTGGTGCTATCAATACCCATATGCAGTGCTGATCCCATTGTGATTCCTGAGGCCGATACCGAGCCAGCTCTTGTGTCACCAGATGCCAGCACTGACCAGGCACACATGCTAGATTTGGACATGGAGCCCTATGACCCTTAAGAGCCCTCCGAGAAACATGATTGGAGATTATCTGGATCCCTGTGGCTACTCTGACCCCCTAGGAGAGCCACTTTGTATGAAGATCTGGCTGACGTCAGTGGTCTGGACACCTCACCACACACAGTGGCTACGTAGGAAGGGACTTCCTTTGCAGTGGTGTTCCAGAGGGTGATTACATTCCTGGACCTTTAGCTGCCTTCATTTGAGATCAAGAGCAATGCCTTGCCGGAGGTGCTTCAGCCAGCGGTGTCCCCATCAGAACCCCTTACCCCCTTTTAGTGTAGTCCTCACTGATGTTCGGCTCAGGGCCTGGGCAAACGCTTGCAAATGCACTCCTGAGCACGGGACTATCTCCTCTTGTCATTGCCACTCACTCAGGGACTCCATTTTCCCATCCCTGAGAGCCTGCTGGTCCAGGCTTCAACCTCCATGATAAATCCTGGTGTATTCCCTACCACACAACTGGATAGGGAATCCAAGGGGCTGAATACCTTTGGAAAGTGGATTTTCTCTTTCACTAGACTGGAATTGTGGTCCGTGAACACTGCATGCTTATTGGGTTGTGATTCCATGTTGTATTGGCAAGTGCTGACTATGATCTCAGAGGAGGCCTGAACCATAATCCCCTAAGCTATTGCTGGTGGGAGAGATGCTGCAAAGTTCCCATTCAGATGAGGACTGGATACCAATGACTCACTGGGCAGAGCCATTGCTTCCATTGTGACACCTAAATGTCACGCCTGACTGAGGGCAACTGCCTTATCAAGGGATGACTATGCATCCCTTATTGACATTTCCTTCCGTGGGGCTTGCCTTTTTGTCAGCAAGGTGGATTCAGGGCTTGATTGTAGGAGGCTGGCCCTCTATGTAGTGTGCAAAGCTAAGCACACTGTGCAGGAGAGTCCAGGCAACCACACATTGGTTTACAGGGTTATAAAACTAGATCATCTAATGCTCTCATTTTTATGGTAGCTTGGTGAGCAGTTAGGCCAATCTTGGAGAAGTGCAAACCATTTGTTGTACTTGCAGCATCAATCTTGCAACTCACACACTCAAAGGAATAACTCGAGACCTATTTATAAAAATACTTCAGATTCATATATACATTTTAAGACCAAGATCATCAGGATTGGTTAAGTACTTTTCAAGATATGAATTTCTTAAGTTTAATAAAAATAGTCTTTTTGTGTTTCATTACGCACCATAGGAATTAATGGAGGATAACCCTTAAAAATACATATCAAATCACACAATAGGTTTACCAAGTTCTTCTTTTGCATATTGGTTGAAGTCGTTGGTGGGCACTGTGCCAGGTGGAGAAGATCAGGCCCATCTCTGGTTCCGGTGGGAGCAGCAGGAAAAGGTCTCTGGAACTGGTGCAGGGTCACTGCGGGGAAAAACACTGCTCAGGTAAGTTTAAAGGTGAATCCTAGGGGTCCCCTTGGAGTGTTGAGGTTGCAAGGAGTGAGGGACCCTTAGGGCACAGCTGGTTCTTCGGTGCAGGGCACAGGGCGGCTGGGTGCAGAGCAAATGGGTGAGCCACGAGCTGTGTGCAAGGATGCCCTCAGAAGTAGGAGATAGGTTGGTTCATGGGTTGTTTGCAGGACAACGGGGGCACCTTGGCTGTAGGTCCAGGTTGTTTCTGAAGTCCCTTGATGGAGGCTTTCTCCTGGTCCTTTTAAAGTCCTGGGCGGACTGTTCTTCTTGGTGTCTGAAGTTAGTGTCAAATACCCATGGTATTGGTACAGTTCAGTCCTTAGAGGGTGCAGTGTCACCAAACGTGGCACACTGACAGAGTTTGTCCTCACGGTTATCAGTGTGATGTTTGGTCCAGCTGCGGCATGCGGTTCCGAAGTTAGTGTTCTGTCAGTAAAGTGGACCTCACTGGCTTGATGGTTACTTGTAGATTTAAAGTGGTACATCCACTCAAGAGGAAGTTCTCTGGAAGTTTGTAAACCCCGGAGGTCCTCTGGGATTCTTTAGAGTGTTTTCAATTGTCCAGCAGCTCCTCATCAGCAAATGTTGAGTCCTGGGTGCAGCAGGCAGGTTTTGGTGCCTTTTCTTTGTTGCAGCAGATCTAAAGTTCTCGTGCCTTGGATCTTCTTGGTGCTGGTCTTTTCTGTCTATCTTATCTGATTTCTTGGTTTAGGGATGTTTAGGAAACTTTCCCTTGTTGCCATTACCCCCACACCTTTTGCCTGATATCTGATGTTAACTTGACTGGGTGTGTGCTGGGATCCTGATAACCAGGCCCGGCACCAGTGTTCTTCCCCTAAACTGTACCATTGTTTCCACAATTGGCACACCTCTGGCACACAGTTAAGTCCCTTGTAAAAGGCACCAGGGGTACCAAGGGTCCTGTGCCCAGGGAGGATCCCTAAGGGCTGCAGCATGTATAGTGCCACAGTAAGGGACCCATCACCAAACACCTAAACAATGCCATTGCAGGTTGTGTGTGTTGTTGGGGAGAAAAAGGGAAAGTCAACATGGCATCCCTCTCAGGGTGCAATGTCCCCAAACCACTGCCTGTGATGTAGGTAAGTCACCCCTCTAGCAGGCGTTACAGCAGGGTGCCCTGTACTGTGTCTTGAGTCCATTCTTAGACATTATAAGTACAATGTGGCCATATGAAGTACATGGGCTGGGAGTCTGGCATTACGAACTCCACAGCTCCATGATGGCTTCACGGAAGACTGTTAAGTTTGGAATCAAACTTCTCAGAACAATAAACCCACACTGATGCCAGTAATGGATTTATTGTAAAATGCCCCCAGAGGGCATCTTAGAGATGCCCCCTGTATTTTATTTTAACCAACACTTTAGTGTAAGACTGATCAGTCTGTGCCAGCCTGCACTCTAAAAGACGAGTTTCTGCCCCTATGGGGTGAGAGCCTTTGTGCTCTCTGGCGACAGGAACAAAGCCTGCTCTGGGCAGAGGTGCTTCACACCTCCTCCCTGCAGGAACTGTAACACTTGGGGGTGAGCCTCAAAGGCCCAGGCTAGTAGAGATGCCTGCCCCCCCCAGATGAAGCCCCACTTTTTGACAAGTCCGGAGTTAAAATTAGGTAAACAGGAAGGAGAGTCCACTCCAGCTAGGACCACCCCTAAGGTGTCAAGAGCTGAAGTGGCCTCCTCCCTGCAGAATCCTCCATCTTGATTTGGAGGACAGGGACCATTAGGGTTAGGAATGTGCCCCGCCTCCCCAAAGGGAGTGGGCACAGGAAGGGTGTAGCCACTCTCATGGACAGTAGCCCTTGGTTACTGCCCTCTGACCCCGGTAATGCCCCTAAATCTAGTATTTAGGGGCACCCCTGAACCTAGCTCACCAGATTCCTGGCAACCTCAAGACAAGAAGAAAGAAGAAGGACTCTGTAGGAAGTTGGCTCTGTATATACTATTTCAAAGTAAGAAATAGTGTGCACAGAGTCCAAGGGTTCCCCTTAGAGGTAAGATAGTGGCAAAAAGAGGTAATTCTGTTTTGTGGTAGTGTGGTCGAGCAGTAGGCTTATCAGAGGGTAGTGTTAAGCATTTGTTGTACACACACAGGAAATAAATGAGGAATACACACTCAAAGACTTAACTCCAGGCCAATAGGTTTTTATATAGAAAAATATATTTTCTTAGTTTATTTTCAGAACCACAGGTTCAAGATTTACAAGTAATACTTCAAATGAAAGGTATTTCACTCAGATATTCTAGGAACTTTGAATAATCACAATAGCATGTACAGTTTTGACAAAAATGGCAATAAACTATTTTAAAGGTGGACACTGCAAAAACCAACAGTTCCTGGGGGAGGTAATTAAATGTTAAGTTCACACGTAAGTAAAACACTTTCAGGGTTCAAAGTTGGGTTCAAGGTTGCCCACCATTGGGGGTTCAAGGCAACCCCAAAGTTACCACACCAGCAGCTCAGGGCCGGTCAGGTGCAGAGGTAAAAGAGGTGCCCAAAACACATAGGCTTCAATGGAAATAGGGGTGCCCCGGTTCCAGTCTGCCAGCAGGTAAGTACCCGTGTCCTCAGAGGGCAGACCAGGGGGGTTTTGTAGGGCACCGGGGGGGGACACAATCAGGCACAGAAAGTACACCCTCAGCGCCACAGGGGCAGCTGGGTGCAGAGTGCAAACAGGCGTCGGGTTTTGTGTAGAAAGCAATGGGGATACCCGGGGGTCTCTTCAATGAGGCAGGCAGGCACAGGGGGGGGCTCCTTGGGGTAGCCACCACCTGGGCTAGGCAGAGGGTCGCCTGGGGGTCGCTCCTGCACTGGAGTTCGGTTCCTTGAGGTCCTGGGGGCTGCGGGTGCAGTGTTGGTTCCAGGCGTCTGATCCCTTGTTACAGGCAGTTGCGGTCAGGGGGAGCCTCTGGATTTCCTCTGCAGGCGTCTCTGTGGGGGCTCGGGGTTCGTCTCTGGTTACTCACGGGCTCGCAGTCGCCAGGGAGTCCTCCCTGAGGTGTTTGTTGGCCGCAGGTCGAGCTGGCGGCGTCGGGTGCAGAGTGGAAAGTCTCACACTTCCGGCGGGAAATGTGGAGTCTTTAAAGTTGCTTCTTTGTTGCAGAAAGTTGCAGTTTGTTGAACAGGGCTGCTGTTCTCGGGAGCTTCTTGGTCCTTTGGATGCAGGGCAGTCCTTTGAGGCTTCAGAGGTCGCTGGTCCCTGTTGGATACGTTGCTGTTGCAGTTTTCGTCGAAGTAGGGAGACAGGCCAGTGGGGCTGGGGCCAAATCAGTTGTTGTTTCCGTCTTCACTGCAGGGCTTCAGGTCAGCAGTCCTTCTTCTTCTTTAGGTTGCAGGAATCCATCTTCCTCGGTTTCTTCGGGGCCCCTAAATACTGGATTTAGGGGTGTGTTTAGGTCTGGGAGGGCAGTAGCCAATGGCTACTGTCCTTGAGGGTGGCTACACCCTCTTTCTGCCTCCTCCCTGTGGGGAGGGGGGGCACATCCCTAATCCTATTGGGGGAATCCTCCATCCACAAGATGAAGGATTTCTAAAAGTAAGAGTCACCTCAGCTCAGGACACCCCTGACTGTGAGGTGACTCCTCCTTGTTTTTCTAATTATCTCCTCTGGCCTTGCCGCCAAAAGTGGGGACAGTGGCCGGAGGGGTGGGCATCTCCACTAGCTGGGATGCCCTGTGGCACTGTAACAAAGGGGGTGAGTCTTTGAGGCTCACTGCCAGGTGTTACAGTTCCTGCAGGGGAGGTGAGAAGCACCTCCACCCAGTACAGGCTTTGTTACTAGCCACATAGTGACAAAGGCACTCTCCCCATGTGGCCAGCAACATGTCTGGTGTGGGGCAGGCTGGCAAAACTAGTCAGCCCACACTGGAAGTCGGGTATGTTTTCAGGGGGCATCTCTAAGATGCCCTCTGGGGTGTATTTCACAATAAAATGTACACTGGCATCAGTGTGCATTTATTGTGCTGAGAAGTTTGATACCAAACTTCCCAGTTTTCAGTGTAGCCATTATGGTGCTGGGGAGTTCGTGTATGACAGATTCCCAGACCATATACTCTTATGGCTACCCTGCACTTACAATGTCTAAGGTTTTGCTTAGACACTGTAGGGGCATAGTGCTCATGCACTTATGCCCTCACCTATGGTATAGTGCACCCTGCCTTAGGGCTGTAAGGCCTGCTAGAGGGGTGACTTACCTATGCCAGAGGCAGTGTGGGGTTGGCATGGCACTCTGAGGGGAGTGCCATGTCGACTTAGTCATTTTCTCCCCACCAGCTGGCAAGACATTCTGCAGCCCTTAGAGACCTTCCCTGGAATCAGGGCCCTTGGTACCAGAGGTACCATTCACAAGGGACTTACCTGGATGCCAGGGTGTGCCAGTTGTGGAGACAAAGCTACAGGTTAGGGAAAGAACACTGGTGCTGGGGCCTGGTTAGCACACTTTCAAATCATAACTTGGCATCAGCAAATGCAAAAAGTCAGGGGGTAACCATGCCAAGGAGGCATTTCCTTACACACATTTTGTCTCAAGTGGATCTCAGGACTCCTGTAACCTTTCTGCAGATATCAAGTCTGCCCAGAGTTCACAAGAAGATCAGGAACGACCGGGCCCAAGTCATCTTAGTGCCTCTGGTTTGGGTAAGGAGAGTCTGGTATCCTGAGCGCCTGAGCATGAGCATCTGTCCTCCGATCAGGCTTCCCCATTGGGAGTATCTCTTATCACAGTAACAAGGCAGGGTCCTGCTCTCGAACTGGTTGAACACTCTTCATCTTCATGCATGAAAACTAAGTGGTGGCAGTTGAGGGTGTTTGATCTTCCTTCCGAAGTATGTGTCACCGTAGCAGCCAGGCATCCCTTCACAAAAACAACTTACACCTGCTTACAATTTACATCTGCTGATGGGAAAAAATTGTTGCTACCAATTTGTTGATGCTCTGTTCATGTTGGCTGTTGTGACCTGTTTACAGCACGTTTCCTCCTACACTTTTCATCAAGCCCCAATGGGATCTAAATTTAATTCTCACCTTACTCACCATTCAAGCTCAAGCACAGCTGCCCTCTGAGACTGCTTACCATCAAGACAGTTTTCCTTTTCGTTATATCATCTGCCAGAAGGGTTAGCGAATTGCAGATACTTTCTGTTCACCTCCCATCCACATCCTTTTCCCCGGCTAAGCTGATCCTTAAGATCTGTGCGTCCTTCTTGCCATAGGTGGTCACAACTTTTCAGAACATCACACAAGCAACTTTTTTTTGCCCTATCTTATCCTACCAAAGAAGAGGAGAGACTTGACTGCATGGATCCAGTCAATCATAGAAAAGAATTCCGGGTGGTCATTTAACTCTTGGTTTGATTTGTCAGTGCAAAGAAAAGCAGTCCACAAGAGAAGCATCTCCAGATGGATTGTCCTCATTTAACAAATCTGCTATGCAGTGGCTCAGAAACAACCCCCTAGGCTTTTTTTTGTTTAAAGATCTGCAGATCCACCTCCTGGGATAGATTGCTTTGTCTATTCTAAGGTAACGAATATCAGCTGTATCAGATGAACAAATTACTTACCTTTGGTAGTGCCTTGTCTGGTAAAGTCTAACTGCAGAGTTCTTACTGAGACTCCCTTACTCCCCATTCTGCAAACTGTATTTCTCACATCAAAGAGATCCTTCAGCAACTCACCTTGGCACACTGGTTATTCCACTTCAGTGTAGCTCTGTGCTTCAGGTGCGGGAAAACAGTCATGAACTGAGGTCTGGGCACCAAGGTGGTGCCTATATATTCACCGCATGTGTCACTTTTGGCACAGATGATGCCACATGTAGCCAAATGATACGACCTACTGGCACGCAAGGGGACTGCTCAAAAATGTCCAGATCCAGTCTGGGGAATATTCTAAGGTAAGGAATCTGCTGCTAGATAGTCTCTACCAGATAAGTCTTTGCCAAAGGTAAGTAACTTGTTCATTTGTCTGGTAGTGATTGTCTTTAATTCGAAGATGGTTCCTTAACCATTACAATGTTTTCAGCATTGTTTTTTTTTTTACTCCAGAGTAAAGGCTATGAGATGCATACATCACTGGGAAATTACCAATCAGATCGAATCCCACTGCATTCAGGCACCTAAGCACATAACCTAATGCATGATGATAACAATATGTAGTCCTGGCAAACACTCAAGCATTTTGAAAAGCTTAACTTCAACACCAAAGCATTTCCCAAAGAATGTTCAGTTCTCGTCTCCATTAGAAACCCAGTCATCATGATGTGCACGGAAAGATATGCATTTTAATTTTTTTTTACGTGAGGCACAGAACTTGCTCTACTTTAGAAAATTGGATACTTTCAGAATGATTTCCTTAGTTGTGTTATCCATTAAGGGCTTCATCTTCTTGATTAATTCCATTGTACTAGCGAGAACATTTATAAAACATTACTAGTATAATGTTCCAATGTCTTGAGTTTATCCATATTGTATGCACTTTCACAATAAAGATGCTCCCAACCTGCCTTTTCTTAAGTGACGTAGTTGTTAGGCACAGGTACGTTTATCAACTGTTCCTCCAAAATAGTACAAGTTAATTCAATATTCAATTTTGCAACATGTTTACAGTTTATATTAAGAGAAAATGAATCTAGGCAAACAATCACTAGACGTGCAAAGAACCTACATACAGAACACTCAGCAATTCACCCAATGTTCCTTAATGTATGTAGTTTTCCATGTAAACAAATCAAGTTAGCATGAGGAGGAGTCACACTACAGAGCAAGATGGCCGCTTCTCCCTAAAGCTCTGCTTGGCGCAGGAGAAGACATTGCTCGTGTACCTGTTATTGCCATAGTTATTGGCTCCATATGACAGGAGAGCACCACTTAGATGAAAAATTTGAATAATACCTACAAGTGAGAGATTTCACCCGAGCCATAAAAAAATGGGTGGTGAACTAAAGCGACAACACAGTCTATTCTGCCTTCCTCTCCTTCTCCCTCGAGATGATGTTGAGCAAGGCCTTGGAGGCCGAATAGCTGCATATATGACGAAGCAGACCGAAGCCCAAATCTGGAGGCAAGAACTCAGGATTATACCCAGAAACATGTATCTTTCCACTGATCTCTGGGATCTGACAGAGCAGTCTGCCCCGGAGTTCATCCGGGCCTGTATGAGCAGAGTCACTCCTCATTCAGTGTGCTAACGGCATAATGTGCTCAGCAAGTGGCAAAAACATAGGGATAGTGCCCTGAGAACAGATAATGAGTAGATAAAAAGGAACCTTGTTTTTACTATGATGTAGGTGGCTCTGAATTACTTATCGAGGCCCACTACACTGAACCCTCAAATATGACCATAAAGTCCCAGCTACTACCCTAGAGGCCGGAAAGCAAGAACAGCAGCCCCTTTAGAGAGCAGAACTCTATATGTGACATTGGCTCACCACTTGTTGATTTTCAAATCAGGTTTTTTAATCTTCAACCAGTCCATCAGATATTTGCTGCATTGGAGTATAATAGCATCAACCAGCGTTGTACTCATTGTACTAGCTACTCTAACCAGATTTGGAAAAGTGTCTATGACCATGCTGCATACAGACTGCAGAGGTCCCTTCCGATTACTTCAAGATCTGCTGCAACCCTTTGGTGTCAGCTTTGTGGGCTTAACTGGATACTAATTGGATTAACTGGATAGAGAAATGTTGGAAAATGGGTTATTGGTAAGGGCAGGTAGGTACCTACACCTAGCAACAAGCCACTAACCTCCACTTAGGTCCAGTTAGGTCTCAGTAAATTAACCCCAGCTCAACCCTTGGTAGCTTGGCAACGAGCGTCAAGGCTTAACTTAGGAGACAGTGTGTAAAGCATTCAAATATTGCAAAACAGTAATTAAATAAAACACAGGAAACAGTTTAAAAATCCAAAACCAATTTATAAAAATAGTTTATATTTTCATCTTTAAAATGACACAAAAACGAATAAAATCGGATAAGGGGAACCGGAGATATGAATTTTTAAAGAATTATTATTTTTCTAGCGCGTAGAAACAAAAAGCACCAATCGGGTCATCTGGTTGCACCTCGACCGGGGCAAAGTCAAAGTTTCAGGCCGACCGCGATGGAGCCCTGCTCGGCTACAAGTCCCGGGAGGCCTCGGTTAAAAAGTTACCTTCTGACAGTCTTTATTTTGAAGATTTTCTTCAGCGGGACGAACCTGCCAGTCGAATCCGACCTCCTGGAGCCCTTCTCCGGATACGCGATGCTGGATTCCTCGGTGGAGATTTTTACCTTCAGACTTAGTCGTTTTTTCGAGGTGAAAATCCTTCGACCGGGGTAAACCTGGATCTTGATCCGACGTCCATGGAGCCCTTCTCGGATACGATGGCTGGGAGGTCCCGGTCAACTTTTTACCTTCAGACTTAGTCTCTTTTTCAGAGGTTTTTCTTGACCGGGACGAACCACCAAGTCAGGCCGGGTCGCGGTTGAGGCAAGCCGGCTAGAATTTCCACGGCGGGTCGGTCCCTCTCTGGAGCTTTTTTACAAAAATTCTCAAATCTTCTCCAAACTTCTGGGGCTTCACCCAGATATTCTTTTAAGGTTCTTTTGGGGTCCACAGCTCACCCCAAGGGTCCAGAAGTTCTGAGATGGTCCTTGGGGGGTGCGGACTTCAACTCCCAGAATGCACCTGCCGCAAACTCCTTTTTGGCCACTGGACAGTGGTCAGCTGGTCACTTTTTTCAGGAGTTGGTGCAGGGGACTCTGGATAGCAATTTTTCACCTGTAGCAAACAGGGAGTCCCTCCTTGAACCACTTGAAGCCAGGCAAAGTCCTTCTTGTGGTGAAGCCCAAGTGTGCAGCTGGTGCAGTCCTTCTGAGTGCAGGTTCCAGGTGCAGGCCAGGGGTCCAGCAGGGCAGTCCTTCTTCTCCTTTAGTTCTTTTCTTGTTGAAATCTGGTGGGGATCTGAGGTGTGGGTGCAGGTCTGCCAGTTGTATCCTTGCTCCTGGGTGAAAAGCAGGGGGGTCCTGGTTCTCCAATCAGGTACAGGGTCGTCCCCCTGTGATGACCACTTCCTGGGAAGTGTGGCAAAAATCCAGCCCAGAAGGCAACATTCTCTAAAAATCCAACATGGCTGAATCTGATTTTTGGAGGTTACATCTGGCTGAGCCCACCCACTGGTGTGGCTAAAAATCATAAACACACCCCTCTCCTGCCCTCTCCTAATCTAATCAAGGGGGCACCTAGTTGTCTGGGGTTGCAGGATGTGGGGGTGTTGCTGGTTGCTCCAAATGTCCTTCTCTGCCTTTGAAGACCAGTTTGGCAGCCCTCCCCCTTCCTGCCTCACCATCTGCTGAGGGGAGATTCTCTCCCACAAGCACATTCCTTTGTGTGAAGCCAGGCTACTTCACACCTCATCAAGGCAGCTTGGCTAAGCTGCTGCAGGCTGGCCAATCAGAGCACAGCAGCAAAAACAATGCAGGGCTGAAATTGGCAACTTTTTAGGTAAAGTCTAAAACTTTTTACCTGAACAGGTTATATTAAATCCCACAACTGGAAGTTGTGGGATTTATTACAAGAATTAATTTGATACCAAATTCTTGGTATGCAACATTTAAGGAGACTTTAAAATTTAAAATAAAGTCTCCCCATTCTAGCCTATGCAGGCCATTTACTTCAATGAGGGAAAAACGAATTTAGCTGTTTTTACCTCACCAGGGTTTATAAATCTATTTTTATAAAGTCCCTGCTTATAGTTACATGGCACCCAGCCCTAGGGGCACATAGGGCACACCTTAGGGGTGACTTATATGTAAAAATAAGGTAGTTTAAGACTTTGGAACTACTTTTAATGCCAAAGTCGAATTTGCATATAACTTTAATTTAAAAGCAGCCAGCAAGGCAGGCCTGCCTTTAAAATGACACTGGGCACCTCAGCAGTGCACCTAGGTGTGCACCACCTATGCTGTGGTCCCTAAACCTACATGCCCTACCATATACTAGGGACTTATAGGTAGGTTAACTTAGCCAATTATAATTAGCCTAATTTGCATATCCATTTTACACAAAGCACTGGCCCTGGGACTGGTAAGCAGTACCCAGGGCACAGCCAAGAGTCAGTAACCACCAGTACCTGTCCAAAAAGTGTGGGGGTGACCAGGGCAAAAAGGAGGACTTTCCTACAAGAAACTCCTGCAGTATGTGTGTAACTGGGTGCCATTCTTGGTATGAGGCTACCTTATCATCTTTCAGAGTGATAAGGGACTTGGATGGACATCCTCCCCCTCCTCCTGTGATATTGCTACATGTTGCCCTACTCCCAGACAAACTGTAGGATATAAGGAGAGTCAATGCCGGTGCACTGCACATCCTGTGGGCACAACTCAATTCTCTCAGCAGACATTATCAAAGGATTGTTTTGCGGCCCTCACCCCATTTTCTAAAACACAAATGAGTGGCACAACATGGCGACCAAAGGAGCAGAGTAACAGCCCTACATGACCACCTATACCCCTTTCTACTCAACCGTAGCTCAACACATATTGGCCAGTTGCATCAGAAAAGATCTCTCATCAACTATTCTTTACAGAGGTGGTGGGAGGGCCCAAGGCAAAAACTACTCCAACACAGCAAGACGCATTCCTGGTCACCATCCTCAAGGATATCACTGCTGAACAAGATCTCTAAAGAACACCTGATCGCTAACCTCACACAAGCTCCACCTCCCATCACCAATGACCACAACACTGCGGCCCACAACCTCACACAATGGCTAACAACCTGCGCAGACTCCCTTGCACCATTGAAAAGAAAGTACCACACCGGCACCGTCAAGACTGCCCCCTGGTTCACCACAGAACTCCAAGCTTCTAAACGAGAATGCTGTAAAATTGAGAAAGCCTGGTGCCAAGAACCCTCAATGAGCAATTTCTTTGCCCTCAAAACAGCCATGCGCAAACACCACCAACTCATCCGGACCACCAAACAGTCCTTCCACAAAGAATGCATAGGCAACATCACACACAACAGCAAAGAACTCTTCGCCATCGTCAAAGACCTCACCAAACCCAAATCCAGCACCAGCTGGAACCCCCCAACCCCCTCCCTCCCCCCCACAGCGCCTTGAGACCCTAAAGGGTGAGTAATGACTTAAAAACTGTTTTGATTGATTGATCCCTGTCCATTGCCTAGCCCAGATTCCCTTTATAAGGGGGATTATCCAAGTAACCCATATTTTAAACCATTGGTTGCCAATGTTATCTATGATGGGTTCTCAAAACCATCTCAAGGGTACAGTAAAAGGCCACCAGATTATGCAACAAAATGATTTGCACCTTCCATCCCTGCACTTGAGACCTCACACATTGCCCTGCTACTCCCCCTAAATACCCACCTCCTCTACCTTCCTTACCCCCCTCATTACTCTTACTCTTCTCAGTAACAGCCCTAATGGATCTCCCTTGAGCACTCCAGGTATTCCTCCTTAGTATACTGTGCAAAATATATAATCTATGATGACCATTGAGTTTCTCTTGCAGAGATTTGGAACTGCTTGAGAAACTAGCTTCACTGTTGACACATTACTACAGTTCTGTTACCAATCTTTGATTCACATTTTAATCCCAATACTACACCTCCAGGTTTATCATCATTATACCATAGCAAGTCCACATCCGACAGCACAGCTGGGATAAACTAATTTTTCCCTCCCCTCTTACACAACACCATCCTTGTCTCCCCCCCCAATGTTTCCCCTGATTTGTCCTTCAGACTCTGTCACTGTTACCAAAACCTTCCAGGAGAGAATTTTGCTCAAAGGTCACACCTTAACTCGTACTGTAGCGTCTTAGGACTTTTATCAATTGAACACAGCATGGCAGCTCAACCACTAAATACTGTCTCTCTTAATGTGAACTGCCTGACAAACTATGTTGAGTGAAAGAAAATCCTGATGTACCTGGTCCCTAAAAAGGCAGGTGTATCAATAATACAAGAGACCCACTTATTGGTTAATAAAACAGAGATACCCAAGCGAGACCGGGTAGGGAAAGTCATTTTCATTTGTAGAACGACCCCCCACCATCAACATTCACCTGACCCGCCTCCCACAACCAAACTTAATCCAAAAATGTGGAGTGACAGTACTCATAAACAGATCTCTTCCACATTCAGTGCTTCAATCCTAGACATATGACGAAGGCAGGTTCAGGTTTGCAAACACAGGGTTGCCATCAAAGGGATAAGTATGGTATCCATTTATGTCTCTAACGGGACCAAGGACACATTTGTCGTCTGCCTTACTGGAATCATCACTGAACTGAATAGGTCACATATAATCACAGAGGGAGATGATTATGGGCTGGACTGCACAGGTCCAGTTGGCATACATAATAACAGAGATATGGCACTTTTATAAGACATTCTTGAAGACCCAGGCCTGTTAGAATTTGGCATCTTCTCCACCCGTTGGAAAAAGAGTATTTCTTTCTTTCGGCAGTGCATTGTACACAGTCATGGCTTGACTATTTCCCAGTATCACACCCGGTTAACCTAATGATACTAGACTGTACTATCTTTGAAGGATCCCTTGCAGATCATGCCCCAGTCTGTACAGGCGTAGACTGGATCCTTAGTAAACCGGTGTGGAAACCTTGGTGTCTCAATACTGAATGCAATAAAATGCCCCATGAGAAGGCTCAGTTAAATCCCAAATGCTACCTACTTAAAAGAAAACAAGTGTTCCATCCACTCTGGCTAAAGTTCTATGTGCACTGGCTAAAATCACTGTCAGGGGACAACTGATGAGCGATGCAGCGCTAGTCTATAAACAAAGTACGCAACAGCAGAATACTTTAGAATGCAACATTAAAATACACACAGACATACATTAAGAAACCCACAGACCCTATCAGACGCAACCTAAACAAGGCCAAAATAGACAGCAATACCCTATATACAGGGAGTGCAGAATTATTAGGCAAGTTGTATTTTTGAGGATTAATTCTATTATTGAACAACAACCATGTTCTCAATGAACCCAAAAAACTCATTAATATCAAAGCTGAATACTTTTGGAAGTAGTTTTTAGTTTGTTTTTAGTTTTAGCTATGTTAGGGGGATATCTGTGTGTGCAGGTGACTATTACTGTGCATAATTATTAGGCAACTTAACAAAAAAATATATATACCCATTTCAATTATTTATTATTACCAGTGAAACCAATATAACATCTCAACATTCACAAATATACATTTCTGACATTCAAAAACAAAACAAAAACAAATCAGTGACCAATATAGCCACCTTTCTTTGCAAGGACACTCAAAAGCCTGCCATCCATGGATTCTGTCAGTGTTTTGATCTGTTCACCATCAACATTGCGTGCAGCAGCAACCACAGCCTCCCAGACACTGTTCAGAGAGGTGTACTGTTTTCCCTCCTTGTAAATCTCACATTTGATGATGTACCACAGGTTCTCAATGGGGTTCAGATCAGGTGAACAAGGAGGCCATGTCATTAGATTTCCTTCTTTTATACCCTTTCTTGCCAGCCACGCTGTGGAGTACTTGGACGCGTGTGATGGAGCATTGTCCTGCATGAAAATCATGTTTTTCTTGAAGGATGCAGACTTTTTCCTGTACCACTGCTTGAAGAAGGTGTCTTCCAGGAACTGGCAGTAGGACTGGGAGTTGAGCTTGACTCCATCCTCAACCCGAAAAGGCCCCACAAGCTCATCTTTGATGATACCAGCCCAAACCAGTACTCCACCTCCACCTTGCTGGCGTCTGAGTCGGACTGGAGCTCTCTGCCCTTTACCAATCCAGCCACGGGCCCATCCATCTGGCCCATCAAGACTCACTCTCATTTCATCAGTCCATAAAACCTTAGACAAATCAGTCTTGAGATATTTCTTGGCCCAGTCTTGACGTTTCAGCTTGTGTGTCTTGTTCAGTGGTGGTCGTCTTTCAGCCTTTCTTACCTTGGCCATGTCTCTGAGTATTGCACACCTTGTGCTTTTGGGCACTCCAGTGATGTTGCAGCTCTGAAATATGGCCAAACTGGTGGCAAGTGGCATCGTGGCAGCTGCACGCTTGACTTTTCTCAGTTCATGGGCAGTTATTTTGTGCCTTGGTTTTTCCACACGCTTCTTGCGACCCTTGAATGAAACGCTTGATTGTTCGATGGTCACGCTTCAAAAGCTTTGCAATTTTAAGAGTGCTGCATCCCTCTGCAAGATATCTCACTATTTTTTACTTTTCTGAGCCTGTCAAGTCCTTCTTTTGACCCATTTTGCCAAAGGAAAGGAAGTTGCCTAATAATTATGCACACCTGATATAGGGTGTTGATGTCATTAGACCACACCCCTTCTCATTACAGAGATGCACATCACCTAATATGCTTAATTGGTAGTAGGCTTTCGAGCCTATACAGCTTGGAGTAAGACAACATGCATAAAGAGGATGATGTGGTCAAAATACTCATTTGCCTAATAATTCTGCACTCCCTGTATGTCCAAAGCTGAAACCATGCTCCATAAACTCAAAGCTCACCACGCATGGAGTAAAAGCTGGGAGACTCCAGGCTGCCCACCTTAGGCAAATGGAAGCATTTCTAACCATCCAGCTTTCAGAAATGAATAAGGGTAGTTGCTTAGGGACACACTAAGTATTGTGGACACCTTTGGTAAATATTACACTAAATTATACCACTTCAAATTAGGGACCAATAGAGAATGAGAAAAGTTTTTTGTCACTACCCTGTCTTAATGAAGATAGTAGAAAGCAACTAGAGGGAGAGATTACTAAGGTGGAAACTGCAAGCCAACTCAAATCTCCCTTATAATAAATCTCCTAGGGCGGACTGGGAGAATTCTACAAGTGGGTCAAGAGGAAGCAGTGGAACTGCTTCATGGGGCCTTGCAAGAGGCAGAACACACAAGAGCCTTATTGTACCTCAACAGCAGAGCTAGGGTAGTCGCAGCATCATAGCTTTGCCAGTAAGACTGGAGGGGGGCTGTGAGTTCAGATTTCCCAACAATCAGGCTGGCACATAATGGTAAAATACATTAAGTGGAAAGGGAGATGATTGTGGATTGGAAGGGGTACTAAGTGAGAAAAACCACATTATTTTGTGAAATAACCAACATTTGTGAAGTCTCTCCAAATAGAGAGAGGGAGAGAGTGTGTGAGCATGTTTGTATGTGTGTAAAAAATCCTGGTGTAATACGACAGACACCTCACCATACCTGATTGAAACACATGCACCCAACTATTTATCACAAAATACACTTATTAGGGTGGTGTAACACCCCAAATACCTTACATGAAGCTACTTCCCTAGATAGTTCTTCCAAAACCTTGAAGAGACTCCTTGTTGTGTAGGAGCTATTATCCAATCTCCCTTGTAAATATGGATATTACAATTCTTGTAAGCATTCTTGCCACACATATCAAGCTAGTAATAATACCAAGTTTGATACACCACACTTAGGTGTGAATCGTACCAGGGGGACCGTCTTGTAAATATTTGCGATCCTTGGCTTTTATGGTTAACAAAAGGCTCCCAAAAGAATGTCTTGGCTCTATCCCTCGATGCTGAGAAGGCATTTGATTGTGTAGAATCGGCCTATGTGTTCCATATACTACAGAAAATGGTATTTGCAGACAACATCATTAATAGGGTTCAGTGGCTATATAGCAGTCCTGATGTGCAGATCAACTGTGGGGTCATCCTCTCTGATTCTTTCATAGTGTGCAGAGGAACCTCTCAAGGATGTCCTCTGTCATCTTTGTTCCCTTCTCTCCCCTGAAACACTTACTGATTCTAGCTGACACGCGCAGCTTATCTGACATCATAAGGAAACCGCCATGGCGACAGTCAAACACTGTAAACTGTGACATTGGCACTCACAAAAGTTAATCATGCATGCGAGTGGTTAATTGAAATGTATCAATTGCCTTAGTATCAGCCGCTCATATACAAGCTACAATAGAACATGATGCTCTTGATAACAATCCTGTGGTCCTTGATGCCTCCCTTATGCTCTCCTCCTTCATACATTCTTTGTAATGTCAGCTCAACATACCACACAGCTCCTACTTATCATGCCCAGTAGTCTAGTAGAAAGGCCCTTCACAAATCGTCATCTTTCGTTCCACCTCTCACATATTATTAAGGCTATGCCTGCATAATCACACTTCTCCTCCTCCTGAAATTACCAAACTTACTCTGAATACTCTGGCATTATAAAAATCACTCTCAGGCCTAGTAAGGTGTATGACTGTTCATATATGACCACTTAGTGGGTTACCTTTAATATCTCCATGCGACATCTTTATCAGAAGTCCTAAAATGGCGAGTATGGACTCAAACCATAGAGATATTTTTATAACTCTTTGGCTCTAGATGCCGTTTTACATTGTATGATTTTTTTGGTTGTACTCGTGACGTTTATCTTACACATCCTGTCTACGCTGTTTCTGTTATTATGCTTTATTATTATATTATGGTTATTGATAACATTTTTATCTGAGACAGTGATTGCTGTCTCCGATGTATTTATGCTGAATTGTTTATGGATGTGGATGCGGCCTGAGGAATTAACAGTGGTTGAGATTAATTCAAGGATTCCATGTTCCCCTTTTTGTATGCTCTTTACCTGGAGTGCAGCGAGCACTAGTGGTTAGTCCTTTGGCTGCACTTTGTGGCTTGAAAAATGTTAAAAAAAAAAAATACAAAAAAAACTCAGAAATGTTAATGTTTATTTACAAATGTTCTATTGAAAATATTTAAGTACAATCACTATTATTGAAAGGGTGTATTTATTGAATATACATTTGATTATGATAATTGGGGCCTTTTTGATAAAGTCAATAGGTCGGCGTTATATGTGTTGATGTGGGGACCCCTTGATAAAGTCAAAAGGCTGACACTATCATTTTGGTGTTATGAGTCTTTGACATAACCAGTAAGTCTGCCTTACTTAAAATGGCACATTTTATATTGTTACATGAGACTGGCAAATAATGCCTAGTGAGGAGGGGCTGGCACAGGGCCTGACTTGCCAGACCCTGCCCCCAGTCTCACGTGATGCATGGCTGAAAGCCATGCGAGGAGGGTTGGGCATCCGTGGAGTTTGGGTGCAGGGCCTGCCAGTTCACAGCATATTGTTTGGCTCCTGTGAGGGAAGAGGTTGGGGGTAGGGCTTGGCTGCACCCATTTCATGGCATGCATGATGGTGGTCATTGTACATTACAAGAAACATAGAATTTCACTAAAAAGACAAAGTTTAATGTGATTTTACAGTTAGGAATTGTAGTAATATGTTCCTTTTCATTTTTTTTAAACTTGGAAATTCACTGGTTAAAAAGATTGAGAAGACGTTATAGTTAAGTGAAAATTTTAGTTAAAACACACCGTTTTAAATTAACAAAACCATTAAAATTCGCTTGTAATAGTTATTTCAAGTAACTTTAACCTGTGCCTTAAAGTAACCATAACAGTGCTCCCTTGGTTGTAAAATTAAGGAGAAATTGTAATTGTTATGAGTTGGTCATAAACTTCTAGTTTCATACCACATTTGAAGGGTTATCCTTCCTTAACAATGACTGTGATTATTTTCCGTACCTGAGAAAATTATGTAAACTTCTGGTGCCTACCAACGCTTTTTCAGCTTTGCTTACCGTTATTGGGGTATTAAGCTATTTCTCATTGGAAGTAGATGAACTTTGATTAATCCATAGGTAATGGATGTTCTGGGAGAGGTTACTTTGCAATGCAAAAGTTTTTGATTCGAAATGATTGCTTCTAATTTGTTGGCTGATCCTTTGCATTCTTCAATCTTCCTGTTTCTCCTGCTCACATCTTTCATTTAGACTGGGGTAGCCCTGTGATTAAATTACTTTGCTGTGTGGGTGTGGTTTAACTGTAGCCCTTCTTAATCCTTGTCTCCAAGGCCATCAGTGCACGCTATAGAACCATGGTAACATACCGCTTGGTGGGGTCATTATGATCATCTCCTGCTCCTTCTTGAGCTACGTCATCTCTACCATCTTTCTTTCATCGTACACTTAAGTATTTCCTTCAAATGGTTGTTGTTAGACCTGACAGCCTTAGGGTAGTCACCCCTAACTTTTTGCCTGCCTCCCTCCACTTTTTGGACACTGTTTTTGCTGGTTTATAGACTCTGCGCACTTTACCCCTGCTAACCAGGGCTAAAGTGCATATGCTCTCTCCCCTAAAACATGGTAACCTGGAATCATACCTGATTGGACTATTAATTTACTTATAAGTCCCCAGTAAGGTGCACTCTATGTGCATAGGGCTGGTAAATTAAATGCTACTAGTGGGCCAGCAGCACTGGTTGTGCCACCCACTTAAGTAACCCCTTCTCCTTGTCTCAGGCCTGCCATTGTAAGGCCTGTGTGTGCAGTTTCACTGCCACATCGACTTGGCATTTAAAAGTTCTTGCCAAGCCTAGAACTCCCCTTTTTCTACATATAAGTCACCCTTAATGTGTGCCCTAGGTAACCCCTGGGGCAGGGTGCTGTGTAAGTAAAAGGCAGGACATGTACCTATGTAGTTATATGTCCTGGTAGTGTAAAAACTCCTAAATTCATTTTCACACTACTGTGAGGCCTGCTCCCTTCATAGGCTAACAATGGGGCTGCCCTCATACACTGTTGAAGTGGCAGCTGCTGATCGGAAAGGAGCAGGAAGGTCATATTTAGTATGGCCAGAATGGTAATACAAAATCCTACTGACTGGTGAAGTCGGATTTAATATTACTATTCTAGAAATGCCACTTTTAGAAAGTGAGCATTTCTTTGCACTGAAATCCTTCTGTGCCTTACAATCCACGTCTGGCTGGGCTTGGTTGACAGCTCCTTGAGCATTCACTCAGACACACCCCAAACACAGGGTACTCAGCCTCACTTGCATACATCTGCATTTTGAATGGGTCTTCCTGGGCTGGGAGGGTGGAGGGCCTGCTCTCACACAAAGGACTGCCACACCCCCTACTGGGACCCTGGCAGACAGGATTGAACTGAAAGGGGACCTGGTGCACTTCTTAGCCACTCTTTGAAGTCTCCCCCACTTCAAAGGCACATTTGGGTATAAAACAGGGCCTCTGCCCTACCTCATCAGACACTTGCTGGAGAAGAAACCTGAACCAGAAACTACATCCTGCCAAGAAGAACTGCCTGGCTGCTCAAAGGACTCACCTGTCTGCTTTCTACAAAGGACTGCTGCCTAGCTGTTGCCCTGCTGCCTTGCTGAACTCTTGTCTGGCTGTGAAAGTGCTCTCCAAGGGCTTGGATAGAGCTTGCCTCCTGTTCCTTGAAGTCTCGGGACCAAAAAGACTTCTCTCTTTTACTTGGACGCTCCGTGCGCCGAAAATTTCGACGCACAGCTTGTTTCGCGGCGAGAAAAACGCTGCACTCCGACGCTGATCGACGCGACGCTCTTGGGACGATCGAAGATCCGACGCACGGCCTCGCAAGGACAACTCCGCCCGACCTCTAGAGGAGAAATCGACGCGACGCCTGCCGTGAGATCGTAATTTCAACGGGCAGCCCCACAGACTGACGCGCAGCCGGAGAACAAGCAGGAAAATCCACGCACAGACCCGGGACATCTGGTAATCCCCGCGATCCACAGAAAGAGACTGTCCGCACGCCGGAAAATGACGCCGACTTCCCCGCGTGGAAAATAACGACGCAAGTCCGTGTGTGCTGGGGAGAAATCGACGCACACACCCTTTTTCCACGCACCTCTTCTCTTGTGGCCCTCTGAGGAGATTTTTCCACTCCCAACCAGGTACTTGTGCTTGAAAGAGACTTTGTTTATATTCTAAAGACTTAAGACACTTTATATCACTTCTCTGTGATATTCCTACATTTTTCCATTGTTCTTTTTTGACCTACAATTATCCTGATAAATATTATATATTTTTCTAAACACTGTGTGGTGTATTTTATTTTTGTGGTGCTATATGGTGGTATTGTATGATTTATTGCACAAATACTTTACACATTGCCTTCTAAGTTAAGCCTGACTGCTCGTGCCAAGCTACCAGAGGGTGGGCACAGGATAATCTTGGATAGTGTGTGACTTACCCTGACTAGAGTGAGGGCTTTTGCTTGGACAGAGGGTAACCTGCCTGCCAACCAAAAACCCCATTTCTAACATTGGTGGCAGCGGTGAGGATAGGACTTGTATTTGTGCAGTGACATACCGTAGCTGAGTATATCACTACCTACCCACAGTTGAAGGTCAACTTGGTTTTTATCTCTTTTTTGAAAATCTGATTTTTTTTCCTGACCATTTTCAAAAACTAAATCCTCACTCAACATGTCTCTGACTGGGTCTCAGACAGGGGACTTTGACCTAGTTCAGTTGGATACATATACGGTCAAACAACTAAGAGGATTCTGCAGGGCATTGAGGGTACCCACCCAAGGGGCCTCCAGAAAGGAGGACTTTCAAGTGGCGCTGAGGGCCTGGGCAGAAGCCCATTTAGAGGATGATGAGGAAGAGGAGCCAGAACATGGCCCCTCAGAGGAATTTTCACTATCTGTGGATGGTGTTACCACTGCAATTGTGCCCCCTTCCCGACCAGGGCGCAGTGTCTCTATGCAAAGCCTGACCACAGAGGAAAGGAGAGAGGAAAGGGAGTTCCAATTGCAAATGGCAAAACTGAAAATTGAGGCTCAACAGGAGGAGAGGAGGGCAGAAAGAGAAGCCAAACAAGCTGAGGCTGAAAGAACAGCCAAACAGATTCAAGAGGAAGCTGAAAGAGCAGCCAAACAGGTGGAAGCTGAAAGAACTTTGGCTGAAAAGAAACTATTGTTGGCTGATGAACTGAGTCTCAAAGAACTGGAGATCAAGGCGAGACAGTCTGAATCCAGCAATAATGGTGGCAGCATACAGACAGGACCTGCTGGAGAAAAAAAGGTTCGTATACCCAAAAATGTGGTGCCCAGTTTTGTAGTGGGAGATAACATAGATAAATGGTTAGCTGCTTATGAAGTTGCACTAAGGGCTCATGAGGTTCCTGAAGGGCAATGGGGGGTAGCTATGTGGGGTTATGTGCCGCCATTGGGGAGGGACACACTTCTCACATTGGATCAACCTGATCAAAACACATACCCACTTCAGAAAGCCACTTTACTTGCCAAGTTTGGGCTGACCCCTGAGGGATACCGTCAGAGGTTCAGGGACAGCACCAAACAAACCACACAAACATGGGTAGATTTCTTTGATTTCTCCAGTAAGGCACTGAATGGATGGGTGCGGGGCAACAAAGTAGCAGATTATAAAGGTTTATATAACTTGATTCTGAGAGAGCATATGCTTAATACTACTTATACAGATTTGCGCCAGCACCTAGTGGATAGTAAGCTGACTGATCCCAGGAAGCTTGCTGAGGAGGCGGACCTCTGGGTTAGCACCAGAGTGTCCAAGAAGGTACCTGGGGGGGACTCCCACAAGGGTGGTCAGGGTTCCCAACAGAAGAAAGAGGGGGGAGATAAACTTGCAGATAAGGAACTCTCCAAAGGCCCCCAAAAGAATTCCCAGGGAGGGGGTGGCAACCCTTCCTTTTCCAAATTTGGGAAAAAGCCAGGGACATATGACAAGTCAGGGAAATCTAGCCCCAAATGCATGGAGTGTTACCAGTATGGTCACTACAAAGGCGATCCACAGTGCCCCAAGAGGGCACCGTCCACTACCGGACAGGCGCCTGGGTTGACTAGTGTAGCGCTCGGGGGGGAGATGGACCCAAATAGCTTTGGGGAGCAGGTAGAGATTTCCCTAGTGTCCCTGGGAGAAGGAGAAATGGTGCCCAAGGCCCACATGCCCAGAAATACTTCTAAGTACCGGCAGTGGGTCACCATTGATGGGCAGAAGGTGGAGGCTCTGCGTGACACAGGAGCCAGTATGACTACTATCAAGAGTCAGCTGGTGTCAACAGAGCAGATAGTACCTAATACATTCCACCAAGTCAGAGTCGCTGACAATCGCGAGAGTAACCTCCCGGTGGCTCTGGTTCCCTTTGAGTGGGGGGGGGGGTCTCTGGTACTCTGAAAGTAGCTGTGAGTCCTGCCATGCCTGTAGATTGTCTGTTAGGCAATGATCTTGAGCACACTGCTTGGAAAGAAGTGGAGCTCAGGTCTCACCTGGAGATGTTAGGGTTACCTGAGTGGGTCTGCATGACCACACGGTCCATGGCTGACCGAGAGGGAAGTCAAGGGCATCTGGAGCCTGGAACGATGGCCCAGAGAGCTGCCAAGAGGAGGGACCAGGGGCGCGGGAAACCGGCCCCAGAAGTTCCCACAGTGGCTGACGGGGCTCCTGAGGAGGAGGCTCCCGAGCCAACTGGGGAAGACATTGCCGCCCTAGGTGACTTACCTGAGCTTGCTGGCTGGCAAGTTGAGGGTGGACCCACCAGGGAGGAATTCTGCAAGGCGCAGAAAGAATGTCCCACTCTGGAAGGTTTGAGGAAACAAGCCTCAAACCAGGCAGCAGGCGACGCCTCTGGCAATCACCACCTATATTGGGAGAATGATCTCCTCTACAGTGAGCCTAAGGTTCCGGCCTTTGGGGCAGCACGGATGCTGGTGGTCCCCCAATGTTACCGAACCTTCCTACTGGGTCTGGCTCACGACATTCCCCTGGCAGGACATTTGGAGCAGGGCAAGACCTTTAACAGGCTTGTCACCCACTTTTATTGGCCCAAAATGAGGACACACTCAGATAAGTTCTGCAGATCTTGTCCTACCTGCCAGGCCAGTGGTAAAGCAGGAAAAAGGGTTAAAACCCCCCTGATTCCACTTCCTGTCATTGGCACCCCCTTTGAAAGGGTGGGCATCGACATTGTTGGTCCCTTGGACCCCAAAACTGCCTTAGGCAACAGGTTCATCCTGGTTTTGGTGGACCATGCCACCCGTTACCCAGAGGCAGTCCCTCTGAGGACCGTAACTGCACCGGTGGTGGCCAGAACCCTGATGGGGATATTTACCCGTGTGGGATTCCCCAAGGAAATAGTGTCTGACAGAGGCACTAACTTCATGTCTGCATACATGAAGTCTCTGTGGGATGCGTGTGGTGTAACTTACAAGTTCACCACACCCTATCACCCCCAGCCTAATGGTCTTGTGGAGAGATTCAACAAGACCCTGAAAGGCATGATTGGTGGCCTCCCTGAGGCCATGAGGCGTAAGTGGGACGTCCTCTTACCATGCCTTCTCTTTGCTTACAGAGAGGTACCCCAGAGGGGGGTAGGGTTCAGTCCCTTTGAGCTTCTCTACGGGTACCCTGTCAGGGGACCCTTAAGCATTGTCCAGGAGGGATTGGAGAAAGCTCCAAAGACACCCCCTCAGGATGTGGTCATCTAAATGTTGGCCCTCCGCAACCAGATGACCCGCTTCTGGAAAGAGGCCCAAAGTAACCTTGAGGCCAGTCAAGAGGTAATGAAACACTGGTATGACCAGAAGGCCACCCTGGTAGAGTTTCAACCTGGAGACAAAGTGTGGGTAATGGAGCCAGTAGAGCCCAGAGCTCTCCAGGACCGCTGGTCTGGCCCATTTGAAATAAAGGAGCGGAAAGGGGAGGCCACTTACCTAGTGGACCTCCAAACCCCTAGGAATCCCCTAAGGGTGCTCCATGTGAACCGACTAAAAGCTCATTTTGAGAGGTCGGAGATCAACATGCTTATGGTCACGGATGAGGGAACGGAAGAGGAGAGTGAACCTCTCTCCGACCTCCTCTCTGCCCAAGAAGGTGATGGATCATTAAGCGGGGTCATTCTGTCTGACTCCCCGACTCTAAACCAGAAAGGAGACTGCTATGAGCTGTTGGAGCAGTTCTCCCCCCTGTTCTCCCTTACTCCTGGACTGACCCACCTCTGTGTTCATGATATTGACACTGGTGACAGTCTCCCTGTGAAGAACAAAATTTACAGGTTGTCGGATAAGGTGAAGGCCAGCATCAAGGAGGAGGTCTCCAAGATGTTGACTCTAGGGGTTATCGTGAAATCCAGTAGTCCCTGGGCCAGCCCAGTGGTGTTGGTCCCTAAGGCTACTGCCCCAGGTGCGAAGCCAGAACTCCGGTTCTGTGTGGACTACCGGGGTCTCAACTCAGTCACACGGACTGATGCTCACCCCATCCCCCGAGCTGATGAGCTCGTAGACAGGCTAGGCGCTGCCAAGTTCCTGAGTACGTTTGATCTTACTTCAGGGTACTGGCAGATCGCTCTGACTGAGGGGGCCAAGGAAAGATCCGCATTCTCAACCCCTGATGGCCATTACCAGTTCCGGGTGATGCCGTTTGGGTTGAAAAATGCCCCCGCTACCTTCCAACGGTTGGTTAACGGGGTCCTAGCTGGCAAGGATGCCTTCTGTGCAGCCTACCTGGATGACATAGCTGTCTACAGTTCCAGCTGGGAGGAACACCTGCTTCACCTCAAGGAGGTGCTTCAGGCCCTGCAACAGGCGGGCCTGACCATCAAGGCCAGTAAGTGCCAGATTGGGCAGGGTTCTGTGGTGTACTTGGGACACCTAGTGGGTGGTGGCAAGGTGCAGCCACTCCAGGCCAAGATTGAAACTATCAAGGCCTGGCAACCACCACAAACGCAGACTGAGGTGAGAGCCTTTCTAGGCCTCACCGGATACTACTGCAGATTTGTCAAGGGCTATGGTACCATTGTAACACCCTTGACAGAACTCACTTCCAAGAAACAACCTAGGTTGGTGAATTGGACAGAGGCTTGTCAGAAAGCCTTTGACGCCCTGAAGGAAGCCATGTGCACGGCCCCCGTACTCATTGCCCCTGACTACTCCCAGGAATTTATTGTGCAGACAGACGCTTCAGAGCATGGCATAGGGGCAGTCCTAGCACAGCTGAATGAGGAGGGCAGAGATCAACCGGTAGTCTTTATTAGCAGAAGGCTATTACCACAGGAACAGAGGTGGAGTGCTATTGAGAGAGAAGCTTTTGCTGTGGTCTGGGCACTGAAGAAGCTAAGACCCTACCTGTTTGGGACTCACTTTCGGGTTCAGACAGACCACAGGCCCCTCAGATCGCTCATGCAGATGAGGGGTGAGAATCCAAAACTCTTGAGGTGGTCCATTTCCCTACAGGGGATGGACTTTACGGTGGAACATCGCCCAGGGGTTGACCACGCCAATGCTGATGGTCTCTCCAGGTACTTCCGCCTTAGCGATGAGAGCTCCCAGGAGGTCGGGTAGCTCTCCCCACTTTCAGCTGGGGGGGACACATGTTAGACCTGACAGCCTTAAGGTAGTCACCCCTAACGTTTTGCCTGCCTCCCTCCACTTTTTGGACACTGTTTTTGCTGGTTTATAGACTCTGCGCACTTTACCCCTGCTAACCAGGGCTAAAGTGCATATCCTCTCTCCCCTAAAACATGGTAACCTGGAATCATACCTGATTGGACTTTTAATTTACTTATAAGTCCCCAGTAAGGTGCACTCTATGTGCATAGGGCTGGTAAATTAAATGCTACTAGTGGGCCAGCAGCACTGGTTGTGCCACCCACTTAAGTAACCCCTTCTCCTTGTCTCAGGCCTGCCATTGCAAGGCCTGTGTGTGCAGTTTCACTGCCACATCGACTTGGCATTTAAAAGTTCTTGCCAAGCCTAGAACTCCCCTTTTTCTACATATAAGTCACCCTTAATGTGTGCCCTAGGTAACCCCTGGGGCAGGGTGCTGTGTAAGTAAAAGGCAGGACATGTACCTATGTAGTTATATGTCCTGGTAGTGTAAAAACTCCTAAATTCATTTTCACACTACTGTGAGGCCTGCTCCCTTGGGGCTGCCCTCATACACTGTTGAAGTGGCAGCTGCTGATCGGAAAGGAGCAGGAAGGTCATATTTAGTATGGCCAGAATGGTAATACAAAATCCTACTGACTGGTGAAGTCGGATTTAATATTACTATTCTAGAAATGCCACTTTTAGAAAGTGAGCATTTCTTTGCACTGAAATCCTTCTGTGCCTTACAATCCACGTCTGGCTGGGCTTGGTTGACAGCTCCTTGTGCATTCACTCAGACACACCCCAAACACAGGGTACTCAGCCTCACTTGCATACATCTGCATTTTGAATGGGTCTTCCTGGGCTGGGAAGGTGGAGGGCCTGCTCTCACACAAAGGACTGCCACACCCCCTACTGGGACCCTGGCAGACAGGATTGAACTGAAAGGGGACCTGGTGCACTTCTTAGCCACTCTTTGAAGTCTCCCCCACTTCAAAGGCACACTTGGGTATAAAACAGGGCCTCTGCCCTACCTCATCAGACACTTGCTGGAGAAGAAACCTGAACCAGAAACTACATCCTGCCAAGAAGAACTGCCTGGCTGCTCAAAGGACTCACCTCTCTGCTTTCTACAAAGGACTGCTGCCTTGCTGTTGCCCTGCTGCCTAGCTGAACTCTTGTCTGGCTGTGAAAGTGCTCTCCAAGGGCTTGGATAGAGCTTGCCTCCTGTTCCTTGAAGTCTCAGGACCAAAAAGACTTCTCTCTTTTACTTGGATGTCCGTGCGCCGAAAATTTCGACGCACAGCTTGTTTCGCGGCGAGAAAAACGCCGCACTCCGACGCTGATCGACGCGACGCTCTTGGGACGATCGAAGATCCGACGCACGGCCTCGCAAGGACAACGCCGCCCGACCTCTAGAGGAGAAATCGACGCAACGCCTGCCGTGAGATCGTAATTTCAACGCGCAGCCCCGCAGACCGACGCGCAGCCGGAGAACAAGCAGGAAAATCCACGCACAGACCCGGGACATCTGGTAATCCCCGCGATCCACAGAAAGAGACTGTCCGCGCGCCGAAAAACGACGCCGACTTCCCCGCGTGGAAAATAACGACGCAAGTCCGTGTGTGCTGGGGAGAAATCGACGCACACACCCTTTTTCCACGCACCTATTCTCTTGTGGCCCTCTGAGGAGATTTTTCCACTCCCAACCAGGTACTTGTGCTTGAAAGAGACTTTGGTTATATTCTAAAGACTTAAGACACTTTATATCACTTCTCTGTGATATTCCTACATTTTTCCATTGTTCTTTTGTGACCTACAATTATCCTGATAAATATTATATATTTTTCTAAACACTGTGTGGTGTATTTTTGTGGTGCTATATGGTGGTATTGTATGATTTATTGCACAAATACTTTACACATTGCCTTCTAAGTTAAGCCTGACTGCTCGTGCCAAGCTACCAGAGGGTGGGCACAGGATAATCTTGGATAGTGTGTGACTTACCCTGACTAGAGTGAGGGCTTTTGCTTGGACAGAGGGTAACCTGCCTGCCAACCAAAAACCCCATTTCTAACAGTTGTCGTCAGAGCTCCGGCGATATTATGAAGGGCAGCATTGTGTATTTCTTTGTTTCAACACATCTTATTGTAGAGGATATAGATATTAGTTTTGAGTGCTGAAAATGATGAAGTTAGTTCGGCGTTCTGCTTAAAATGACAGTAGAAATGTCATCTACAATTGTGGCTTATGGAATATTCTGTAATTCTGATGCCTTGTTAAGGGGCTGCTGGTCAGAGTTCTGTGCTGGGTAACCCTTTTGCTTCTCCTCTTCTGTGTAGGAATTAGTCAACACTACCCTTGTCATAGGTTAATAACACTGAGAATAGTTTATTACAGCTGTGCATCTATCTTCCCATGTTGAAGGAAATGTTGGGCTAAATTTCTTATCAGGGGATTCTAGATTTGTATTCTTGTATGGACTTCCTGGTTTGTTTTCCTCACACAAAGCATTTGGCAGTAACTTATGACCCTTGAGATGACCCTATTTTTTGAAGTTAGAGAGGTTGGGGGCCTTATTTTGAAATTA
This sequence comes from Pleurodeles waltl, assembly GCF_031143425.1. Lineage (NCBI taxonomy): Eukaryota > Metazoa > Chordata > Amphibia > Caudata > Salamandridae > Pleurodeles > Pleurodeles waltl. Next base: position 809,612,590 of record NC_090442.1, on the reverse strand, counting down.
GTATGTGCCAGTTCTTCCCCTCTGTTCCTTGTTCACAACTGTGCCCACCAATGGTGACCTCTAATTGGTGGAAGATTCTGCATGCAAAGCAAAACTCTTTGTCCAGCAGTTCTCAGACATGACTGGGCAAGTTTTGTTTGAGATTTAGTTTTTTCCTTTGTGTAAGGAGACGTTTTTTAATAGGATGTGTAAATAATAAAAAAATGTGCAATTTTAGTTTACAGTGTTTTAATTAATTTGTATAGGCACAGAGAGTTGACAGACACTTTTTTTCTGACTTTTTTCACTTTCCCCCTCCTAAGTTTGTATTTTGGCACAACCTATTCAGTTTTTGAGAGTTCTTAAGTTCGTTTTTGGATAGGCACCAGAATACTAAAAGTAGCATTCCTGTTTAATTTCTATACCGCAGGTTCAATTTCTGAACCGTCTATCATAGCCTTATAGACCAATTGGGTAAAAGCAATGTAACCAATGCAATGTTAGGGCCAGGGTACATAGACTGGCTATGAACAGCAGTGTCACAATGGGCAGAGTATTAATAACAGCGAAAACTAGGGTCCAGAAAAGGGCAAAAATCAGAGTGACTGTGCAGACAAGTAGGATTTGCTCTGCTTTATACCAGCAGGTTGGTCATGGACACAGCACTCAGGCCCAACGCGGTGGCGGGACTTCAGAAACTCTGTGGGGGCGTCAGGCCTGCTGGGTCAGTTACGGTCGTTGCACGCAGCGGGGACCACAGCTCCAGTGCAAGCAGCAGTGCGGAGTTGGACACTGGTGCCAGTTCTGAAATTTCTCTGGAGTTATTACACTTGGTTTCTTCCTGTAATTCAGGCTGTGAAAAGCATGCATGGCTGCCGATGGGGGCCCCTGCACTGCCCATACCAACTACATGGGTAGTGCACCCCGTCTCCGCCTGCCTTTGCGTGGCGGACACAGGAATCATAATCCACAGGGCATTGCTGCCCTGGCGGATTAAGACCTCTGGCACCGCAGTCAGACCGTGGCGAAAATTATGTGTCTGTCAGACCGCCGCATTGGCAGCAGTCCGACCACCACCGCGAGTCTGGTGGTCCTAGGGCCGCCAGACTTGTAATGAGGGCCCAAGTGTTACTCACCAGGCTGCAGCTATAATAGTCCCACAATATGTTTAAGAAAAGGCCCAGATCTACGCCTTGAACTGACTTCTTAGCTCAAAAGAAAGAACGGGAGGACAAGTCTTTTGCCTGTTGGCAGCTAAATAAAGGAAGGTACTCCCACTCAGGGAAACAAGCAACCACCCTTCTCTACTTTAGGAATTCTTTAAAATCCCTGCGCTGTGAATAAGTTCCTTGTTCTTGCTGTCTCCTGGTCTAGTTCCATTTGTTTGTTTCAGTGCCTAGACACCCTTCTGGGTAGCAGTCACACTCTATAACTATCATTATGGTACTAATGCCATGCTGCCTTTTCAGTGGCTGTTCCTACACACTTTCTTAAGTACTCCTGCTTCATGCCTTGCTGCTAATTTTCCATATTCTAGCTCTGCTGCCCTGTTGAGTCGTATCCCATGTGATCCTGCTATTGCTTCCTGGCTTTTCAGAAACATACGGCTAGTGCATACTGCTGCATTTATTGTGTTTTTATTTCTGGCATTCACTTTTCTTATTGCCCTGTCTTTCTATCCAGTTCCCTATCCTTTTGTGCTCCAGTTTCCTGGTCTATACTTTAGTTCCAAAAGACTGTTATTCCTGACTGTTTTTCGACACCAGTTACAGCACAGTTAGTACTTGTTAGACTTCAGCTGCATGCACCTAAAGCTGAAGACTGTCGGAACATCACTTTTCAGTTTAATTTTGCTTTGCAGTGTCTTCAGTCTTCCAATCCCCTTTTAGTGCTGTTCTGCTGTTCTTCAGTCCTCTTTTTATCTCTTCAGTTCCTTAAATTCATACCCTCTGCATCAGTCCCCTAATGCATCATTTCTTGTATTACTCCCCACTTTCCTGTTGATATCTTGGGATTTACGTTTGGGGTTTCTCCTTCTGTATTAACTTTAGTTGTGCTGACTGCTTATCATTGTATTTAGAGGTTTGCTGCCAATAAAGGTTTTCTGCTGTTAAAGGTTTTCTAGTGGTTTCTAAAATAGGCAGTATCTATCCGCACCTTTATTATGGCCTGATGCTTTGTCTTTTGAGGTCTCTTTACCAACTGTGTACACAGGTTGCTGTTTTCAGGAACCAGTGACTGTTATTTTCTTGAAGGATGCATGCATAAATGGATTGCAGTCTCTTGAGTTGGGCTTCTTTCATCGTGATACAGGTCCCCACTGTTACTCTTGTACTTCTTTTGTGACCAAATGTTACAGCAAATTCCTCAGAAGGAAATAGTGTTCAATATGACCCTAGAACACCCTGAGCCTAGTCTGTTTCCCCACCCAATGGAACTCCAGTTTGTCTGTCATAGAATATTAATCCCTTGTATTTTGCAGTTCATTGCCCCAGCTCCTTATCCTCTTCGGTGGATATTTCCACTATACCTTTCGGAACTCTTACCCTGGTGTTTTGCTTCACTAATGACCAAGCTGAAACACTCATGCACTGACAGTCTCTAGAATGTACTTCTTAGTCAAAAGAAGACATTTATTATTTCACTACGCAAGGTTCCTAACAGGAGATTAGCATGCTGAAAGTACACGTTCAAAAATGGTCACAGCAATGAAATTAAAGAATGTACAAATGATTCGCCACTGCGATATACACAACAAATATATGTATCTATCTTATAATGCAAAGCAAATAATGAATCAAAAAATATTCATCACCATGCGAAAAGGGCACCATTGCTTCATCTCCCTCCTATTCAGCATCAGATCGCCAGATCCCAGAATTGATCGAGGAGAGAGAGATCAATTATCCTCATGGGGAGGATGGCACACTCCAGCGTCCTGGATGTGCCTGAGATCTGCAAACACTCTCTGTTCCCGGTCCATCTGGTCTCGGCCTCTTATACTTTGAACAAACAAGAAAGGAAAAGTCTCGATATTCTCTTTCCCTGCAGAAGTTTATTTATTAAAAAAATACTGAGTGCTTTTATCCTGCTTTGAAAATAACATGTCGGGATCTGGCCACAATCCCAAGGTGCCAATCCAAAATAAGTCCGTTCCCTGCTGTCTGAGTACATTCTTATCAGCCTACGCCATTGGTGGGAAAAAACACGAAGAATAAAAACGTGCACATTGTACAATGTGGAAAACTACTTGCAACTTTTAACTTAGCAGTGTCTAATGCTAAGATAACATCAATAGGCAAAATGAAGCTGGTGTTCACTAATGTGACAGTGTAGTGCTAGTCTAAGTGCAATGTGGAGTCAGTGGTCAAAACTCACATATCATTACACCTGGACCATCTGCACACTGTGTACACTCATGTCCATAAGCAGTCCTGGGAGAGTACATCGCACCAACGGTAGTATCTCATTCCAAATGGGTGAAGGTCATAATTTTGTAACTTAAAGGATTGTGTTTAGAAAATAAAAAAATGCTAATCATTTCATTTGCTAGGTCATATTTTAGAATAGGAGCACTATGTTAAAATATGTTTCTTTCTTCAGATTCTGCGTTCATGGAATGAATATGAACTGACAAAGGCAGTCATTCAATGCGGCAAAAGGCTGCTCGACTCATCAGACAGTGCAGCAAACTTGAGCATTCAGCTTAATAAAATAACAAGTAATGAAGATTTCGAAATTTCATTTGAAGAAAAGACAGATGCCGTACAGGTACTGTAAGAAATCCCTTTCCGTATACTAAATGTCATCGAAGGGCTGGAGTATTCCCCATACTCAATTCACTCCATGACAGTAGTGCAGGGGTTTCTTATGACATATTTCTGTTTTTTCATTTTGTTCTGTTAATGAAGAAAACAGAGTACACATATTTTGAAAGTGGTATATAGCTGAGCAAAACGTTGTAGCAAAATACATTATTAATTTACTTTGTACTTATGAATGTCTGTTCAGCTGTTAACATGCTAGCAATATTAGTAAACTGTTAAAACAGATGTATTTCTGAAGCTTGCACTCACATGCTCCCTATTCATTAAGTTTATTTGTGAGTAGGCGTGGCTTAATCCCAAGCCCCTGATACCAAATCACATTTAGTCAAGAAAAACAAACTGTGTGATTCAAGCCCGCATAGACCCTTTTTCCTAGAGTGTTCCCCACAACTTTACAAGAGCTTTTACTAAATAACTAATCGAGGATAATAGAAAACAGACAAATTAAACAGAAGGTGGTGTAAGCTGCTTCATGGTATCCTGTGCACCAAAGTTGTCACCTCCAGTTGTGTCTTGTTTGAACATTTAACTGTTACTTGCATTCATCAATGGACGTTCATTTTTTACTACAGCAGGTGTACAGCAACCTCCAAGATACTGCAGAAATCTATTTAATTCATTTTGATTTTAATTCAAAATTATTTAAAAACTATGACATTGATAGTTTTCATGTTTGCATTTGTGAAGGACCAATTACCTGTAGAGGCTTGCGAATTTATATATGGAGGGAAGGGCATTTATTTTTGCGATGATTAATGAAGATGATTTTCATTTAGTACTGGTGACACATTTTAATATTTATGTTAGCGACCTGAATGATTTATCACTTTTCTGATGCCTTTTTGAAAGTAATGCCCTCTTTTTAGACATCCTTGCCTTATTCCAATCTGGGTCTATCACATTTAAAATCTGAAAAGTGCGATCCACATATGAGCAACAAGACGCATAGAAGTCAGTTTGCTTTAAGAACTCTAAGAAAATGATCTTCATTTGATGACCTTCAATCTTCCTATTACTGCAATTTTTCATGCATCCTTCTGCTTGAAGAATCTAAAAGAATATTGATACCACTAATGATAACTTGATCATCAAGGAGTTTAAAGGAGGACGGGAACAGTTTGCTGCAAATCTCACAGATAAGTGAATATATTAGTCTCGAGATCATGAGAAGACTGTGTCCCTTACAAAAAAATAAAACGTTTTGAAAAATAGTCATCGACTCGACAGCAGTCACTGAACAATATCAGTTGGTTAAGTGTATTACAGCTTTTGTGACTTCCCTTTTGTAATATTATGGAACCATGACTGTTTTTATAGCACACACTGTCAGGTTTATGAAAATGTGTTAGGAATCACTTATACTTCTAATACATTCAATACCATTGTTCTGCGTTTAAAAATCTTTATTACAACATGCTATTGTACCAAATGAAATATACAGAATTAGACAATAAAGGTTTAAGTCAACTAAATTTTACATAAGAATATCACTCACTAGTCCTAGCCACCTTTGATAACTGGAGCTCCCAGAAGTCTAGCATCATGTACAATTACAAGCCTTGGCCAATCTCTACTTACGTTATCTTTCAATTTTAATTTAGCCTGATCACGTAAAGAAGAATGCGAAAAAACCTTCATCGATTATTGTTGAAAAAGTCAATGAACATCTAGCTGCTCTGGAAGCAAACCTCCTCAAAATAGCTAAACCTTGTAAGTAACCTGAAATTAGGAATGTTTTCAAATATTAAAATTGCACACATAATTGTATTTGCCAATATTTTATTTATGTTAGGAAAAGTTATAGAGCGCACATACTCTCAAGGGTTTCTTGGTGCTGTGACAACTAAGAGAGATAGGAGAGAGACCTCAGACTAATCAAAAGTTTGCTTAAACAACCAGGCCTTCAAAAGCTTCCTGAATCTCAAAAAGTTAGGTTACAGCCAATCGGTGAGTGAAGTTCCATAAGAATAGGGCCAGGACAGATAAGCTCCTGCATTCTGCTTTCTGTTGTTTGAACTGATAGATCCTGAGCTGGTTGGCATGAGAGAAATTGAGAGGTCAAGGAGGAGCACACCTCTTAATTCTGTCTGCTAAAAAGGTTGCAACCTGTTCATGAATGGATTTGTAAATAATAATAACCATTTTCAAAACAACTCTCTGACCGGGAGCCAGTGAAACTTGATTAAAGCAGGAGAGATATGTACATGTGTATGCAATTTACAGATTATCCTTGTTGTGATATTTAAAATGATTTATAATTTGTGTAGATGTTACAGGGAGACACAACTACAGGAAGTTTGCATAGTCCAAGTGGAACCCAATTATTGGTGTAACAGCTACTTTCAAAGCCTTGTGCGACAGAAAAGGAGAGACCTTCCTAATGGATTTCAGTACGCCAGAACACTTTAATGTGACTGCCTTGATGTGAGGGATCATGGCCAGTTGATTGTCTTCCACAGCGCTCAGGCTTTTGGCAGAGACTGCTGGAACGGGAGGGTTGCTGCGATTTGACGGCAAGTAGGTGTTGACCCAGAGATTTGTCCTGTGATTAGGAATACCCAGCTCAGTCTTATCAGCTTGAGAAAGTGTCAATCCAGTTCCAAATTAATTTAAGGACGGGTTTACATTTCTGATGGGATTGGGAAGTACCTTCAAGCCAGAAGATAAGCTGTGAGAGTTATCAGTGTAGTTGTCAAATCTACAACAACAACTAGCAATGGTTAAGATCAATGGGCAGATGTAAACATTAAACAGGAAAGGAGATAATGCTGAGCTTTGAGGGACCACTGAGATGACATGGGTCCTTGAAGAAGAAAATGGCCAAGTTTCACTTCGTGTGTGTGGCATCCTGGAAAGGTGGATATCCAACTTAGAGCCTGACTTAATAGACCAGCGGTCTTCATACTATTTGGCAGAATCATGTGGTCAACAGTACCAAAGTTAGACAATAAATCTAGGAGAGACATGCCTCAAATCTAACCCCCATCATAGCTCATCGACGACAGAAAGCATGAATGCTTCTGTACTGTGGGCTAGACCGAAACCGACCTGCTATGGATGAATTAATTTGGATGAATAAAGGAACCTGATTGGCCCCTGAGAAACAAAATTTTCTAAACAATTAGCTGCATGAGGGAGAAGTGAAAAGGAGTGATCATTGTTCAGTATCTTATGATCATCATCTGGCTTCTTCAGCAAAGGACATTTCTCAGCAATTTTAAATATTAGTACCTTTTTGTTGATATAAATGACATTGTTACTTTAAATACAGTTATGAGGAAGGTGTATTTTTGTTCTTTTAAACAAAATGTAGTGACTAAAGTCTACTCTTCTTACACAGGCAGACGCACATATGTCCTCATCTTAATATTTGTCAGTGCAAGGCTGCAGTTTCAATGTCATCATACACATGTCAAAGATAAATACAAAAATAAAGTTGTATTTCTACTGCCAGTAAATGCATGAGAAAAATAGGATTTAACAGCTTCTTCATTGAAGTCATCTAGAATGTCAGTGGTGCAGTGAACTGTGATATCACAGATGGCCTCATGCCTCATGTCATTTGGGTATGTATGTAATAAAGATTACTGCAGATGCACCCACTTGCAGTTCATACAGTCAAAGACAAGGCTTCCACATCATTCTAAAATATGCAGATGTGCTCTTAGTGGATATATGGAGAAACAAAGTTGCATCAGCACACAGATGTGAAAAACAGTAATTTGCAACTTTACAAATGTAACTGATAAAATCAACAGAGAGATGGTATAGGAATCATCAATTAAATGATGTGATCTCAGACATGTGGAAGGCGATGAAATATGAGTGCACATTTCAATATAACTGGTTTTGGATGATGACCGTAACATCCATTCAAGGGAAGTTTTTAAATACGTTTTGGCTGTTTAAAATGTTGGTTTATTGCGGAGTTTAGTACACAACTTTAACTACTGTTGCCAATCTTTTCATCTGATAGAGACTTCTAGCTGCAGCTTCTTTACCTTAGAATTCCCTGGCGTTAGCTTCGAATTCAGAGTTTTTTCTGAGCAGTACCCCGCGCGCGCGCCGTCGGGCGACGTTGTTGTGACCGCGTGCGTCGACCAGCTCAGCGTGCTTCGACTAGCTCAGCATGCGTCGACCAGCTCCGCGTGCGTCGTCGGCGTTGTTGGAGCAGTCTGACGTCACGGTTGTCTATATAGACGCCGTCTCGGCACGCTTATGTCAGTTCTTTTCCTTGCGCGCCGGTTAAGCGCAGTTTTGGAAAGAGCTACCCTGCTTCGACGGTTTGTCGACGCTTTTTTGGCTGTTTGGAGTCATGTCTTCGAGAAAGACAGGATTCAAGCCGTGTGGTGCGTGTCATCGCACCATGTCGGTGACGGATCCGCACCGAGTTTGTCTTTGGTGCCTGGACAAGGACCACAATTCCACCTCGTGCTCCGAGTGTCGGGCCATTGCGCTGAAGGTCTTGAGGGAGAGATCCCTTAAGCTTCTTGCGGCTCGACATTCGTCTTCGGTCGGCGCGACTCCGCGGAGGTCACAGTCTCGCAGTAGGAGGAGGTCGCGGCACCTCTCCCAGAGCCCCAAGTCCTCTTCCTCGCATTTGAGGACATCGGAAGGTAAGAGGCACAGAAGAAGAAGAAGTCCAAGCAGACTTCGTCTTCGCCACGCCCGTCGACCGACGAGGCGTCTAGGGAACGTCGACGTTCCGAGCGCGGTTCTGCGGAGCCGTCACCAGGGTCGACTCCGCATCTTCCCCCCTTTCCGGGGACCGGATCAACCCCTGCTCAAATAAAAGAATTCTACGAGGCCATGCGTCTCGTTTTTGAGCGGGCTGTACCCTCGGGTGGGTCTTCAGGCCCCGCGGGGTCAGCAGGGGCCCCTTCAGATTCGACACCGGCGGCTTCGGCCTCAGCGCCATTGGGGACCTCAGGATCCGATACCGGATCTGGACCGGCGCCGGTCTCTCACAGTCGGCCTCCTTCGGCGTTGAGTCCAACGTCGACGATTCCGCCACCGGCCCCCACCAGTGGCAGCCCCATCCTTATTCCGGATGATCCGGAGCGACGTCATACGACGTCGACTCCGACTTCGACAGAGCTGATTCGGCCCAGATCATTGTCTGAGCATTATTTGGAACAGCCAGACGCAGGAGAGGAATGGGAGGGGTCTGAGGACCCTTAGAATCAGGATTGCAGCAGGACTGGTATGAGGATCTAGGGGAGGCCAGTGGACTGGACATGTCTCCAGATACTGGTATGCTCTATCCTCCTAATGTGGCTACGGAGGAGGGGGCTTCTTTCTCTATGGTGGTGCATAGGGCAGCTGAGGTCTTATATTTGCCTACGGTGCCAGTCAGGACAAATATCCTGACAGAAGTGCTTCAGCCGGGGGTGTCAACATCGGACCCGTTGTTGCCCTTCAATGAGGCTCTTACAGACGTCTTTCTGGGTACGTGGTCCAAACCCAGCACAGGGGCTCCTGTGAATAGGACGGTCGGCCGCCACCATAGACCCGCTCCCAGCGACCCTAGTTTCCTGACACAACACGCCGCTCCTGAGAGCTTGGTTGTCCAGGCCTCTACTTCCCGTGGTGCCTTCCCTTCCGCTCCCCCGGATAGGGAATCCAAGAGGCTGGATCTGCTTGGGAAAAAGATGTTTTCTTCCTCCAGCCTGGCATTGAGGTCTGTAAACACCTCTTGCCTATTGGGCCGTTATTCCCATACTTTATGGGATACGGTGGCGCAAGTGCTGCCCCAGGTCCCGGAGGGCATATGGGACACTCACCCAGGCTGTAAAGGATGGGAGAGATGCAGCCAAGTTTACAATCCGGTGTGGCTTGGACACGATCGACTCGCTGGGCAGAGCGACTTCATCGTCAGTGGCCCCACGTCGCCACGCCTGGCTACGTTCTGCTGGTTTTTCAGGGGATGTCCAGTCCAGCTTGATGGACATGCCCTTTGATGGCTCTCGCCTTTTTGGCGAAAAGGCAGACTCCGCGCTTGAGAGGTTCAAGGATTCTCGAGCCACGGCCAGATCCTTGGGCCTTTCAGCGCCGGCACGACAGCAGTCTGTCTTTCGCCCCTTCCGAGGCTTCGGGAGGGGCGTGGTACCACGCCAGCCACAGTTTAGCCACCGTCCTCAGGCTTCACAGCATCCCGGAAGAGGACGTGGTCGTGGTACCATCAGACCCAGAGGGTCTGGCCAGAGGTCGGCTGCCACACAGCCCCCCTCCATTGCGCCCAAGCCCTCCTAGTGTGGTTCTGCGGGATCATGTCCGTCCAGTTGGAGGGAGGATTCGTTTTCATCTCCCTCACTGGCTTTCCATCACCACGGACAAGTGGGTCCTGAAGATCATACGGAAGGGCTACTCCCTTCCCTTCCAGTCTTTTCCTCCTTCTATCCCTCTGACAAAGGAATGGCTGATGGAGGACCATCTGGCTTTGCTCCGCGAGGAAGTTACAGCTCTCTTGGCCAAGGGAGCCATAAAAAGAGTCCCGATATCAGAAGTGTAGGCAGTGGTTGTTATTCCCACTACTTTCTGATTCCCAAAAAGAACAAAGGCCTTCACCCTATCTTGGATTTAAGGGACGTCAATCTCTTCCTCAAGAAGGAGAAATTCAAGATGCTCACTCTTACTCAGGTTTTGTCTGCCCTAGATCAAGGAGACTGGATGGTAGCGTTGGATTTGCAGGATGCATATTTCCATATTCCTATCCTGCCAAGCCACAGGCGTTACCTGCGGTTAAAGGTGGGCCACGAGCACTTTCAGTTTACCGTGCTTCCTTTCGGTCTCACCAGTGCCCCTCGGGTGTTCACAAAGGTGATGGCGGTGGTGGCAGCTCATTTGCGCAGGTCAGGGATTTCAGTCTTCCTCTATTTGGACGATTGGCTGTTGAAGGCTCCTACGCCCCAGGCTCTCATCACCCACCTCCAGACGACGGCGGACCTCTTGCATTTGTTGGGGTTCACTATAAATGTGCCGAAGTCACACCTGACTCCCTCTCAGAAGCTCTCTTTCATCTGAGCTGTTCTGGACACAGTGCAGTATCGGGCTTATCCTCCCGATCAGCGGGTTCAGGATATTCAGGTTATGATTCTGATGTTTCGACCTCTATCCTGGATCTCAGTGAGACAGACTCTGAGGCTGCTGGGACTCATAGCTTCCTGCATCCTGTTGGTCAAGCATGCCAGATGGCGCATGAGGGCTCTGCAGTTGGACCTGAAGTTCCAATGAGCACAGCATCAGGGAAATCTTACCGACGTGGTTCAGATCTCGAAGAGGACTGCGGAAGATCTGCAGTGGGGGTTAGTGAACTGCGAGTGGGTCAAGGGCAGACCCCTCTCCCTTCCCCAACCAGATCTAACGGTAGTGACAGATGCGTCACTTCTGGGATGGGGCGGCCATCTGGGGGAGGTGGAGATCAGTGGTCACTGGTCTCCGGCGGAATCTGGGCTCCACATCAACTTGTTGGAGCTTCGGGCGATCCGGCTAGCATTAAAGCATTTCTTCCTGTTGTGAAAGGGAAGGTGGTGCAGGTGTTCATGGACAACACTACCGCAATGTGGTACTGCACCAAGCAGGGCGGTGTGGCATCGTGGACTCTTTGTCGAGAGGCTTTACGTCTCTGGACATGGCTGGAACAGCAGGGCATGACCTGGTGGTTCAACACCTGGCAGGTTCTCTGAATGCCAGAGCAGACAAACTCAGCCGAAAATGCTTAGAGGATCACGAATGGTGTCTCTATCTGGAGGTGGCGCAAGGACTCTTTCAGCAGTGGGGAGAGCCTTGGTTAGATCTGTTCGCCTCCGCAGAGAACGTGCAATGTCAGCAGTTTTGCGCGTTGGAGTTTCCAAGGGGGCTATCGCTAGGCGCCGCTTTTCATCGCGAGTGGAGTTCAGGCTTCCTGTACGCTTTTCCGCCTATACCACTTCTGCCCAGAGATCTCAAGAAAATCAAGAACGACCGGGCCCAAGTAATCTTTGTGGCTCCGGATTGGGCACAGAGAGTTTGGTATCCAGAGCTTCTCAAAATGAGCATTGGTCCTCCAATCAGGCTGCCTCTTCGGGAGGATCTTCTGTCGCAGCAGCAGGGGAAGGTTCTCCACCCGAACCTGTCAACTCTGCGCCTTCATGCGTGGAGATTGAGTGGCGACAGTTGATGGTTTATGACCTCCCTCCCGAGGTCTGTGATGTCATTCTGGCAGCCAGGCGTCCCTCTACTAAGTCGATCTACGCCTGCCGTTGGAAACGTTTTGTTTCATATTGTTCAGAGAGGTCTATTGATCCTCTTTCTTCTTCTCTGTCTAACATCCTTTTGTTTATTTTGTCTCTCGCCCAGCAGGGTTCCTCCTTGGGGACTCTCAAGGGCTATCTTGCAGCCTTATCGGCTTTTCTTCAGTTGCCTGATCAACCATCTCTGTTTAAATCACCTATAGTACAGAGGTTTTTGAAAGGGCTTGTACATCTGTTCCCGCCTGTGCCTTTCGTTATGCCCCAGTGGGATCTTAATTTGGTTCTTACCTTCCTTATGTGTGCTCCTTTCGATCCCTCGCATAACTGTCCTCTCTGGCTGCTCACTATTAAAACAGCTTTTTTGGTGGCAATTACATCTGCCAGGAGAGTGAGTGAGCTGCAGGCTTTATTTTCTAAGCCACCTTATCTCCTGACAAGGTGGTGTTACGAACTTGTGCCTCTTTCCTCCCCAAGGTGGTGACCCCTTTCCATCTGGGTCAAAATATCACCCTGCCCACCTTCTTTGCACCACCGCATCCCTCTAAGGAAGAGGAGCGTCTCCATCGACTGGACCCAAAAAGAGCGTTATCGTTCTACCTTGACCGCACTAAAGAGTTCCGGGTGGATGACCAACTCTTTGTGGGGTACGTTGGTGCAAAGAAGGGTCGGGCAGTACAGAAACGATCCATTTCGCGCTGGGTCGTTCTCTGTATAAAAATATGCTACGCTTTGGCGAAGAAGCAGCCTCCTGAGGGCTTGAGAGCTCATTCCACTAGGGGGGAAAGCTACTACCACTCCGTTAGCACGTGACGTACCGGTGGTGGACATCTGTTAGGCTGCAACGTGGGCTTCTTTACACACGTTTGCGAAACACTACTGCCTGGATAGCCAGGTGAGAAGAGAGGGGCATTTTGCCCGTTCTGTCTTGCAGGACTTCCTAGTATAAAAAAAAAAAATCTCCTTCAGACCCACCGCCATGGGTTATAGCTTGGGTATCTATTCTAAGGTAAGGAAGCTGCAGCTAGAAGTCTCTATCAGATGAACAAGTTACTTACCTTCGGTAACGAGGTATCTGGTAGAGACGTTATCTAGCTGCAGATTCCTTACACCCGCCCAAGCCTCCCTGCTCTGGGGAAATTTGTTCTCATGTGGATATGTGTATATATATATATGTATAAATGTTTTTATGTGTACATATGTATATTTTTGATTTTGGCAACTTTTGCCTTTCTTATAGGCATGAAAGTGTTTTTACTCCAAACAGTCAAAGAGGTTAAATGCAAATTTGGTTGGTTCTTCCATGACTCTGCGCTTCTGGCGTGGGAAGTTGTGGAAAAGAACTGACGTGCGCGCGCCGAGAGGGCATCTATATAGACAACCGTGACGTCATAGACGGCTCCAAGGACGCTGACGACGCACGCGGAGCTGGTCGACGCATGCGGATCTGAACGATGCCGCCCGACGGCAAGCGCGCAGGGTACTGCTCAGAAAAAACTCCGGATTCGAAGCTGACACCAGGGAATTCTAAGGTAAGGAATCTGCAGCTAGATAGAGTCTCTACCAGATACCTCGTTACCGAAGGTAAGTAACTTGTTCTTCTGTAATTTTTTGTTACGATTTACTTGAACAAATGCCTGGAATTTGTCAGTACTTCAGTGCCTGCTTTAAGGCGGGACATTAGCTGTGGCCACATACTTCTACAAAGAATAGCCCGCCGAGTGTTAGAGCTTCAGTCAAAATTGCCATTGGTATACTCTTTACTCCCAAATAAAAAGTTATTTTCAGACATCTTGTAATTTTGAAGTATCCCATGATGGGACCCCGAAGCTGAGACCTTTTGCTACTTAATAAAAACACCAGGCGTGTGTGCCCCTGTCTGTCTGCCTCAGAGCCCTGTGTGCATGGCATTTTGCTGTACCCAGTGGACTGTTGATAAAGAACATTGTTGAAGTCACATTCTTCACTCTGTCCCTGAAAGTTTTCTGTAATTTAGTGACTGCTTGAGGGCAGGACATGAGTTGTGGAAACCTACGTTTTACAAGAATAGCCCACAGATTTTTAGTACTCCAGACAAGATAACTTATTGCCATTGGAATACTTCTCCCTCCCAAATAAAAAAGACTATTTCTTGTAATTTGGCACTACATAATGAAGGGGCCCTAAGGCTGATACCTTCTGTTACATTATGAAAATGCCATCCATGTTTCCCCCTGTCTCCCTGCCCCCAGAGCCCTGTGTGCATGGCATTCTGCCTTATTCAGTGAACTCTTTGAATAGAGCATTGTCTTTAGTTATACTGTCTCCCACTTACTTCCTCCCCCCTCTCCTCCACCCCCCTCAGAGCCTTCACTGAACAGCTTTAACCTGTGGCAATAAGGCTCCGGTTACAGGAGTTGGTTCTCAGTCACTCAGTTCTGTAAGTTTGCTTCCTCAAGGCCCACTGATAAAACAATCAAATGATACGTGGAACACTTGAATTAAGATTAGCTACTGGTAATAACTCAAGTTGCATTCCACATCATCATTCTTTTTGCCTTCTATGCCACTAAACACACAGACCAGCTATAATCAAATGAGATTAAATCCTTTTCCAGTAGCAACAGTCTAGCCCAAACTACTAGGCCAGTTCCCATCTAAACAAGACCACAAGCAATCCAAGACAGTTTCAGCCTTGTTGGGCCTCATCAGTGAGATGCACAATGCAGAGGTGTCCTATGGCACAGTGAGCATAGAATACTCAAGCAGCACCTATCTGAGGCACCTCACATTTAACTATGTAGAGGCACTTGCTTCTTCAATACTAATTGAGGATAACAATACTTGAAGATAAAATATTGAGCAATTAATATTACTGTTAATCAGATAGGGTCTCAATAAAGTTAAAGGTAGTGGGCCTACCTTTATGGGTAATGAGCAATAAGCATAAGAAAGTATGCACAAGAAAGTGAAAGAGTGAAAGGTACCATCACTGGGATGAATAGATCCAAACAAACATAGACCTATAGACGAAATATACCAGAAGCCCATTGCAGCAATGGGAATGACAAGAAAATCATTCTTTTACAGTGCTTTTTCTTTAAATGGAATAAACATGTTATGTCTACAATGCAATAAATGCAACATGTTTCAGTAACGCTTGATAAATAGATTTCACTTCTATGTTTTGTTGGGGGGGGGGGGTCTATAAATACTGATAAATCCTGATTTCCAATGTTAGGAAATTACTGGAAATACCAGAATCTACAAAAAAACATAAACAATTAAAGCAGGAAAACATACTAAATATTCAATATTTTAAAGCTGTAGTATGCATTGATATTCTGATACTCCCTATATATATATATGAGGAGTATTATGTTGATGCAGAATATGTTATGAAGTTATGAAGTTTGCCTAAATAGGTTTGTAAATGCAGTCATGAAAACGGTAGCCAGATGTACTTAGGACTGAGCCATCTTGTAGGAGTTATAGAGATAACAGAGGGTTTTGAAGAAACCAGAAACGCAGAGTTTAGCTCTAGGCTCACAGAAGTAGTCCGGTTTGGTCAATTACCAGTTCTAGACAAAGCTGGAGCACGGATTGGATTACAAATATGCCAGAATATGTAGAATGTGCCGATGGGAAAGGAAACCCATAAATAATTAATTTTCAGTATGTCAACTATTGGATGTCTAAGAACCCAGTTTACTATTGTATGTTTTAATGATGCTAGTATACACATATATGATGTGTATTATCGCCTTACCGGTGCCACGTGTAAAGGTGTTTGTTTAGAGGAGTAAATCCTTTGAAAGGTCTAGCAATACTTATGGCATAATGTAGAATCCATAAATTAACTGTTTGAAAATGTATATTTTAAATATTTTATTTATATAATTTTTTTAGAAACGGAAGTAAACCTAACCTAATTTAAATATGTATTATTTAAACCAAAACCGCACAGTGCCTTTTTTGAGTAGGTGTCTGTCGGGGCTCAGTGTCAGAACTCATTTTTTTATACATGGATTTAATATAGGTGCTTGCATTCATTATTGCTCTGATTGTGCAGGGGCTTTGATAGTAATGCATTTTGCTTGACAGAATGATTTGTTCTTTGCCGCATTACTAATTGTGAGAAACAGACATTTATATTTTAAGGGTGGTACTTATACCATGGGAGGGGGTCAGTTGTAATAGTGGCACACTTGGCCTCTCTTAGGCCCCTGACACAAATCCAGAAAGGCATCATTGGCTGAATGAAGCAAATATGGACCAGGTCACCTCTCCGCTTTCAGCATGCCTGCTGCTGAACCATTCAAGTTATGTGGAATCAAATGGCTGGCCTAATGTAGGAAGTTGGCTCTGTATGTGCTATTTCAAAGTAAGGAATAGCATGCACAGAGTCCAAGGGTTCCCCTTAGAGGTAAGATAGTGGCAAAAAGAGATAATACTAATGCTCTATTTTGTGGTAGTGTGGTCGAGCAGTAGGCTTATCCAAGGAGTAGTGTTAAGCATTTGTTGTACATACACACAGGCAATAAATGAGGAACACAAACTCAGAGACAAATCCAGCCAATAGGTTTTGTTATAGAAAAATATATTTTCTTAGTTTATTTTAAGAACCACAGGTTCAAATTCTACATGTAATATCTCATTTGAAAGGTATTGCAGGTAAGTACTTTAGGAACTTTAAATCATTACATTAGCATGTATACTTTTTACATAAAACACAATAAGCTGTTTTAAAAGTGGACATAGTGCAATTTTCACAGTTCCTGGGGGAGGTAAAGTTTTGTTAGGTTTCACAGGTAAGTAAGTCACTTACAGGTTTCAGTTCTTGGTCCAAGGTAGCCCACCTTTGGAGGTTCAGAGCCACCCCAAAGTCACCACACCAGCAGCTCAGGGCCGGTCAGGTGCAGAGGTCAAAGAGGTGCCCAAAACACATAGGCTATAATGGAGAGAAGGGGGTGCCCCGGTTCCAGTCTGCCAGCAGGTAAGTACCCGTGTCTTTGGAGGGCAGACCAGGGGGGTTTTGTAGGGCACCGGGGGGGACACAAGTCCACACAAAAAGTACACCCTCAGCAGCGCGGGGGCGGCCGGGTGCAGTGTGGGAACACGCGTCGGGTTTCCAATAGTTTCCTATGGGAGACCAAGGGGTCTCTTCAGCGATGCAGGCAGGCAAGGGGGGGGCTCCTCGGGGTAGCCACCACCTGGGCAAGGGAGAGGGCCTCCTGGGGGTCACTCCTGCACAGGAGTTCCGTTCCTTCAGGTGCTGGGGGCTGCGGGTGGAGGGTCTTTTCCAGCCATCGGGAAATGGAGTTCAGGCAGTCGCGGTCAGGGGGAGCCTCGGGATTCCCTCTGCAGGCATCGCTGTGGGGGCTCAGGGGGGACAACTTTGGTTACTCACAGTCTTGGAGTCGCCGGAGGGTCCTCCCTGAGGTGTTGGTTCTCCACCAGTCGAGTCGGGGTCGCCGGGTGCAGTGTTGCAAGTCTCACGCTTCTTGCGAGGAGTTGCAGGGGTCTTTAAATCTGCTCCTTGAAACAAAGTTGCAGTTCTTGTGGAGCAGTGCCGCTGTCCTCTGGAGTTTCTTGTCTTTCTTGAAGCAGTCCTCAGAGGATTCAGAGGTCGCTGGTCCCTTGGAAAGCGTCGCTGGAGCAGGTTTCTTTGGAAGGCAGGAGACAGGCCGGTAAGTCTGGGGCCAAAGCAGTTGGTGTCTTCTGTTCTTCCTCTGCAGGGGTTTTTCAGCTCAGCAGTCCTCTTCTTCTTGTTAGTTGCAGGAATCTAAAGTTTTAGGTTCAGGGGAGCCCTTAAATACTAAATTTAAGGGCGTGTTTAGGTCTGGGGGGTTAGTAGCCAATGGCTACTAGCCCTGAGGGTGGGTACACCCTCTTTGTGCCTCCTCCCAAGGGGAGGGGGTCACATCCCTAATCCTATTGGGGAATCCTCCATCTGCAAGATGGAGGATTTCTAAAAGTTAGAGTCACTTCAGCTCAGGACACCTTAGGGGCTGTCCTGACTGGCCAGTGACTCCTCCTTGTTATTCTCATTATTTTCTCCGGCCTTGCCGCCAAAAGTGGGGGCCGTGGCCGGAGGGGGCGGGCAACTCCACTAGCTGGAGTGTCCTGCTGTGCTGGCACAAAGGGGTGAGCCTTTGAGGCTCACCGCCAGGTGTGACAGCTCCTGCCTGGGGGAGGTGTTAGCATCTCCACCCAGTGCAGGCTTTGTTACTGGCCTCAGAGTGACAAAGGCACTCTCCCCATGGAGCCAGCAACATGTCTCGGTTGTGGCAGGCTGCTGGAACCAGTCAGCCTACACAGATAGTCGGTTAAGGTTTCAGGGGGCACCTCTAAGGTGCCCTCTGGGGTGTAGTTTACAATCAAATGTACACTGGCATCAGTGTGCATTTATTGTGCTGAGAAGTTTGATACCAAACTTCCCAGTTTTCAGTGTAGCCATTATGGTGTTGTGGAGTTCGTGTAAAACAGACTCCCAGACCATATACTCTTATGGCTACCCTGCACTTACAATGTCTAAGGTATTGCTTAGACACTGTAGGGGCACAGTGCTCATGCACTGGTGCCCTCACCTATGGTATAGTGCACCCTGCCTTAGGGCTGTAAGGCCTACTAGAGGGGTGACTTATCTATACCTGCATAGGCAGTGAGAGGCTGGCATGGCACCCTGAAGGGAGTGCCATGTCGACTTACTCGTTTTGTTCTCACCAGCACACACAAGCTGGCAAGCAGTGTGTCTGTGCTGAGTGAGGGGTCTCCAGGGTGGCATAAGACATGCTGCAGCCCTTAGAGACCTTCCTTGGCATCAGGGCCCTTGGTACCAGGGGTACCACTTACAAGGGACTTATCTAGATGCCAGGGTGTGCCAATTGTGGATACAAAAGTACAGGTTAGGGAAAGAACACTGGTGCTGGGGCCTGGTTAGCAGGCCTCAGCACACTTTCAATTCAAAACATAGCATCAGCAAAGGCAAAAAGTCAGGGGGTAACCATGCCAAGGAGGCATTTCCTTACACCTAACATGTCAGGGCTAAATTTAGATGTAGAATTGAAACCTCATCAAACATCCTCCCCTCTCTATCCCCCCCCTCCCAGTCTGCCCCTCCCTACACATGCTGACTGAGCCAGCTGCTGAAAAATAAAATGATAGTAAAATGTTGTTTTATCTTTCAGTTGCTGGCTCAGCCAGTGGGGTGACACTCCTTCGCCATTGCGAGGGAGCCGCCCCTGGGCGAGGGACAAAAGGAGTAGAGGATAATGTAGTGTCTTCCTCAGCCTGGAAGCATACAAATGAATATGCCACACATGGAGCTCTGTAAAAGGATGTCTTTATTCTTCACCATACTACTGCACTCTCCAGGCATTGAGTATTAACTGTCATGACCACACCTTAACACCTCCCGTCAAATTACGTGATTCCTGTCTAGAGTCTACCTAGGACCACGAGGGTCTAGTACGCATAATTTAAAAAGACACTACATCTCCCCCTTTGTTAAATGAAAAGTACAAGTAACATTAGCATTGTATTTCCTCAGTGAGTCACCGTGGCCGTCACACTGGTCTGCCAGATCGGGTGGTATGAGGTTGTTGAGATGCACCGTCATTCTGTATTAATGCCATAGGCTCAGATGTGCGATCTGGAAGTTCAGGTGGGAAAGCCTCACTGTTGATCTCAGGTACTGATGAATATTGAGCAGGTGTTTAAAGTGTGACGAGTCCCGTGTGATGTATTTTCCGGGATGATGCGGTGTTACCATGTGTCCTTTGCATGTCACGGCCCTCAAAGGGTCGACAACAAAAGGAGTGCCTGTTTTCCACTTCAATTTCTTTTTTGGTCAGTACACAGTCCCCTTTTTGAAAGACTATTTCCTGGGATGACCAAAATCATCTTCAAAATGTTTATTTTCTATGTGTTGGGATTTTATTGTTATTGTTGATATGACTTCACACCAATGTCATTAGTCCAATGGCAAGTATAAAAGTATTGCACAATGTCAAAATATGGCGAAGCCAACCCTGTTCTGTGAGAGAGGGGTTAAAACTCCTTTGTTCAAGATGAAAATAAAACAATATATTAAAAACATACCTTTATTGCTGTTGTACCTCGTTTTTTATTCATTCTAAATAGAAGCCATTTTAGGAAACTTGTACACATTTCAGTTCTTAGTCTACTCACTAGTCCTTCACTCACTGAACTGACATATCAATAGTTCAAATGTTTTTCCTAAGTAGAGTGGTGCTTTTTTGATTGCATGAATGCAAATATATGCTTCATCTATGTTATCTTTTTTCCATCTTAGATACTGGAACTGTTCTGACAGGCAACGAAGATCCCATACTACTTCATTCCGTAGTTACATGTTGGCCATCGAAGCAAGCCTTCAAGGAATGTAAGACACTTTCAATGTGCTGTCTACTGATTGTTGTAGTTTCCTAATAGGATACATTATCAGAGATCATTCACTCCATCCTCGGATTTTTGATGGATATGATGGGTTGACTAAATCCCAATACAAAAAAAGTGCTCTTCACGGATATTGGAATATACCAATATTGCTTACCAAAGAGGATGTACCGTGTGCCTGCTTAATGTTAAATAATGAGTACATGATCAAGAAACACTTTATTGCTATGAAGGGGCAGCATTATACAACATTGCCCTAGTGCAGTGCAATTGTATTCTGACATTAGCAGTGGGCAGTGCAAAAATTATATTTGCACTGACTAACTGGTGCAAGGCTACAACTTTTCAGTCATTCTTTGGAAACGTAAATGTGGACTGGTCGTTGCAAATGACAGTGCGGACTGCACTGCTTTGGCGCACATTATGCAATCTAGCTCCAGGTAGTAGACCATGCTAAGAAAGCGACAACCCTTGTTTGACATGTGCCACATGAACACAAGCCCTAGTGCCTTCACAAAATTATAGTGTGACTGAGTAATCCGTACAGCACTTCCATAATGCACATCTCCAAAAACAGTAAAGATTAATGCAGTAGAATTGGCCAACCATAGTAATGCTATGCATAGCAATGCTAGTAATGCATGTAGTTTATTTGCAATGACCGGTGGTCAGTTTCAACTAACCTTTGACCGATGCTGTTGATGATAGTAAACAAAGTATTGATGACATCTTTAGTCCCATTCTGGCTCTATTGACGTCGACGTTGCACAAAAACCCTATCCTTTGTTAATCTGGCAACCAGTAGAGGAGGCACACAGTTGGAGAAACATGATCACATTTTGCTAGTGAAATGCTCCTTTGAGTGAGAAACAATGTATCAGCCAGCCACTGGGTTATCAGAAGAACCCTCTGGCTTGGCTCAAATCATAACCCAGGATCGGGACCGCAACAACCCAGAATAGTATAGCTGTCTGAACAACTATACTAAAGTCCAGCTTTCGAGTTTGTCTGAGTAGCAGGTGATATTTATTGCACCTGATAAATAACAATACCCAGGGTAAGTTAACCATCAGATGCAAAAATAGCATCTGCTCTCATTTGTTGGGGAATAACACACGAATCTTGATGCATAATGTACAAAATCCACATGGTTGAGTAAATACCATACATTTTTACCTAATAAATTCTGGCATGTTTGGGCTGCTCAGTAATACCCTGTTGTACTAATACCCTGTAGTGTAGTTGCTCTCAAGAAAACTTGTCATATAAATAATTAAATATATTGCTATTATGACTTTGTCATACGGTAGCCAGACCAAAACACTGTGCAGTACTGGGTGAACACAGGCCACTACAGATATCAAGTTTACACAAATTTGGGTTGAACGTATCAATTTCCCTATGTGTGGATGATTCACACACTCTAAACACGTCACCAACACCAGCAAGTGTCCGAGAAACTGAAATCCTTTCCTTAGGAGAATGGAATTTTAGCAAACCACTGAACATGTGACTTTTTCCATTCTGCTGCGTGCTATTTTGTGATTGCTCACTATTTTTTCACTCAATGGCTCTAAACAATCTATTTTTTTGCTAACCTTGTTTTCATATAAATGACATAGAACCATTCTTTTTGAGAAAGTTGTGGTATTCAAAAAATCTAACTTTTGCAAGCAAAACCTATGATCACTGATCTAAGCCTGCATGTTAAAATGCTAAATCGCGGTGCTGTACAATACCAGATAACAAGCTATGTACATCACGGTTCTACTGGTGTTACCTAAAGGCATACAGAGTTAAATACATTTTGGGAAAAGTCTTTTATCAGCTGGAGAGATGCACAGGCATCGGTTGTGCCACTGCAACCTTCTCCGACGCCGGTAGCAACGTAGATGCTGCTGGCCCCCACCAGCAGTGCCAGCCTCATTCTCATTTCCGATGTCTGTGAGTCGAAATGGCATCAATCAACGTCGATTACAGCGCCGATAGAGTCCCTGAAAATTGCCTGTTAATATAAGTTATCACGGATGGCATTCATATTAAGCAAAATTGGAAAAAGACACACATGGTTAAGGTTTTTCTGGAAGTGGCAGGACCAAAGGAGGGATGGCCTCAGACATGAGATGAGTTTCCGGTTGAGTGCCATCCCATCTTGATGCTAAGAAAGTCTAGAAAAAGACCAGTAAGGCTGAGGTTTAGGCTGTTTGTGGAAGAAGCAATGAGAGGAAGGCAAACAGTAAAAAGATAGACTTGGAATGAGGAATACCTGTTAGTTATGCAAAGAGAGACAGAAAACCAATGATCTGTCTGAGGCGTCAAAGGAAGGACAACTGATACATGGTAAGACTGAGAATAAAAAATACATCATTTAAAACAGTGGTTCCCAACATGTGGTCCGAGGACCCCTGGGGGTCCGCGAAGCCTCCTCAGGGGGTCCGCGACTGCTTAGAAAATTAAACAATATTAACAGATTAGGTCCCCAGCTTACAGTAATGACTTAGTGGGGGGTCCCCGGACTCCACTAATGAGTGAGTGGGGGTCCCCGGGTTCCAGTAATCATAAAGTGGGGGTCCACGGAAGTCAAAAGGTTGGGAACCACTGATTTAAAAAATGAAAATAGAAAATGGATGAATTTATGCAGAGTAATGAAGGCACTCAAATCTAATGATATACACCAGAAGTTAAAAAATAGCTATACATTTCCTACCAAATGAAAAAGGTTTATAGGAAAGCAAGGATTAACTACACCTTCATTTATATGCTGTTCATACTCTTAGAACATCCTCTCACAATGTTTTATTCTGCTTTTACGCGAGTGTGTTAAAATTTAAGAATATCATGCAAACAGACAACAGTGTGATAAATGTCAGGAATAAATGTTGAACGATAAAGCGGATTTAATCATTATAATGCCTATTTTTACTCAGTGATTAAATTCAAGAACAAGACTCGTTTCGTGGAATTTTTGGTTCAGCTACTTCACCGTGGAGTGTATGAAGAACATTTTCAGCAAGTCATAGATTGGACCAGCGCCGTGCAAAACCATTTAACAAGGTAATGAATAGTTATGTTACTGAATTATATGGGCAAACTAATAACTAAGGATTGGCAAAGGTGCATAATAGTTTTTCACTGTCTCCCATTGGTTAATTTGTTAAATAAGAGGAGCGACAAACATTTTGTTTGTGAGCTTTCACCGGTGCGACCGAATGCCAAAGCTTAACTAATCTTGATTATTTGAAATGACTTTCTTCCACCACCGTACATTTGTGTTTCTCTTTTTCTTAATCTTGGATGTTCCTTTCACCCCTGTTTTGTCCTTTTGTCACTTTTCTCCTGTATTTTTTAACTTTTTTCAGCAGCAGCTTTGTTTCATTTAAAAACTACTCTATATCAATAGGCACTCAATATATGTGCAGCTTTGTTACGTTTGTTGCAGATACTGTAATAAACCAAAACTAGGACAGTGAAGAAATACAAAGCACCTACAGCGTGTCTAAATCTTAATAGTTGACAAGATACCTTAGACTAATATCCTGTGATCACCTTATTAAATGGCCTTCAAAACATGTGTAGCATCACATGGAACCCACCCTCGCCTTCCAAAATGATTTTTCTAAATGGAAGATCAATATTGCATTGAACTCCTTCACCCGCGACAATATGCTGAGAGAGCGAAATCCATCATTGATTATTTTGAATCCGTGTCTTGGGAAAATCCCAGTGTGTCAATGTGCCTATTAATATATCTATACGTGTAATGATGCACTTAGAGGGATAAGGGGCACCAACCAGCATATCACAGTATATCTGATAGAGACTTCCAGCTTCTTCCCTTTGAATTTCCCAGGCCTCAGACTGTATCCAGGAACTTTTTTGTGAGCAGTACCTCTGAGCTAGTTCGGTTCTGTGCGGTGGCGTTAGCATCGTTGGCACTGGAAGTGATGCCACGGTCACATATGTAGGTAACACCCAGGAAAGTGGACATCAGTACTATTCTCTCCGCGCCAGTTAGCACTGATCTGGAGAATAGCTACCCCCATGTCTCTTTTTGACAGGTTTTTCAACTTATGTCATCTATTTTTGAAAGTGTGTCGAGGATGTCTTCTAGGAAGGCAGGTTTCAAGCCGTGTGGTGCCGTCACTGCGCCATGTCTGATACGGACCTCCATCTAGTCTGTTTATAGTGTCTCGAGCACAATCATGACTCTGAGTCATGCTCGAACGCTGGGCCATGGCACCAAAAGCTTTGAGGGAGCGGTCCCTAAAGCTGCTTTTAGCCCTATGTTCGACGCTAGCTAGTGTGACTACTAAGAGATCTTTCTCTTGATTGAGACAAAGGTTGCAGGACTGTTCCAGAAGCCCCAAGTCCCCATGTTCACACACTAGGTCACTCTAGGTCCTTGGAACACTCATGGAAGAGGCACAAGAAGAAGAAGAAGAAGTCTAAGCAAACTTTGACTTTGACTCGTCTGTCGGCCGGCGCGATGAGTGAGGAACATCGACATTCCAGGCACTGTTCTGCGGAGCCGTTGCCAGGCCCGACTCTGCACCTCCCCCTTATTTCCGGGAGCCGGAGCGACCCCTGCTCAGTTGAGAGACTTCCAAGAGGCGCATACACCTCATGTTTGAGTGAGCCAACCGTTCTGGAGCACCTTTGGGCCTTGCAGGTTCGGAGGAGGCCCCATCAGGTTCCACACGGATGGCTACGGCCTCGGCTCCGATGGCCTCTCACGGATCCGAACATGGATCTGGATCTGCTTCAGTTTTGCCTAAGAAACCTTTTCCGATGCAGTAGCAAAGTTGATGCTGCTGGTGCCCACTGGCAGTGACCGCCCTATTCTCATTCCTGATGACTGTGAGTCGAAATGGCATCAATCAACATCAGTTCCAGCGCCGACTGGGTCTAGTGGCTCTAGGTCATTGCCTGACCATTTTTTAGAGAGTGGGAGGGATCACTGGATCCCTTAGAATACCTTGTGAAACTTTGGACTGGTATGAGGAGGTAGGAGATGCCAGTAACCTCCCCCCTCCCACCGTGGACACGGAGGAGGTGGCATCTTAAACAGTGTTGGTGAAGAGGGGAACTGAGGTCCTTGACTTCGAGTTTCCCTCAGTGGTGGCCAGACTAACCTCTTGATGGAAGTGCTTCAGCCTGGGGCTTCCTCATCCAAAACCCTATTTCCCTTTAATGAAGCACTGACTGATATCCTGCTGGGAACCTGGTCCAAGCCGAGCACAGAGGCTCCTGTAAACAAGTCAAATTCCCACCACCATTGCCCTGTCCCGGAGAATCCTAGTTTCCTCACCCCACACCCCATCCCTGAGAGCTTGGTGGTCCAAGCCTCAGTGTTGGAAGATGAGACTCTGTATGTAGCGAGTCCAGTGGATCCCCAATTGGTTTACAGAGGCAAACCTAGGTATTGCTAATGCTCTATTTTGCGGTACTCTGGGTGAGCAGTTAGGCTTATCAGAGGGTAGTGGTAAGCATTTGTTGTACTCACAGAAGCAATAAATAAGACACACACTCAAATAATAAGTCCAAGACCAATTTAGAAAAAAAACTGTTATTTTAATATATGTTTCAAACCCAAGAACTTTTCAATCGGGTAAGCACTTTTTCAAGCATAAATACTTTTCAGTTTTGCAGTCAGGGGGTCCTGCGTGTTGAGGCTGAAGGTGTCGTTGGGGAGTCCAGCAGGGGAGGGGGACCCAGGGTGGACTCGAACACAGGGGAACTGGGGATGACGTTGGCACCAGTGACTCCGCTGAAATGGGGTCAGGAGCGACAGGTGCAGTGGTTGCTGGAGGTGTCAGGTTTTCTCTCACCACAAGGCTGCGGGAAAGGGGGCATGCGTGCAGGGGCTGCAGGTGACTTTGGGGAGTCAAAGATGGATGAGACCACACTGGACTCTGCCTTGTTGGCACCATTAGTTGGCTTCACTTCAGGTCATGGACATCGGGTGCAGAGGTCACTTCGGGTGTCAGATCTTTGATGTTCCAGAGACTGTACAGTCCTTTCTTGAGACTTTATTGCATAGCAGAGCCGCTGCTCATGGGAGTCTTTATGGTAGGCAGGCAGCCCTCCTGGTTTTCCTGGAGGCTCAGCTGCAGGATGAGTTGTCTTTTTGGGCAGAGACTGTCGAGGTCATCAGGCAGGTCGGCAGGGCTGGTTCCTAGTCAGCTGCTGCTTCTTTTCCTCTTCTACAAGTGTGACTTTTTTCTGTCTAGCACATGCATTTAAAATGGCTTCCCTAGACACTTACTATGTCTCAGAATCGACAAAGACATAGCAGATGCTCATGCAGATATGCCCTCACATGTAATATAATGTGCTCTGCCTTAGGGCTTTAAGGCCTGCTAGAGGGGTGACTTACATATATTGCATGTAGTGTTTAGTGGACATGGCACACGGGCTGTGTGCCATGTTGTGTTTTCACCTTTGTCTGCACCAAGATATGCAGCCTGCTATAGCAGCAGGTCATGTGCTTGATGAGGGGTCCCTCGGGTGGCAACATTTGTGCTGCAGCCTTTCGGGGCCTTCCTTAGTACCCCAGGCCCTCGGTACCAGGGGTACCATTTACTGGGGACTTAACAGGGGGTGCTAAATGGTTTGCCAATTGGGAAAAACAAATGTGCAGGTTTGGGGGAAGGAGATCTGGCACTGGGGTCCTGGTTAGCAGGAAGCCAGTGCACTTTCAGTCGAAATCACACCAGAAACCAGGCAAAAAGTGTGGGGGTGACCACGTCAAGAGAGACACTTTCCTATATAATCCCCTCCCAAATGAAAGAGGATGAAACTAACCATTACCACTTCTACCCAGAGTTCTCAAGAAAATCAGGAAAGGCTGGTCCCAAGTCATTGTCGTGTCTCCAGACCGGGCATGGAGACTCTGGTATTCTGTGCTCCTGAAAATGTGCATCAGTCCTCCAGTCAGGCTGCCCTTTTCGGAGGATCTCCTGTCGCAGCAACAGCCCAAAGTCTGCAATGTTATCTTGGCGGCCCGCCACCAAAATGATATATGCCTGCCGTTGCCAAAAAAAATTAAAATATTGGACAGAAAAGTCTCTTCTTTTTGCCTTTCTTCAACCCTCTTTCTGCCTCTCTTTTTTTGATATTCTTCTCTTCATTTTTACCTTGTCCAGCAGAGACACTGGGCACTCTTAAGGGTTATCTCTCTCTGTTCTCTTCTCCTTGCGGCTGCCTGACAAGCCCTCTTTATTTAAGTTCCATCTTGTAAATAGGTTTCTGATAGGGCTTGTACATATGTTTCCCCATTGCCCTTCATCATGCCTCAGTGGGACCTGAACCTGGTTCTCCAGTACTTCATGTGTGCTCCTTTCAAGCCTTTACACAATTGTCCCCTCCGGCTGCTTACTATCAAGACAGCTATTCTAGTGAAAACTACTTCTGTCCAGAGGGTGAGTGAGTTGCAGGCTTCATCATCCAAGCCTTCCTATCTTACTGCGTTCCCTGATAAGGTCTCTTTCCTTCCAAAAGTGGTGACATCATTCCATTTGGGACAGTCTATCACCCTGCCAACCTTTTTTTACGCTCCTCCTCATCCCTCTAAAGAAGAGGAGAGACTCCAATGCCTGGACCCAAAAAGAGCATTATCTTTCTACCTTGACTACACAAAACTCTTCTGGGTGGACGACCAGCTCTTTGTTGGGTATGTGGGAGTAAAAAAAGGTCAGGCAGTGCAGAAGGAACCATTTTGCACTGAGTCGTTCTCTGTTTTAAAATCTCCTACACCCTTGTTAAAAAGCAGTCTCTTGAGGGCTTAAGGGTCCATTCCTCCGGGGGAAACCTGCGACCACGGTGCTAGCTTGTGGAGTCCCATTCCTGGACATCTGCCAGGCAACAATGTGGGCGTCCTTGCATATGTTTGCTAAACACTACTGCCTGGACAGTCTGGTCTGTGGAGATGGGCATTTTGCCCATTCAGTCCTGCAGGACTTTCTAGTTTAGAAAATGTGTCCTCATCCCACCGTCAGGAGGATATGGCTTGGGTATGTATTCAAAGGTAAGGAATCTGCAGCTAGAAGTCTCTATTAGATGAACAAGTTACTTACCTTCGGTAATGCATTATCTGATAGAGACAATGGCGGTCATTCTGACCCTGGCGGTCAAAGACCGCCAGGGCGGAGGACCGCGGGAGCACCGCCGACAGGCCGGCGGTGCTCCAATGGGGATTCCGACCGCGGCGGTAAAGCCGCGGTCGGACCGGCAACACTGGCGGGCTCCCGCCAGTGTACCGCCGCCCCATTGAATCCTCCAAGGCGGCGCAGCTTGCTGCGCCGCCGAGGGGATTCCGACCCCCCCTACCGCCATCCAGATCCCGGCGGTCCGACCGCCGGGATCCGGATGGCGGTAGGGGGGGTCGCGGGGCCCCTGGGGGCCCCTGCAGTGCCCATGCCACTGGCATGGGCATTGCAGGGGCCCCCGTAAGAGGGCCCCTAAATGTATTTCACTGTCTGCTGCGCAGACAGTGAAATACGCGACGGGTGCAACTGCACCCGTCGCACAGCTTCCACTCCGCCGGCTCGATTCCGAGCCGGCTTCATCGTGGAAGCCTCTTTCCCGCTGGGCTGGCGGGCGGCCTGAAGGCGACCGCCCGCCAGCCCAGCGGGAAAGTCAGAATTACCGCCGCGGTCTTTCGACCGCGGAACGGTAACCTGACGGCGGGACTTTGGCGGGCGGCCTCCGCCGCCCGCCAAGGTCAGAATGAGGGCCAATATCTAGTGTAGATTCCTTACAGACTCACCCATACCTCCCTGCCCTGCAGACAGATTTCTAGGGTTAGGGTTAATCCCTTTCAGGGCCTTAGTTTAGACACACATTCGTCAGTTCATTTCATGGCTCTGTGCTCCTGGCGTGGTAGGTCATGAAAAATAGCTGATCTCTGCGCACCTGAGTAGTGTTGTGAATCCTATCTTGTTTTAATGGGAAACAGGAGTTAGCTTAGCCTTCTGGCTTGCAGACCTCTGCCCCAGTCACCTAGTGACTTTTACCCTACTTAGCTTGCTCTGTTTTAGCACAATTATTTAACTATATGTTTCCAAGATGGCTGCATTGTTTCTAGTTAGGCCAATGTTTGAGTTTCACGTTATCAGTGCCCACATGCTAAGGCGTCACTATCAAGTGACAAGGATAAACAAACTGTAGTTATTCACATTAGGTACTTTCTCATTTCACGCCTTCGAGAGAATTGTTTACATAAATTGCCGTCCCTAGCATGCCTTGTTATCTATTGTTTGGGAACAGACCTACGTCAGGGGTTCGAGCAGATTTGTATAAATGCACCTCACTTAGACAGATAGTCAGAGGGATTCCGACCAGATGCCTTCTCTGCTATCAATGCTGCACAGTGACCTTGACACTGACACAGTCTTCGTGTCCCTACGGAGTCTGAGCTAGAGACCTCATTCCAAGGTAACAAGGGTTGGGGGGGGTCTTCTCATGGACATGGCATTGGCAGATTAGGTTTAACACACCTAGATCTCTTTTAAGTTAGAGATTAGGTTCATCATATTAGGGTATTAAGACCTATTTCACATCTCATGTCATTTCATGTTATTGCAAGATGGTGGGGGTCTTTGTTTTAATGACTCTCGTCTTCACAATTCTGTTTCGTGCACTGTTCATTATCCTAATCATTGCAGCCCATGCAACTTATCGTAGATTGCAGTTTTGTTAATAAAATCTATTGAAAACTTTACTGCATCTCCTTCATTGCCTGTGATTGATTGAGACATGTTGTTGATGTGAGAAAGGGGTAATCTCTGTTTAACGACGACACTCCCTGAGATGTTACACTCTTGAGTCCATGTGTAAAGGCTGCCATAAATCACCTTTTACTGTTTGGGTCTTTGGTGAGGTGCTGCTTCTGAGCCGGGAGGGTTGGGACGACAGTTGGGACTTGTTGTAGGATTGGCATAGTTGCCTACAAACATAAGTACTGTCATCCTTAAACGAGCAGTCCTGCCTAGAGCAAGAGTCAAAGTACGACATGGTGCAACTAACAATTGTGTTTAGGCACCAATTTATGGACACCCTGACTATCACTGTTTCACATACAACAGGTACCCAAAGTACTATTATACGGAGACGTCCATGGTCTTGGGGAAAATCCTCCTCAGCTGAACAGGGAGCACCTAATTAGTCTGTAGGTTGTTCGAGCTCGAGCCATTAAAAGGACTTTTCTCCCCATTTGATGTTCCATCTCTTTACCCATCATACAATATGGCTAACGCCATAGATATTCCTGAGAATGCTAGACAAGCATTATCATTACACCTAGTAGTACATGGCTTAAGAGTAGAGGGCGGGGATGTTACATTCATAGTGGAAGCTAGTGAAGCTTATCAAACAAACATTTTATTCCTGGGTTCACTTTCCTGAGGAAGACAACGCTACATTCATATTCCACACATATACAATTGCAAATGTAACTCAACTGTACCAAGCATACCAGTATCATGAAATACCGCTCACTTATCAGGAGCATCAGAACTGGTTTAATGGCACCCTTCCACATGTAATACAACCCGTGAGATTAGGTCCCTTAGGTAATGATGGACCAATGTGGCCTATGTTTGCCACATATACATTTCACCCAGGTATACAAAATATGCAGACAGCTGATCTACGCAATTTATACATCGAGATAGTAACATTATATAGATTACTTGTTTGTTCGTAATGTGAATCCTGAACACTACACCAGCTCTTCCAGCACCACCAGCACCTGTTGGATAACAATTGACTACTGGGATTAATCCACAAACAGTGCATACTATCATGGGTAAGGTACGCACAGAACGAGAGAAAATCCCGTTCTGGAAAGCTCAGAAAACAAATCAGCTGGAAGCTGTTTTTCCCCAGACAGAACCAGAGGAAAAACATAGAATTCTCACAATGTGTTTGCCTTTCGGGATGGTTACTGCGGTGGATGACTGCCCCACATGGGGTACAGTCTGCGCTGCAATTTATACTACCACACATGGTACCCCGACACTTGCCAATTTACCGGAAGTGTTAAAACAAATTCAGAATGAGTGCGGGCTGCACCAGCCCTAGATTTGGGGATTAAATTAATGCATAACTTCGACGCAGTCTCATCAATTATACTCAGTAACATTAAAGGGGAAGCAGTAGCACTTGCTATTTGCCAGCGCCTCCGAGAGATTCCACACTTGGACAAGGAGAAACAGCTACCGAAAATTATTTCTGACACCTATACCAGTATAAAATGGGACAGTTTGGGAGCCAAGACGAAGAAGCTCGAAATACAGAGTACCACCCCAAAGGAAGGTACTAAACAAGCACAGGAGAGTTCTAAGAAGCGCTGGGATAAATAAAAGCAATTTAAAGACAAAATCAGAGAGCAGATTCTCCACACCTAGAGAACTCCGACAGGAGATATACTCTCAGCAATAGAGAAAATATAAAAGCTCTTGACAGATATACTGATTCACGTCCCTCTCGTTCCTTTCAGGGCGCGTGGAACAGACATAGCGAGAGAGGGGGCTGTCCAGATTGAAGTCCTGAATACGTGAAACAGAAGAAAGACTCACCACAGTCTTCAGACAATAAAGAAGACAAGTCCCCACAGCAAAAGCCACAGTTTATAAAGAAAAAGGTGGCAGCACTGTCAATTAAAAATGCCAGTACACTTGAGAACATTGCTGAAGAACAAGACGTGGGCAGTGACACTGTTAGACAGAGCAGCAGAGGTTACGATATGTCACCAAAGTCTGAAAGATCATCTGGATGTGACAGCAACTAGCGATTACATTACAGTTGAAACTGTGGATGGGCGCGTTCTCTCATCCGACAGGGCATATGATTTAAATATCCAAATTGAGGGAGATGTGGAGTGCACCATTGGTGTGATATTCTGGTATGAACTTAGTTGTGATATCCTACTGGCCGAAAAGGACTGGCCTCCTGAGCACATCCGTAAGCTCCCACGTGGGGAAGATGTAATTTTGCCTTCTTTCTCTGATCTTGTTCCAGAAGCGATAAAACAAGTCTACGCTGTCAATTGCGCTTTAGCACAGGCACCTGCGTTGTACCGCAGTCATGTAGGTTGGTACAAGGATTCTAATTGCCATGTAATACCTATAAGGTCTACACCCCAACCTCAGCCACAATATCCAGTTAAACATGAAGCAAAAACTCTGGTGAGGGAGATCCTAACTCAGCTGGAGTACCAGGGAGTAATTGAGCCCTGTGTCTCTGAATTGAATAACCCATTATTCCCCGTTGCAAAACCCGACCATTTCTACAGAATAGCCTTATATTACTGACACTTAAACAGTCACACACTATACACAATGCACATAGCACAGCACTAATTAATAATATAGTGCACAAAAAATACAACACAACCTTGGATATTTG
Source organism: Pleurodeles waltl (assembly GCF_031143425.1). Classification (NCBI taxonomy): domain Eukaryota; kingdom Metazoa; phylum Chordata; class Amphibia; order Caudata; family Salamandridae; genus Pleurodeles; species Pleurodeles waltl. The sequence goes on along the minus strand of NC_090442.1, from coordinate 809,579,748 downwards.
CAATTATTTTTTCTGCCAGAACTTAGCACACAAAAGTCGGGACCTAAGTGCATTCTCATCTGGCTCACAAAACTCTTCTGCCGTTTGTCCCAAGGCTCCAAGAACAGCCCAGGGCTGTTCTAAGCCTTTGTAACATCAATATATCATGATATTGATTCTGGGGCATTGTCCTCCGTGGATGATATCTATCTCACGGATGACGACCTCAACATTCATCTTGCCAGGGTCGATCGGATTGTTCTAGGATTCGCAGCTCTTGGCTACAAATTTAATTTTAGGAAGACTAAGATAGCCTTTCTCAGCGTATTATTCCTGAGATACAAGCTATCAAACGATGGTAAGAGCCTGGCCTCACAGTTTTTAGAAAAATGTGCTTTACTCCAGCCACCAAATACAATCAAGAAGCTACATTCTTTACTTGGTTTCTTCAACTTTGGCCGAATTTACATTCCTGACTATGCACAACGTATCAAGCCACTTTTTAACTTAATATGCCCTGATTTTTCTAGCAGACACTGGACAATTGAACACATTAGGATCCTTATGGAATTGCAACAGGACATGCTAGAAGCAAAACGCTTTCACACATGTGACAACAAAACAAATTTAGTCATCAGAATAATTGCTGGTGCTATTGGGTTCACTTATGTCACCTCTAACGAAGACGACACTGTGCCCATAGCTTATACTCCATTGCAGAACAACGTTTTGCACCCACATCATTTTTTTTTAAACTGTAGTTCAAATGACTGTTATCAAGGAGAGACCACTTACCCAAGGGAAACGCATTATTGTTGTTACCCAGATGCCAGCCTTAGAGGGCATCACCAAAGCAAGCGTTCCTAACGCTAAAGCATTACATCCATGCTGCATTCAGTGGGTAACTTCCTGGACTGTAGAATACATCTTTTATTCAAAACTTCAGACACAAGAATTTCTCCAATACAAACGGAGTACCCCGCACCTCTAGACATCTTGCCACTTGACAGATATCACACTGCCATTTACACTGATGTTTCAGCACAACCAGCTGTAGGTACCAAACATCAGCGGAGTAATGAAGGATGGAGTATTCCACCCTCACAATACATACATGCAGACCCTAGGGGACTGCACAGCTCAGCTGGCTGAACTCAAAGCCCTTACTTTAGCACCAGAACACACAGAGCCAGGATTATTGACTTTAATTGTCTGTGACTCATACCACTGCGTCCAGTCCTACAGTGATTATTGTAATCATTGGCGATTGAACGGGTTTAAAGACTCCAAAAGAACACCATAAACCACAGAATTCTGTGGGGGCAGTGGCTGATCTCAAGGATAAGCTACCTTGTGTCCACGTAGTACATACATTGGGCCACCAACGTGTAGGAGTATACGTTATCGGCTACACTTTAGCTGACGAAGCAGCCAAATCTGCAGTAGCTATGGCTTCTGTGGCTACAGTGACTCATTCTCAGACGAGACTGGAAAATGAAATTCTGACTACTGTGAAAGCTTTGGCTGAAGGCAAGCCCCTTCCAAAAGCATACCCTACAAAATACTCTTACCACATCAGTGCACAGAATGTTGCCTACGCAATAATTCCTGGGGTTGGAGTTCAAGCGATCCCCAACCAAGACCAGAGATTAGATCCAATAAAAGCAGCACATGAGGGTGTTGCTTCTGCTCATGCTGGTATCTTGGCTACAGTAACACTCTTACAGAAATGCTTCTGGTGTCCAGGTCTATACAAGCAGACAAAACAATACATCTTTTGTTGTGACATGTGCCAGCAAATCAAGGGCTCAAATATCAAACGCCCACCGAAGACAGCCCTCTAAGTGTCCCATAGGCCACTGCAATGTGTGTACCTGGACCATTGTGGTCCCCTTCAACCTGATGGTGCATACAAATACATCCTAGTTCCTGTAGATTCTTGTTCTAGATTCCTGTGGGTATGGCCTCAGCAGTTGCCTGACTTTCAAACTGTTATCAAAGACTTGTTGATATTTATCGGTACATACGCGGTTGCAGCATTCCACTTGGACCAGGGCCCTGCTTTTGCCTCTAAGGCAATTAGGGGTACCATGTGGGTGATGGGTGTTGAACTCCATTACTCCTCACCATACCTTCCCGAGGGAAATACGGTAATGGAGAGGAGGAATCGTGATCTAAAGCAGTCCTTAACAGCTAGAGTATTAGGTTCTGGACGCAGTTGGCTTCATCATGGGGTCTAGAGAGCACTGAATAATCTGCCAAGATGGTCCTTGGGGGGACAGACTCCCTATGAAGTTCTCTTTGGGATACCTATGTATATCCCAGATCTTGATGGCCCAGGTTTGGTGGCAGCAGACACACCTTTTGACATAAATGAACGTCTCACTATTTTACATGAACTTCAGCAGTTTTGTGATGATAAATGATCCACTAGTGCTGCCACTTTAGGAATAAGGGATTTACCAACAACTTCTACTGGCTGGATTCCTAAATGTCGGGGATCTGGTTCGTGAGAAGATTGCTATGAAGAAGGAATTTGGTCCATCTTAGAGAGCACTGGTCCCAGTCCTGGGAATACAAAGTACCAGAACTGTCATCCTACCACCGCTGCCTGGCTCCAAAGCAAACAGATTAATTTCCATTGATAACGTCAAACTTCACCATGTGGCCGATCCTGCACAGTAGACCCAGAGGTCCCTTGGGTAGTTCCTGGTCCCCTCTCACTACCCAACAGGGCATAACTCTTCAAAACAGAAATAACAACACTACTTTGGACTACACAACAATGTCCAACGATGCTACAAATACTTCCTCAACCCTCGGGAGGGTGGAAAATGCCAATTCCTGTTACCACTTCAGCAACGTCACCTGTCCAAGATTTGGCTGTTTCATACACCAACACAACACAAACTGACGACATCGTCTACCATGTGCCTTCACTTGAAGTGGATCCATCTACCGGTAATGCACCTGCTCCTACGTTTGCAGAGACTGCTTCTTGTTACTTCATTGACATTGATGACTTTTTTTCAGATTCATCCACTCCTGTGATTGAAAATGTTTCAAAGACACGTGAGCTGTATCCATGGCTTAAAAATAACTATTTAATTCACCCATGGAACTATTTATGGTTTCTTTTTGATATTTTTTGCATTATTTCTATGGATTGGTTTCGTGACTGTTTTCTTTTTACTTATAAATGGTCATTACCTTCCTGAAAACTGCTTTGTTTAGCCTGTGGATAAAGTCTTAACTCCATATCATTCCTCACATAAGGTCTGAAGAGACCTGTCCCTTGTGAACATTTCAGCTGTACCAATTCCTGATGGGATTGTGCGGGATAAAGTTCCATTTGATATATACAGGCTTATTGAGGTCATTCAGATTCCATATGTCTGACTGATGTAATTACACCTGGTGTAGTATCTGATGATTGGGATGTCAAAACTGTTGATTCTATGTTAACTGAATTGAAGGACTACTCACTATTTGAAAGTGATGATGTATACCCAAATACAAAGAATTATGGGGAAATGTTCTGCTATAATAACTGGGGACATTACTACCTGCACCGTGCAACTAGACATAGACCAGTATTTAACTACACTCAGTGGGAACACCGTTCAGCATCACCTGTGGGGAGCCCAAAACGTTATTCAGATAAATGTACTTATTTTTTCTGGGCATGACACAAAACATCCAGAGTCATATAGCTTCAAATTACCTCCTTCAAAAGTTAGGAACATTTTGCTAACTGATAAAAAACTGATCTATTCAGATTCCTTTGTTTCCCGTCTTCCAGTTGAAGGTTAAGAATACTGGAGGAACACTATTGATTTAAAGAGTGTATGGGGAACAAAAGATTGGCAAATACAGGGTAGGGTAGCTTTATTTAGAGCGTGCCTGATTCCTGTGCAAATGATCTTTTTAAACGATACCATTCAACAGACATTATGCCTGGGGTTAGTGAAAATAAAAGAAATGAACACGCCCAGTATCCCCACACCGCCAAAGTGTAATAATTGGCGATCCTTCCTGAATGTCACTAAGGAAGAACTAGATGCAGAGGTTCAGACTGGTACCTATAGCTCTTCACGTTCCAGTCCCAGTGGGTGGTTTGGGCAATAGACATAAATGGGTGTCAGGCACGTTTTTTGTGAATTCCTCAGGGGGGTTTCAAGATTAGCCGACCAGACCCTCGCTTTGTCTCTGGTCAACACACGCATACAGTTACAACATAAAGTGTGGGTAAACTGTGCCAACTGTGGGTACAGACTAACACGTTAGCCGCAGTTAAGGAACATCTTAACACTCTTTCCTAAGATATAAACTTGCAGGACTTCTTGTTAGGCCCTAGAAAGCCACACTGTAAAAGACTCATCTATGCCATATATAATGAGGTCAGGAAACTTTCTCAGATAGAAGCTGCTGCGTGTTTAAGGCAGATAGACAAAGAAAATTTAGAAAAGGCTTTAGCTGTTGTCCACAATGGCATGAACACTTTGTCTAACAGGATCTGTTCCTTGACAGACAATAATATCTCTGTGATAGATATTATTCAGACAGACATGTCTCTTTTATATCATGGGCAAAGTCAGCTGCAGTTACAGACTTTGAAAAATGGCCTTGTTTCATGGAAGTACATTCATGGTAGTGACTTGTTTGCTGCTTTTAATTTATCCAAGGAACAAAAGACGATTACTAAAGGGGAACGATATGTATCATGCTTCACATAGAAAAGTTAGAAAAGTTGCCTTTCACAGTTGCAAAGAGCCCATCGATGGTATGGCTCTTATATGGCATCATAAATTTGCCCATTTCTGCTTTTCGAAATGCCTGAAACAGCTTGCTGTGGGTCGGTACGAGCAGCTAGGTGATAGCTATATTAAAGAAGAATGGGAGTTCCCCTTTGAATACAAAAGTCTGAATGGCGAAAGAGAGGTCTTTCTCAGCGTCTTTCTGAGACTACTGTTAGTCATTCAATGATATGTAAGCAGGTGTCCCTTCATGGCCTTTGCAATGCGGGGGTCGCGAACTTGGCCTGTTTTCTGAAGGGCACTCCCGTCCATTTGATTCGACCAGCACTTCATGCACATTCGAATGGAAGTTATGTGGTGCTGAGCGACCAAAGCTGTTGCGGTATGCGACCAGAAATTACCTACACATTTTCAGTCTCTAAGGTTGTTACGTGTTGTGGACAAGTTTTATTCCTCCCCCACACGAGAGATAAAAGTATCAGAAATGTGGTCTCACATTGATACTGCTAGTGTACATTATTACAAGTTGAGCAGACGAAAGGCGCTACTGTTTCAATAACAAGTTGCATTGACATCGGCTAGAGAGACGTATGATCTCCTGATAGCAAAATCATCAGCCGAGATACAATCCCTATTAAATACCAACTTCCCCAAGCACTTGCTGCTATTTCTTCTGATCCACAGTGGTTGTGTCTTTCCAGCTATGCAAAGCAATGGATCCGCTGCCACCAGCTCAACTGTGCTGTGAATGCATGGTTCAGGTCTTAAATGCTCAGTTGCTGGAAGAATTGGAGTATGATTGGCCATTGTCATTCCGACCAGTCCTATGGTGTGTGCAACCAGTCTTTTGCTGCATGTGGTGCCTCTTTGAACATTTGCCTACAGTGTGTACTGCTTTTCCGCCACTGCCTCTTGTCGACCAAGCACTGCTGATGTCCCCAATGATGGTTCATTCATGGTCATGCCGCTTGAGACTAAGGCTGATTCACGAGGCCACTTATGAGCCGCCCTTGGGCGCTGTGGAGAGTGCCACTCTTGCAGGTGGACCTGTATAAGATACAGCCATGCAGTACTGCCCCATGGATGTATCTGCCTATCCAGTCATCGATCTTACATCTGATGATATGGCTTCTTTCCTGAGGTCCTCTCCATTCAGTGGCTTTGAAAATGCTCTTCAAGATCATGACTACTGTTAGAATGATTTGATGATTGGTTTATTTCACGAAATTCAAAATTTACATTTATTGCCTTTACTTTGGCCTGCTTTGCTTGTCATGGTCGACATTATGGCCCTCATTACAGCCCTGGCGGTCGGTGATAAAACGGTCATAATACCGCCAACAAGCCGGTGGTAAAAAAAAAAAATGGAATTGTGACCATGGCAGGAAACCACCCACACAGACAGCCACTTTAACATACTGACCGCCACGGCGGTAGCAACAAGCACTGTGGCAGTAACCACCAGCAGCCAGGCAGAAGACAATGTACCACTCACAGTTTTATAACAGGCCTATCCGCCACCTTTTGCGGGGCAGTACCAACGAAATCAAAAGCACGGCGGAAACAGAACACAGAAGTCAAAGGACTCACCTCCGGACACTCAGGGAAGAACCACGCAGCCATGGAGCCTGAACTGCAGGTGTTCCCCATGCTGGTTTACCTCCTCCTACACCAGGAATACCAACGCTGGTGGAGACGACCACGGTGAGTACGGCCGTCTAGCACACAGGGGAGGGTGGAGGAAAAAGAGAGTGACATACACACGTAACACGCAACACCCCCACCCCCAACACCATACACACAAACAGATACAACAACTTTACACATCCACCCTCTACCCCTCAGGAATTATCCAAGGACAAAAGGAATTGATTGAAGTGAGTGTAATAAGATAAAATACTAGAAATACATCCTACAAAATCAAAACAGTATTTACACCTATACAAATGGAGGGACACTGCCCAGTCCATAATGTCCATGGGACACAGGGCCACATCACATAGGCCAAGGCCCCACTTGACTCCTGCATCAACACGGAGAGAATTCTGCAGGGGCATCAGGTCGAAAATACACAGGCACCTCAGGGGGACGGGGAAAAGGGGGCACCTCAGCCAGAAGATGGTACAACACCACTTGTCATGGAGGGGGCAACATGCCCTGTGGAATGTCCCGGGGAGTGCAAAGCCACAGTCTCTCTAGTGGATGGCTTCTCCACTGCTTGGTCCTGGGGAGTGCAAAGCCACAGTCTCTCAAGTGGGTGGTTTGCCCATTGCTTGGCCCTGGGGAGTGCCAAGCCACAGTCTCTCTAGTGGATGGCTTCTCCACTGCTTGATCCTGGGGAGTGCAAAGCCACAGTCTCTCAAGTGAGTGGCTTCTTCCACTGGTTCTGGAGGGGGCTTTGTGCCCAGTATGCTTCATCCTGGCAAGGAGGGGGTGAGTGGATGCCTTCTTCCACTGGTTCTGTAGGGGGCTTTGTGACCTGTATTGCAGATCTTGCGGAGTGCAAGGGCACAGTCACTCACTTGGGTGTCAGACCCACACGAATTGTAGTAGTCAGGATGCATCACAGTCCATGGAGGCAGGAGTAAATACTGCCCGCCGGCGGTGATGGATGCTCAGTGGTGGCAGTGCCGGTGGTGGTGTCGGTGCTGCCAGTGGTGGGGGGAGGCTCCAGCCCTTCCCCTGCGGCTTCGGATGGATGCCCAGTGGGGCTGCTGCTGGTGGTGGCGGTGCAGCTGCCGGTGCTGGTGTCGTGGCTGCCAGTGTTGGGGGGTGGCTCCAGCCCTTCCCCTGCAGTCTCGGACGAATGCCCACTGGGGCTACTGCTGCTGGCGGCGAGGCTGGCGGCGGTGCAGGTGCCGGTGCTGGTGGCGGTGCTGGTGTCGGGGCTGGTGTCAGGGCTGCCAGTGGTGGGGGAAGGCTCCAGCCCTTCCCCTGCAGCCTCGGACAGCTGAAGTGCCATGGTTGGTGTTGGGGCTCAGAATCAGTCCCAGCACCAGGCTTCCTGCCCTTCCCCTTGTGAGCTGGTGGTGCCTCCTTGCCATCTGGTGGTGCCTTCTTGACCTTCCTCTTGTTAGCTGATGGTGCCCCCTTGCCCTTGCCCTTGGCAGTTGGTGCAGGCACACTGCTAGTGCTGATGGGTGTTTCCTTGGAGCCTCTCACACCTGCAGTAGCAGCCAAAACTACTGTGGCTGTGGACTGGGTGGCTGAGGTGCTAGCCTGGGTTCTGACCACCCTGGCATGACATGAAGGACAGGGGGTTGGAGGGAGGTGTAGGGAAGAGGTCACCAGTGGAGAGGAAAAGCTTCTTAGGGACACTGGGGTGTGAAAAGGGAGTGGAGGAAGAGGGAGTGGTTGTTGGAGGTGTCTGACTGGTTTGTTTGGGTGCAGGTGCATGGGCTGGATGCTGTTGTGAGGTGGATGGCTGTTGGGTGTCTGAGTGCTTGTGTTTGTGTACTTTGGGAGGAGGGGGCACAGGCACAGGGGGAGAGGACACAGGGGACGTGTACATGGAGGTGGGGGTGGTGACTGCCAATGAGGGGCGTGTAGTGATAGGTATGATGGTGATGGAGGCAGTGGATGTGGATGTAGTTCATGTAGGTGTGAGTGGAGATGCTACTGGGAGGGAGGTGGACGAGGAGGAGGAGGGGGACACAGTGGGGGCAGTGGATGTTAGTGTGTCTGCATCTGGATGGTGTTTGTGTGTGTGCCTGTGGGGTGATGTGTGATGCTTGTGTTTGCCTGAGCCACTCCTGTGTGTTGTCTTGGGTGCATGCTAGTCTGAATGTGTGCTTGGGATAGGTTGGAGTTGAGGGGAACGGGACTGGGCAGAGGAAGCTGGAGGGGTAAGGCTAGAGACAGGAACAATGGATGCCATCAGGGAGGAGGCCAGAGCCTGGATTGATCTCTGTTGGGCCGCCATGCCACAGTGAATGCCCTCCAGTAATGCATTTGGTTGTTGCAAATGCCCTGGCAGCCCCTGGATGGCATTCACTAAGGTTGACTGCCCAACAGAGATGGATCTCAGGAGGTCAATAGCCTCCTCACTGAGGGCAGCAGGGCTAACTTGGGCAGGGCCTGAGGTGCCTGGGGCGAAGGAGATGCCCACCCTCCTGGGTGAGCGGGCACGGGAAACTCGCTGAGGGGCTGCTGGGAGGGTGGTACTGGTATGGGGGTGGTGGCTGTACCTGTAGTTGGGGTGGGCACAGAGCTGTCCGCCACCAGTAGGGAGCTTCCATCGGAGGAGGTATCACTTTCTGTACTGTCCCCTCCTGTCTCTGCTGTGGTGCTCCCCTCGCCCTCTGTCCTACTGGTGCCCTCACTGTTGGTGGATTCTGCCTCATGGGCCCTGTGGGATGCAGCTCCCTCCGTTGCTGGTACCTCTGCTGCTCCGTCAGATGATGCTAATGCACATAAGGACAGGATGACAAAACAAAAAGGGGGGAAGAGACAGAGGATACACTTGGTCAATGGCAGCAGCACACACACAGGGAACCTCCCTACGCACTAGGCAGTGCACTACCAGTCACAATGCTAGTCACCAGGCCATGGACAGTAATACCTAACGCCAATTGTTGCATACCTGAGACCCACAGAGCCCTGCCCAGTAGTGGATGCCCACTAGCTTGGTTGGAGGTGGAGTTCATCAGCCCCTGCCCAACATGGAACCTACCCTGCACTGTCCGGCCTGGCCTAGGTGCATCAACAGGCCCACATCCCCCACCCGAAGACCACTCCATCATGCACAAGTAGTATAATGTGAAACTGTACTCACCCCCTTGTGGCTGCTGTGATGCCCCCATGTGCCCATCCAGCTCTGAATAGGCCACCGCCAGTGTGCGGAACATCAGGGGAGTCAGGGTTCGACGGGCACCCCTTCCTCATTGGGAGGCCATGCCCAGCTGGATCTCCACCATCTTCCTTGCCCAGCGTCTCAGGTCCTCCCACCGCTTACGACAGCGGGTGTTCCGCCTGCCGTAGACCCGCAGGGTCCACACATCCTTGGCGATGGCACTCCATATACCCTTTTTCTAAATGGCACTGACCTGCAGAGAAACACACATAGAAAAAGGGTATCAGTCATACCGTCCAGCCTGTTAAACTAATGGCCCACCATATCTCTCCCATCCCCTTATGCACATACATGCAGCACGTTGCCCAGGACCCCTTAACCACCCCCACTTTCACGAGGCCCTCACATACAGCACTCCATGCATTTATGCCCCATGCATCGTGCTCACAGTGTACTCACCTGTTGGTCTGGAGGCCCATACAGCAATCGATCGGTACTGGGGTAGGACTCCATCCACCAGTCTCTCCAACTCTGCAGCGGTGAAGGCAGGGGCCCTTTCCCCAGTGACACGAGCCATGGTAGGTTCCAGACACACCACAGCAGCACATGCAGTGTAGGTCCTCTCCTGTTGACGGTCAGGTAGCAAGTGAGTGAACAGATTGAAAATGGCGGTCATGTCTGCGGAGGTGCGTATCATCAGCGCTGGCGTATCGTCACTGCTGGCGTACATCACCATTGGCTACTGTAACCCATAGGGACAATGACAACCAATGATGAGTTGCACGGCAGTACTCGACCGCCTCCCGCAATGGCGCACAACGTCAGCGGCATTACCTCCTTTCCACATGTCCATCCACTCAGGACAGGCGGGTGCCATTTCGGGGGGGGGCAGACCATGGCACCTAACTGCGTCACAGCACACATAGGCACCATTTGGGCCTATACAACAACATACTGTTTCTGTCACAACATGCAATGCACTGTACATTGAGGAAATGTTGAATACTGACAAGATGCTCATTGTTTTGACCCCTAGATTACAACCGCTGAGGATAAATATGAGATGGGGACTTCCCTCCGTGTACAGGCCACTGGTGGACTTGGCAACAATGGAGGACAGGCACATTATCCTCACCTACAGACTTGACAGGGCCTCAATCACAGAGCTGTGTGCCCAATTGGAGCCAGACCTGATCTCTGCTATCCGTCACCCCACTGGATTCCCCCTTTGTGCAAGTCCTATCTGTGCTCTATTTCTTGGCAACTAGTTCTTTCCAAGTGACAGTGGACTTGGCAGCAGGAATGTCACAGCCAATGTTCTCAATTGTGCTAACAAGCGTGTTGTCCATCCTGATTAAACACATGGGCAGCTACCTTGTTTTCCCCCAGGTGGAGGTTTTGGCCACAGTGGAAGCTGACTTCTATGCAATGGGACACATCCCCAACATTGTTGGGGCAACTGATGGTACACATATTGCATTTGTCCCCTTCCCCCGGAGAAATGAACAGGTGTTCAGAAATTGAAAGAGCTTTCACTCCATGAATGTGCAGATAGTGTGCATGGCGGACCAGTACATCTCCCATGTCAATGCAAAGTATCCTGGGACTGTGCATGATGCTTTCATCCTAAGGAATAGCAGCATCCCATATGTGATGGCTCAACTCCAGAGGCACTGGGGGTGGCTAATAGGTGAGCCCATGGTCCCCACCGAGTATATGTTGGTGTATGGGTATGGGGTTGGCCCTCGGGGTTAGTGTCTGGATAACAGGTATCCCTTGATATTTGCAGGTGGCTCTGGTTACCCCAACCTCTCATGGTTACTGACCCCAGTGAGGAATCCCAGGACAAGGGCAGAGGAACGTTACAACGAGGCACATGGGCAAACAAGAAGAATTATAGAGCGATCCTTCGGCCTCCTGAAGGCCAGGTTTCGGTGCCTCCATCTAACAGGTGGTTCCCTGTGCCACTCACCCAAGAAGGTCTGCCAGATCAATGTGGCATGTTGCATGTTGCAGAACCTTGCCTTACGTCGCCAGGTCCCTTTTCTGCAGGAGGATGAGGCTGGAGATGGGCGTGTGGCAGCAGTGGAGCCTGTGGACAGTGATGAAGTGGAGGCAGAGGATGAGGTTGTGGACAATAGAACATCAATCATACAACAGTACTTCCAGTGAGACACAAGTAAGACACTGTAACTTCACCTTCCATTGCTGTTTTGTATTGCAAATTGTCACTGATATTCCCACTACTATGGCCACTTACTGTCATGTCTATTTACAGATATATGTGCCCCACTCTGGCTCCTGGTGTATTGACTGCAGCAAACTACAGGTCATACCTATGTATACATTACTGTACAGTTGAATTGCAATGTCTACAGAATGTTAAACAAATACATAGTTCAGTCACTTGACAGACTCAATACTTGTATTTTTTTCCAAGGATGTTTATTTATGTGCTAATAAGCGGATGGGGTATTGCTATAGGCTGAGGGTGAGGGGGGGGAGGGGGGGGAGGAGAGTCCAGGTAAGAGTTCCAGTCTATTTGTATCACAGGTGCATTGTCCAAGGGGGCATAGGAAGGGGAGCATTGGCAGTTCAAGGTGGACAGGGTGACAGAGTGGAACACAAGGGTGACAATCAGGAGCATCTTATTTCCTGGCGAGGGTCTTGGAAATGTTCTCTGGATTCTGCCTGGATCGCAGGTACCGTTTGCAGGGGTGGTTCTCCTTCTGCAGGGGTGCTGGTGGCCTGTTGGTCCTGTGGCGGGGCCTCCTGCGTCCGCTAGCATCAGCGGAGTTGGAGGGCTGTTCATCGGTATGGTTAGTGTCAGGAGCCCACTGGTGTGCCAGTGCCTCCCTCATGGTGTTGGCCATGTCTGCCAGCACCTCTGCAATGGTGACCAGGGTGTGTGAATGTCCCTCAGGTTCTTTCTGATCCCCCAGGTACTATCCCTCCTGCAGCCGCTGGGTCTCCTGCAACTTCTCCAGTATCTGGCCCATCATCTCCTGGGAACGGTGGTATGCTCCCATGATGTTGGTGAGTGCCTTGTGGAGAGTCGGTTCCCTGGGCCTGTCCTCCCCCTGTCATACAGCAGTCCTCCCAGCTTCCCTGTTGTCCTGTGCCTCTGTCCCCTGAACCGTGTGCCCACTGCCACTGACCCCAGGTCCCTGATCGTCCTGTGTTTGTGGGGTTGCCTGGTGTCCCTGTAGTGGTGGACACACTGCTGATTGACGTGTCCTGGGGACAGAGGTATGGACCTGCTGGGTGGGTGCTGTGCTGGTGGTTCCTGAAGGGGGAGACTCTGTGGTGGTATGGGACTGTGCCTGGGTAACCGTCTGTCCGGAGGTCCCTGATTGGCGAGTTGGTCATCCTGATCCAGGCGTGCAGAGGTGCTGTCATCACTGTGGGCCTCTTCTGTGGGGGGACTGGATGTTGCTGGCACCTCCTCTCCGGTGACGTTGTGTGGGGGACCTGTGGGAATGTAAATGCAGTGTTATTGTTTCTGCGTGTGACATCTTGTGCATAGGTGTGTTGCCCTGTATGGTTGTGATTGCTCTGGCAGCTTAGGCTTGTGTGAGTGGTGATTTGGTTGGATAGGTGATTGTCTCAAGTGTGCATGCTTTGGTGATGGGTGTCCATGCAGGTGTGTGAGTGGTGTCCATGCATTGGGGATGCATGAAGGGCTTGGTAGTGGGAGGGGTGGGTTGTGTTGGTGGAGTGTATGTGAGGTGGTGGAGTGATGGGGGTGAGGGTATATGATGGCAGGCAGGTGGGGGGGGGTGAAAGTAGTGAAGAGTTGACTTACCAGAGTCCAGTTCTCCTGCTACTCCTGCCAGGCCCTCAGGATGCAGTATTGCCAAGACTTGCTCCTCCTATGTTGTTAGTTGTGGGGGAGGAGGTGGGAGTCCACCGCCAGTCCTCTGTACAGCTATCTGGTGTCTTGCTACCATGGAACGCACCTTTCCCCGTAGGTCGTTCCACCTCTTCCTGATGTCATCCCTTGTTCTGGGGTGCTGTCCCAATGGCGTTGACCCTGTCCACAATTCTCCGCCATAGCTCCATATTCCTAGCAATGGAAGTCTGCTGCACCTGTGCTCTAAATAGCTGTGACTCTACCTGGATGATTTCCTCCACCATGACCCTTAGCTCCTCCTCTGAAAACCTGGGGTGTCTTTGTGGTGCCATGGGTCTAGTGTGAGTGGTGTGTGATGTGATGTGTGGGTGTGTGTGCTTTGAGGTGCGTGGATGGTGTATGGGTGATGGTGTTCTGTGGCTCTGGTTGTGTGGGTGCTCTTGCTGTATCTTTCTCTAGTGGCAATTCTTTCTAGTCGTAGCGGGTTGTGGGTAGTGTGGGTGTGTGTTTTATAGTGGTATGGGTATGCTGGTGTGGTGTGTGTAAGGGCATCAGCTGTGTGCAGTTTGAATTGTCCAATGTGGTGGTGTTATGTTAGGTTGTGTGTATATTGAGTGCAGCGGTATGTACCGCCAATGGTTTACCGCAGTGATTTGTGGGTCATAATGTGGTGGGCGTAGTTCTATTGGCTTAACGGTGTGGGATTTGGTAACACCCGTTTATCACTGAGTTTTGGGCTGGCGGACGTATGTGTGTGCTGTATAGTGACAGATTGCTATGTGTGTGTCACAATATGGATAGTGGTAAACCGCACCGTCGGCTGTATGTTGGCTGCAGTCGGCATGACGGTAAGCGGGACTTACTACCTATGTCATAATGAGGGCCTATATCTTTTTGTATGTTTTTAGCTATTACTTTTTAACATGTTTTTAAATAAGTGTTTTAGCTAGTTTTTAAAGATTTTAGCTTGTTTTAGTCCAGAACATTTTTTTTTAGCTTGGATTCATTCATCTTCGGTGGCGTCGTCCTATGGCGTCATACTTATTACGGTCTTGGGGAGGGTGTAGTGAATCCTATCTTGTTTTACTGGGAAACAGGAGTTAGCTTTAGCCTTCTGGCTTGCAGACCTATGCCCCTGTCACCTAGTGACTTTTACCCTACTTAGCTTGCTCTGTTTTAGTGCAATTATTTAATTATGCTTCCAAGATGGCTGCATTTTTTCTAGTTAGGCCAATGTTTTAGTTTCACGTTAAGGCGTCACTATCAAGTGACAAGGATAGAACTCTTCGAGAGAATTGTTTACATAAATTGCTGTCCCAAGCATGCCTTGTTGTCTGTTGTTTAGGAACAGACCTACGTCAAGGGTCCGAACAGATCTGTATAAATGCACCTCACTTAAACAGATAGTCAGAGCGATTCCGACCAGATGCCAACACTGCTATCGATGCTGCATGTCATCTTGACACTGACTCAATCTTCGTATCCCTATGGACAAGGTAACGAGGGTTGGAGGGCTCTTCTCATGGACATGGCATTGGCAGATTAGGTTTAACATACCTAGCTCTCTTTTAGGTTAGAGATTAGGTTAATCAAATTTGGGTATTAGGACTTATTTCACATCTCATGTCATTTCATGTTATTGCAAGATGGTGGGGGTCTTTGTATTAATAACTCTCATCTTAACGATTCTGTTTCTTGCACTGTTCATTATCCTAATCATTGCAGCCCATGCAACTTATCATAGATTGCAGTTTTGTTAATAAAACCTATTGAAAACTACTGCATCTCCTTCATTGCCTGTGTTTGACACATGTTGTGCATGTGAGAAAGGAGTAATCTCTGTTTAATCACAACTCTCCATGAGATGTCACTCTCTTGAGTCCATGCGTAAAAGCTGCGACAAATCATCTTTTACTGTTTGGGTTTTTGGTGAGGTGCTGCTTGTGAGCTGGGAGGGTTGGGATGACAGCTGGGACTTGTAGGATTGGCATAGTCGCCTACAAACATAAGTGCTGTCATCCTTAAACTAGCAGTCTTGCCTAGAGCAAGAGTCAAACTATGACAGTAGCAGATATATAGGTGACTGCCACGTCACTTCTAGCAGTAATGATGCAGACGATGCCATGCGGAGCTCAGCGGAGCCACCTGAGGGCGTGCAGGGGTACTGGTCACGCAAAAGTTTTCAGATCCAGTCTGACACCTGGGAGATTCAAAGGTAAGGAATCTGCAGTGAGATATTGTCTCCACCAGATAATGCATTACCGAAGGTATGTATCTTGATCATTAGTCTAAAGCAGTGATACTCAAAGTACGGCCCGGGGGCCGCACGCGGCCCCCCTGACCTTTACATGCGGCCCCAAAGTCAAAAGCAGCAGTGGGCTGAATCAGTGAAAACATTGAGCAAGAAATGAAATAAGCAAGCATTTATGTAAAGGTTAACTGAAATTAAAAAAATAAAGTAACTAGTTTATCCAGCACTGTTTATCTTTAGAAGCATCTTTATTTTTAAAGTAATACTGTAAAAATATGATTAAATCCACTCAAAATTCAGAAAGCGTATTTCATTAACATATAAAACCGTTCCACCTTCGTACATCACATTTTATCAGTACATTGAGAACTTTTTTTTTTTAAATACGTTTTTAAAAATGAATTTACATGTGTTTTTCCACCAGCCTGACAACAGTGTCAATAGTGAGCTAAAATGCATTTCAGCTGTTAAGTGCACCCTGTGGGTTGGGTTCCTGTTATACACAAACATTATAGTTTATTAAATCAAACACAGGGGAAGGTTTTGCACATTCCACATCTTGAGGTCATGTATTTCGACATGCTTTTGTATGTGATATTGAAGAAAAAAGGGAAAGTGGAACAAAACAATTGCCCAGGATCACACATTTTGATAAAGTGGGGAAGCTGGGATTAATTCTAGTTTGCAGCTGTTATGTGTTTCGCTTCCACTACGCCCACTTTACTTGCACCACTCCCTGGAACTTTCTCCTTCTGAGTGCCACATTGCTGGCATCAGTGCGGCCCTCGTCACATCATAGACCAAAAATGTTGGCCCCCGGAAAAATGTTTGTGAGTACCCATGGTCTAAAGTATCTTGCTAACTATTAACACTTTTCTAGGATCGCTACTATACTATTGCTTAGGTCTTGACAAAAGGACTAGAAATGTTTGAAGTGCTGAAATAAGTTGACTTTTCTGAGTTAACTGAGTGGTAAGGTGTATAATTCACTGCTTTAGTCTGTGAAGTGTGCATGGATAAATGTATGTGTGATGCCACTAACACAATGTTAGTGATCTTAGGACAAATACCTTAAGGGAACAATGAGCTTACCAATGAGCACAACACAAGGACAGAGGCAGAAAGACACATGATAAGTTGGCAAAACCAGTTTTAGATTCATAGGGCAAGTGGATGGAGGAGTAGTTAAGAGGGACAGATTCCAATTTGCACAGAGTTTACATACATTGTTAAGTTATTGATGATGAAAGACCGAATGATGAAATTGTGGTGATCTCTGTTAAGGAATATGGAAATGTCACATCACCAGGGCACGTGAGGAACCTTCTCCACTTTCTTCAATCTTCTCCCTTTGTCTCTTTTTACCCTCCATTTCCTTTATCTCTCCAATTGCCTTGTTGAGCCTCTTCAATGTCATCTAGACAAGATAAGTTATGAGAGCACGCCATGGATAAAATAAAGTAATGTTGGGGATATCAACGGCACCCTGACATCACAGAATTACTCCACACTAGGTTTTATTGAATCTGTCCTAAATATCTTTCGGTTAGTTTCTACATAGGGTGTGAGGACCAACATGACAGCTGGAGATTGAGGCATGATCATCTTCCATCAGCTACCTTATTCATCTCTTGTTGTCCCCTTATCACTGATACAGATTGCCTTTTCCCCAGCATCCTCCTTTTTGTGTCTTAATTTCAAATATTACCTCGTTTACGGACCTCCCCAAACCTCTGATGCATTTGTCAACCCCTAAGTTAATTTATGGGGCCTGAATCCTTGCTTGTAAACAAATTCTAAATTTATGTAAGTTTAGTGCTAGTGCCTGGCTTCATGACCTATACTTATACAACACCTTTGAATGCTGCAACATTTTCCAACTCTATCATCTCTTCCATTTCTTTTTTTCCACTTTAGCACTCAGAGGGCCACTTCCTTAATCTCACTTTGCCTAATCTGATCCACTCCACCTCCTTTAGACAGTTTACAATTTGTTTTACACCATGCATGTACTTGCTAACATCAAATGCAATCACTATCTCAGTGTCCTTATTAGTCATATATTCAAATGATCACTCTCTCAGAGTCTTCATTAGTCACAAATTCAAGCTTTTCCCGTCTGTATTCAAGACAATTTTCTGGTATTATCTGCTGGACCTCCCCCTCTTTCCACCTGCGATTCTCTGAGTTTTTCTGTCATTCTTATCAAGACTGATGATATCTCTACAGTAATGGGAGAAGCTCCTCCAAGTCAAACTCATTCACTGCTGATCCTAAATGTCTAAAGTAATTTGCCATTTCC
The DNA here is from genome assembly GCF_031143425.1 of Pleurodeles waltl. Classification (NCBI taxonomy): domain Eukaryota; kingdom Metazoa; phylum Chordata; class Amphibia; order Caudata; family Salamandridae; genus Pleurodeles; species Pleurodeles waltl. The sequence continues at coordinate 809,561,814 of NC_090442.1, read as the reverse complement.
CAGAATCCCATTGGATATATTTTAGCCTTCAAAAATAACCTCATAGCCTTTGCCTCACCACCTGCCAAAAGCAAACTTTTAAGGACACACATATTTTCAAGCTAGTTGCTAGGGATTATCACCAAATCCAGAAAACCTTTCTCAACTTTCTGAAAATTCTTTTACCCTAAATATGAAAAAAGCCCATCTTCATACCCGGTCAGCTCTGACATATCTGAACCTTACTCAGTCGCAAATGTAGATAATCCAAAACAATCTGACAACTAACATTAACACCTTTCTCCTAATTCTTGTTGTGAATCTCTCTCTTTAGTACTTCTTAAAAGTCTTTATTTGCATTTCTCCTTCCCATCGAAAACACTACTGCACCACAGCAAAATACTAAGAACCCAAAGCTGTCACAGAAACACCTGTTTATTCAGACTGGCATCGAGTTGCATTCAAGCAGGATACTACAGATAAAGTATAAGGCTTCTGTGCATCTCAGAATCCTATGGTTATCCTTCAATCACGTTCCCAGCAACAAATTAGTAACATAGCCAAAAGTATGTCTTTTTTATATGTATATGCTAACTGTTGTAGAACTCTGTCCTGGGCAAGAATGTTCCGTTTTAGGGGCTTCACATGTAGCCTTTTTTCATGTTTATTAAATCCGTACATGTGAAAAGTATAATGGGTTTCTCCAGTCTTTCTTGTTAGGATTTCAGCACAAAAGCAAGCAAGGAAGGGGGGGTTACTTAGAGCCTCGCATAGGAAGATAGCTGGTCAAGCTAGCCATCACATCATTATTTCCAGTAGCAACTGTAGAAATAGCCAATACAGAAAGAATGGGTTGGAGGCTATGGAAGACGGGACAATGACACCTAAGAATAGCTAGACTGCTAACCACTGTGGGTGCAGGAACATCCTAGTGTGAGAATTATTTCCAGATTATGACAAGCAGAACATTTTTAAAAACACTGCAAACATGACTGTGCCTGTCAACATCTCATAGTTGTATTGTACTCCGCTCCTAGTCTTGCAATACTTATTGCGGAAATCAAACAATAGTCTCACCATTCATTCATTCACTAGCTCCTTCTGAGAAATACTCTGGCGTCTATTTACAGTTTCAGTCCTTCCTTGCTCAGTGTCATTTACATCTTTTTATCCATATCTCAATGCTGAAGTGCTACTTCAGCATCTAATTTAAAATTCCTGATATGTATAGAGTATGGTAACTTCTTAATTGCATACATCTTTCATATAATAATTCTAACCTTTTCTTTTTTTTACTTTTCTTATGAAAAAGGAGAAATGAAATTCTCCTGGGCAACAAAAAAAATCTTGGAAAAGAGATTGGTGAAGTTACAGTATCTGGTGAAGCCTTTAAGAAGTACACTGCAGCACTGGTTGAGTATCAGAAGGTAGATATATCACTTATTGCTTTCAAATGTCATATGTTTAAGAAAGCTGTGCATCTATTACTAATTCAATTCATTTGAGATTAGATTACAAACTATAAAGAACTAATGGTGTTTACGTTCACATCATCACATCCTGTCACCAATAGAATAGGAAATTAGTCAAGAAAGAAAAAGGTTTTATCCATTCTCCAAACATATCTCCTGTTTTTGCCAATTCCATTTTGGGTCTTGTTCAAAGCTAGATACTATTCCCCGTACATTTACATTTTGCCAAATGTCAGTATAACTTCAAGAGAATATGACTTGGCACTGCACATTTCCAGCCATTTGGTTTGTAGAAGGCTAGCTCCTACAGTTGCTCATATATTGAGTTCTTCTACTGGTATCAATGGGCGCATTTTATTGAATAATATTTCATGTAGATTCTTCAGCTCTTTTCAGTTGGTCACAATCACACAGATGTTGGCCTGCAAGAGGCAGCAGACCACTGTGCCTGTGATGACTTTTAAAGAAATCTGCTTTTGTGGAAGCAGGGCACAGCCTATTGAGGTGTAAGTAAGGCTTTGCCAAGCTCCGCCCTCCCATCCTGCCAGTGATGGCCCATCCTGGCACATCTAAGCTCTCTATTGTGTGTGGCTATCTAAGGGGAATACAGAAAGCCCAACTGTCAGTTACACCCAGTCATGTGACCCAGATACAGGCTACATGCATTAAATGGCTAAGGCAGGAAAATGCCTACTTTCTAAAAGTAGCATTTCCAAATTTGTAATTTAAAATCAGACTTCACCATGAAGGATTTTTGCATTACAATTCCAAAGCCACCAAACATGTACTGGTTACATGTTCCCATTTGGAAGTTACAGCTTACTAAATACAATACGGTAACTCAATTGTTATCCTATGGGAGAGATAGACCTTGCAAAAATGAAAAAAGAATGTAAATGTTTTTACTACCAGGACATGTAAAACTTAAAATTGCATGTCCTACTTTTTTTAATCTATTATATCCTGCCATGTGTTCAATTTAGGGCCTAATCTGCAAGTGGCTTGTTTGTGTTAAAAAGGAATGTTTGGGCCTGGTAAAAGGTTTATTTTTCCAGATCGAAATGGCAGTTTAAAACTGCCCACGCAGGCTGCAATGGCAGACCTGAGACATGTTTGGAAGAGCTACTTAAGTGAGTGGCACAATAAGTGCTGCAGGCCCAATAGTAGTATTAAATTTACAGGCTTGAGGTATAATTAGTACCAATTTACTAGGGACTGATAAATAAATTAAATATGCCAATTGGGGGTAAGCCAATGTTACCCTGTTTTAAGGAGTGAGCATATGGCCTTAAGCACGGATCACAGTGGTAAAATGGACAGAGTCCTAAGACAATCAAAAAAGTGATCAGCAAAAATAAGACGCGTGAAGGCTAAAAATTTGAGGGAAAACCACCCTAAAGCTGACAGGTCTAACACTCAGCATACATACTGACACCTTTAGACCTCTCATGCCACTTAGTAGTTCACAATATTTGTCTCCTCAGACTCCAGTCAGTGGTTTACATGTCTTAAAAGGCTGATAGATGTTCTAAATCCATATTTAATTATTGAACTGAAAGCATGAAGATTAGTGAAGTAGTCTCTCCTCCCGATAAAGTCACATCCAGAATTCCACGACCAGTCCTCTAACTCCTCCTCTTTAATGTTTGTGAGTTAGACCTGTCAGCCTTCGGTTTGTCTTCCCCCAAACGTTTTGCCTACTCCCCTCCTGTTTGTTGAAATTCTTTTTTGTTGGCCTTAGGACTCTGTGTATTTTACCACTGTTAATCAGTGCTAGAATACTTGTGCTCACTCCCTAAACATGTGGTAAAACACTCTTAGACCCAATAGACACATTTAATTTGCTTATAAAACCCTAGTGGAGTGGTACTGCGTGTAGCTAGGGTCTATATATTAAATGCCACTAGTAAGCCTCGGCACTGATTGTGCCCAGCCCACTTAAGTAGCCTTTAAGCATGTCTCAGGCCTGCCACTGCAGAGCCTGTGGGCAGGTTTAAACTGCAAATTCGATCTGGCAGAATAAACCCTTTGACAGGTGTAAAACTCCCTTTTTAATATAGATCGCACCTAAGTTAGGTCCTAAAATGCCCATAGGGAAGGGTGCAGGTTCCTGAAAAGTTGGACATTTACTTTTAGGTTTTAAATGTCCTGGCAGTGAAAAAGTCCCAAATTCATTTTCACTACTGGGAGGCCTACCTCTTCTATAGGATAAAATTGGGTTACCTTATTATATTTAGTAGTAGTAAAATCTTTATTCAGATATAATAATATCCACAAAAGAAACACAATTAAAAACATACAGTAAAATCACCAAGGCCATACATTAGTACAAGATACTAAAATTCACGTGAGATAAAGAGGCATATAAAATATAAATAACACTTACAGGTCCTCCCCTATATGCAATTCAAACAAACACCTATCACATGAAATGTGAAAACATATAAAATATTAAAAACACTTACAGGTCCTTGCCTACGAACAAATCATCCCAACTGTTTTAAAACAGCATCCTATTACACCAGGCCACTGCTCCTTTCAGAAAATGTCCCACGGAGCTACATACCTCATAATCATTTAACTGGCGATGAAAAAGCAAAGCAGCCATGGAACTGGTAAAGCTATAATTTCGTAACAGAATTTCGCAATTTTCTTAGAGGCGCATAGTATTAACAGAAGAACATAAAATGTAGCGTCATTTGTGGTGAGTGCTCATCACAGGGGCATATACAGATGGTGCTGGAGGAGAACTGTCTTTGAGGAAAGGACAGTAACCAGTAAAGGGACCATACTCTGAAGCGAGTTAAAAGCAATCTCTCATACACATTATGTACAAGCAATAAATAAGGGACTGGGCCCGGGCACATTTGTACCATACAGTAATCTTTGACAGTTACCTTGACGACTTCATTTGATTCATGAGCTGCACGCCTTAACTCAAGGAAGCGGTCACATATCCACGTTTTGTCGTTTTTGGTAATCAAATGTAGATTTTTAAACAAATGTGGGCAACCCACTTCATTCAGAAATCCTGTGATGTATTTCAGCCATGGGATTGAACAAGCGGGATCATTAAGAAGGCAATCCTGAATTATCAGCTGGTTGAGGGCGGCTTCTTTATTAAGCCAAATTGCACACCACAGCTCCAACGGGGTGACGCTAATTCTATCCTGTAAGTATTCAAGACCCAATTCTTGGTGACAGAAAAATGGGGAGTAGAGGGGCGGGACACCCAACAACCGGCGACAGAATCTATTTTCTTCTACCTGAAGGTTCCCAACATCTTTATACCCCCACAACCCTATGCCATAGGTCACATCTGGCAGACATTTTCTCTTATATACCTCCAATATGTGGGCAACCGGCTTCCACCCTTTATTGGTGGCCAGGGAGTGGGTAATACCCGCTGTACACACCATGCTTAAAACCCTGTTTTTTAAGCAGAGACGCCAACTACATGCTTTGTCAAATTCTAGCCTGAGTTACGAGAAGGAACCTACTTTTTGTTAAAGTTCGTTCTCCTATCCGCATAGGGCGCGTCTTGGTATTTTTATTGCCACAAACCATTATAAAGGTCTTCGAGCAGTTGATTTCCGGGTCTAAATTTTTCATGAGCTCAACAAAACTATCCACTAGCAGTTTGAGCCCATTTGCAGTCCCCGCCAGTAAGACTGCATCATCCGCATACAGTAGGGCTGGAATGGCGTTATTGTGTATGAGGGGCACATCAGCTCCTGTAGAAACCAAGGTTTTCTCTAGGTCATTAATGTATAAAAGAAATAGAATGGGGCGAGGACACGCCCCTGGGGAACACCCTGACTTACAATGGGAGGTGGCCTCGCCATTCAAACCATACCTTATTTTTGTCCTCTGGCCCTGGTGAAGGAGTCTCAAAAGATCTATTAGGCTGTCATCAAGACCCATGTTTAGAAAAAGTGCCCAGAGATTTTCAATATTAACATAATCGAGCACACTAGACAAGTTCACAAAGGCCAAGTGAATGGACCCACCTTCCACATAATTGTACTTGGCCTTAAGAAGGTAAAGGTTCAGGCACTGCTCAATAGTGCCCAGACCTTTCCTGAATCCATATTGGGTGCAAGAAATATTTTTTTTCTCCTGCACCCAGGAGATCAAATGTTCCAAAACCACACTCCCCGTTAATTTTGAGGAGGAGTCGAGCAGCCAGATTGGCCGATAACACCTAGGGTCTAGGGTATTGCCTTTTTTTAAAATTGGAACCACTACAGAGGTTTGCCACCCTTGCACACCATATTAAAAATCCTGGTCAACGAAGGGGCCCAAACCTCTGGGTATTTCATGAAAAGGTCCATCAGGAACCCATCCAGACCAAGGGCCTTATTTGGGAGACTGTCACGCATCGCCTTTAGGACCTCACTTTCTAAAAAGAGGGAACTAGGGTTCAAGGGCAAAGTTGTCTGCACAGATTGACCCCTTACCTCGTTAGCCCCATAGATACCTGAAAAATGTCCAACCCAAGCATCAGGGGGGATATGCGATGTAATTGCTTCTGGCAGTTTGCCATCTGAGAGGCCAGTCCGGACTACCTTCCAAAAACCCTGAGAGTCCATCTTTTTAGAGGCTTCTATTATATTTTCCCACTGCTCTATCTTAACTTCAGCCTTCCGCTGTTTTACCGCCTGGGTATATGCCTTTCTACAAGCAATGACAGTGGATTTGTCTCTAGGATTTTGGCTAAGCGCCTGGCGCAGAGAGGCATTGGCTACCCTACTCTATTTATCAAACCATGGGCAGCCAGTCAAAGGGACATTTTTAATTGGCCTCTTCATGAGTGATGGGGGGGGGGGGGAGGTTTGCACCTGGTCCATAATAAACGACAGATTTGCTAAGTGCCAAACTACCCTCCTACCATTGTCCTTTTTCCCTAATTTTAGTCTGGGACCAAGTTCTCTCGATTTAGTCTGGGAAGGCACTTTAAGTTGGGTCGCCAAGGGGTTATGGTCACTGAAAACTGAGGGAATCACTATAAGCCCATTGGTCAGGGATAACAGATTCTGGGAAACGAATATGTAATCAATTGTAGAGCTGCAGCCCCGGCCAATAAAAGTTGGTGCCACCGTGATATCTGGGCAGGATTTGGGGCTAACTAAGTTGTGCGCCAGAAGGAGGGCTTATAGCCCTGTTCATCCCTGTTTTATCCACTTCCCTACTAGCGGGATCAAAGGGAGAATCCATTGAGGTGGATATATTTCTTAGTTTGGCATTGAAATCCTGTGCCAAAAGTACATTAAAGGGCCCGCCACTCACGTGAGCCCTATCAGACAAACAACTGATAGTTAGAGAGAGGTCAAGAAAGGAAGAGTTGTTAGTAGATGCAAAGTTATTGTTGTAGTAATTCACCAGATACATACTTACCTTTCCACCCCAATGAACTTCAAATGCTTGAATTCCATCTGAGTCCATAGTTATTAGTAAGACCTTGTAACCAAGGCTGACCTTAAACCAGGCCACCAGGTCCCCTTTAGCATGACCTAAAGGTGAGGGGGTGGCAAATTTACTAAAGCTAGTGTATCCACCAATAACCAGTTCTGAAATAGCCCAAGTTTCCTGCATAAAGATAATATCAAAATTTGATATAAATAGCCGCCAACCCTCGACCTCTAACTTTGAAGCCAAACCGGCCACATTCCAACTAAGGAGTTTCCAGTGTTGAGTTTTATCAGTTGATGGACACCTCTTGGATGGCAAAGCAGCCAGTTCCTCCAGAACATTTACAGGTGGGTGAACTTCAGATACAATCTGTTTGATGACAATATGTCCCTTCTCCCCCTAATTCCCCTCCCCAGTAGTTCTACTAGGCTCAATTCGGGCTGCCAGTGATATTCAATCCACGTCTTCCAGTTCACTCAAAACTGAGTAGTGATTACTAAGTGGAAGGTGGCTTAGAAAGGAGCGTCTCCCTGAGCACAAATATAGGTGCTTGATGAAAAGTCTGGGTGTTTTCAGTGTTCTGAGCATCTCTCGTGGGGGCTAGATGTTTATAAAAATAACCCAACTGTAGAATTCTAATCTGTTTCAGCCTCACCATACTGGCATCAGAGAGCACTAAAATTTCTCTGTCAACATTCGGATCTCGGAAGTTGACAATCACAAGGTCTCCCAGTGATTGTCTTCTCACTGAGCCTATAACACCCACCCGAAGGACAAATGGGATCTCTTTAAAAAGGTCCCACTTACAGCTTACAATTGTATTTAACCAAAAAATAACTTTGTTTTTAAGGGCTGAGGTATATTCCTTTATGGGGCTTTGAAGCTTAGGGACATTTTACAGAATTACCACATATGGGCAAGAGGTTGGTGGCAGATTTATAACCGAGTACTGGGGTAGGGGGTGAACAGGCTGCTGTTGTTCATGCTAGCTGCCAAGGGACGGATTACTATTTGCAATTTGAGGATTAAGCTCCTGTGTGTGTGAATTTACAGGAAGAGTGGCCAGCTGGTCAATTGAGCTACCTTCTCTACCACCCATTCTGTAAGCCTGTAGATATTTGTGTGGCTACTCTAGAAAGGTGATTAGGTCCCAAAACCATCCCCCTAACAGAGGGCTAATCAAGGGCCCCTTACTGAAATACTATTGGCCATGCTTGTAGGGGGTCCTTCACCGACATTGAGACTAGATTACCCAAACTAGATTCTAGTGTTGCTAATTGAGTATGGATTAGTTGCAGCTTTGAGTCCAATAAGTCATTGAACCAAATCTTCAGCAAGGCCCAAGGGTCAACATTAGAGGGGTGTGAAGGCACAGAACAAATGAGAGTATCTTAAGTCAAGGGCTGTGACTTTGGGGCAGATTTAATTTTTAATTTAGCAATCATCCTTTGCCTTTATGGTAATGGGTTTGAGTCAAAGGAGCCACACAGAACATCTGGCACACCGGAACAATCAACAGTGCTCACATCTACAGCCCCAGCTATGTTACCTGAAACCACCTCTTCCAGGTCCACGCAAGGGGTTCGAGTAACAGGGGCAGGGGTGGAGTGTCATGCAGGGCTCAAGGGCTTCCTAGGGAGCCTAGATTCAATATCCTCTGCCACTAAAGAAAGGCGGCGCTCTGCCAACTTAATTTAATTTGAAACCAAATCCACAGCGTGTTCCAGAAAGTTATCAATGGAGGACTGAGAATGAGGTTGTGAAGTGGACGTGGAACTTGTGATCACCTTCCTTTTCCCCATTATGCCACAGGTCACTAGGGAAAAGGCTACCAAGATCTAAAAATGCCTGCAACAGTAATAACCCAAATATATGCATCAAAAAGTTAAAGTCTAAAGAGTATGGGGCCAGACCAGCCTCTGACGGGCTAAGACGGGCCCATCTTGGCCCAGTCTTCACCCGCGCGCAACCCGCGCTGGAAGTGCCCCCTATCGTTTTATAGCGCTTGTTGGTCTGGTCAAGTGGGTGCAGGTGCTGTGGAAAATGGCCGCCTCCTGGGACCTTAAAGCAGTCTGGGATATGTGGTCCCTTCAGAGTTGCTAGCCATACTATTGAATCAATAACTTCTGCATTGACGCCATGATTGGAATGATTGATGCCATGATGGAATCCCCGCTGCCCCCCGCACTCTGCTTTTAATAAGCAATAACATTTGAGTGGGAACAGGTGGAAATGTCATGTTTGGCCTCTAGAAAATCCGAGAGAAAATCCTCTAATTGTAAAGTTATATTTTAAGGCACAACTTTCAAAATGCTAGTTTTAGAAAGTTAGTTTTGTCCTACACCTTATGCACGTATAGAAAGTTATACTTGTCCCCTTAAGCACTATTCAGGTACTGCAAGGAATCTCCACCCCTAATCAATATTATTGTAGTTTCATTCGATCCGTCTTAATAACCTAGTAGTTCCAGATTGAATGAATCTCTTTTGATCTTAGTACACTATCCCCCTGATGAAAGGTTTCCTATGCCTGAAATGCATTGGTGATCCGAGGAGCATGCAATTGTAAGCCATCAGTTAATGATGGAAATTAAAGGAATGAAGTGGTTACACATCTTGAAATTGGTCACACTGTGGAAAGGAAACAATAATTAAATGACTGATACATGAAAAGTGGAGCCTTTTGGTTATTAAGACAGATGGAATGCAACTACGATAATATTAATTAAAAAAGGTTAAGAGTGGAGACTCCTAGCAGTACCTGAAGTAGTGCTTAATGGGCCGCATGTAGATTTCTATGCATGCATATGGTGTTTGACTTTGCATCACCCATGAGCGGAGAGTGATACCCACGAGCATTCTAACCAATTGAATTTCGAGTAACTATTTATAAATTGAAGTACATTAATGAGTGTGCTGTTTTTCTTCTAATTGTCTTGTTCTAATTGTCTTCTTGTAGTTATTTGGTGCCAGTAGCCTGTGACCTGGGTCACATGACTATAAACAGTTGACAGTTGGCCTTTCTGTATCCCTTACAGATAGTAAGACAAAGGAGGACTAGATGTTGGCAGAATGGGCTATCCAGGCTGGGAGGGGTGCAGCTGTTCCTGCCCCACTTACATTTCAAAGGAGCTGCCTCAACCCACTCACAAAGAACTTCACACCATTCTTTTGTCACCCTAGACCTCTTGGAGCCAGGGCAGTGCAGCAAGCGAGGTAATTCCATAATCAACTATAGGGGAACACTCTAGAAAGTTCTTCCACTTCAAAGCTGGCACTTGCTATACAAATAGGACCTTCAGACCTACTCTTCAGTTCACTCCTGGACTTGTGGAGAACACTCAGAAGGCCTGCCTTGTACTTCAGAGGACTAATCTGCTGTTTGAGGGCTGCTTTGTACTTCAGTGGCCAGTCCTGCTGCTCCCAGAGGACTGCACTGCTGCCTAAAGCCTGCCTTGAACCCACAGAGGACAGCTTTGTTGCTTGAACCCAGGGCTACCAGAGTGACTCTAAGGACTTGATGGCTGGCCTCCTTTCAGTTTTTTGGGAGTTCAGTTTGAGGCAGTGGCTGCTCATCCAGCTGACCATCTCTCACATACATTTTCTAAACTGATGCGCCACCTCCTCGATGTTACTAGTGATGGACACTACGATTTGTGTGTTGTCATCATAGGAGATGGTTAAGAAAGAAAAAGATATTATCAGGTTCGCAACAGGAGCCACGTAAATATTAAATAGGGTTGGGCAGATTGAAGATCCTTGCAGGACGCCGCAAGGCAAGGAGAAAGAATTAGAAGGAAGTCGCCAAACAAGACCAATTGCTCTCTTTTCATGAGGAAGGAATCCAGGAGGTCGTATGCTGGCCCACCAATGCATAGCTCCACTAATCTTTACTTCACGACAGAGTTGTTCACAATGTCAAAGGCTGTGGATAAGTCTAATAGGACCACCACAGCCTTACCTTCATTGCACATAATGTTCCATATCTCCTTTGTGACTACTTTCAGTGCTGTTTCTGCACTGTGAGTTAATGATACTCCAAAGTCTGCACTCTGTACATATTTTGGAATCAGAAAAACTCACAAGGAAATAGAAAACCAGGTTACTCTGGGCACATAGGTTGAAAGTTAAACAACTCTCAAGGTATGTTTGAGACCATGTTACTCTCTGAAGTGGGTTACATTCAGAATTACATGGGCTCGGAACAAGGCTAGATATAGTACAAGGTTGGAGTTACGGACTCACCCAAGGTTGTACTCTACACAAAGGTTAAACTTGATTCTTCAAATATACATGAAAAAGTATTGTTCTTATCACAAGGATGGAGTTACTGACACTCCCAGGATTATACTCTGTATATTGACTTACACTTGAAAGCAAGGCAATACATGAAACAAGGTTACTTCTTGGCACAAGGTTGGAATAACTGACACCTCCTAAGTTGTGCTTGAAACATGGATTGGGGTTAAAGGCACTCCCAAGATACGCTAAAAACAAGCTTACATTTGATACACATGTGGAAGTCAAGAGCACTCCCCACAATGCTAGAAAACACAGATACAGTTGGTTCAAGGATGGAGATGACAACACTCCCAAGGTATGCTAGGCAACAGGATTATACTTTGTTCATAAGTTGTAGGTATAAGGTTGTTCTGGAGATAGTTTCTAGTCCATGAGCAACACATTTCAGGAACCAAGACTTGGAAAGAGGGTCCGGAGGCAGAATAATGAAGAAGATAACAGACAGGCCTGCAAGTACTACTATGGATTAGTGTGCACTAACTTGGGGGCAAGTACTTATCCTGTAAAACATTTAACGGGAGTTTAAACATTTAGCAGGTGGGTCGTTGCTAGAAGTTAGAGAAGATGTGGTTTGTAGCTCATGGAGGAAAGACACTGGTGGGGTCTCAGAAGTCAGGATCTCGGAGTCATCGGAAAGGATCAGGAAGACTTGAACGCTGGATAGTTTCCTTATGACTTGGCAGATGAGTGATGGGACGAGGTTGCACAGGAATGATGCAATGAAGTCCCAGGTGACTTGGGAGCACAGTGCAGGAGGGACAAAGCTTGGGCTGTACAGGAACACAGGAAGATGTGGGCAACTCAGGAGGTGAGTGCAGAGAAGCTGCTTGAGCAGGACTTGACGGGAACACAGGTAAAACTCCAAGCCCTGATGCCAGTTCAGAAGGGCTATTTATACAGGAAGCCAAGCGTGTTCCAGAAGGGCACTTGTGTCGTGTGGTGGCTTTCAAAGCCTGGGAGAAATCGCATCTTACATACAAACGGATGTGGCTTAACAGGCAGCAGGCGAAAACAGTAATTGACAACAAGCACAATAGAAGTATATGATGGTACAACCCAGTCATTCACAGTGGAAACGTGACCATCCTAAAAGGGCACGTGATATCTGCAGATGCAAACTGGATGAAACTTGCATAGCAACACAATATGAGGGTCAATGGTTCAGGCTTTTCGGGAGGGGGAGGCATGGATCATTTGTGATGAAAGGTGCCACAGGCGAAGACATGAGTCTGGCGAGTAATACCCACTGCATATAGGGCACAAGATTGAGTCATGATACTCTTAGATCGGGCAGGAAACCATGATCTATCTGCTTGCCGATCCAACCAAGGTGCATCACTGGTCTGTATGACTTTGTGGTAGCTCCTGAAACGTTCTCTCAACAGCAGCAAATCCTGTTCAGCGACTCCTTGCAGAAGGGGTATCCAGCCAAGTGGAGCCCTTGTCAGCTAAAGCCTGCAGCTTCATCTCGCTGGAGATTTTTGACTTCCAAAAAAATGACAGTATCTGAACATAAAAATATTCACTGCGACTTCATTCAGCGGCTCCCTGATGTCACATCCCCTCCTTGGTCACCGCCAGCTGTCTTGCCCTGCTGAAATTATCCTTCTCACACTCTATTGTGGTTGGCCATAGATTTAGATTTCACCCCGGTCTTGTGCCACTAAATTCCCACAGTAGGCGATTTGATCTTTTAGGCACTAGCTTTTACTAAAAAAAATTACAAATTTATAACTCCAGTTCTACTTATTAGATTTCTGTCATTTTGGTGTTCATTTACTTATTACATTTTTCCCTACTCTTCTAAATTGGGGTGAAGTTTTTTTGTGTTGCGTTTTCACTTTATTAGTGCGTAAGGGCTGCATAAATACTTTACACATTGCCTCTAAGTTAAGCTTGACTGCTTCTTCTCCAAGCTACCGGAGGGTTAAGCTATGCCTCACAAGCACTGAATTTTGGGAGTTGATATCCACCTTGAATAAAAACACACTAAAACAGGAATCTTGAGCTATGGTCTGATACTTTTCTTCAAATACAACAACACTGTGCCCATCATGACCTGTTTTGGGAGAACAAGAGCCTCTCAAATAAACAGCATGAAACCTGACAGTGTCTTGAGGCATGCACCTCAGTCTGAACTTGCAAGTTCATACTCAAAATAAAAAGCTACCCATCTCTTCCCAATATTACTTCACAGTAGTAGGGGCATTGGTTAACTCAACATTAGTCTATGGAAATATTTTGTTCTATGGGTTCTAGCCTATAAAATTAGAAGACCACAAAAGGTACAAAATTAATCTGAGAGTCCAGAATCACAGCAGCAAATTTCACCCATGCTTGACCTGTGCTTAGCTGAAGATTATCTTTTGGTCATCACTATATCCAGAGTCAAACAAATAGCTGATTGATGACTCTTAGTGGGGCAGCTTTCCTCTTGAAAAGCCTGCTGAGGCAGATCTGCTACTTCTTATCACCGATGTAGTACGCATTGCGACTCAAGTCCCTCCTGTAATACTTACTTGAACCAAACATTTTGTCCGTCACCCACCCTTCCCTTTGCTAGTCTGATATGCCTTAACTCCATATTGTATTTTACATTAGGTCCATCTTTAGTTTTAGCCTATGTATGCTATTTATTAAACCACATTCATTGTTACCAAGTGGACCAGTGTGGGTCTACGTATCCCATGTATCCAAAATAACACTGGACCTTCCTCTTCTTCACTGTCTTCATAATTCTGTAACCTTAACTGTCCCATGCAGCTATATATTCTCACTCTACTTGAAAATGGGTTTCTAGAGATGTGATACATGTTAGTAGCAGCCCCTGCCATTTGCTTGACTCTGAAATTATGTACCGTTTTTAAGAAATTTTGATCAGGAGATCTGTCTCTCACCTTGTTCACACCACGATACTGTTCAGATTCAAAACCTGGTTTGATGTTTTGTCATGACAACATTTATATGTGATAACACTATCAAACTGTCATAAACCTCCTTCATGTTTATTCTATCCAAGTATTTTTCTACCCCTGCCTTACAAGGCTTATCTTAGGGAGCATGGTGTTGATTCTTTTAAAGACCTAAACTGCACTTTTATATGTAGACTAAGCACTATCTAATGTTATCAGTGCTCATACAGCATCCACTTGGGTGGGTGGGGGGATGCTGCATTTCCATTGTCTTAGTGATTGTTTCTTCATAATGTGGCCTTTCTGTGTTGAAACCATTTTGCTTTTCTGAGCATGGATATTATCTGAATCTGGTAGAGACATCTAGCTGCAGATTCCTTACTTTAGAATCTTCCCCAGGTGCGAGCCTGGATCCAAAAACATTTTTCCCATAGTACGTCTGCACATCATTGGAGGGCTTCGCATGACTCTGTATCGATGGCGTCCACTGGATGTGATGTCAGCAGAGTTCATATAACCCCCCCCCTGCCGACGTCCTGACGTCATTTCCTTTTTTGTGCACTTGCAATGCGGATATGGTAACAGCTGGCTAGGCTGTTTTCGACCTACTTAGAACTGTCCATGCCTTCAGGCTTTAAGTCGTGTGGGTCCTGTGGATAATCAGCTCCAGACCCCAACTGTGTTTGTATGTTGTGCCTGGGAGTGCACCACAACCCCAAAGAGTGTGACTCCTGTCAGTGTCTCCAGCCAAAGGCTCTGCAAGATCACTGTATGAAGCTTCTAGCGGCGTGGATGTTGGAGCCCTCCCAGTCTTCACGTCAGTCACAGTCTCCTTCTTGTGCCAAAATCCGGTCGCAGGCCCGGTCAGGGAGTCATTCTTATAGACATCCTTCTCCATCGATGTCACAAGGTAAGTCCCTACATAAGCAGTCGAAGTCTCAAAATTTACCGACTTTGCCGTGTTCGGCCTCCACCTTTTCTTTGCTGGGGAGTTGAGGTCTGAGTCTACCCCACATTTCCCTCCCTTTCCTGGAGCCAGGCTGAATATGACCCAGATGCATGTATTCTACAATTGATTTTAGGGGAATCACCTTCCCCTGGAGCACCTGTGGGCTCGAAGGAGGTGCAAAAGGTCTTAACTGTGTCAACATCGGCAGGTTTGCCCTCGACTTGAGTTAGGTCTCTGACTTCCATTGACAAAGCCGTTATGGTGCTGATGCACAGTCTTTTGGGGTTCACACCTTCGGCGCCGGTATCCAGTCAGCCGACTCCAGCGACTATGCTGGTGGTGACGATCAACCTCTCATCCCTTTCCCCATCTGAAGTCCACATCGACGTTGAGGATTCGCCTTCTCATCGCTGCTCGACATCAAGTACCACACCAGTCATGTCAGTTATCCATGACTGCCCTCCACATTCTGGGGAATCCCCTCATGTTTATACTTCTGAGGGACATGGTGAAGAGTCTATGGATATACCACACATCTCACATGTAGAGCAACCTCTTATAGAGGACAGCTGGATAGCGGACCTAGCTACAGCTAGTAGTTTGGATTCTTCCCCAGCTTCAGGCTTACTTTTGCCCCTAGCCTTGCTACAGAGGCGAGTTCCTCTCTAGCTGACATGCTGAGAAAGGTTGCTGTGATTTTGGATTTCACACTTCCTTCAGTGGAATTATCCTCTGATCCTCTCATTGATGTTCTCCATCAAGGACAAAGTGGAGTTGAGTCTGTGCTTCCTTACAGTGAAACCTTACATGATGTTTTGTTGTGGGCATGGGCTTAACCTGATTCACGGGCTCCTGTTGATTGGGTTATATCTCGTAGGTGCCAACCGGCCCTGGGTGATCTGGCTGTTTAAATTAGACATCCTACTCATATATTCACTACATACATTTTCATAGTTGAAATATTGCATTTTCTCTGATTATTCTTATTATTCAACTGTTGTGATTATTTTAGTATCACTGCACTCAAGTTAAACATTCATGTTAATGTTTTTGTATGCTTATGTTTGAACCCTGGGAAATGCCTTAATAAATTCATTACTCAGGCTAAGAGTGCTGCATTCTTTGCAGCCTTTGGTCTTGTTCCCTCTTAGTTTAAAGCAAAGCAGAACACCACCCTCCCCGCTTTGCGAACTAGCTTCTTTGTCTTCAGTCTCACTTTGGGGCATTCTTTAGCTGTGTTGTTTAATTTTGGTGGTTATTACATCATAATTATGTCCACCCTTTTTGGTGTATACAATGTTCCATTGCCAGTTTTGCTGTGGCTCCGTGATGCTGTGCGGTTCTAGTCACAGAAGAAACTGACGTCAGCGCATTAGGGGAGAGACTATATGGACTCCTTCGACATCACATCTGGGTACGACGTCGCTACAGAGTCGCACGATGATCTCTACCGACGCGCAGAGGTGCTGCTGAAGAAAGGTTTCCGGATCCAGTTTGACGCCTGGGGGATAATTTTAAGATAAGGAATCTGTGGCTTGTTTGTATCTCTTCCAGATAAGGCGTTACTGAAGGGAAGTAACTGTAGGAAAGTACCTCTTTCTTGTCATGGTTACCCCCTATTTTCTGCCTGATTTCAGTGTGTTTGAATGTGTCCGCTGGGATCCTGCTAACCAGGACCCCCCAGTCGGTATACTCTCTCCCTTAAAACTTGTTAGCTGTACCTTTTTCTCTCCACATTTGGCCTACTGGTCCCCCCATGTAAGTCCCTAGCGTATGGTACCCAGGGCATTGGGGTACCAGGGGTTCCCCAAGGGCTGCAGCATGCATTATGCCACCCATGGGGATCCATGCAAAATGTTTTGCAGGCCTGCCATTGCAGTCTGCGTGAAAAGGTTCATACACCTTTATCACTACAGGTTACTGCACCAGATCACTGTAAGTCACCCCTACGGTGGCCCTCCTCGCCCAGAGGGCAGGGTGTAAGTATCTGTGTGTAAGGACACACCTGCACTAGCAGAGGTGCCCCCACAAACTCCAGTTCCATTTTCCTGGACTTAGTGAGTGAGGGGACGCCATTTTAAGCGTGTACTGGATATAGGTCACTACGCATGTCCAGCTACATAATGGTAACTCTGAACCTAGCCATATTTGGTATCAAACATGTTGGAATCATACCCCAATACTGTTGCAAGTATTGGAAGTATGATCCCATGCACTCTGGGGGCTCCTTAGAGGACCCCCAGCATTGCTACCACCAGTCTTACAAGGTTTTCTGGGCAACCCAAGCTGCTGCTTCCCCTGAGACAGGTTTCTGCCCTCCTGCTGCTTGATCTGACCAACCTCAGTAAGGCAGAACAAAGGATTTCCTTTGGGAGAGGGAGGTAACATCCTCTCCCTTTGGAAATAGATCTGACTGGCGTAGGAGGGATAGCCTCTCCAAGCCACTGGTATGCTTTGAAGGGCTCATTTGGTGCCCCCATGCATAAACCAGTCCACACCGGTTTAGGGATCCTCAGTCCCTGCTCTGGCACGAAACTGGACAATGGAAAAGGGAGTGACCACTCCCCTGTCCATCACCACCCCATGGGTGGTGCCCAGAGCTCCTAAAGAGGGTCCCTGGGTTCTGCCATCTTGAATCCAAGATTAGCAGGGACCTCTGGGAACATCTGAGTGGCCAGGCCAGGCAGGTGACATCAGAGCCCCCTCCTCATAGGGGGGTCATGTGGTTAGGTGACCAATCCCCCTTCCAGGGCTATTTAGGGTCTCTCTCTTGGGTGGATCCTCAGATTCAGCTTGCAAAATTCCAGCAGGCCTCCTCTGCAACCTTACTTTGACTTCTAGCCACTGGAACCGCGACTGGACCCTCCAGGAGCCGACAATCTGCATCTACAAAGAAGACTCTTATTGCAACATTGTTTCCACGGCTCCTTCCAGCTTCTGCAACATTTCCCAGGCGGTGCATCTTCTGGGGGCTGCAAGTCCCTTGACCCGAGGGTAGGTCGCTCCCCCTGCCGCTGCAGCTCCACCAGCCCAGGCTCCTGAGACCTCCCAGCAAGACCTGCTACAAAACAGTAAGTACTCCCTCCGCCCAGCCCCTCGCCCAGCCCCGCGCTACTCACCTCTCTTCTCCTGTACCTCTGTCTTCTGCCTTCCGCTCTCTCCTCCTACCTCTCTCCGCACCTCTGCTGTCCTTCTTCCCTTCGCTCTCTGCTCCCCTTCTGCAGCCCTCTTGCTGCGTGTTCTGCTCTTCCTCAGCCCCGCTCCTCTCAATCAATCAATCACAAACATTTATAGAGCGCGCTACTTACCCGCTAGGGTTCCAAGGCGATGAGGCTCCTCTTCCTCACCGCGTTCTCTTCCTGCTTCCTTCTCCCTTCTTCATCTTTGATCTTCTTCTGTGTTCTTCTCTGTGTTCTTCACCTGTGTTCTCCTTTCTCCTCTGCACCCCGACCTGCGTGTCCTTTCTTCTTTCTTCATCTGTGTTCTTCATCTGTGTTCTTCTTTCTTCTCTGCACCCCGTCCTGCGTGTTCTCTCTTCTTTCTTCATCTGTGTTCTTCTTTCTTCCCTGCACCCCGTCCTGCGTGTTCTCTCTTCTTCTTTGTCCTTCTTCTGTGTTCTTCATCTGTGTTCTTCATCTGTGTTCTTTCTTTCCCCTCTGCTTCTCAGGTCTCTCCTCTTCTGCCTGACTCCTCTTCCTCGACTCTTCTCTCCTCTTCTTCTTTACCCTTCTTCCTGGCTCTCCTCTCTTCTGTTCCTCTGTTCTTGACTCTTCTCTCCTCTTCTTCTTTACCCTTCTTCTTGGCTCCTCTGTTCTTGACTCTTCTCTCTTCGGTTCTTCTGTTCTTGACTCTTCTCTCTTCTGTTCTTCTGTTCTTGACTCTTCTCTCTGTTCTTCCTTACTCCCCTCCACCTCTGTAACCCCTCTCCCCTATCTCTCTCCCTCACTCCCCTCCACCTTTAACCCCCCCCTCCCCTATCTTTTCTCCCCTCCCCTGTACCTGACCCCCCCACCCTCCGCTTTCCCGGCGCCACCTCCTGCTCGGCCCCGCCCCCCCTGCTCCCATTCGTCGCCCCCCTCCCGCCCCCAGCTGACCCCTCCTCCCCCCCTCCTCGCTCTTATGGCGGCCGCTGCGTGACAGAGTTAGCGACCCTTGACCCGAGGGTAGGTCGCTCCCCCTGCTGCTGCAGCTCCACCAGCCCAGGCTCCTGACACCTCCCAGCAAGACCTGCTACAAAACAGTAAGTACTCTCCCCGCCCAGCCCCTCGCCCAGCCCCGCGCTACTCACCTCTCTTCCCCTGTACCTCTGTCTTCTGCCTTCCGCTCTCTCCTCCTACCTCTCTCCGCACCTCTGCTGTCCTTCTTCCCTTCGCTCTCTGCTCCTCTTCTGCAGCCCTCTTGCTGCGTGTTCTGCTCTTCCTCAGTCCCGCTCCTCTTCCTCACCGCGTTCTCTTCCTGCTTCCTTCTTCATCTTTGATCTTCTTCTGTGTTCTTCTCTGTGTTCTTCACCTGTGTTCTCCTTTCTCCTCTGCACCCCGTCCTGCGTGTTCTCTCTTCTTTCTTCTTCTGTGTTCTTCATCTGTGTTCTTCTTTCTTCCCTGCACCCCGTCCTGCGTGTTCTCTCTTCTTCTTTGTCCTTTTTCTGTGTTCTTCATCTGTGTTCTTTCTTTCCCCTCTGCTTCTCAGGTCTCTCCTCTTCTGCCTGACTTCTCTTCCTCGACTCTTCTCTCCTCTTCTTCTTTACCCTTCTTCCTGGCTCTCCTCTCTTCTGTTCCTCTGTTCTTGACTCTTCTCTCCTCTTCTTCTTTACCCTTCTTCTTGGCTCCTCTGTTCTTCTGTTCTTGACTCTTCTCTCTTCTGTTCTTCTGTTCTTGACTCTTCTCTCTGTTCTTCCTTACTCCCCTCCACCTCTGTAACCCCCCCTCCCCTATCTCTCTGCCTCACTCCCCTCCACCTTTAACCCCCCCTATCTTTTCTCCCCTATCTTTTCTCCCCTCCCCTGTACCTGACCCCCCCACCCTCTGCTTTCCCGCCGCCACCTCCTGTTTGCCCCGCCCGCCCCTGCTCCCATTCGTCGCCCCTCTCCCACCCCCTGCCCCCAGCTGACCCCTCCTCCCCCCCCTCCCTCTTATGGCGGCCGCTTCGCGACAGAGTTACCGACCCTTGACCCGAGGGTAGGTCGCTCCCCCTGCTGCTGCAGCTCCACCAGCCCAGGCTCCTGACACCTCCCAGCAAGACCTGCTACAAAACAGTAAGTACTCCCCCGCCCAGCCCCTCGCCCAGCCCCGCGCTACTCACCTCTCTTCTCCTGTACCTCTGTCTTCTGCCTTCCGCTCTCTCCTCCTACCTCTCTTCGCACCTCTGCTGTCCTTCTTCCCTTCGCTCTCTGCTCCTCTTCTGCAGCCCTCTTGCTGCGTGTTCTGCTCTTCCTCAGCCCCGCTTCTCTTCCTCACCGCGTTCTCTTCCTGCTTCCTTCTTCATCTTTGATCTTCTTCTGTGTTCTTCTCTGTGTTCTTCACCTGTGTTCTCCTTTCTCCTCTGCACCGCGACCTGCGTGTCCTTTCTTCTTTCTTCATCTGTGTTCTTCATCTGTGTTCTTCTTTCTTCCCTGCACCCCGTCCTGTGTGTTCTCTCTTCTTTCTTCTTCTGTGTTCTTCATCTGTGTTCTTCTTTCTTCCCTGCACCCTGTCCTGCGTGTTCTTTCTTCTTCTTTGTCCTTCTTCTGTGTTCTTCATCTGTGTTCTTTCTTTCCCCTCTGCTTCTCAGGTCTCTCCTCTTCTGCCTGACTCCTCTTCCTCGACTCGTCTCTCCTCTTCTTCTTTACCCTTCTTCTTAGCTCCTCTGTTCTTCTGTTCTTGACTCTTCTCTCTTCTGTTCTTGACTCGTCTCTTCTGTTCTTCTGTTCTTGACTCTTCTCTCTGTTCTTCCTTACTCCCCTCCACCTCTGTAACCCCCCCTCCCCTATCTCTCTCCCTCACTCCCCTCCACCTTTAATCCCCCCTGCCCTATCTTTTCTCCCCTCCCCTCTACCTGACCCCCCCACCCTCCGCTTTCCCGCCGCCACCTCCTGCTTGGCCCCGCCCCCCCTGCTCCCATTCGTCGCCCCCCTCCCGTCCCCAGCTGACCCCTCCTCCCCCCCCTCTCCCTCTTATGGCGGCCGCTGCGCAACAGAGTTAGTGACCCTTGACCCGAGGGTAGGTCGCTCCCCCTGCCGCTGCAGCTCCACCAGCCCAGGCTCCTGACACCTCCCAGCAAGACCTGCTACAAAACAGTAAGTACTCCCCCCTCCCAGCCCCTCCCCCAGCCCGCGCTACTCACCTCTCTTCTCCTGTACCTCTGTCTTCTGCCTTCCGCTCTCTCCTCCTACCTCTCTCCGCACCTCTGCTGTCCTTCTTCCCTTCGCTCTCTGCTCCTCTTCTGCAGCACTCTTGCTGCGTGTTCTGCTCTTCCTCAGCCCCGCTCCTCTTCCTCACCGCGTTCTCTTCCTGCTTCCTTCTTCATCTTTGATCTTCTTCTGTGTTCTTCTCTGTGTTCTTCACATGTGTTCTCCTTTCTCCTCTGCACCCCGACCTGCGTGTCCTTTCTTCTTTCTTCATCTGTGTTCTTCCTCTGTGTTCTTCTTTCTTCCCTGCACCCCGTCCTGCGTGTTCTCTCTTCTTTCTTCTTCTGTGTTCTTCATCTGTGTTCTTCTTTCTTCCCTGCACCCTGTCCTGCGTGTTCTCTCTTCTTCTTTGTCCTTCTTCTGTGTTCTTCTCTGTGTTCTTCACCTGTGTTCTCCTTTCTCCTCTGCACCCCGTCCTGCGTGTTCTCTCTTCTTTCTTCTTCTGTGTTCTTCATCTGTGTTCTTCTTTCTTCCCTGCACCCGTCCTGCGTGTTCTCTCTTCTTCTTTGTCCTTTTTCTGTGTTCTTCATCTGTGTTCTTTCTTTCCCCTCTGCTTCTCAGGTCTCTCCTCTTCTGCCTGACTTCTCTTCCTCGACTCTTCTCTCCTCTTCTTCTTTACCCTTCTTCCTGGCTCTCCTCTCTTCTGTTCCTCTGTTCTTGACTCTTCTCTCCTCTTCTTCTTTACCCTTCTTCTTGGCTCCTCTGTTCTTCTGTTCTTGACTCTTCTCTCTTCTGTTCTTCTGTTCTTGACTCTTCTCTCTGTTCTTCCTTACTCCCCTCCACCTCTGTAACCCCCCCTCCCCTATCTCTCTGCCTCACTCCCCTCCACCTTTAACCCCCCCTATCTTTTCTCCCCTATCTTTTCTCCCCTCCCCTGTACCTGACCCCCCCACCCTCTGCTTTCCCGCCGCCACCTCCTGTTTGCCCCGCCCGCCCCTGCTCCCATTCATCGCCCCTCTCCCACCCCCTGCCCCCAGCTGACCCCTCCTCCCCCCCCTCCCTCTTATGGCGGCCGCTTCGCGACAGAGTTACCGACCCTTGACCCGAGGGTAGGTTGCTCCCCCTGCTGCTGCAGCTCCACCAGCCCAGGCTCCTGACACCTCCCAGCAAGACCTGCTACAAAACAGTAAGTACTCCCCCGCCCAGCCCCTCGCCCAGCCCCGCGCTACTCACCTCTCTTCTCCTGTACCTCTGTCTTCTGCCTTCCGCTCTCTCCTCCTACCTCTCTTCGCACCTCTGCTGTCCTTCTTCCCTTCGCTCTCTGCTCCTCTTCTGCAGCCCTCTTGCTGCGTGTTCTGCTCTTCCTCAGCCCCGCTTCTCTTCCTCACCGCGTTCTCTTCCTGCTTCCTTCTTCATCTTTGATCTTCTTCTGTGTTCTTCTCTGTGTTCTTCACCTGTGTTCTCCTTTCTCCTCTGCACCCCGACCTGCGTGTCCTTTCTTCTTTCTTCATCTGTGTTCTTCATCTGTGTTCTTCTTTCTTCCCTGCACCCCGTCCTGTGTGTTCTCTCTTCTTTCTTCTTCTGTGTTCTTCATCTGTGTTCTTCTTTCTTCCCTGCACCCTGTCCTGCGTGTTCTCTCTTCTTCTTTGTCCTTCTTCTGTGTTCTTCATCTGTGTTCTTTCTTTCCCCTCTGCTTCTCAGGTCTCTCCTCTTCTGCCTGACTCCTCTTCCTCGACTCGTCTCTCCTCTTCTTCTTTACCCTTCTTCTTAGCTCCTCTGTTCTTCTGTTCTTGACTCTTCTCTCTTCTGTTCTTGACTCGTCTCTTCTGTTCTTCTGTTCTTGACTCTTCTCTCTGTTCTTCCTTACTCCCCTCCACCTCTGTAACCCCCCCTCCCCTATCTCTCTCCCTCACTCCCCTCCACCTTTAATCCCCCCTGCCCTATCTTTTCTCCCCTCCCCTCTACCTGACCCCCCCCACCCTCCGCTTTCCCACCGCCACCTCCTGCTTGGCCCCGCCCCCCCTGCTCCCATTCGTCGCCCCCCTCCCGTCCCCAGCTGACCCCTCCTCCCCCCCCTCTCCCTCTTATGGCGGCCGCTGCGCAACAGAGTTAGTGACCCTTGACCCGAGGGTAGGTCGCTCCCCCTGCCGCTGCAGCTCCACCAGCCCAGGCTCCTGACACCTCCCAGCAAGACCTGCTACAAAACAGTAAGTACTCCCCCCTCCCAGCCCCTCCCCCAGCCCGCGCTACTCACCTCTCTTCTCCTGTACCTCTGTCTTCTGCCTTCCGCTCTCTCCTCCTACCTCTCTCCGCACCTCTGCTGTCCTTCTTCCCTTCGCTCTCTGCTCCTCTTCTGCAGCCCTCTTGCTGCGTGTTCTGCTCTTCCTCAGCCCCGCTCCTCTTCCTCACCGCGTTCTCTTCCTGCTTCCTTCTTCATCTTTGATCTTCTTCTGTGTTCTTCTCTGTGTTCTTCACATGTGTTCTCCTTTCTCCTCTGCACCCCGACCTGCGTGTCCTTTCTTCTTTCTTCATCTGTGTTCTTCCTCTGTGTTCTTCTTTCTTCCCTGCACCCCGTCCTGCGTGTTCTCTCTTCTTTCTTCTTCTGTGTTCTTCATCTGTGTTCTTCTTTCTTCCCTGCACCCTGTCCTGCGTGTTCTCTCTTCTTCTTTGTCCTTCTTCTGTGTTCTTCATCTGTGTTCTTCATCTGTGTTCTTTCTTTCCCCTCTGCTTCTCAGGTCTCTCCTCTTCTGCCTGACTCCTCTTCCTCGACTCTTCTCTCCTCTTCTTCTTTACCCTTCTTCCTGGCTCTCCTCTCTTCTGTTCCTCTGTTCTTGACTCTTCTCTCCTCTTCTTCTTTACCCTTCTTCTTGGCTCCTCTGTTCTTCTGTTCTGGACTCCTCTCTCTTCTTTTCTTCTGTTCTTGACTCTTCTCTCTTCTGTTCTTCTGTTCTTGACTCTTCTCTCTGTTCTTCCTTACTCCCCTCCACCTCTGTAACCCCCCCTCCCCTATCTCTCTCCCTCACTCCCCTCCACCTTTAACCCCCCTCCCCTATCATTTCTCCCCTACTCTCTACCTGACCCCCCCCACCCTCGGCTTTCCCGCCGCCACCTCCTGCTCGACCCCGCCCCCCCTGCACCCATTCGTCGCCCCCCTCCTGCCCCCGCCCCTAGCTGACCCCTCCTCCCTCTTATGGCGGCAACTGTGCGGCCGCGCCGCTGGCACGCCAAAGGTAAGCCCGTCTGCGCCCGTCCGCGCCTGGACCGCGCCAAGCGCCACGACCCCTGGCCCCCAGCACTCCCAAACCCCGCCGCACCGCTACGACCCCATCACCCTCCATGCCCTCAACCCGGGGCACTCCAGCACCTGCTTCCAAGCCAACCCGAAACGTACCCACGGACCCTTCGCATGCCACACCTGCAAACTCACCTTCCACCGCGAAACCACCCCGGCCGCCAGCCCATGCTCCAACAACCACCTCAAATGCATCCTGATCAACGCACGCTCCGTCCACAAGCACATCATTGAACTTTGGTACCTCCTGGACTCCACTGCACTGGACGTCGCCTTCATCACTGAGACCTGGATGAACGCCTCTTCGGCCCCCGACATCGCCATAGCCATCCCCGACGGCTACAAGATCTCCAGGAGAGACCCCACCAACCAAGTAGGTGGCGGAATCGCCATCGTCTTCAAGGACTCCATCAACTTCACCACCTACACCGAAGACACCCCCCTCGCCGCCGA
Organism: Pleurodeles waltl; assembly: GCF_031143425.1. Classification (NCBI taxonomy): domain Eukaryota; kingdom Metazoa; phylum Chordata; class Amphibia; order Caudata; family Salamandridae; genus Pleurodeles; species Pleurodeles waltl. The sequence continues at coordinate 809,536,722 of NC_090442.1, read as the reverse complement.
ACACCTGCACTTCCAGATCCACACCGACCCCAGGACCACCCTCAGAGGAACTCTCATCTACAGACCCCCTGGACAACGTGCCCTCTTCAGCGACTCTATCACTGACTTCATCTCCCCGCACGCCCTTGCCTCGCCGGACTACATCCTCCTCGGTGACCTCAACTTCCACCTGGAACAGAACAACGACCCCAACACCACCGCCCTGCTCGACAACCTCGCTAACCTCGGTCTCAAGCAACTGGTGAACACCCCCACCCACATCGCCGGACACACGCTTGACCCCATCTTCTCCGCCAGCAACCACATATCCTTCAGCCACTCCTCCGTAATACACTGGACCGACCACAGATGTGTCCACTTCACCTTCCGACGCGAGACTCGCCACCTCCGCTCACAATCCATCCCACGCCGACATTGGAACAAAATCCCCGCGGAACAGCTTCTCTCCACCCTCAGCGACAACCAACCCACCTTCTCCACCTACCCCAACGACGCAGCCCTCAGCCTCACGCATTGGATCACCAACTGCACAGACAACCTCGCTCCCCTCAGGCGCCTCCCAAGACAGACCAACACCAAAAAACCTCTCTGGTTCACAGACACCCTCAAGGAATCTAAAAAAAACCTGCCGCACCCTCGAGAAAGCCTGGTGCAAGAACCACACCGCAGATAACATGGCTGCCCACAAGAACGCTACCCGCGAACACCACCAACTGATCCGCGCCACCAAAAGAAATTCCTTCACAGACAGACTGGACAAGAACACTCACAACAGCAAAGAACTCTTCAACATTGTCAAAGAGCTCTCCACCCCTTAGCCAATGCCAACGCCATCACGCCCTCACAAGACCTCTGCAACTCCCTCGCCACCTTCTTCCATCGTAAGATCACCGACCAACACGACAGCTTCGGACACCAGACCCAGCCAACCACCACAGAACCTACAACCCCAGCCATCACCCTCAACGCCTGGACTCACATCAACACGGAAGAGACCAAAGCTACCATGAACTCCATCCACTCCGGTGCCCCCTCGGACCCCTGCCCTCACTTCATCTTCAACAAAGCCGACGACATCATCGCCCCGCATCTCCAGACCATCATCAACAGCTCGTTTGCTTCTGCCACCTTCCCCGAGAGCTGGAAACACGCAAAAGTCAATGCCCTACTGAAGAAACCTACAGCGGACCCCAGCGACCTGAAGAACTTCCGCCCCATCTTGCTCCTCCCCTTCCCTGCCAAAGTCATAGAGAAGACCGTCAACAAGCAACTTACCATCTTCCTTGAAGACAACAACCTACTCAACCCCTCTCAGTCCGGATTCCGAGCCAATCACAGCACAGAAACTGCCCTCATCTCAGTCACAGGCGACATCAGAACTCTGATGGACAATGGAGAAACAGTCGCCCTCATCCTCCTCGACCTCTCGGCTGCCTTCGACACCGTCTGCCACCGAACCCTAATATCCCGCCTCCGCTCCACCGGGATCCAAGGACAGGCCCTGGACTGGATCACCTCCTTCCTCTCCAACCGCTCCCAAAGAGTCTACCTCCCACCTTTCCGCTCAGACCCCACTGAGATCATCTGCGGCGTCCCACAAGGCTCCTCGCTCAGCCCGACTCTCTTCAACGTCTACATGAGCCCCCTCGCCGACATCGTACGCAAACACAACATCAACATCACCTCCTTTGCCGACGACACTCAGCTGATACTTTCCCTCACCAAGGACCCCACCAGCGCCAAGACCAACCTGCAAGATGGAATGAAAGACGTTGCAGAATGGATGAAACTCAGCCGTCTGAAACTGAACTCAGACAAAACAGAAGTCCTCATCCTCGAAACACCCCATCCGCCTGGGACGACTCCTGGTGGCCCACGGCCCTTGGCACCGCACCAACCCCCTCAGACCACGCACGCAACCTCAGATTCATCCTAGACCCATTTCTCACCATGACCAAACAAGTCAACGCGTATCATCCTCCTGCTTCCTCATCCTCCGCATGCTCCGTAAGATCTTCCGTTGGATCCCCGCCGACACCACCGTGACCGTGACCCACGCCCTCGTCACGAGCCGCCTGGACTACGGCAACACCATATACGCAGGAACCACCGCTAAACTCCAGAAACGTCTGCAGCGAATTCAAAACGCCTCTGCCCGCCTCGTCCTCGACATACCCCGCAACAGCCACATCTCCGCCCACCTGAGACACGTGCACTGGCTTCCCGTCAACAAAAGGATCACCTTCCGACTCCTCACCCACGCACACAAAGCCCTCCACAACAAGGGACCCGAATACCTCAACCGCCGCCTCAGTTTCTACACACCCACCCGTCAAATTCGCTCCGCCAACCTCGCTCTCACCGCCGTCCCTCGCATCCGCCGCACCACGGCAGGTGTGAAATCCTTCTCCTACATGGCGCCTATGACATGGAACTCCCTCCCCGCCAAACTCAGGACCACCCAGGACCACCTCGCATTCCGGAGGCAACTCAAGACCTGGCTCTTCGAGCAGCAGTAACCCCATCCCCCTAGCGCCTTGAGACCCTCACGGGTGAGTAGCGCGCTTTGCATGAGAAGGAAGAAGGGATCTCTCTTGGAGTGAAGGAGTCATTCCCCTGCATCCCCAGGCACCTACTGCAACGACGACCGGCTGCATGGATCTTCTCTCATTCTGAGCTGCGTGGATCCTACATCATGGGTGGTGGTGGTTTAGAGTAGTCCTTGTAGTCCTCTCTGCCAGCTTTCCAACTTTAATGGAGGTAAGCCCTTGCCTTCCCACACAGGACAGTACCCCCATGCACTGCGTCTCTTGCAGCTGGCAAGGCTTGTTTGCATCTCCTCTAAGGGAACTTCAGGCAACATGCAGCTCCAGCCCTCAGCACTCCTACCTGCGAAGCACCCCCCTCTGAGTAGTTCTCCTGTGACGTGGGACCCTTCTTCTGTGAGCTGCATGGGCTCATTCTGCAACTTCTGTGTCACTGTCCTGTGGGATTCCTGTGAGTGCTGCCTCTGCTCCTTTGGGCTCTCTGTGTTGCTGATGGTCCCCTCCGACTCCCCCCTCCTGGGTTGAGTCCTCCTGAGCCTTGCTGGTCCCCGGCAGCACCACTTTGCACCATCTGCAATATTTACCTTTGCCAAGGCTTGTTGGTGGAATTCCTGCACTGACACCGAACTGCAGTTCTTCTTCCAGCATGCAGCCCTCAGGAACTCCTCTCCGGCTCCAGGGCTGCAGTGCTGACCTTGTTCTCATCACCGTCGACCAACTCCTGCAACTCAGCTGGGTGGGTAGTAGCTCCTACTCCTCTTGAACTCCACTGCAACTCTTGGACTTGGTCCCCTCTCTCCACGGGTCTTCCTCTCCAGGAATCCACCACTGGTTTCTTGCAGTCTTGTCTCGGTGTCTTCTTTTCTTCTTTTTCTTACATTTGGGTGGATTGTGGAAATTCCACTGATTTACACCTGCTTTTATGGTCGCTGAGGGGGTACTTTATTGCTTACTTCTGTGGTTTTCTAGTACTCCCAGCTCCCCTGTACTTATGCCACTTACCTAGGTGGGGAGCCAGTGTTCGCATTCCATTTCTTTTAGTATATTGTTTTGGCTCCCCCTAGGGCCACTATTGTCTAACTGCATTTGAGCTGTTTTCTAACCATTTCTATATCTATTACTGTTTACTAGTTCTATAATTCGTGTATTACTTACCTCCTATTGGAGGGTTGCCCTTCTAGTACTTTGTGGTATTGTGTGACCAAAAAATAAAGTACCTTTATTTTTGTACAACTTAGTGTTTTCTTTCATGTGTGTAAATGCTGTGTGACCACAGTGGTTTTGCAAGTCTCCTAGATAAGCCTTGGCTGCTCACCCGCAGCTTCCCCTAGAGAACCTGGCTTCTAGACACTGCCTACACTTCACAAATAGGGTATACCTGGACCTGGTATGAGGTGTAAGGGCCTTAGGTACCCACCACACCCAAGGCCAGCTTCCTATAGTAACCTGTTCATCAATATTGCTCTTGGCTTTTCCCCCGTTTGTGATTGAGACTTTTTATGTATAGAATATCTATATGCCTGTTGTATTTGGGAGTCAAAGTCCCACATGGATGGGTCTGTGAAGGCTTTCGTAAAGAGCTCAACGTTGAATTTCCTAGTATCTTATCACTCCAGCCCTCCTTCTATACCCAGGACACATATGTTATGGTGTCTGTTCTCTAAGTCTTCTGTTTTGTCTTTTAAAGCCTCCAGCATAGTCTCCTGTTAGGTTACTATTTTTTGCATTCTCCTATTTACTTCATCCCTCTATTCCCTTCATTTCTTCAGATCAGGGGTCTTCAAACTGGAGGGTGGACCCCCTAGGGTCCTCAAGTGATCCCAGGGGGGGGGGGGTCCAGGCTCTGGCCAAAAGAAGCATTACACAGATAACAGTGTTTTGTTTTAAGCAGAAACATGTTTATTGCATTTTCAAAAAGGTAACAGTACTTAACCTCAATGTTTAAATACGTCTAGACATATTTAAACATTGCCATCTTTATAAAATATTTGTGAAAAATTCTGAACGGGGCAATGATTTTTATTTTTCAACTTGGGGGTGCGGCATTAAAACATTTGGAGACCACTGATCTAGATTGACCTTGAATACCCCCATTCGTTTCATATATGGCCTGGCAACATGCCTGTGTTCCCATATACTTCTTTGTTTTTATTCAGTGTACTGTATCAGTCTATTCACGATGACTTTGCATTTCATAAAAACTTTCTAAGCCAGCGTGTGTGCACTCCCTCTGGTAGATGCATATATACCAGTGTCAGGAGGTATATTGACTTTCTTGTTTCCATTTCCTCCTGAAACAATATGGTTCCCTTCTGCATTTGAGATGCTAGTGTTGCAATGTCCACCTAGGTACATGCATTCATATTTAGAGATCCTTGAGCGTGCATAAGTATTTCTTTTTCTGCTAGCTTTGTGTTTTCAGTATTGTGTTCTCCGCTTCTCACCATAACACCATCTGATTTAAACCAGCATAGTTAGCGGAACAGGGCTTGCCACTACTGCCAGTCTTATCTGCTCAATTATCTTTCTGGTCTTTCTTCCCCTTGCTATGTGTTTCACAGTCCAATTTCTTGAAACACCATTTTTTTAGATTGCTCACTCTCTGTGCCTTAGGTCTAACATCATTGTCTATTAGGCCTCGCTCCAGTGTCTTTTCATATACCTTTGCGGTTTTCAACAGAATCGGTGTAGCTAGTGTTTCACTGTCTTGCTTGTCTTCTGTGCTCTGTTTATCTTTCTTTAGTGCTCAGTCTCATACCCTCCTGATGCACACTGCATCTGTGGCGTCTGCATTGATAGGCTGTCAATACTGTATCCGCTCTCCTAAGCCGAGGAAATGCTTCTAATGCCGCTTTCTGGTGTCGGGTCACTGTGTCTTTTCCCCTATCCCACCAACATCAACCACTGCTAAGATTGCTGAGCTCCGAGGAGATATGCAGGCTGTTAGAGGTAGAGATGTGTGTACAGCTGAATTCCATCCCTGCTCTGCTTATTCCTCCTCGACCTCCTGTCCGACCACCACCAGGCTCTGGTGTACTAAGTCCTCTTGTGGCTTGCGTCAACACCATCCCAGAGAGAGCTGCAGTGGTTGCGACTATGATGAGGTAAATATTTGTAAGGAAAATTGTATGGCTTACCGCACTACTTTTCTCAATCCAGCAAGATGACACAGTCATTTGGGATATACTGCCTAATATACTTTTGCCTAGTAAGCACATAGTCAAAGTAGAGCCTTCTGTATTCCTAAACTCTAGTGTGGAGCGAAAGTACGGGCCAGCTCATGCGGTCTAGCCAACCTCCATCTATTCTCTTGTGCCGTGTAAGCAAGATGCTCTCTTCATACAACAATTATTTCAGCACTACAATGATTACCAAGATTCAATGCAGTAGGCTGTAATTTCCAATTCAGTATATTGCCTTTAAGTCCATCTTTGGCAGCTCAAGTATTCATGAAAAGGTGTGCAGTGCCTCTAGCCACCTTAAAGTCACAAGAAGTGCAGTAATAGGTTACTTTGAATGGTTGAATGACCAAACCACCATCCCATGAAGAGGTGAGGTCTTCCCTGTGAAGGATTGTGTCTTGGCAGAGTCACGTTTGGTAAAACCTAGGCAAATTCAGTTTATAAAGCCAGTAATGAATACACTAAACGTGTCCTGATCAAGGCTTCATAAAAGCTATATGGTGTGAACTCTGACGTTACAGTCAGTTCAGCACTGTAGAAAGTTCACAAATTGGTTGACCGTAACCGGGTTTGTGGCCCATGACGTTCAAATCGTGACATTCAGTACTTGGATCAGGAAGGCAGTGTAGTGAGGAGGAAGTCTACAGGTCTAACTTTGCCTTAATTATTCAAACTTATTAAATTGTTATAAACGTTAATTATTTAAATGGGATTTAGTAACAGACAGGCTTCCGAGTAGTGTCGCAGAACTGCTTTCCTCATCTGTCTTGGTTCGAATTGTTTGCAGAAGTGATTTGTAAATCGATTTGTATCTCAGTCTTATATAATGTCGTGAATGTAGGCGTCTGCATATATTTTCGCATCTTCTCTAGCACTTCTGGCACCCGTGTGTCATTCAGTATATGTACATATGAATGTATTCACGTAGTTGTGAACGTAGACAATAATGAAATATGTATGGGAATATATTATTACAATAAAGCAATTTATATTTAGAGGAGATGAAATGACAAATGTCTTTAAATTAAAAAATGAAATAGCTAACACATTTTCTTTTATTCAAGAATCGAGAATCACACACTCCTAAGCAAACAAGAAAAGAGACATTGTCTGCGAAGCAAAAAGAAAAACATAAAAAGCTTAATCAGAAAAACATTCCTGCAAAGACATGTGCAGAGCTGACCAGGTACACTTTGTCACAATTTTACTTTCTCTTAAGGCTTCCTACACTTTTGCTTTATATTTGTTATATGCTCACGACTTAAATGTGGAACTCTGTAAAGACCTATGTCAGACATATTAATGCAAACAGTTTGTGAACTAAATTCATCCCTATTCCCTGCTATATCGTTTACACATTTTCACCCAGGAATCTGCATAAACATCATATTAAAAGTTATAAATACAGGTGTGGTTCATTCCGAAACGGTGGAGTGAATGAGTGGTGGGGTAAAAGCGGGAATGCAAAAGTTGCATTTGCCATTCAACAATCCATGGAAAGGTGCAGTGAAGGAGTTGTTTACAAGACCGCATCAAATTAGGAGTGCAAATTGCATGTGACTTTAACTCGACATCTGTTTGTTTTAATAATAATGCATCCAGCAGCTTAAAAAAAAACATGAGGGTCAAAATTAAATGGCTGTATTAGCAGTTGAGCAGCGAAAAAATGGAAGACTAGGAGCCCATAAAGGTCCAGCATACAAGCTCCTAAATGTAAATCACTAGACCAAGATTATGCAGTTCCATTAGTTTTGCAGAAGAGGGGATCCCAAGGTACCGCCCTTTTGTTGAGGCAGGTCAAAGGAGTCTGATAAATCAGACGCAAGAACCCACCTATGCTTTATCAGGCAGCTTCCCATTGGGCTGGCACTGCAGTGCCCAACAGGCGCCTTGAGGGGGCTCTTTGCTGGAGATCTTTTTTTATCAGCTGTGATGAACCTGAAGTGGGGATGCTGATGGCGTAGATTGGGTGTAAAGTGAGAGGGGTAAAAATGATTAAAAGCAACCAAAGGTATTTATTAGAATGGTGTCTCCTGTCATAATTAAGAACGAATTAGAGCAGTAGTGGAGATAATGATCCTTCAAGTTTCCAAAAGTGTATTATGAAACAGAGGCCAACATGTTTCGAGCCAACTAATAGCCACCACAGGTCTAGGCAATTTGTCAGGATCGTAGTATACCTAATCTACATATGGATGGGTCAGTGGTAATGAGTAGGTGCCTAATCCACAAATCACCCCACTAAATGTGGTGAAGCCAATACCTTATGTAAACTAAACAGATCAGGGACCTTTCGGGTTGCAGAGTTGGATAGGTTACCCATACTAGCGGTGCTGGATGCCTGTATGCCGCACTTAGTGCTGCTCCTCTGCAACACTTTAGGGGCAAGATTTATCTTCCAATAAGGTCGGATCTGTTTTAGAGTGTAGAGTGGTGTACTGTGTAGTAGTGAAGAATGCAGTATTGCAGAATAGAGTGTTGTAGACTAGTTCAGAGTAGAGTGGTGCAGAGAGCAGTGGTGTAGAGTACAGCAGTGCAGAGAAGAACAGAGAGGCATAGAGTGTAGTGATGTAGAGTGCAATGGTGTAGAGTGGTTGGTATAGCGTGCAGTCGCATAGATATCTTCAATTGAAATGACCATTACATTTGCACAGACATGCAGTGTTACTGATATCAATGAATCAATCAATCAAATGCATTTGTTAAGCGTGCAGGTACTTCGTCCAAGTGTTCTGGCACTCAAAGCAAAGACTGATATCATAAAGCATCATCAAGAAATTAGACTGCATTAAACAGCCTAATTTTTAACTCTCTTTTAAAGATCTCAGTTGACTGAGCCCTGCGAAGCATGAGTGGTAATGTGTTCCAGAGCTTGGCTGTAAGTACCATAAAGGAGCAATGGGTTTTAAGGAATTTTGGAATCCACATCAGGAAGAGTTTATTAGACCACAGCACCCTTCTCTTGCTTGTACAGGCCCAGTCTGTATCCCAGGTAAGGAGGGCCCTTGCCTGCAAGAGCTCTAAAGCCAAGTGTGAGGGCTTTAAATTTAATACGCTTCACCACTGGAAGGTAGTGTAGATGTTTTAGATGGGGAGAGATATGCTGGCTAAAAGGGACTCTCCGAATCAGCCTGGCCACAATGTTCTGAATTATCTGGAGTCTGTGTCACATAGGCAGGCAGACCCAGATAAAGGATGTTGGCTTAGTCCAAAATGAGAGGTCACAATTTACGGGTCTCCTCCGGGACCAGGTGTAGCAGCTTCCTTATGGTTTGAAGTTTCAGGAAGCAAACCAAAGAAATCTGTCTTATTGGAGCCACAAAAGAGAAAGCAGAGTTAAACATGACACCCAGATTCCTGCCAGATGTGGTAGGAGTCGGTGGAGGGATTAGTTTTTCAGGTGACCAGAAGTTTGACTTGGTGGGGAGGGGGGTCATTGGATGAAGAGAAGAACTTAAGTCTTGTGAGATTTTCATTTGAGAAAATTTGACTCCATCCAAACAGCTACTCTTAAGGTATTCCTTAAGTTTAGGGAGGGATATCTCTGAACACTCCCGAAAGGAAAACAGCAGTTGCGTATTATCCACGTAGGAGACCTCTTTCGCACTGAAAGTTTCAATCAGAATGGCTAGAGGGACCAGATAAAATTGAAAAGCAGCGGGCTCAAGGCACCCCACAGACAAGAAGTTTGGGGGATGATGAGAAAGGATAGGGATAAACACATTTGGATCTGTCTTCCAGGAATGGTTTAAGGCAAGAAAGGACCACCCCTTGGAAGCCATATTGGCTTAATCTGTTCAGGAGGGGGGGGTGAGATACTATATTGAATGCTGCTGACAAGGTCAGTATTACCACCCTGGCTTCAGAGCCACTATCTAGATTTTCCCTTACAAACTCTGACACCTCCAAAAGTGCAATTTCAGTGCTGTTTCCTGCTTGAAAGCCTGATCGAGAATCATGGATCACTGATAAAAGTATTCAGTGCACATACAATAATGTGTGGAAATGTCATCAACTAGCGTATACATTTGTTTTGATCATATTAAAATATTTGTTTCCACCGCACTTCAAAATTACCTAAAATGTGTTTTATTTGTTCTTTTTTAAAATCTGAGATAGTCTGAAATATCTGCATAGTTCTGTTACAGACATTTGTTGTGTGCTAGGAAAAAATGCCATTGTTCAGCCTTCTTCAAGCACACCCCCATTAGCCAGCATGGTTGTCATATAAATGCTCTCAATCTGAAATCAGAGAAAGAAAAGAAAACACCCAGATCCCTTGGAAGCCAGTCTGACATATGACCTCTGTCTTTGAATGCTCAGTAAATGTGACAAGATAAGAATTAGATTTAAAGGCCTGTTTAGAGAAATCGAGCCCTAGTGGAAGACTACAGTAAATAGGGTTTGGGCAGTGGAAGGGACAAACTCAAGCTGGACAGCCTAAAACAAAGAGAGCCAGCAAATGGAAAGCAAGCAAATGTGAGTAAAAAAACACAAAGTCAATGCCAAGCAGTGGGCTGAATGCATCCCCATGGAAGCTTTCTAAATGTCCTCAAGATGTCGTTAGCAAACCAGACAGCTGTGCTCTCTGGTAGGCTTTGACCTAAAAAAAATGGAAGGGGGTACCATGCAGCTCCCTCTCCAAGCCTTATTAGGACGTGGGAATCCCGGTCCCGGGGATCCCATCTCTGGTCCCGATGATGCCATCCCTTAGGCCTTTTTTGCTTAAAATTGGATGGGGGCTGTGCGTGGCCCCTGTCCCTGAGCCAAATTAGGCCCTGGTGACCCCAATCCCCTGGGGCCAAAATGTAAATAAGGGGGCCCCCTTCCCTGAAACTCTATAGGTCCCAAGGACCCTGTTAGACTGACATACATTTTTGCTGATTTATTTTTGTTGGCCTTAGTATCCTGGGCACTTTACCACTGCTGATGTTCGTGCGCTCCCTCCCTAAAACATGGTTTTATACCTAATTGGCATATTTAATGTACTTATAAGTCCCTAGTAAAGTGCACTACACATACCCAGGGCCCGTAAATTTAATGCTACTAGTGGGTCTGCAGTTTCCTACTCTTAAGCCCTGTGTGCCAGCAGCCGGTCTCCAAAACATGTCTGGGGTGGGGTGACAGCTAGGCTTGTGCATTCCCTCTAGACAGCCACACACAAAGAGAGGTTAGGTAGGACTGATGAGCCATCAACAACCTGATGGGTCATCAACATCCTGAAGGGCCATCCTGGGCAGTATGGACACTTTCACCTGTACTGTCCTCACACAAAGGGCTGCATTCCCCCTGTAGTGAGCCAGGTCAGGAAGGGCAGGGACTGTGTGCACTTCAAAGGCATGTCTTTGATGTCTCACCCACTTCTAAGGCCGAACCTGGTGTAAGTACTGGACCAGTGACACCACCACTTCAGTATGCTTCTGGACACGTAGACACTGTGCAAGGAAGAAGGACTGCTGTGCTGCTGAAGGCCTGCCACTCTCCTGGACTGCTATTTGCTGAACCCCTGCTTTGCTGTGCTGACCTGTGGACCTGAATCGCTTCAACCCAGAACCGGTGAGTCTTGAGCCAGAGAAGAAAGGCAGGGCCACTGTGCACTTTAAAGCCCTTCTTTGATGTCTTCCCCACTTTAAAGGCACCACTGGGTATAGGAACTGGACTTCTGACCCTACCAACTAAGTTCACTTCTGGACCTGTGGATACTCTGCCAGGAAGAAGGACCCCTGTGCTGCTACAAGTACTGCTACTCTACTGGACTGCTGCTTTGGAAGAACTACTTTCATACTGTGCTGACCTGTTGCCTCCCTTGACTGGGTGAGAAAGACAAGACCCTCATTACCTGAACTCAGAACCAGAGTGATTCCAAGGGCTTGCTGGCTTGCCTCATGTTCTTCTGTTGTTCTCAGGGACAAAGAAGACTTCCAACTCATCCTCACAGCTCCCGGACCTACCTATAACAGGCTACTGACCCCCTAAGAGGCTCCTCTCAGATGCTGGGCCCTTGGAAGTGGATTTTGGACTCCTGAAATTAAGCTTCTGGGCTTATCGCGACCGTGAATTGGCCTGTTTGCTTGGGAACTGTGCCACTGGACTGAAAAATCAGCATGAGCTGCTCTGGGTTCATCACTTAACACAGCAAGCATCAGCGATTGCGAGGCTCCAGTCCGCGATGCCTGGCAGACGTTTTGCGCCCATGGACCACCACCACTGACGCTCTCCTTGCCCCACGCAAACTTCTTTCCCATGAACTGGACTTTTGGCTCAATTCTAGAGAGCATAAAACTTCAGTGGGACCTTTCTGGGACTGTACCTAACCTGCGCTTCATCGTGGTCAGCCTGAACATTTGGATTTGTCCAGTTCTAGCGTGACCAGATAGCCCCAGATGGATCTTTATGCTTGTAAACTGTAAAGCACACAATGTTCATGGAGGAATCATTTGCATACAAATATTTCAGCGTTATTAAATACTATTAATGTTGTAATTAACAGTAAATCAAATTCCACAAATGTGTAAATCTTCAAAAACCGTGTAATTCATTTCTGGAAAAATGAAGAATATTTATATATTCACTAATAATATATTCATCAATATAACAGAATTTTTTTTGTGTTTTTATACAAATGCACTGGGATCCCTCTAGTCCACAATCCCTATACATTACAAGGGACAGAAGGAGGGCACATACCCTCCTGACTCTCCAACCACAAAAGGTTTGAGTCCTATATGCAGGTCTTTCAAACAATTGGAAATCACTCCTAATGGACTCCAGAAGCTCATGCAATGAATTACATCATGGAAAGTATAAGGTCGATGTTTTGGTCTCCAAAGGCTCAAACACTAAAACTTCTCTTTGTTGCTTTGCTATATTGATGAATATATCATTAGTGAGTATATAAACATTCTTAATGTTTCCAGAAACAAATTACATGCTGTTTGAAGATGTATTAATTAATGGAATTTTTGGCCCTGGGGACCCAATCCCCTGGGCCCACATCAATTATAGATCGGTGCCCTGGTGCTCACCTTGAGCACCTACCAGCCAATATGTTGTGGGCCATGGTGGGAACCTCAGGACCCCTGTGGCCCCAGTTGGCTCCTAGCATGGTGCAGGAGATGGCATTGCTCCCGCCTGTAGGGTACAGCTATTTATGCTGCTCCCGCCAAGTGGGAACAGTATGTTGTTATGTTTCCCAGCCCGCATCAGTGCGGGCAGGGAAACAGATCCAGAAGTCTGCTTCCAGCTCGTGGGAGCGTTTTTATCTCTCTGCCGGCCTGAAGCAGACTTAGGGCCTCATTTAGGTTTCACCAGACCGATATCCCATCTGCCAAAATATCATAAATCCCATTATTTCTAATGGGATTTATATTTCGGCTGACAGAATATCTGTCACCGCTGTTATGAAGTAATACATCCGCTGAAATCTAAATCAGGCCCTTAGTGTTTGTGCCTGTTTGAGTGGAGATTTAAAAATGCTCCCGCAAGACTGGAGCAAACAAATGTTTACTTGCCCACGGTAGTGCAGGCAAGGAAACTGCAGTGTCCCGGGGTGGGTTTCCTGGGGCACAGTAAATGAGTAGGCCCTAAGAGATGGGGTTCCCATGCTATTTAAGGTTCAGGCAGAATAACCACATGGTCTCCCTCCCCTCTTGTTTAAGTACTCAGCCCCAGGGAATAGGGACCCAGGGGCCTTAGAAGGCTCAGGGAGAGGAACCGCATGTTGCCCCCCATTTATTACAGATTTCAGCCACAGGAGATGGGCTCCCCAGGGCATATAATGGCACAGGGTTGGAGGTGACATGCCCTCTTCTCTTTATGAATGCAGCCCTGGGGGATGGGATACCTGGGGCATTTGAAGGCTCAGGGAAGGGGGCCATCCGCCCCCCTGCCCTTAAGGGATGTGGCCCCTTTTCACTTTGTTAGAAGTAATCAGTCCCAGGTGATGGGATTGCTGGGGCTTTTAAAGGCTTGGGGAGAAATACTGCATGTTGCCCTCCCATTTATTACATATTTTGGCCCCAGGAGATGGGCATCTCAGGCCTGTAATGGCTCAAGGAAAGGGGATGTGTGCCCCGGCCACCATTTCCTTTTACCGCGATCCTGTGGGAGTGCCATGGGATCATAGCAAAAATTGCAGATTGTTTTTCCCTAATTTTGGCCATGGTAGGATCTCACTGGGTCCTACCCACCGGTGTATAGGGGTTCAGGATGTCCCTACCCTGCACTCATTTTTTCTTTTTCTTTTTAAGTTCAGGACAGCCAGCCAATCAGAGCGCTCGCTTCTGTGGGAGTCTGATTCCCACTGGAGCTAGATGGCCCGAGGGGAAAAAACTCCTTGCGCCAATCTGAAAGCTCTATTTTTAAATGGGCACTCTCACAAGACTCTTGCGGACCCTACCATCCAGATATATAAATTGTTCCTTTATTTTAAAAGAAAATACTGAACAGATTTAGACCAACTCACATAAGCACAATCTGCAGACCAAGATCTAGCTTCTTGCCAAAATAGGTCTAATTCGGTTCAGCTGTTTTTGCGATAGTGCTTCTTAAAGAGGTCTATGGAAAATGCATGAGGATTTTGCATTTTTTAAACCCCAATTTTTCCTCGGCCCTCACTCGATAGATCACCCGAAACTTTCCATGCACAAACTAGGCAAACAAGCACTTTTTAAAAATGTTTTGTGAAGATTCGTCAAATGGTGCCAAAGTTATCAGCAAGACAAAAAACGAATTTCCTGTTGAAACGCTAACCTGACTTTAACTACTCAGTGGCAATATACACAAACAAGGTACTCAGCACTCCAGTAGTGTGAGTAATCACTACTTTAATAATGATCACAAGGAGCAAAGCACATGGTGGCGTTTGCTTTGCTACTTGTGATCATTATTAAATTAGTAGTTAACCCACGTTAACCATCTTTCAGGTCTGATAACACACGTTCATGCGCTACTTCTCCAACAGAGCAGGCAAGATGTGCCCGCGACAAGGAGGAAGTGGAATCTCACCTCACCTTCATTGCTCCACACTGTTTTGATTGGCCCTCTGATTCACACATGTGTTAGACTCCTTGGTCTGTGTTGTAAGATGGGTCGGGTGGCCCTGGCTCCACTCGGGCGAGAACAACTGGACAACAAGGGGTCCCAGGTACCCTGCCCCTACTAATCTGTGGCAAGGCTTCCACCCCTTCCTATAATCTGTGCACACAGAGTGTCCATCAGAGATAATGCACCCACCACCTGGAGCCCTCGCTGGGATCAAAAAGTGAAATGAGTCCTCATTGAGACTTCCAGGGCAGCCCGGCCATCTGAGTGCACAACTAAATGCCTGGTGCTTAGAGTGACCAGATATTGGGACTCAGAGGATGGCCATCTGGATGCACTGTGACTTCTGATGAAAGATTATTATAAGAAGCTGGCTCTGTATATACTATCTCAAAATGAGAAATAGTGTGCACAGAGTCCAGAAGTTCCCCAAGAGGTTTGACAGAGGCAATAATAGATAATACTAATGCTCTATTTGTGGTAGTGTGGTCGAGCAGTTAGGCTTAACAGGGGGTTGTGTTAAGCATTTGTTGTACACACTTAAGCAACAAGTGAGAACACACACTCAATGACTTAACTCCAGGCCAATAGGTTTTTATATAGAAAAATATTATTTTCTCAATTTATTTTAGAACCACAAGAGTCAAATTGCAGGTAAGTACATTAAATGGAAGGTACTTTGTTTAGGTATAGCTAGAACTTTGAATCAAAACAGTGGACACCGCAAAATTAAAGTTTTGGGGGAGGTAAGTACAGTTAGGTTAATGTGGTAAGTAAAGCACTTACAAGTTCAGTCTCCGGGGCATAGGGAGCCCAAAGTTGGGGGTTCAGGTCAACCCCAAACAACCAGCACCAGCAACGCAGGGCCGGTCGGGTGCAGAGGTCAAAGAGGAGCCAAAATAACATGGGCACCTATGGAGACAGGGGGTGCTCCGGGTTCCAGTTTGCTGGCAGGTAAGTACCTGCATCCTCGGGAAGCAGACCAGGGAAGCTTAGTAGAGCACTCGGGTTAGGCAATTGAAACACCCTGGGTGGCATGGGGCGGCTGGGTGCAGTGGGCAAACAGGGTGTCGGGTTTGTAATAGATTTCAATGGAGGGACCTGAGGGTCACTCAGACGTTGCAGACAGGGCATGGGGGGGGGTCCTCAGGCCAGCCACCGACTGTGCAAGGGTGAGGGCTGCCTGCTGGTCACTGCTGCACCAGTGGTCAGTTCTTCACTGGGCTGGGGGCTGCGGGTGCAGTACTTCTTCCAGGCATCGGATTCCTTCGTTCTGGGCAGACGTGGTCCGGGGTGTCCTCGAGATTCCCTCTGCAAGCGTTGTCGTGGGGGTGCAAAGAGGTCAGCCCAGAGTGGACATGTTGTCGGAGTCGCCTGGGGCTCCTCTCTGGATCATTGGTTTCTCTGGACACTGGCCAGGGGCGTCGGATGCCGAGTGGTGGGGACTCACGCTTCTGGAGTGAGGTTAGAGTCCTTTTAAAGATGTTTTCTTCTTTCTTTGTTGGACAGGCCCGCTGTCCATGGGTGTTCTTGATCCTTCTTAGGGGAAGGGCAGTCCTCTGAGTCGGCAGAGGTCACTGGGCCCGCAGGATGGGTCGCTGGTGCAGGTTTTTTGAAGTTGGAGACAGGCTGGTAGGGCTGGGGCCAAAGCAGTTGTCGTCTTCCTTCTTCTCTGCAGGGTTTTTCAGCTAGGTAGTCCTTCTTTGCAGGTTGCCAGGAATCTTAAATCCTAGGTTCAGGGTCGCCCCTAAATACTGAATTTAGGGGTGTGTTAGGGTCACAGGGCAGTAGCCAATGGCTACTGTCCTTGAGGGTGGCTACACCCTCCCATTGCTCCCTTCCTTTGGGGAGGGGAGCACACCCCTATCCCTATTGGGCTAAATCCTCCAAAACAAGATGGAGGATTTTCCAAGGAGGGGGTCACTTCAGCTCAGGTCACCATAGGGGTGGACCTGACTGAGAGGGTGACTCCTCCTTGTTTTTATCATTATCTCCCCGGACTTGCCGCCAAAAGTGGGGGCTGCGTCCAGGTGGGGGTGGTGGGCATCTCCACTAGCTGGAGTGCCCTGGGGCATTGTAACACAAAGCCTGAGCCTTTGCGGCTTACTGCTAGGTGCTCCAGTTCCTGCAGGGGGGAGGTGTGAAGCACCTCCACCCATTGTAGGCTTTGTTTCTGGCCCCAGAGAGCACAAAGGCTCTCACTCCAGGGGTTCAGAAACTCGTCTCTCAGTGGCAGGCTGGCACAGACCAGTCAATCCTACACTGAAGGATTGGGTAAAATACAGGGGGCATCTCTAAGATGCCATCTATGTGCATTTTTTAAAATAAAACCAGCACTGGCATCAGTGTGGGTTTATTATTCTTAGAAGTTTGATACCAAACTTCCCAGTGTTCAGTGAAGCCATTATGGAACCGTGGAGTTTGTTTTGACAAACTCCCAGACCATATACTTTAATATGGCCACACTGTACTTGCAATGTCTAAGAATGGACTTAGACATTGTAGGGGCATATTGCTCATGCAGCTATGCCCTCACCTGTGGTACAGTGCACCCTGCCTTAGGGCTTTAAGGCGTGCTAGAGGTTTGACTTACCTATGCCACAGGCAGCATTTTGTGTGCATGGCATCCTGAGGGGGATGCCATGTTGACTTTGCCTTTTTCTCCCCACCAACACACACAATCTGCAGTGGCAGTGTGCATGTGTTAGGTGAGGGGTCCCTTAGAGTGGCACAACACATGCTGCAGCCCTTAGGGACCGTCCCTGGTCACAGGTTCCTTGGTACCACTGGTACCTTTTACAAGGGACTTATTTGTGTGCCAGGGGTGTGCCAATTGTGGAAACAATGGCACATTTTTAGTGAAATAACACTGGTGCTGGGGCAAGGTTACAAGGTCTCAGCACACTCTCAGTCAAGTCAACATCACTATCAGGTAAAAAGTGTGGGGGGGGTAACTGCAACAAGGAGCCATTTTCCTACAATTATGCTCACTGTTTGCAAAGACAGAAACTCTGAGACCTGGGGGCATGGAGTCCAAGTTGGTTATCAGACAAAAGGCTATTTTGTGGAACCTCATGAAGCTCTGACCTGGGACCCAGTCAGAGCTTCTGAATTCAGACAAACATTTGAGAGCTCCCCGGGCCTACGAGATCCCGTCCTGAGCACTTTCTGTCATGAAGGCCAGAGAATGCAGCCCGGGGTCAGTGTCTTCCACCACATGGCCAGCTGGAGCTCTAATCCAGGCCCAATCAGGGTCTCTTATCCCAGGAAAGCAGGGGAGGCCTCTCTAGGCTTGTGGGTCCCCATCTGGGGCACATTTAGAGATGTAGGGCCAGGGAACAAAGCCCAGGGCCGGGGTCTTCCACACCAGAGCCTGCCAGAGCTTGGTCAGAGCCTCTAATACTGGCAAGCAGGAGTGGTCTCCCTTGAATAAAACTCCCTGGTTGGGGCACTTTGAGGCATGGTGGGCCAAGGAGTGGAGCCTGGGACCTGTGTCTCCCCCCTTTCCAGGGCCCTGCAGGGTTCTGACCCAGGTCCTGATCAGAGCTTCAGAACCCAGGAAAGCAGGGAAGACCTCCCTGGCCCTGTAGACCCCATGCTAGGCACTTTGCAACACAACAGGCTAGAATAGGGAGCCCTAGGCTGGGAGCTTCAACTCCTAGGCCCACCAGGGCTCTGACCGAGGGCCCAGTCAGAGCTTCTGAACCTGACAAGGAGGCGAGACATCCCGGTGCCCAAAGTCCCCATCCTGGTCACTTTGTGACACAGCGGGCCAGAGAAGGAAGCGCAGGACTGAGGGCTTCCACAGTCAGGCCAGCTGTAACATTGACTTAGGGCATGGCCAGAGCTTCTTATCCCTGGCAAGCGGGGGAGGTCCCTGTCCTGGGTTCCAAATGCATCCACACCCCCAGCCCACCAGGACTCTTACCGGGTGCCTGGTCAGAGCTACTTATCCTGGGCAGGCAGGCAGAGGAGGGCTCCCCAGGCTGTAGGTCCCTATCTTGGGAACTTTGCGACAAGGTGCACAGAAAACAAGCCCGCGGGGTCCTTGTCCCATGAGAGCACTACCAATTTTTGTAACCTGTGTACAATGAGTGACAGAAGGGGACATCCAAGAGAGTGTATCTGGCGTTCTGATGGGATAACTAGGCTCCTTTATTCAAATAAGCCTCATTGGGACTTCAAGGGCAGCTAGGAATTATGAACACTGAGTCATGTGAAGGAATGTTTTGTTCATTTATTTTTAGCACAAAATGTCACCAGTGATGTTGATATAGCACGTTTTGCACCACCTGTGTAGACGTGGTAAAAGGATCCCTAATTTGAGTTATGCCCAGGCCTAATTTTCACTACATGCTAGGCTTTTTCCTGATCATTGACTACTAATGCATCACCACTGCAGATTTTTGGCTTAGGTGGCTCGGCCAAGAAGAAGCAAATTCAGGCTGTTTTAGTAATCACAGATCTCTCCAACCAAAAACCCAGCAGAGTTTTCTTTTCCCATAAATGTCAAGCAGCGGGATAGAACTATTGCAGCACTCTAAAGCCAGGGTGAACATAGAGAAACAGATGTGGTAAGCATCAGCAACAGCAGCTGGCCTAGTATGTAATAGACACAAGCGCCCCAAGCACCACAGCCAGAAATTGACTTTGCCCTTTCCCATTACTGTCATGTTTATAGATTCCAGCTGAACTACTGTTTATCCCATCACCAAATTTAGTTGCTGTTTTTCCCTTCTCAAACTCTATCATGGTCGACCCAGCAGCCAAGGTCAGGCTGGACTCAGAACATCATCAGCAGATAAAGGCAGTACTAGAGGAAAGTATAAATGATTTAGTGGCATTTGAAGAGCTTGAGGGCTCCTGTTCAGTCATTAAGAGCAGGGCAGAAGCACTAGTAGCAGTGGGGATGACGTACCTGTTACTAATCTAGCTTCAGTGCTTTTAGATTCACTCACAATGACTACAAGATTAGCCAAAAAAGGGTTGTATTCACCCAGGCCTGGAATAGTCAAATTTCTTTAGTGCTAGATGGCAATTCTCCTTCTTTACAAGGGTAAAATTGTTTGCCATTATTGGACAATCTCACTGCCATACCCTTATATGAACAAAGGCAATGGTATTGTTTCAGTAAAATTGTACCAGGAGGCAATGGGACTGTTCTTGTTTAGATTCCTATGAGAATTTCCTCTCACGCAACCCATTTGATAAACCAGAGAATTATACACAAAAATCAAGTAGTAGTCAACCAAAATTTAGAGAGCTGTAATGTTGTGGTGATGTCTACCAATAGAGCAGCTCGCAACTCACCATAACAGCAAATGTCCTTCTTACTCAATTGACTTTTCAAAAACAGGGGTTGATTGAAGTAGCATTGGTCTGTTGGTTTTTTTTGCCTTGTAATTCCTTCATACCATTTAGATCAAGTATATAATTCTATGCAGGTTCCGAACATCTGGAATAGCATTCATTCTAGTGATTCCACATTGAGTGAGGAGTGCAAGTTAACTGAATTTCCTTCTCCCTTGTCATGACATGCCTAGCGGTTCAACTTTGTTTCCATCTCTTCTGCCAGAGGAGGAGAACATCAGCAATTAGGCCCGCACAGGCTCCAAGTACTCAATTGGCTTATTACAAGTTAAGGTTTCAAGTTCAGATTCTTTTAGGTGAAATGACAGGTATTTTGGTGGGTATAATTTACATATGTATTGGATATTTATATACAAGCAGTCAAGAAAACAAAATTGCACATTCTTGGCCCTTTTTCTGTGCCATTCTAAGAAGCACCTGCAAAGTTCAACAAGCAGAGATTATGTGGTGGCTTTATTCATCTCCATGAGTAAACATGTAAGAACAGTTGTTTATTTCATTGGTTTCATAGGTTTAAAAGTTGATTGAATATATTATTTATGGATTCTTCTTTCTATAGACGCCTTATCTTTCATTGTTCTCCAGGCCCCAGACTAGATCTGAAAATCTTGTTCCCAGCTGAGCACCTCTCGATAGGCTAGGTGGTGCCCTACCAGCTATGGATCCACCTTACTATATCAGACATGATGAGACAGACTCACCTCCCTCCATGATATCTGTTCTTCTTTTTTTGCAGTGTTCAGCCACTGGTGCAGAGCTCTTTTATTGATTTTACCAGATTTCCCTAACTATTCCTTTCTTTGTATCACAACATCCTGTCAAACTGTTAGTGCAGGAAACATGCTGTCTCAAAAATGGTGAGCTTTTTACTGAACCTGTCCTGCGTTTGGGATATATAATTTTTGGATCCTGACACATCCTCTATGGGGTGCCTTGGTGTCAATCATGAGTCGTCTTCTTGTGAGAGTTGAAAGATGCACAGTTAGGTAATAAAATAGAGAGAAGCTAAGATTTTCTTTGCTAAGGTTTAATGTTAATTGGAACACATGCTAGCAAAAACAGTTGGTTTCCAAAATGCAAAACCTTCTGATATAGAGCATTGTCCAGTCGTGGAAGAAAATAACCATGAACAAATAGGTCTTTCAGGTAATGGAAAAGGATTTTGCTTATCGACTTCTAGGAATATTTTCCCTTGCTCCAGCATTCCAGCCCACTCTCCGTTCCCCTTCACCAACATCTTGATAAAAGAGGTTAATTCACTTTTTCAGAAAGAGGAAAAATGAAGGTTTCTCTAGTGGAAAGAGGCCAGGGATGTCATTCCAGTGATTTATTTTTGTTGAAGAAAATTGGGATTATTTGATAGTGATATCTACCTGAAGATTGCTTTCTTTAGAATCTTCCCCAGGCCCGAGCCTGGATCCGGAAACTTTTTTCCCTTAGCAAGTCTGCGCGTCGGGAGACAGCATTGCTTGACTCCGTATCAACATCGCCCACCGGAAGAGATGTCAGCGGAGTCCATATAACATCCTTGCCGATGTCATTTCCTTCTTGTCAGCGCATCCATGCAGATCTGGTGATGGTTAGTTGGGCCGTTTGTGGCATACTTCGATGTTTTTGTCATAATGGAACAGTGTGCTTTTTTTCTATGCTTTCAGGGTTTAAACCCTTTGGGTCCTGTAGCGACAAATGTCAGCTACGGACCCGCACTCGGTTTGTATGTGATGCTCAGAGTGATCACCATGTTGCCAAAGAGTGTGGATGCTGTCGTCAACTTCGGCCAAAGGGTCTGCGGGAGCATCGAAGGAGACTTCTGCCGGTGCAGATGTTGGAGTCATCCTGGTCTTCCCGTCGAACAAGGTCTCCTTCATGGACTGAGGTCATTTCGCCAGGCCATTCAAGTAGCTGTTCTCGTGGACCCCATTCTCCATCGACATCAAGAGGTAATTCTTCACGCAAGTGGTCGAAAACACAGAAGTTGCCCACTTCACCACATACGACATCCCAACATTCGAGGAGATGAGGTTGAATCTACCCTGCACCTCCCTCCCTTTCCAGGACATGGGGCGACTCTTGACCAAATGCAACATGGGCCACCTCCCTCTGGAGCTCCTGTGGGTCCCCAAGTGGTGCGAAGTGCCTGGATGGCACGTCAAGGGGGAGTTCACCCTTGGCTTCAGTTAGGCCTTCAGTGTCAGTTGACAAAGCTGTTACAGTGCACAACCCTTCAGGGTTCCCACCTTCGGCCCCAATATCCAGTCAGCCGACTCCACTGGCTGCGCCAATTGAATTTGAATCCTCCTGTCCACCTGAGGTTAAAATCGTCATCGGGAATCACCTTCTCGATCCCAGGCAGTGTCGGGAATGGTGCCACTTATGCCCTGTTATCCCTGAAATTCCTCCACAAGCGTGCTCTCATTATTATCCTACTGAGGGTGATGGTGGAGAGGCGGTAGAGAAGTTGGAACCTCATAGAGAGGACAGCTGGTTAACTGACATAACTGTGGCTAGTGGCTTGGACTCTTGTCTAGCCTCAGGCCTACTTTCACCCCCAGGAGTTGCTACGGAGGCGAGCTCCTCTTTTGCAGAACTGCTGAAGAGGGTTCAAGTATTGTTGGATCTGACTCTTCCGTCAGTGGAATTAGCTTCTGATCCCCTCCATCAAAGCCAAACAGGGGTTGAACCAGTGCTTCCTTACATCTAAGCCCTACATGATGTTTTGTTAGGGGCTTGGGCTACGCCTTATACAGGGGCCCCTGTTGACCAGACTATATCACACAGGCACCAACTTGTTTGCCTAATAAGACATCGTACTCATAAAAGTTTGGTGGTACAGGCCTCTTCGGCCTCCCATGATATGGAGTCTATCTCACATGTCCCATCTAAAAGAGAGTCCTGGAGTCTAGATGTCTGTGGCAGGCATATACTTTCCTCCACAAGTTGTGCTCTATGTTCTGTGAATACAACTTGTGATCTTGGACGTTTCTCTCATTCTTTATGGGACTCATTAGCAAACATCTTGCCTACGCTTCTGGAAGAAATCAGGAACACTCTTACTCCTATGATTCAAGATGACCAACAAGCAGCTAAACTAATTATTCCCTGTGGTATGGATACTACTCACTCCGTGGGTCGAGCTATGGCTTCCTCAGTTGTCCTATGTTACCATCCCTGGTTATGTACCTTAGGGTTTTCAGAGCCAGTCCAAGCCACATTCCTTGACATACTGTTTGATTGTTCCCATTTATTTGGGTCACAGGCAGACTCAGCTTTAAGGTGTTTTCGTGACAGTAGGGGTGGAGCAGCAAATCAGCTTGGTTCCTCTCTGCCTTTTGGGCTAGTTCATTACTCCTGTACTGTCTAGTAAGATGTTATTTGTTCTTACTTATTCCACAGAAGAGCCATGCTTTGGCAAGACTGAGACCTTTTCAGTTATATATCTGTTACAACTTAATTGTGACACCGGTAGGTGTTCCTGCTTTCAGTAGGTGCTATTTTTCCTTAAAATGTTATTGGGGTGTATAGTGCCCTAGAACTCTCTGGGGTTTTCATGGCTGATGTTCAAGGCTACTTTCATTATCATCATTACTTGGTGACAAGTGATGACTTTCCACTTTAAGTTTGTCTATACCATCCTCTTAGAGGGTTATCACTTTTTAATACACTTGATATAAAGGTGATATTGTTTACTGTACTCTGAAGCATGTGCTTAAGAGTTCTTACCCTTATGGTATATATCATACACCATACTCTAAGTGGAGTATTTGAGTACTTGCTTGTATACTGGTGATATCATATATATATATATATATATATATATATATATATATATATATACACACACACACAGTCAGCCTTAACTTGTGGGCTATTACGCCTTCATTTGAGGATACAGAGTTCTTTCCTCAGCAGAGAATTCGTTTTTCTCACTTGCGAGAATATGGAATTATACTGATATCCCTTATAGGGAATTTGCAATATTAACATCTTCTTAGTAGTGTCAGTATATGGTTAATCTCTTGTTCAAACAGGTTTCTTCATAAAGAGTGTAAAGCACAAAGTGTGTCTGTTTACTAAGTCCTTTTTGTACTGTCAATTTAGGTAGCTGTTGATCTACATTAATCGTGGTGTAGGTCTACTTTTACCTGTGATGTGACAGTATCAGTTTTTCTACTTTTGGTAGATTGGACACTTAAGAAGCCAGAAAGTATCTTCTTAGGTACTTGAAGACTTTCCGTGTTTGGTCTTTAAAGTTCTATCTTAGATAGCCCTCACAGGTTGGCAGATTTTCTGCACTTTCGTGTGGGCATTGGTATAATATTGACATGTTCTTTGAATGTTACTTCTTTCTTTTCCTGGCTTATATCCGTTATCATGGACCTTCATTGAGATATATCTCTCTTTAAATTCTATTCTGTCTATTGTATTGAATAATTATTATTATTGACTCTTTAGGAGTTCTGCACTTGGGCATTTGCATTCAAGACTTTCTTCTTATCAGAAGGCTTTTACCCTCTTCAGGGGTACTTTTTCTCTATGAAGATATTTACATCTGTTGTACTTGAGGAGATTATATAATAACACCTCATTTAGGTACAACTGTTTTCATCATTTGCCTGACTCTGGTTGTTGTAAGTTGGGTTCACACTTTGCGAAGTGCCGTCATAAGACGGAATATACAAAATCTGACTGAATTTTTTGTTTCAGATTCCTGTCAATTTTCTGTTTTTACATTATTGACTTTTTTCTAGTTCATCTGTAGATGAGTCTTAATTGTTATAAGAGTCACATACTCACCATGGTTTTCGCCACAGTACCAAGGTCCCTTTTTCATGCTTGCTGTTTTATTCAACCTTTAAAAAAAATATATGTACATATATATATATATATATATATATATATATATATATATATATATATATATATATATATATAAATATGTATATATATATATATATAAATAAATATTTAAATAATTAAAGAGAAATATATATATTAATAATGAGAATATCTTGACAATGTTTTTATCATCTCTAGCTACTTTTCCTGGGGAAAATTATATTTATATGCCAAATGATTGCTATTGTTGTCTTCTTTTAAAAAAGGGCAATTGTGTGTTTTCTCTGCAAGAGATAAAACTTTCTGTGTTTCTCTTATAGTGTAGGTCTGTGTAGGATTTATCTTTATATGGTAAAAGGTTTTGTTCCATGGCATGTTCTGCTGCTCAGTGTTCTAACTGGGTAGAGCATGCAGTTTTGGTCTACATATAAGAACAGAGTTATCTTCGCTAACTCTTTTTGCAATGCTGTCCTACGGTTATGAGTAGTGTTTCTTACCCATGTTTTTTGGTCTTTATGACTTTCATTGCTGTGGTCCTTTCCCCAGTCCTTTTGCGGTGCTCATGCATGGGTTTGAATCCCTCTAAGGGAGCAAGTAGTTTTCTATTCATTTTATTAGTTCACCTCTTACACAGATTGGTCATATTAACATTGATTTTCTGTATTCCATTTTTTTGAATGTTTATGACCCCTTATATATGGTTCCTCCCACAAGTTTTAAGTTGTGAATATGTTAGGGCTCACCTACATTATCATGAATGTGCCGTCTTTTTGAATTATTCCAAACTAGTTTTGTTCAATGAACATATTTGTAATGGTATTGATCATGGGTGATGGTATCTCTGTGCTATGAAGGTTTTTATGCCTTTTTATTCCTGTGGTTCTCTACATAGTTCTTTTACTAATGAGGATGTCTTTCCTCATAGATATTCTTGTGAATGCATGGTCTATTTCTCTTGTACTAGACCCTTTTTTGTCTGTTTAAAAACTTTCAATGCTGTGGGATCACTTCTGACACACATTTGACACATTGACTAGGATGAGTGTATTCCCATGTTTTTCATGTCATATGGTTGTATTTACCTGTGGTTTCTTCACAGGATTTGATGTTGTAGAGTATTTTATTACTCGCCTTAGGTATTATGATTGCCTGGTCTTTTTCTCTTGTTGTAAACCGGTTTCATGATACTTAGAGACTTTTTTTAGGAGGTCTCAGTTCGCATTCCCTCCCCCGGGTTACTATGACTTTGGTATCTGATTCTAAAGTAAGTAATCTGCGGCTAGATGTTTCTAAAGTAAGGAATCTGTGGCTAGATATTTCTATCAGATGAACAAGTTACTTACCTTCAGTAACGCATTATTTGATAGAGACAGGATCTAGCCGCAGATTCCTTAACAACCCTCCCATCTTCCCCGCTCTGTGAACGGAGTCCTCTTTGGTTTCAGATTTAATTCTGGAAATCTACACCTTGAATTAAGAATTCAGTGAATATTTGACACAGGGGTGTCTTTTGTTCTAGCACACTGTTTCAATAGGCAGTTTCTGTATGTTATAGGAAGATGGCCCAGTGTGTGGTGGACAGCTATGGTGTTACACATTATACTGGGTCCAAGCAAACCCCTAATAATTAGTGTTACAGTGTCTAGACAGCCAGGACTCTCTGGGGTAGCTGTGGTGAGCACCCAAGACTTATCTAGAAGGCATGTGAAGCACTTGCAGTACCACTGTAGTCACACAGTAAATTACCACACATGAAATGAACAACACAGTGTTGCAAAAATAAAGGTACTTTATTATAGGCACACCAAACTAGACTGCTATTGATATACCTCCTTTTGGTGGTATGAACACACCAGATATACACAGTAACTAGGCAAAGCATAAATTAGCAAGGGCCCTCTAGGGGGGCCAAATCATATACTAAAAACATGGAATGCAAACAGGTGCCCCCCACCAGAGTTAATGGACTAGTTAGACAAGCACTAGGAGAGAGTGGAACCCCAAAAGGTAAGTACCTAGAAGATCCCCAGCGGCTGGGTGCAGAGAGGTAAGTTACCCAGTTTTCTAATAGACTAACATGGGGTCGTCGCTGGTTGGAAAATGCAAAAGCAAGACTGGACCGGTGGAACCCAAGGGCAAATTCCGGGTGAGGGGGACCTGCAAAAGAAGGGCACAGAGTCCAGTCTACACAGAAGGGTCCAGATGGGGCAGGAGCCAATGCCCACCCTTCTGTAGCTGAAGATCCAAGTCGAAGGTGATGGATGAAGTCCAGCTGTGGGGCCCCAGAGCTGCAGAGGAGTCTCTGAAGTCCCCTATGAGATGTCCCTCCATGGTCGCGGGATTGCAGACAGGTCAGTGATCAAGATGGCCACCAACAAGCACAAGCAAATGCAAGAGGAGCTGTTGGATGTTTGCAGAGCTGTTGAGGACCAGCAAGGTCCTGGGGACTCATCCTTTGAAGGGAAGTCTGGCCTGACCCTGAGAACACAATACAGCTAACGGAAGCAGTTGGAGCCCCCACAGGCAACCCACTTGCAGCAGACACAGTAAGTTGCAGTGAGGCCCATTCAGCACACCTGAAGAGGAGTCCCTGGAGCAGCAGAGAGGAGACTGTCTTTGCAGGGAGGGTGTAGCCACCCTCAGGGACAGAGTTAGAGTGCTTGGGGCCAGTGGTACTTGGAGCCTGAAGATCCCTTGGAGCAGGAGTCAACAAGCCTTGGGTGGTGCAACAGTTGTGGTGCACAGGGATTCTGTCCCAGTGACAGACGCAAGGGCTTTCTGTCCCAGTGGCAGACGCAAGGGCTTATCATCTCCCACATTGGACAGAAGGCAGAGAGGACCCAGGAGATCCTTCAGAACCACCACCTGTGTTGGAGAATCTTCACTGATCCAGAAGGTAAGAAGATCCCACCAGCTGGACGACATTGCCTTAGGTGCCTCCGGATGCAGGGGAGCGACTCCTTCACTCCAAGAGGATTTCTTCTTGGTGCAGCTGAAGTCTTGCTGACCCCAGAGGATGCACCGACATGGAAATGTTGCAGAATGCTGACAGGAGCTGCAGAAACAATGTTGCAAGGAAAAGGCTTTTCAGGCGTTGCGGTCTTGTTCAGCTCCTGTGTTGCCCAGCAGTGGTTCCAGAGGACAGGAGCAGAAGATGCATTTGCAGAGAGGTCCTGGTGGAGTCTTGCATGATGAATCTGGGGGCCCAACCTCAAGGGAGTCCATAAATAACCCAAAAAGGGGGTTTGGTCTGCAGTGACCACCTATCAGGAGGGGCCTCTGACGTCAGCTATCTGGTGTAGGAAAGTGCCACTTTTGGCATGGTTTCGCCCTACTTTTTGCCTGGTATTGATGCTAACTTGACTAAGTGCATGCTGGGATCCTGCTAACCAGGTCCCAGCACCAGTGTTCTTTCTCTAAACTGTACCATTCTTTCCATAATTGGCACACCCCTGGTGCACAGCTAACCATTATAAAAGGTAGCAGTGGTACCAAGGGCACTCTCACCAGGGAGGGTCCCTAAGGGCTGCAGCATGTATTGTGCCACCCTATGAGACCTCTTGCTAAGCACATGCACACTGCCATTGCACATTTTGTGTGCTGGTGGGGAGAAAAAGGTAAAATCGACATGACACCCCTTCCAGAGTGCTATGCCCACAAACCACTGCCTGTGGCATAGGTAGGTCACCCCTCTATCAGGCCTTACAACCCTAGGGCAGGGTGCACTATACCACAGGTGAGAGCATAGTTGCATGAGCAATATGCCCCTACAGTGTCTAAGTCCATTGTTAGATATTGTAGGTGCATTTTGGCCATATTAAGTACATGGGCTGGGAGTTTGTCATTACAAACTCTACAGCTCTATGATGTCTTCACTGAAGGCTGGGAAGTTCGGTATCAAACATCTCAGCACAACAAACCCACACTGATGCCACTGTTTGATTTATTGTACAATGCACACAGAGGGCATCTTAGAGATGCCCCCTGTACTTTACCCAACCCTTTAGTGCAGTACTGACCAGTCTGTGCTAGCCTGCCGCTGACAGACAAGTTTCTGGCCCCATGGGATGAGAACCTTTGTGGTCTCAGGGGTCAGAAACAAAGCCCGCTCTGAGTAGAGGTGCTTCACACCTCCCCCATGCAGGAACTGCAACACTTGACGGTGAGCCTCAAAGGCTCAGGCCTCCTGTTACTGTGGCCCAGGGCACTCCAGCTAGTGGAGATTGCCGCCCCCCGGACCAAGCCCCACTTTTAGTGGCAAGTCTGGTGGGAAAATCTGATAGAACAGGGAGGAGTGACCACTGCAGCTGAAGTGACCTCCTCCTTACTGAATCCTCTGTCTTGTTTTGGAGGAGAGGGAACAATAGGGATAGGAATGTATCCCCACCCCAAAGGGAGTGGGACTGGCAGGGTGTAGCCACCCTCAGGGACAGTAGCCATTGGCTACTGCCCTCAGACCCCTGTAACACCCCTAAATCTAGTATTTAGGGGCACCCCTGAACCTTAATCACCAGATTCCTGGAAACCTCAAGAAGAAAGAAGGAGGACTGCCAAGACAACCCCACCAGTGATGACTCCAGACGACAACTGACTTATACCCAGCCCTACCAGCCTATCTTCAGCTTTAAGACGCCTGCTCCAAAAAGGCATCACATCCTGCAGGTCTAGTAACCTCTACAAACCCCCAGAGGACTGCCTGCCTAGCAGAGGATCAAGAACTCCTGAGGACAACAGCCCTGTCTGGAAGAAATCTCCAGAAAGGACTCTAGAACCACCCTGATCCACGAGCCCTGCCCACTCTGCACCCGATGCACACGGCCTGAGTTCATGTGGCCCACTGGTCCAGAGAATATCCCCAGGTGATTCTGACCTTGAGTTCATCCTGGGTTGACCCCTCCTGGCCAACACAACGACTGCTGCAGCCTGAATCCAGAGGACCCCCCTGACCGCGTCGAAATCCGACTAAGATTTATGACACCCAAAGAGACCCCTGCACTCGTAGCCCCTTGGCCTTGGAGAATTCTACTGACGGTCCAGCAGTGTCCAGCAGGTGCCTCCCCTGCTTGTACATTCTTTGGTTTCCCAGATCCTACCCCTTGGACCCAGCCTGCAGCCTCTTTTTGACCCCTGGGGTCAACCCATTGAAAGCATTGGGTACCCAGCTCTGTGTTTACACCCTGCACCCAGCTGCCCTTATGCCCTAGCGTGTGTGTTTGGTGTAGACCTGTGGCCCCTCCCCAATGCGGACCTAAACCCCCCCAGGCCTGTGTCCTGGAACCGCGGGTACTTACCTGCAATCCACTTTGTATCGAGCAACCCAGTCCTCATAGGACTCCATTTAAAACCCGACACCAACTTTGACCTCTGCACCCAGCCGGCCCCATGTTGCTGGTGATGCACTTTTGGGGTCAACCTAAACTTTGACCTGTGGACATCCTAAACTCCGAAGACTGGAATCTTAAATTGGGTATTTACCTGTTAAATTTGCCAACCCTTCTCTCACCCAACACCGCAAGACTCTATTGACTCCTATGAAAAATTTCACTGTCAACTTTTTAAATTGAAAAGTGTTACTTACTTGTAAACTTCTTTATCTGCAAAAAACAAGCAAATTACATTTGATACATATGCTTGATACCTATTTACAACTATACTTACCTGCATCAAAAACCTTCTGATCCTAGTAATAAAGTAACAAAATAGATTTTTGCTATACAAAACAGTGGTCAGTACATTGACAAAATGGCTTCCCCACACTTCAAAGTCAGGGAATTGGAACTGGAGTACGTAGGGGCACCTCTGCTCCTGCAGGTATGCCGCACACAGGGATCTGCACCCTGCCCTGTGGGCTGAAATGACCCACCATAGTTGTGACTTATAGTGACCTGGTGTCGTGACCTGTAGTGAAAGTGTGCATGCATCTTTTCACATAGGCTGCAAATGGAAGGCTGCAGACACAGTTTACATGGGCTCCCATGAGTGGCATAATACATGCTGCAGCATGTGCCGTGGGTACCCAAGTACCACCTACTAAGGACTTACAAGGGTACACCAGTATTGCAATTGTGGGGTGTAAGAAGTACCAAAACAACCAAATTTAGAGAAAAGGGCACAATCACTGGGGTCCTGATTAGCAAGATCCCAGTGAAAACAGTCTAAGCACACTGACATCAGGCAAAACGTGGGGGGTAACCATGCCAACAAAAGTGGACTTTCTTACATATGTGGCTACACGTTTTGAGCATGGAATATAGTCACTGAAGAATCTGACAGCTGCGCGTTGGCGAGGTTGTTCTATGGACTTTGCTGATGTCAAATTCGGGGGACAACGTCGATACTGAGTCGTGTGACACCATCTCCCGACGCGCAGACTTGCTGTAGGAAAAGAAATTCTGGAGCCATGCTTGTGGCTAGGGAAGACTCCAAAGTAAGGAATCTCTTCCCCAGGCCTGCAAGCAGGTGTCACAGTAATTGGAGAAATCCTATAACAAAGTGATCCATCAGGAAAGCAAGAACCAATTTAAGGTCTGCTGAAGGATCACAAAGAAAGTAGACAAACTGATGTAAAGCCTTTCAAGAATTGCATCGCCACAGGATACCTAAACAATGAATCCAGTTAAGGCAGGTAAGAGCAGAGAAAGAAGACAAGATGCCTAAATTCCCTTCTGTCATGCCAGTACTGTCATTTCTAGTGTGGAAGACGGTGAGAGAGACTGACCCATGGTTGTATACACTATTGGCCACCTTACACCACTGAGGAAGAAATGCTTGGAAAATGTGTCTGGATGGAGTCTGGTACCTGGGGGATATTTTAAGATATGTTATAAACCAGAAAGAGTGCTACCAAAAGTAACTAACTTTTTCACATCCACTAGTTCCTTATATTTCCATGTAATTTTAGTGCATGCTATTTCAACAGATTGTTTCCTGTTTTTTGCTTCTACACAATTGCTAATCTAAGTACTTGGATGGATACTTCTACCTGCAGATTCCTTCCCTGTAGAACTATCCCCAGGTGTCAGTCTGGATCCGCAAAATCTTCAAAGCTTTGATGCCACCAGTCTAAGGTGTTAGACACAGTCGTCGCCAGAAGTGACGCCAGGCAATGTTCCAGAGTCCATAAAGGGCCCTCTCCAGTGCATCGTCAACACCCTTTTCTTTATTGGGCCTTTGATACCACAGTTCCCTGAATTCCTGACAGCTCGGATACAGCAGCATTTCTCCAAACCATGTGCAACATATTTGCAAATGCAATGCCGTACGGAGCCCTATCGGGCTGGATAGCTCGAGCACGGCTCCCACTAGAATGCCATTCTAACTGATGCTGCTTGATGCCGCACCTTCGGATTCGGCACCTCTGACCTGCTTTGATCTAGCACTCAGAATCAGATAGAAACTTCTAGCTGCAGCTTCCTTACCTTAGAATTCCCTGGGGTCCGCTTCGAATCCTGAATTTTTTCTGAGCAGTACCCTGTGCGTGCCGTCGTTCGGATCTGCGTGCGTCGACCAGCTCCGCGTGCGTCGTCAGCGTCGTTGGAGCCTTCTGTGACATCACGGTTGTCTATATAGACGCCGTCTCAGCGTGCATATGTCAGTTCTTTTCCTTCTGCGCCGGTTAAAGCGCAGTTCCAGAAAGAGCTACCCTTCTTCAATGGTTTGTCGAGGCTTTTTTGACTGTTTGATGTCATGTCTTTGAGAAAGGCAGGGTTCAAGCCGTGTGGTGTGTGTCATCGCACCATGTCGGTGACGGACTTGCACCGTGTTTGTCTTTGGTGCCTTGAGAAGGACCACGATTCCCCCTCGTGCTCTGACCGTCGGGCCATGGCTCCGAAGGCCTTGAGAGAGAGATCCCTCAAGCTTCTTGCGGCCCGGCATTCGTCCTCGGTCGGGCCGACTACGCAGAGGTCACGGTCCCGCTCCTGGAGCGCCAAGTCCTCTTCCTCGCATTCAAGGTCATCTGAAGGTAAGAGGCACAAGAAGAAGAAGAAGTCCAAGCAGACTCCGTCTTCGCCATGCCCGTCGGCCGACGAGGCATCTGTTGAACGTCGACGGTTTTGCGGAGCCCTTGTCACTCCGCATTTTCTCCCCTTTCCGGGGACCGGATCGACACCCGCTCAGATAAAAGAATTTTACGAGGCCATGCGTCTCGTTTTTGAGCGGGCTGCACCCATGGAGGGGTCTTCGGGCCCCGCGGGCCCAGCAGGGGCCCCTTCGGATTCGGCGCCAGCGGCTTCGGCCTCAGCGCCATTGGGGACCCCAGGATCCGATACCGGATCTGGACCGGCGCCGGTCTCACACAGTTGACCTCCTTCGGTGCCGGTTCTGACGTCGACGGTGGGCGCCGGTGGCGGAATCAGTGGTATCCTTATTCCGGATGATCCGAAGCCAGAGCGACATCGTACGACGTCTACTCCGACTTCGACTGAGCCAGTTCGGCCCAGATCATTGTCTGAGCATTATTTAGATCAGCCAGACACAGGAGAGGAATGGGAGGGGTCTGAGGATCCTTTAGAATGGGGTTTGCAACAGGACTGGTATGAGGATCTAGGGGAGGCCAGTGGACTGGACACGTCTCCAGATACTGGCGTGCTCTCTCCTCCTAATGTGGCTACGGAGGAGGGTGCTTCATTTGCTATGGTGGTGCGTAGTGCAGCTGAGGTCTTGGACCTAGATTTGCCTACGGTGCCAGTCAGGACGTATATCCTGACAGAAGTGCTTCAGCCGGGGGTGACAACATCAGAGCCGATGTTGCCCTTCAATGAGGCTCTTACAGACGTCCTTCTGGGTACATGGTCCAAACACAGCACAGGGGCTCCTGTGAATAGGACGGTCGGCCGCCGCCATAGACCCGCTCCGAGCGACCCTAGTTTCCTGACTCAACACCCCATTCCTGAGAGCTTGGTTGTCCAAGCCTCTACTTCCTGTGGTGCCTTCCCTTCTGCTCCCCCGGATAGGGAATCCAAGAGGCTGGACCAGCTTGGGAAGAAGATGTTTTTTTCCACCAGCCTGGCATTGAGGTCCGTAAACACCTCTTGCCTATTGGGCCGTTATTCCCATACTTTATGGGATACGGTGGTACAGGTGCTGCTCCAGGTCCCAGAGGGCGTCCCGAACACTCTCACCCAGGCTGTCAAGGATGGGAGAGATGCAGCCAAGTTTACGATCAGGTGTGGTTTGGACACAACCGACTCACTGGGCAGAGCGATTTCATAGTCTATGGCCCTACGTCGCCACGCCTGGCTGCGTACAACTGGTTTTTCAGGGGATGTCCAGTCCAGCTTGATGGACATGCCCTTTGATGGCTCCCGCCTTTTTGGCGAAAAGGCAGACTCCGCGCTTGAGAGGTTCAAGGATTCTCGAGCTACGGCCAGGTCCTTGGGCCTTTCAGCGCCAGTACGACAGCAGTCTGTCTTTCGTCCCTTTCGAGGCTTCGGAAGGGGCGTGGTACCACGCCAGCCACAGTTTAGCCACCGTCCTCAGGCTTCACAACATCACGGAAGAGGACGTGGTCGTGGTACCATCAGACCCAGAGGGTCTGGCCAGAGGTCTGCCACCACACAGCCCCCCTCCACTGCGCCCAAGCCCTCCTAGTGTGGTTCTGCAGGATCACGTCCGTCCAGTTGGAGGGAGGATTCATTTTCATCTCCCTCACTGGCTTTCCATCACAACGGACAAGTGGGTCCTGCAGATTATACAGAAGGGCTACTCCCTTCCCTTCCAGTCTTTCCCTCTCTCTATCCCTCCGACAAAGGAATGGCTGATGGAGGACCATCTGGTTTTGCTCCGCGAGGAAGTTACGGCTCTCTTGGCCAAGGGAGCCATAGAAAGAGTCCTGATATCAGAAGTAGGCAGTGGTTGTTATTCCTGCTACTTTCTGATTCCCAAAAAGAACAAAGGCATTCGCCCTATCTTGGATTTAAGGGACGTCAATCTCTTCCTCAAGAAGGAGAAATTCAAGATGCTCACTCTTGCTCAGGTTTTGTCTGCCCTAGACCAAGGAGACTTGATGGTCGCGTTGGATTTGCAGGATGCGTATTTCCACATTCCTATCTTGCCAGCCCACAGGCGTTACCTGTGGTTCAAGGTGGGCCACGAGCACTTTCAGTTTACCGTGCTTTTTTTTGGTCTCACCAGTGCCCCTCGGGTGTTCACAAAGGTGATGGCGGTGGTGGAAGCTCATCTGTGCAGGTCAGGGATTTCATTCTTCCCCTACCTAGACGATTGGCTGCTGAAGGCTTCTACCCCCCAGGCTCTCGTCACCCACCTCCAGACGACCATTTGCTGTGGTTCACTATAAATGTGCCGAAGTCACACCTGACTCCCTCTCAGAAGTTCACTTTCATCGGAGCTGGACACATCATTCTGGACACAGTGCAGTATCGGGCTTATCCTCCCGAACAGTGGTTCCAGGATATTCAGGTTATGATACCGATGTTTCGGCCTCTATCCTGGATTTGGGTGAGACAGATTCTGAGGTTGTTGGGACTGATGGCTTCCTGCATCCTATTGGTCAAGCATGCCAGATGGCGTATGAGGGCTCTGCAGTGGGACCTGAAGTTCCAATGGGCACAGCGTCAGGGAAATCTTACCGATGTGGTTCAGATCTCGGAGGTGACTGCAAAGGTTCTGCAGTGGTGGTTAGTGAACTGCGATTGGGTCAAAGGCAGACTCCTCTCCCTTCCCCAACCACATCTCACAGTAGTGACAGATGCGTCGCTTCTGGGATGGGGCGACCATCTGGGAGATGTGGAGAGCAGAGGTCACTGGTCTGCGTCGGAATCTGGGCTCCACATCAACTTGCTGGAGCTTTGGGCTATCAGGCTAGCATTAAAAGCATTTCTTTCTGTTGTGAAAGGGAAGGTGCTGTAGGTGTTCATGGACAACACTACCGCAATGTGGTACTGCAACAAGCAGGGCGGTGTGGAGTCGTGGACCCTTTGTCAAGAGGCTTTACGTCTCTGGACATAGCTGGAACACCAGGGCATGACCCTGGTGGTTCAACATCTGGCAGGTTCTCCGAACGCCAGGGCGGACGAGCTCAGCTGAGAATGCTTAGAGGATCACAAATGGTGTCTCCATCCGGAGTTGGCGCAAGGACTCTTTCAGCAGTGGGGAGAGCCTTGGTTAGATCTGTTCGCCTCCATAGAGAACACGCAATGTCAGCAGTTTTGCGCGTTGGAGTTGCCAAGGGGGCTATCGCTAGGCGACACTTTTCGTCACGAGTGGAGTTCAGGCCTCCTGTACGCTTTTCCGCCTATACCACTTCTGCCCAGAGTTCTCAAGAAAATCAACGACCGGGCCCAGGTCATTCTACTGGCTCCGGATTGGGCACGGAGAGTTGGGTATCCAGAGCTTCTCAAAATGAGCATCGGTCCACTAATCAGGCTGCCTCTTTGGGAGGATCTTCTGTTGCAGCAGCAGGGGAAGGTTCTCCACCCGAACCTGTCAACTCTGCGCCTTCATGCGTGGAGATTGAGTAGCGAAAGTTGATGGTTTATGACCTCACTCCCGAGGTATGTGATGTCATTCTGGCAGCCAGGCATCCCTCTACTGAGTCGATCTACGCCTGCCGTTGGAAACGTTTTGTTTCATATTGTACAGAGAGGTCTATTGATCATCTTTCTTCTTCTATGTCTAATATCCTTTTGTTTGTATTGTCTCTCGCCCATCAGGGTTCCTCCTTAGGGTCTCTCAAGGGCTATCTTGCAGCCTTATCGGCCTTTCTTCAGTTGCCCGATCAACCATCTTTGTTTAAATCACCTATAGTACAGAGATTTTTGAAAGGGCTTGTACATTTATTCCCCCTTGTGCCTTTCGTTATGCCCCAGTGGGACCTTAATCTGGTTCTTACCTTCCTTATGTGTGCTCCCTTCAAGCCCTTACATAACTGTCCTCTTCGGCTGCTCACTATTAAGACAGCCTTTTTGGTGGCAATTACATCTGACTTAAGAGTGAGTGAGCTACAGGCTTTGTCATCAAAACCGCTGTATCTCACAATCTTTCCTGAAAAAGTGGTTCTCAGAACTTGTGCCTCTTTCTTCCCCAAGGTGGTGACCCCTTTCCATCTGGGTCAAAGTATCACCTTGCCCACCTTCTTTGCACCACTGCATCCCTCTAAGGAAGAGGAGCGTCTCCATCGGCTGGACCCAAAAAGAGCGTTATCGTTCTATCTTGACCGCACTAAAGAGTTCCGGGTGGACGACAAACTCTTTGTGGGGTGCGTTGGTGCAAAGAAGGGTCGGGCAGTACAGAAATGATCCATTTCGCGCTGAGTCGTTCTCTGTATAAAGATCTGCTACGCTTTGGCAAAGAGGCAGGCTCCTGAGGGCTTGAGAGCTCATTCTATTAGGGGGAAGGCTGCAACCACTGCATTAGCACGTAGTGTACCTTTGGTGCAGATCTGTCAGGCTGCAACGTGGGCTTCCTTGCATACATTTGCAAAACAGTACTGCCCGGATAGCCAGGTGAGAAGAGAGGGGCATTTTGCCTCTTCT
Organism: Pleurodeles waltl; assembly: GCF_031143425.1. NCBI lineage: Eukaryota > Metazoa > Chordata > Amphibia > Caudata > Salamandridae > Pleurodeles > Pleurodeles waltl. The sequence continues at coordinate 809,499,252 of NC_090442.1, read as the reverse complement.
CTCTTGCAGGACTTCCTGATATAAAAATCTCTTTCAGACCCACCGCCAGGGGTTATAGCTTGGGTGTAAGGAAATGCCTCCTTGGCATGGTTACCCCCTGACTTTTTGCCTTTGCTGATGCTAAGTTATGATTTGAAAGTCTGCTGGGACCCTGTTAACCAGGCCCCTGCACCAGTGTTCTTTCCCTAAACTGTACCTTTGTCACCACAATTGGCACAACCCTGGCACTCAGATAAGTCCATTATTACTGGTACCCCGGGTACCAAGGGCCATGATGCCAGGGAAGGTCTCTAAGGGCTGCAGGATGTCTTACGCCACCCTAGGGACCCCTCACTCAGCACATATACACTGCTTCACAGCTTGTGTGTGCTGGTGGGGTGAAAATTACTAAGTTGACATGGCACTCCCCTCAGAGTGCCATGCGAACCTCACACTGCCTGTGGCATAGGTAAGTCACCCCTCTAGCAGGCCTTACAGCCCTAAGGCAGTGTTCACTATACCACAGGTGAGGGCATAAGTGCATGAGCACTATGCCCCTACAGTGTCTAAGCAAACCTTAGACATTGTAAGTGCAGGGAAGCCATAAGAGTATATGGTCTGGGAGTTTGTCAAACACGAACTCCACAGCACCATAATGGCTACACTGAAAACTGGGAAGTTTGGTATCAAACTTCTCAGCATAATAAATGCACACTGATGCCAGTGTGCAACTTATTGTAAAATACACCAAGAGGGCATCTTAGAGATGCCCCCTGAAAACATACCCGACTTCCAGTGTGGGCTGACTAGTTTTTGCCAGCCTGCCACATACCAGACATGTTGCTGGCCACATGGGAAGAGTGCCTTTGTCACTCTGTGGCCAGGAACAAAGCCTGCACTGGGTGGAGGTGCTTCTCACCTCCCCCTGCAGGAACTGTAACACCTGGCGGTGAGCCTCAAAGGCTCACCCCCTTTGTTACAGCGCCACAGGGCATCCCAGCTAGTGGAGATGCCCGCCCCTCCGGCCACTGCCCCCACTTTTGGCGGCAAGGCTGCAGGAGATAATTTGAAAAACAAGGAGGAGTCACCCCACAGTCAGGACAGCCCCTGAGGTGTCCTGAGCTGAGGTGACTCTCACTTTTAGAAATCCTCCATCTTGTGGTTGGAGGATTCCCCCAATAGGATGAGGGATGTGCCCCCCTCCCCAGAGGTAGGAGGTACAAAGAGGGTGTAGCCACCCTCAAGAACAGTAGCCATTGGCTGCTCCCGTACCAGACCTAAACACACCCCTAAATCCAGTATTTAGGGGCCCCCAGAACCGAGGAAGATAGATTCCTGGAACCTAAAGAAGAAGAAGGACTGCTGACCTGAAGCCCTGCAGTGAAGATGGAGACGAAAACTGATTTGGACCCATCCCTACCGGCCTGTCTCCCTCCTTCAAGGAAAACTGCAACAGCGACACATCCAACAGGGACCAGCGACCTCTGAAGCCTCAGAGGACTGCCCTGCATCCAAAGGACCAAGAAGCTCCAGAGAACATCGGCCCTGTTCAACAAACTGCAACTTTCTACAACAAAGAAGCAACTTTAAAGACTCCACTTTTCCCGCCAGAAGCATGAGATTTTCCACTCTGTACCCGACGTCCCCGGCTCGGCCTGCGGAAAACAAACACCTCAGGGAGGACTCACCAGCAACTGTGAGCCCGTGAGTAGCCAGAGTTGACCCCCCTGAGTCCCCACAGCGACGCCTGCAGAGGAAATCCAGAGGCTCCCCCTGACTGCGACTGCCTGTAACAAGGGACCCGACGCCTGGAACCAACACTACACCCGCAGCCCCCAGGACCTGAAGGAACTGAACTCCAGTGCAGGAGCGACCCCCAGGTGACCCTCTGCCTAGCCCAGGTGGTGGCTACCCCGAGGAGCCCCCCCTGTGCCTGCCTGTATCGTTGAAGAGACCCCCGGGTCTCTCCATTGCTTTCTACCCAAAAACCCGACGTCTGTTTGCACTCTGCACCTGGCCGCCCCTGTGCCGCTGAGGGTGTACTTTCTGTGCCTGCTTGTGTCCCTCCCCTGGTGCCCTACAAAACCCCCCTAGTCTGCCCTCCGAGGACGCGGGTACTTACCTGCTGACAGACTGGAACCGGGGCACCCCTGTTTCCTTTGAAGCCTATGTGTTTTGGCCACCTCTTTGACCTCTGCACCTGACCGGCCCTGAGCTGTTGGTGTGGTAACTTTGGGGTTGCCTTGAACCCCCAACGGTGGGCTACTTTGGACCCAACTTTGAACCCTGTAAGTGTTTTACCTACCTGTGAACTTAACAATTACTTACCTCCCCCAGGAACTGTTGCTTTTTGCACTGTGTCCACTTTTAAAATAGCTTATTGCCATTTATGTCAAAAATTTACATGCTATTGTGATTATTCAAAGTTCCTAGAATACCTGAGTGAAATACCTTTCCTTTGAAGTATTACTTGTAAATCTTGAACCTGTGGTTCTTAAAATAAACTAAGAAACAACATTTTTCCATATAAAAACCTATTGGCCTGGAGTAAGTCTTTGAGTGTGTGTTCCTCATTTATTGCCTGTGTGCGTACAACAAATGCTTAACACTACCCTCTGATAACCCTACTGCTCGACCACACTACCACAAAATAGAGCATTAGAATTATCTCTTTTTTCTAAAAAAGAAAGGGGAGAATCTCCACAAATGGAGACCCCACAGAATAGATATAATCTCAGGAATAGAGAGAATATAAAAAAGCCTAATAGATGTCAATATACCGATACACGCCAATCTCGTTCCTTTCAGGACTCATCGGAAAAGAGAAATGAGAGAGGTGGGTGATCAGAGCGGAGAACAGAGTACGTGAAACCGAGACAGGAATCACTATGCTCTTCGGAGGTCTCTGTTAAAAAGGAAGAGAAACCTGTACAGCAAAAACAACAATTTAAAAAAGAAAAAAGTGGCAGCAGTCTCAGTTCGACATGCCACTCAGGAAGAGGGTTCTCTTGAAGAACAAGAACTGGGCTCTAGCACTGCTAGACAGCGCGGCAGAGGTCACAATAGTTTGCCGGAATCTTCTAGAGCATCTGGAGCTGAAAGCAACTGATAGCTTTATACAAGTAGAAACAGCGGACATGCGTGTCTCCGAACCCGATAGGGTTTATAAAGTAACACTAAAACTGGAAGGAGACATTGAACGCATGATACACGCAATCTTTTGGGACCGTGTAGTCAAAGTATATGACATCTTGTTGGCTGAACAAGATTGCCCGTCTGATTTTGTCTGCACCTGCCCTTATGGAGAAGAGGTTATTAAACCTTCCTTCTTGCCCCTTGATCCAGAGGAACTCGCTGAGTCCTATTCTATATAATGGGCTCTAGCACAGGCACCTGCGTTATATAGAAATCACGTAGGGTGGGATAGGGACTCTCCATACCATGTCATTCCCATTAAAAGTGAACCTCCGCCACAACCGCAGTATCCCATAAAACATGAAGCAAGGGCACCGGTGAGAGAGATACTCACGCAATTAGAATACCAGGGTGTGATTGAACCCTGTGTCTCACCGATGAATAACCCTTTATTCCCTGTAGCTAAGCCGGACCATTCATACAGAATAGTCTTAGACTACAGACATTTAAACGGACATACATATGCTATACAAAACTCACATAGCACTGCACTAATGAGCAACATAGTGCGGACAAAATACAAAACAACTTTAGATATCTTGAATGGGTTCTTCTGCCAGAATATAGCGTCTGAAAGCAGGGATTTAACAAGCTTTAGTGCATTAGGCTACCAGAAAAAATTCTGTTGTTTGCCCCAGGGGTATAAGAACAGCCCAGGACTGTTTGTGGCTCGTGTGACTGCTATTTTACACGAGATAGACCCTGAAGCATTTTCATATGTGGACGATATATATCTCACGGATGATGAGTTACTACAACATTTAAGACGGGTAGCCCGCATTGTTGTAGGGTTTGCTGAACTTGGCTACAAATTTAACTTTAAAAAGTCAAAAATTGCCTTCCTCAGCGTCCTGTTTCTGGGATATGAGCTGTCGAGTGAAGGGAAGAGCCTAGTGCCACAATTTTTAGAAAAATGTGCACAATTGCAACCACCAAATACGATTAAAAAACTTCAATCGTTGTTGGGCTTTCTAAGTTTTGGCAGAACATACATTCCTGATTATGTAACACGCATAAAACCTTTCTATGACTTAATACGTTCCGATTTCTCAAGTAAATTCTGGACTGTTGAACATACACGCACTCTGCGAGATTTACAGACAGATATGCTAGCAGCAAAACATTTACACACAAGGGACAATAAAACATATTTGGTCATCAGGGTAATAGCTGGGGCCATCTGTTTCACTTATGTAACATTTAATGAAGGTGAGACAGTCCTGATAGCATACAAATCACATTTGCGTTCAGCTGCTGAACAATGCTTTGCACCCACGGAGAAAATTCTCACTACTGTTCAGACGGCTGTTATTAAAGAAGAAAGACCTCTTGTCCAAGGAAAACGCATTATTGTTGTTTCTCGTATTCCAGCCCTAGAGGCTGTTACAAAAGCTAGTGTTCTGAATGCGAAAGCACTTCATCCACGATGGATACAGTCGGCTATGTCTCTAACAGCCACTGATACAGACTACATTTTGGATCCAAAATTACAAACTCAAGAATTTCTACAATATGAAGTAGAATATCCAGTTCCAGCAGACACCTTGCCTATTGATCAATATCATACAGTCATGTACACCAATGGCAACCAGTGATTGGAACTAAACATCAATATTCTGCTCCATGCGCAGTCGTAAGTGGCTATATGGAGGGGGAGAAATTCTGTCCCCAACATACCTATACACATACCTTAGGGGATTGTACAGCACAATTGGCTGAGCTAAAAGCTCTACTGATGGCACTAGAACATACAGATCAGACACAGTTTACACTGATTGTTTGTGATTCATACTATTGCGTCCAGTCTTTCAATGAATACCTGCATTACTGGCACTTGAATGGGTTCAGAGATTTAAAAGGCAACACCATAAAACACAGACTCCTGTGGGGGAAGGTAGCAGACCTGAAAGAGACGCTACCCAAAGTCCATGTTGTGAATACACGTTGCTGGAAATACTTTGGCTGATGAAGCCACAAAGTCAGCAGTGGCAGTTGCCATTGTAGCTGTAGTGACTCGTTCGAGTTCCAAACCAGACACAGACATTATGGCTGCCATAAAAGCTACAGTTGATCGCACGCCTTATCCTAAAGGATTTCCTAATAAATATCAATACTTGATGGGAGGTATGCTGAACGCTGAAGTTAAAATTCCAGGCGTAGGCGTACGCGACATCCCCAATAACGATGTAAGACCTCAATTGATTAAAGCAGCGCATGAAGGGGTGGCATCTGCACATGCTGGTATGGCGGCTACAATTTCACTCTTACAGGCCTGTTATTGGTGGCCCGGTCTCTATAAAGAGACTAAGCAGTATGCCTTTTGTTGTGACATCTGTCAACAAATTAAAGTTTACACGGCCAAGCACCCGCTGCAGACACCTCTCTTAATTTCCAGAAGACCATTACAATGTGTGTACTTGGACCATTGCGGTCCATTAACACCTGATAGTGCATACAAATACATATTAGTCGCTGTTGATTCCTGCTCCAGATTTGTGTGGGTGTGGCCACAACGCTCGGCTGATGCTCGGACTGTTATTAAAGATTTGCGAGTCTTTATCGGTACATATACAGTTCTGGCTTTCAATTCGGACCAGGGCCCGACTTTTGCCTCAAGGGCATTCAGGGACACCATGGCTTCGTTGGGGGTCCAACTCCAGTACTCGTCTCCATTTCATCCAGAGGGAAATAGTGTTGTGGAGCGATTAAACCACGATTTAAAGCAATCCTCAACGGCTAGAGTCTTAGGTATGGGTCGTAGTTGGCTGACCCACCTATATGGTGTTCAGAGAGCACTAAATAATCTGCCTAGAAGGTCCCTGGGGGGTCGGACTTCATATGAGTGCCTGTTCGGAACACGAATGTTTGTTCCGGATCTTGATGGTCCTGGCGTGGAGGCAGCAGAAACACCTTTTGACATAAATGATCTTGTCACTGTTTTACAGCAGTTCCGTGAAGATAACTCTTCTAAAAGTGCTGCCTCCACAGGAATTAAGGATGTGCCAGTAAAATCTACCGGCTGGATTTCCAGGGTTGGGGGATCTTGTACGTGAAAAGGTTGCAGTGAAAAAAGAATTTGGCACTTCCTATCGAGCACCAGTCCCTGTGTTGGGGATACACGGTACCAGAACTGTTATTCTAACACTGTTGCCAGGTGCCAAAGAAAATCGTTTTATTTCCATTGACAATGTCAAACTACGACATGTGGCCGATTCTGCACAGCTGACTAAGATGAACGTCCAGTAGTTCCCGAATCCCTCTCACTACTGGAGAAGAAGTTCCGCTGATACCTCTCCGAGCTTGTGGAGTGTGGATGATGATCTTGCATTAGTTCCACTAACAACAAGCAATTTAGAAACATTTGTTCAAGTCACTACGACTACTAGCCAGACGGATGGTGCTGTCTATAGTGTACCACCACAGGAAACACCAACTCCACCGTTGGCCCCGGCTACGCCATTTGCACGAACAGCCTCTGGTTACTTTGCTGACTACAACGACGGTCTATCGGACTCGTTTGCCTCTTCGACTGCTGATCTGTCAGGTGCAAGTAAGCTATTACATTGGCTTAAAGAAACATATTTCATTTTTCCTTGGAACTATGCATGGCTTTCTTTGACTGTCCTAGCCTTTCTGCTTTGGATTGGTTTTGTCATTACCTTTTTCTTGTTAATACATGGTCATTTTCTTCCAGAGAGATCAGCGGTTGAGCAGGTGGAGGAGGTTTTGAAACCACATTTTTCATCACATAAGATTCGAAGAGACTTGTCTTTTGTGAACCTTTCTGCAGTACCAATTCCTGATGGGATTGTGTGGGACAAAGTAATGTTTGATATATATGGTCCCACTGAAACTATTCAAGTACCGTATGTGTTAAAATTATCAATGAACGATATAGTCATACCAGGCATTGTATCTGATGATTGGGATGTGAAAACAGTTGATTCTATGATGACAGAATTGCAATATTATACTGTCTATGAAAACGAAGATGTTTACCAGTTTAAAGAAAATTATAGTGATATGTTTTGCTATAATTATTATGGGCACCACTTCATACATAGAGCGCGCAGTCCAAAAACAATATTTAATTACACACAATACGAACATTGTCCAACTCCCCCGCAAGGGAGTTCTTAAACTTATACTGAAAAGTTTGCATATTTTTCTGGGCATCGTCAAAAAAATGCTGAGTCATATTATTTTAAGGTAACTCCTACTAAGGATATACATATGTTATTGACCAACACGAAATTTATATATTCGGACTCCTTTGTTTCCCGGTTATCAATTGAAGGTCATGAATATTGGTCAAAATATGTTGATTTGAAAAGTGTTTGGGGAACAAAAAATTGGCACACCAAGGGTAGGGAAGCATTGTTTAGAGCATGTCTCATCCCTGTTCAAATGATCTTTTTAAATGAAACGGAACAGCAAATGAGTTGTTTAGGCTTAGCCACAATTAGAGAATTAAACATGCCCAGTATACCTGCCCCTGCAAAATTTTATAACTGGCAGTAGTACACGAATGCAACTATAAATGAGCTCAATGAGTGGGTCCAGAATGGTACGTTTATTGCTTCACTGACACGTCCAGGCGGGTGGTTATTGTGGCCAATAGATACCAACGGGTGTCATCAATGTTTTGTCACCTCCTCAGAGGGTTTCCGAATGAGTAGGTCAGACCCTCGCTATATATCACCAGACCATGCTGACATAATTACAACATATAGGCCCTCATTCTGACCCTGGCGGTCTTTGACCGCCAGGGCGGAGGACCGCGGGAGCACCGCCGACAAGCCGGCGGTGCTCCAATGGGGATTCCGACCGCGGCGGTAAAGCCGCGGTCGGACCGGCACCACTGGCGGGGTCCCGCCAGTGTACCGCGGCCCCATTGAATCCTCCGCGGCGGCGCAGCTTGCTGCACCGCCGCGGGGATTCTGACCCCCCCTACCGCCATCCAGATCCCGGCGGTCGGACCGCCGAGATCCGGATGGCGGTAGGGGGGGTCGCGGGGCCCCTGGGGGCCCCTGCAGTGCCCATGCCACTGGCATGGGCATTGCAGGGGCCCCCGTAAGAGGGCCCCTACATGTATTTCACTGTCTGCTGCGCAGACAGTGAAATACGCGACGGGTGCAACTGCACCCGTCGCACAGCTTCCACTCCGCCGGCTCGATTCCGAGCCGGCTTCATCGTGGAAGCCTCTTTCCCGCTGGGCTGGCTGGCGGTCTGAAGGAGACCGCCCGCCAGCCCAGCGGGAAAGTCAGAATTACCGCCGCGGTCTTTCGACCGCGGAACGGTAACCTGACGGCGGGACTTTGGCGGGCGGCCTCCGCCGCCCGCCAAGGTCAGAATGAGGGCCATAGTGTAGGAAAATTGTGCCAACAGTGGCTAAAATCATCCTCACTAGACGCGGTTAAGACACACCTCAATCTCCTGTTTAACAACACTGACTTACGAGATTTCTTGTCAGGCCCAAAGATACCACGTAGGAAGCGCTTCTTGTTTGAGGTATACAATGAAATATGGATACTTTCCCAACAAGACGCTGCAGCCCGGTTAAGGCAGACAGATCTGGAGAATTTGAAAAAGGCATTAGCTGTTGTGGATAATGGGATTCACACCTTGTCTGGCCGGATATATACAATTAACAGCATTGTTTCTTCTGCTATAGACATTATACGATCTGATATGTCTTCTTTATATCATGGACAGAGTCAGACCAGGTCCATTATGCAGTTGGGTTGGACACTCCAGACATTGAAGGCGGGTCGCGTTCCGTGGCAGCACATCAGTGCCAGGGAAATATTTTTTTCCCTTTAATTTGACGCGGCAACAACAACTAATGGCTAAAAAGGAAGCGACTTATGTCATGCTTAACATTGAAAAGATAGAAAGACTGCCTTTTACCGTGGCCGAGATTCCTTCGGCAGAGTGGTTGATACACGGGGTTATTAATCTGCCTATTTCTACATTACAACTCACTTCTTGTTTGAAACACGTTCTGGTGGGCAGATATGAAAAGTTGGGAGATAGTTACATCCATGAGGTGTGGGAGCTTCCTTTCTCGTACAAATGCCTCAATGGCATGAAAGAGGTCTTTCTTAGCGGTAGTGAATGAGAGACCTCAGTCAGCCATTCGATGATTTGTAAGCAGCTGTCCTTGCATGGGGCGTGTAATGCCTCGGTTGCGAACTTGGCTTGCTATCTGAAGGGGGTTCCAGTCCCCTTGATTAAATGCACGTTCCAGGTGCTTTAAACAGCAGCTACGTCCTTCTCAATAGTGAAGACTGTTGTGGCATGCGGGCCGGAATAGTTTACGTTGTTTTGGTCTCTAAGGTCGTTATATGCTGCGGGAACGTGTTGTTTCCCCCCACTAAATTTAGGGAGGTAGCTGATATCTGGCCTCACATTGCTACTTCCAAGGTGAATTTTGACACGTTAAGTAGACTGAAGGCTTTATTGTTTCAGAAACATGTGGCCCTTACATCTGCACGCAAGACCTACGCACTTCATGTGGCAAGGTCGTCGGCAGAAATACAGTCCCTGTTAAATACAAACTTTCCGAGACACTTTGGTGAACTCGTGGGATGTATATTTCATGCGTTCAGCACGGCTGGATTAGCACATTTTTTCAAAGCTGTTGGTATTGGTTTTGTTCACACCTTTTCCTCTGTATTCGGTTTGATACCTTCGGGTATTCACTCAATTTTCGGAAGCATTTTTGGGGGATTTCCAATAACTTTGGCTTTATTAGCCGGCATTTTGCTGTTGCTGTTGTTCTTCCGCAATGGCTGTCCCGCCGCAACAAGGACAAATGAAGGCATTCCCATCAGCGCAGCTGTGTCGTGAACGTATGATGCAGCAGTTTGGAGCAACACTCCTGGAACATTTGGGTGTGACTGGTCTCTGTCAATCAGACCGGTTTTGGATTGTGTGCAGCCCGTGTTTCGGTGCCGTTGGTGCTCTTTTGAACATGCACTGGAAGTTTGTCTTTCACAGCAACGCCCCTCAGTGATTGATGCTGATCTGTTGATGTTCTCGTTGACGGTTCATTACCAGACATGCGCGCTGCGGCTGCGTTTGCTCAGAGAAGCTGATTATGAGATTTCCTTCCTGGAGGAAGTTACCATTAACTCGTTAATAGGCACTGCACGGTATGCCGCCTTGGTTGACACTGGGGCTATGGAACACACCTGCTCCTTAGTAGTTTTTGGCACAGATTTACCGGTTTTGTCATCTGCCGAAGTGGAGGATCTCAAGATATCCATTACTGATGCTTGATTTGGAACTGTCCTAAATTGACGTTTTCCTTTGAATTCGGCTCTTGGCCGCATGCTCATTTTTTAAATTGCCAAGTAGTATGCTTTTGTGTCCTCTTGACTTGTCAAAATTAAGTAGGGTTTTAGATATATTTTAGGTTAGGGCATTTTAGATTTGGCTTGAACCACTTTCTACCGTCAAGGGGAGGGTGTTGTGTAGCCATTTCAAGTATATCTCCATGCACATTAGTTTAACATACTAGGCCGCTGTGCACTTTGCCCTAGATATATTTTATTCAGCTTTGCATTGTTATTTTACAATTACCAGTTTTTACGGTCTTGTTTTAATTTCTTCTATCGCACTGTTTAGCTTAGCTCAGCACTGTGTTCTCAAATAAAGCATTCTTGATCGTCCTGTGCTTCAGTCAAGGCTACAGTCTGGTACATTGCCGGTAAACGTGGTAGAAGTTTAGTCTCCAGCATTCATAGAAAATACACATCCTTACGTAAGGACATTTTCTTAGAACATCTGGGTGTTAGTTATAAAAACACTTTCTAGTCCTAGTACACGTCAAGAGGGATACTCCAGCCAGGGAACCACAACTGTATGCTGAATGCCCGGTTGCAGATGCTGATGCAGATTACAGGCCTTTGCTCAGGTATGAGGGTTGATGTCCTCCCGGGGGAACCTGAAAGGCAGGCTTAGAGCTTAACATGCTGTGCTCGAAATATAACTTAGAGAGAGAATAATGTAGCAGCACTATGATAGCCTTATTCTTGTGCTTCACTCTCATCGTTACTATTTTAATATTATTGTGTTGTGTAGTTCTAGTTATTGCAGCTCACGCTTTGTTATCCAAAATGCAGTTGTTTTATGAAACAAATCTTTAAAACTAGTATTGCCTCTATTGTCATTTATATATGAGACCGCACTATGTATGAGAGAACCGGTTGTGACCTGAGTGACCACGGCTTCCCTGAGAAGTACTCAGATGTCATGTGCTCGGCTGCCCACTTGTCTCTACCATTTGGGAGAGATGAGGCACTGCTAGTTAGCCAGAGCAAAACCCAGATTTGGAGTGACAAGCGTCATCTACTGTGGGCCAGACTCAGTCTCCCACATCGTGGACGATCTTGTTGCTCAAAATCCAGTAGTCTCATTAAGATAATGAGAGCTTACGCAACACCATTTGCAGAAGCTAAAACCAATGTCCTCACAGAGGTCTTATTTCCCTCCTCGGCCACATCAGAGTGCTTGTTGCCTTTTAATGATGCATTACAGCCACCTGTTTTGGGGTATTGGGAGAAGCTATCATCTACACCAGCAGTTGACAGACCTGTGGCTCAACACTACTGGTCAGCACCATGTTACCCGCCATTCTTTTTCACCCATCCATCACCTGAGACCCTTGTTATACAGGCGTCCTTTACAAGTATGCAGTTGGGTGGAGCCTTCCCCTCAGTACCATAAGACAGGGAGTCCAAAAGACTAGAGGTTTCGGGCAATAAAACGTTTTCAGCCAAAAGCATGGCCTTAAAATCATTAAATTCCAACAGTTTTCTTGCCCGGTATACCCATGCATTGTGGGCCATGGACCAAATGATGCTGCCTCATATCCATACCCTTTCTAATCTCCGATAATCCAGAGCCGGACAGTGTCATATGATGCCGATTCCAGTTCCGACGGCACCCACAAGTGCTAAATCATTGCCTGAGCATTTATTAGACCAGCCAGGCACTGGAGAGGAATGGGACGGGTCTCTGGACTATTTAGAAACCAAGATTGAGCCTTTGGACTGGCTTGAGAAACCAGGAGAAACCATTGGACTGGACACCTCTCTAGATTATGGCTTGCTCTTTCCCCCTACTCTGGCTACAGAGGAGGGGGGCAACCTATGTAATAGTGGTGCGCTGGGCAGTGGAGGTCCTGGACCTTCAACTGCCCTCAGTGCAAGTCAGGACTAACCTCCTGACAGAGATGCTTCAGCCAGTGGCTTCCTCTTCTGAACCAATGTTGCCCTTTAACAAAGCCCTCACTGATGTCCTGCTGGGAACCTGGTCCAAACCCCGTACAGGGGCTCCTGTAAACAGAACAATCGGCTGCACCATTGCTCTGCTCTGGGCGGCCCTAGTTTCTTCTCCCAACACCCAACACCCTACCCCGAGAACTCGGTAGTCCAAACCTCCACTTCCCAGGGTGTCTTCTATTCCGCACCCCCAGATAGGGAATCCAAGAGGTTGGACCAGTTTGGGGAAAATGTTTTCTTCCAACAGCCTGTCATTGAGGTTGGTGAACACCTCATGCTTATTGGGCCATTATTCCCACGCTTTGTGGGATACAGGGGAACAAGTACTGCCCCAAGTCCCGTAGGGCGCACAGGCCATTCTCTCCCAGGTAGTGAGGGACGGGAGAGATGCGGCAAAGTTCACCATTTGGTGTGGATTAGACATGACTGATTCACTGGAAAGAGTGATTTCATCGACTGTGTCCCTTCGGCACTGTGTCTGGCTACAAACATCAGGCAAACCTTAAGGACATGTCCTGTGATGGGTCTTGCCTATTTAGTGAAAAGGCAGGCTTGACGCTGGAGCACTTTAAGAACTCCTGGGATATGGCCAAGTCCTTGGGCCTCTCAGAGACCGCTCACCAACCGTCTTCCTTTTGCCCCTTTCATGGCTTCGGTTGGGGTGTGGCACCGCGCCACCCATATGCCAGCCTCCTTTATGCACCAGGCCCATAGCTTGTGCAAGGACACAGTTGTGGTGCCATAAGACCTAGAGGGTTTGGCCAGAAGTTGTCTGCCACTCAGTCCCTTGCTTCTATAGCATCCAAGCCCTCCTTGTGTGATTCTGCAAGACCATACTTGTCCAGTTGGAGGGAGGATTAGTCATCATCCACCCTCACTGGCATCCATGACATCGGACAAATGGGTCTTTCAGATCATACAGAAGTGCTACTCTCTCCCCTTCCAGTCTTTTCCTCCTCCAATCCCTCCCTTAAAAGAATGGCTGATGGAGGATCATTTGGTTTTGCTCCGTGAGGAAGTTACAGCTCTCTTGGCCAAGTGAGCCATAGAAGGGGTCCTGATTTCGGAAGTAGGCAGTGGTTGTTATTCCCGCTACTTTCAGATACCCAAATAAAACAAGGATCATCGCCCTATTCTCGATTTCTTCAAAATGCTCACTCTTACCCAGGTCTTGTCTGTCCTAGACTGTGGAGACTGGAGGGTAGCATTGGACTTGCAGGATGTGTATTTTCACTTCCCCATCTTGCCTGTCCACAAGCATTACTTGCGGTTCAAGGTAGTCCTCGAGCCCTTCCAGTTTACCGTGCTCCCCTTTGTCCTTGGTGTTCACCAAGGTGATGGTGGTGTTTGCAGCTCATCTGTGCAGGTTAGGGTTTTCAGTCTTTCCCTACCTCGAAGACTGGCTGTTGAAGGCTCCTTCGACCCTGGCTGTTGTCTCTCACCTCCAGACTAAGGCAAACCTCCTGCATTCACAGGGGTTCACTATAAACATGCCAAAGTCACACCTGACTTCCTTCTCAGATGCTCCCTTTCATTGGAGCTGTTCTGGATACAGTGCAGTTTCGGCCTAATACTCCTGAGCAGCGAGTTCCGAATATACAGGTTATGATTCTTACATCTCGGCCTCTATTTTGGATTTTGGTGAGACAGACTCTGAGGCTGTTGGGCTTCATGGCCTCCTGCATCCTGTTAGTAAATCATGGCAGATGGAAAATCCGGCTCTGCAGTGGGACCCAAAATTCCAGTGGACGTAGCATCAGGGGGATCTCTCCAACATGGCCCAGATCTTGGAGGGAACTGCATAAGACCTGCATTGGTGGTTAATGAACCACAATTGGGTCAGAGGCAGACTACTCTCCCTTCCCCAAATCAGATCTCACAGTAGTGACAGATGCGTCACTTCTGGGATGGGGTGGCCATGTCAGAGAGGTGGAGATCAGGGGACTCTGGTCTCTGGCGAAATCTGGACTTCATGTCAACCTACTGGAGCTCCGGCCGATCTAGAGAGCATTGAAGTAATTTCTTCTCTTGGTCATGGGGAAGATAGTGCAGATGTTCATGGACAACACCACTGCAGTGCGGTAGTGCAACAAGCAGGGTGGTGTGGGGTTGTGGATCCTTTGTTAAGAGACCTTGCATCTCTAGACATGGCTGGAACAGCAGGTCATAACCCTGGTGGTTCAATACCTGGTAGGTTCTCTGAATTCCAGGGCAGATGAACTCAGCCGCTGATGCCTAGTTGATCAGGAGTGAGGTGTCTATCAGGTGGTGGCACAAGTACTCTTTCAGCAGTGGGGAGATGTAAGGAAATGCCTCCTTGGCATGGTTACCTCCTGACTTTCTGCCTTTGCTGATGCCAAGTTATGATTTGAAAGTGTCCTGAGGCCTGCTAACCAGGCCCCAGCACCAGTGTTCTTTCCCTAAAACTGTACCTTTGTCTCCACAATTGGCACACCCTGGCATCCAGGTAAGTCCCTTGTAACTGGTACCCCTGGTACCAAGGGCCCTGATGCCAGGGAAGGTCTCTAAGGGCTGCAGCATGTCTTATGCCACCCTGGGGACCTCTCACTCAGCACAAACACACTGCTTGCCAGCTTGTGTGTGCTGGTGGGGAGAAAAAGACTAAGTCGACATGGCACTCCCCTCAGGGTGCCATGCCAACCTCACACTGCCCATGTCATAGATAAGTCACCCCTCTAGGAGGCCTTACAGCCCTAAGGCAGGGTGCACTATACCATAGGTGAGGGCATAGGTGCATGAGCACTATGCCCCTACAGTGTCTAAGCAAAACCTTATACATTGTAAGTGCAGGGTAGCCATAAGAGTATATGGTCTGGGAGTCTGTCATACACAAACTCCACAGCACCATAATGGCTACACTGAAAACTGGGAAGTTTGGTATCAAACTTCTCAGCACAATAAATGCACACTGATGCCAGTGTACATTTTATTGTGAAATACACCCCAGAGGGCAACTTAGAGATGCCCCCTGAAAACATACCCAACTTCCAGTGTGGGCTGACTAGTTTTACCAGCCTGCCACACACCAGACATGTTGCTGGCCACATGGGGAGAGTGCCTTTGTCACTATGTGGCTAGGAACAAAGCCTGTACTGGGTGGAGGTGCTTCTCACCTCCCCCTGCAGGGACTGTAACACCTGGTGGTGAGCCTCAAAGGCTCGCCTCCTTTGTTACAGCACCACAGGGCATTCCAGCTAGTGGAGATGCCCGCCCCCTCCGGCCACGGCCCCACTTTTGGCGTCAAGGCCGGAGGATATAATGAGAAAAACAAGGAGGAGTCACTGGCCAGTCAGGACAGCCCCTAAGGTGTCCTGAGCTGAGGTGACTCTGACTTTTAGAAATCCTCCATCTTGCAGATCGAGGATTCCCCCAATAGGATTAGGGATGTGCCCCCCTCCCCTCAGGGAGGAGGCATAAAGAGGGTGTAGCCACCCTCAGGGCTAGTAGCCATTGGCTACTAACCTCCCAAACCTAAACACACCCCTAAATTGAGTATTTAGGGGCCCCCAGAACCTAGGAAGATAGATTCCTGCAACCTAAGACGAAGAAGGACTGCTGACCTGAAGCCCTGCAGAGAAGACGGAGACACCAACTGCTTTGGCCCCAGCCCTACTGGCCTGTCAACTGCAACAGCAACGCGCTCCCCAGGGTCCAGCGACCTCTGAAGCCTCAGAGGACTACCCTGCGTCTAAAAGGACCAAGAACTCCTGAGGAAAGCGGCCCTGTTCCACAAAGACTGCAACTTTGCAACAAAGAAGCAACTTTTAAAGACCACACGTTTCCTGCTGGAAGCGTGAGACTTTCCACTCTGCACCCGACGCCCCCAGGTTTGACTTGCGGAGAACCAACACTACAGGGAGGACTCCCTGGCGACTGTGACCCTGTGAGTACCCAGAGTTGACCCCCCTGAACCCCCCCAGCGATGCCTGCAGAGGGAATCTAGAGGCTCCCCCTGACCGCGACTGCCTGCTTCAAAGAACCCGATGCCTGGTAAAGACCCTGCACCCCCAGCCCCCAGGACCTGAAGGATCCGACCTCCAGTGCAGAAGCGACCCCCAGGTGGCCCTCTCCCTTGCACAGGTGGTGGCTACCCTGAGGAGCCCCCCCCCCCCTTGCCTGCCTGCTTCGCTGTAGAGACCCCTGGGTCTCCCATTGAAACCTATTGCGAAACCGACGCATGTTTGCACTCTGCACCCGGCCGCCCGTGCCGCTGAGGGTGTACTTTCTGTGCTGATTTGTGTCCCCCCCGGTGCCCTACAAAACCCCCCTGGTCTGCCCTCCGAAGACGCAAGTACTTACCTGCTGGCAGACTGGAACCGGGGCACCCCCTTCTCCATTGAAGCCTATGTGTTTTGGGCACCACTTTGACCTCTGCACCTGACCGGCCCTGAGCTGCTGGTGTGGTAACTTTGGGGTTGCCTTGAACCCCCAACGGTGGTCTACCTTGGACCCAACTTTGAACCCTGTAGGTGGTTTACTTACCTGCAAAACTAACAAATACTTACCTCCCCCAGGAACTGTTGAAATTTGCACTCTCTAGTTTTAAAATAGCTTATTGCCATTTTTGCCACAACTGTACACGCTGTTTTGCTGATTCAAAGTTCCTATGATACCTGAGTAAAATACCTTTCATTTAAAGTATTGATTGTAAATCTTGAACCTCTGGTTCTTAAAATAAACTAAGAAAACATATTTTTCTATATAAAAACCCATTGGCCTGGAATTGTCTTTGACTGTGTGTTCCTCATTTATTGCCTGTGTGTGTACAACAAATGCTTAACACTACCCTCTGATAAGCCACAAAATAGAGCATTAGAATTATCTCTTTTTGCCATTATCTTACCTCTAAGGGGAACCCTTGGACTCTGTGCATGCTATTTCTTACTTTGGAATAGTACATACAGAGCCAACTTCCTACAGGAGAGCTTTGGTTAGATCTGTTCGCCTCCGAAGAGAATGTGCAATGTCAGCAGTATTGTACATTGGAGTTTCCTAGGTTGCACTCGCTCTGCGGCACTTTTCATCACGAGTGGAGCTCAGGCCTCCTATATGCCTTGACACCCATACCACTTCTGCCCAGAGTTCTCAAGAAGATCAAGAAAGACTGGGCCCAAGTAACCCTTGTGGCTCCGGACTGAGCACAGAGAGTCTGGTATTCTGAAAATGAGCATCGATCCTCCAATCAGACTGCCCATTCGGGAGGATCGTCTGTCGCAGAAGCAGGGGAGGGTTCTCTACCCAAACCTGCAAAATCTGTGCCTTCATGCTTGAAGATTGAGTGGGGGCAGTTGACAGCCTTAAACCTTCCTCTCAAAGTCTGTTAAGTTCTTCTGGCAGCCAGGTGTCCATCCACCAAGATGGTATACGCCTGCAGTTGGAAGCGATTTGTAAATTATTGTACAGAAAGATCTGTTGATCCTTTTTCTGCCACTCTCTCGGATAAAAATATTCTCTTTATTTTATCCCTTGCCCAGAAGAGATCTGCATTGAACACTCTCAAGGAATATCTATCAGTTTGTCTGCTTTTCTACAGCTGCCTGATCAGCCTTCCTTGTTCAAGTCACCTATTGTACATAGATTTCTCAAAGGGCTTGTACATATGTTTCTTCCTACGTCCTTTGTCATGCCTCAGTGGTACTTAAATCTAGTTCTCACCTATCTTATGTGCGCTCCCCTCGAGCCACTGCACAACTGTCCCCTCCGGCTGCTCTCCATCAATACACCCTTCTTAGTGGCAATAACATCTGCCCGGAGGGTGAGTGAAATGCAGTCTTTGTCATCCAAGCCTGTAAGTACCTCACATTGTTTAAGGACAAGGTAGTGCTTCACACTCGTGCCTCCTTCCTCTTTGCGGTGGTGACCCCATTTCACCTGGGTCAGACTATCACCCTGCCCACCTTCTTTGCTCTTCCGCATCCCTCTAAGGAAGAGGTGCAACTCCACAGACTGGACTCAAAAAGAGCATTGTTCTGCCTTGACCACACAGAATAGGCGCAACTCCATAGACTGGACCCAAAAAGAGCTTTGTCGTTCTGCCTTGACCACACAAAAGAGTTCTGGGTGAATGACCAACTCTTTGTGTGGTATGTGGGAGCAAAGACATGTCAGGCAGTACAGAAATGAACCATTTCATGCTGGCCCGTTCTCTGCATGAAAATCTGCTATGCTCTGGCCAAAATGCAGCCTACAGAGGGCTTTAGGGCCCATTCCACCATGGGCGCAAAGCTGATACCACAGCGATAGCACAAGGTTTACCAGCCCTGGTCATCTGCCAGGCAGCCACGTGGGTGTTGCTGCACACTTTTGCCAAACACTACTGCCTGGACAATCAGGTCTGCAGAGATGGACATTTTGCCTGTTCGGTCCTGCAGGACTTTTTAGTCTAAAGTGAATTTGTCCTCAGTCCACTGCCAGGAGGTTATGGCTTGGGTATCTATTTTAAGGTAAGGAATCTGCAGCTAGAAGTCTCTATAAGATGAACAAGTTACTTACCTTTGGTAACACATTATCTGGTAGGGACTCTATGTAGCTGCAGATTCCTTACACCCACCCATTCCTCTCCTCTCTCTGGACTCATTTGCTAGGGTTGAGGATTGTCCCTTTCAGGGCCCTTGTTTTGGCACAGACAAAAATGGTCTGTTTCTTCCATGGCTCTATGCTTCCAGCTTGGAAGTTTGTGGAGAAGTAACTAAAGTATGTGCGCTTGGGTGGTGCCTTTATTAGTGAGTGACTGTGATGCCATAGCCAGCTCCAACGATGCAGACGACGCCACACAAAGCCAAACGGATCCACCCGATGGTGCACAGGGGTATTGCTCAGCAAAAGTTCTGGATTCCAAGCAGACGCCTGGAAATTCTAAAGTAAGGAATCTGCAGCTAGATAGAGTTTCTACCAGATAATGTTTTACTAAAGGTAAGTAACTTTCTCTTTACGGCTTTCAGTGTCAGGACTGGGGTTAATAATCCTTCAGATTTCTGATTCAGACCCATTTGACTCAGTACCACGACTAGTTTCCAATAGTCTTAATTACTGACAGTTTATGGATCTGAGGGTTCTAGTAAGTGTTTCATTTCCTCATTTTAAATTCTGTACTTTTGTTCTCACTGAGACTGTCCATGTTTATTTTTTAGAAAATCTGCAGAAGAGGTAGAAAAAAGAGCTTTTACAACCCTTGTGGTTCTGCTGACTCCCATTGTGGGAAGATATATGAAGCGCAAAAGATTTTATCAAGCATGCATGGAGGAAATGCCATGGAAATCTCAGATGAACATAATTTTGGCATTTGCACATTTTAGCTTGCTTCACAAAAACCTGGAGCAGATGCCAAAGGATGAATTTGATTTCTCACAAAGCACGAAAAGGTACAGTACTTTTCAGAGCCTACTTTCTAATAAATTTTAATTTACAGTCATTTCCTGTACGCCATGTCCTCCTCCTCTTTCTTAATCTCAATTGGATTTATTAATAAACTGTTCCACAAATATTTCTGATTTTACATTCGTATTTAGTTGAATGATACAACAATGAATGCCCAATATTTTACATTTGCAGAGTATTTTACAGTTGCAGGTCTAAGCGCATAACAAAATTGTAAGCCCAGTGACAATTATACATTTTCTTAGTTCTGCATGTATTTCCTTTCTTTGTTTCTGTCTTTTTTTCCTTTTCTTAACATCTTTCCTTCTGTCTTTATTTTTTTCTTTTCTTTTCTAAATTCTTCCATCTATCTTTTTTCCATTTTCCTTTACATCATTCTTTTTCTTTGGATTTTTCTTTGAATCTTTCTTTTTTCTTTACT
Organism: Pleurodeles waltl; assembly: GCF_031143425.1. NCBI lineage: Eukaryota > Metazoa > Chordata > Amphibia > Caudata > Salamandridae > Pleurodeles > Pleurodeles waltl. Next base: position 809,478,969 of record NC_090442.1, on the reverse strand, counting down.
TTTTCCTTCGCTTTTTCCTTTTTTCTTTCACGATAGTTCTTTGTTTCCATTTTCTTTTTGATCCCGTCTCATTTTATCTTTCTTCCTTTTTTATATTTCTTCACCTTTTATCCTTCATTTCATCTTTCATATTCTTTCCTTGTTTTATCTTTGCATTCTTTTTTCCCTTTGTCTTTCCTGTACTTTCCATGTCTCACACAGTTCATTTGCCCCTCTTACACCGGTTTTCTTTCTGATTTAAATTATTTCTCGAGCATATTCACTCTTTCTCTCTGTAGGCCTTCAATGAAATCTCTAGGCCTTAAACCCTCAGCCTTATCATGCTATCACGTTATTTATGAGCTTCTGCCTAAAATCATTTCCATCTTAAGGCAAAGAGACAAAGGACAATTCATTATTTTAATTCAACAATCTGTCTTTCCCGATTACTTTAAAAGTTGAGCCTTGTAAAGCGAGGGCCCTGGGCGAAGCTATTATATTTATTTTGTTTTATTGCTTTTATGGCTTTCAGACGAAATAACGCTAAATTATACTATTTTACCGCACTGTCAAAACCGTAATTTAACTGTGGCGATTTCTTCAAGAGCACAGCTGGTTATATCTTTTTGTGAATAAATTAGCTCTGGCAAACTTGTCTGTTTAAGCAAGGCCTAAAATCTATCCAGACTGAGGTGGCTTCAAATGTTTTTCTGCGGAGCATTTGACTTGGTGAAGTAAAATGGTGTTACAGCCCCGTTATATATGTTAACGCCTCAATGGGTATTTTCCGGTCCTGCTGTGGATATTTTTTATCTTACAGATGGAACTAAGTTTTCATTGATGTCTATTTTTCATTTTCGGTGGGGTGAATATACCTGTAGTTAGGTAAAACTTTCTAAGCCAATTTCAACAGATTAACAGGATCGACCCCAATTTCGTAACTATTATGGCTCACTACTTTAATGTAGTTCCGTTGCCTATTTATACGCATCACAACATGAACAAGCATTACCAAGCTTTATGGCGTTGCTCATTTGTATTGGAAATGACTTGACACTTTGGTAAACTGTGGGAAGCTGGCTCTATATACTATATCAAAATGAGATATAGGTGGTCATTCCGACCTCGGCGGTCTTTTCTCCAGACCGCCGAGGCCGGGGGAGACAGAATACCGCCATTGTCGGCGGTATTCATGCCTCCCTATTCCGACATTTCCGCTGGGCCAGCGGACGGTAACAGCGTTACCGTCCGCTGGCCCAGTGGAAATGGCACATCAACATTGCCACCGGCTCGTAATAGAGCCGGCAGCAATGTTGATGTGCAGCGGGTGCAGTAGCACCCGTCGCGCATTTCACTGCCCGAAATTCGGGCAGTGAAATGCGCGATGGGGCTATGCCTGGGGGCCCTACACTGCCCATGCCAAGTGCATGGGCAGTGCAGGGGCCCCCAGGGGCACCCCTAGTCCCCTTACCGCCAGCCTTTCAATGGCGGTGTTTACCGCCACGGACAGGCTGGCGGTCGGGGACTCATAATCCCCAGGGCAGCGGTGCTTGCACCGCTGCCCTGGGGATTATGCCCGCCAGGTGGAAGCCTGGCGGGAAAGTGGAGGGGCCGGCGGTATGACCAGGGCTTTTCCGCCACGGTCAGAATTGCTGGCGGAACACCGCCAGCCTGTTGGCGGAACACCGCCAGCCTGTTGGCAGTGTTACCGCCAACATACCGCCGGCCGCCAGGGTCGGAATGACCCCCATAGTGTGCAGAGTCCAGGGGTTCCCCAAGAGGCTTGGCAGACAATAATAGATAATACTAATGCTCTATTTGTGGTAGTGTGGTCGAGAAGTTAGGCTTATCAGAAGGTAGTGTTAAGCATTTGTTGTACACCCCTATACAATAAGAGAAACACACACTCAATGACTTAACTCCAGACCAATAGGATTTTTATATGGAAAAATATTCTTTCTTCATTTATTTCTAGAACCGCAAGATTCAATTAGCAGGTAAATACATTAAATGAAAAGGTACTTTGCATAGTTATAATCAGGACTTTGAATGGAACAAACAATGCACACAGTTTTTCTTAAAATAGCAAAAAGCTATTTTAAAAGTGGACACTGCAATTGTCAACAGTTCCTGTGAGAAGAAAGTACAGTACAGTTTGCGAGGTAAATAATCGTCTTACAGATTCAGTGTCTGAGGCATAGGTAGCCCACCGTTGGCGGTTCAAGATAACCCCAAACACTCAGCACCAGCAACACAGGGCCGGTTGGGTGCAGAGGTCAAACAGAAGACAAAATAATGTAGGCCCCTATGGTGACGGGGGTACTCCGCTTCTGGTCTGCTTGCAGGTAAGTACCCGCATTGTCTGAGGGCAGACCAGGGGTGTTTAGAGGAGCACTGGGGGGGCCCCAAGTAGGCACCAAACACGCACCCTCAGTGGCATGTGGGCGGCTGGGTGCAGGGTGCAAACAGGGCGTCTGGTTCCCGATGGAACTCAATGGGTGGACCCCGGGGTCACTTAGGCACTGCAGGCAAGGCACAGGGGGGCTTCTCGGGCATGCCACCGACTGGACAGGAAAGAGGGCTGCCTGCTGGTCACTGCTGCACCAGTGGTTGGTTTCTCGAGCCTGTGGGCTGCGGGTGCAGTGCTTCTCAAGGCTTCGGATATCTTCGTCCCGGGAAGTCAGTCAGGGGGTCCTTGGGATTCCCTCTGCAGGTGTAGTTGTGGAGGGGTGGAGCAGCCAGCCAAGGGTGGACACTCAGTTGGAATCGCCTGGGTATCCTCCCTGGCTAGTTGGGCCACCTGGACACGGGCTGTGGGCGTCTGGTGCAGAGTGGTTTTGGACTCACGCTTCTGGAGTGAGGTACGAGTCCCTTGGAAGTAGTTTCCTCTCTTCTTGTTGGACAGGTCCGCTGTCCACGGGAGTTTCTTGGTCCTCCATGATGCAGGCAGTCCCTTGGAGGCTTTTTAGGGGTTGGTGATCCTGTAGAACGCGTCAAGTTTCTTTTGCAGGGTCTTTGAAGCAGGAGAGGGGCTGGTAGGGCTGGTGCCGAGTCAGTTGTTGTCTCCTTTTCTTCTCTGCAGGGATTTCAGCTCAGCAGTCCTTCTTCTGTTCATGAGATCATTAGGAATCTGACTATCTTGGTTCAGGGAGCCCCTAAATTCTAAATTTAGGGGTGTGTTAGGGTTAGGGGACAGTAGCCAATGGCTACTGTCCCTGAGGGTGGCTACACCCTCCTTGTGCCCACTCCCTATGGGGAGGGAGGCACATTCCTGTCCCTACTGGCCCTAATCCTCCAAAGCAAGATGTAGGATTTCTCAAGGAGGGGTCACTTCACCTCTGGACACCTTAGGGGGGGTCCTGGCTGAGGGGGTGACTTCTCCTTGTTTTACCTAATTATCCTTATAGACTTGCTACCAAAAGTGCGGGCTTGACCGAAGGGGGAGCATCTCCACTAGCTGGAGTGCTCTGAGGCACTGTAACACGAGGCCTGAGCCTTTGAGGCTCACCTCCATATGTTACAGTTCCTGCAGGGGGAAGTGTGAAGCACCTCCACCCAGGACTGGCTTTGTTTCTGACCCCAGAGTGCACAAAGGTACTCACCCCGTGGTCCGAAACTCATCTGAAAGTGACAGGCTGGCACAGACCGGTCAGTCTTACACTAGCAGTTGGGCTAACATACAGGGGGCATCTCTAAGATGCTCTCTGTGTGCATTTTTCAATAAATCCCACACTGGCATCAGTGTGGGTGTATTGTGCTGAGAAGTTTGATACCAAACTTCCCAGTATTCAGTAAAACCATTATGGTGCTGTAGAGTATGTAATGACAAACTCCCAGTCCATATACTTAATATGGCTACACTGCACTTACAATGTCTAAGAATGGACTTAGACACTGTAGGGGCATATTGCTCATGCAGCTATGCCCTCACCTGTGGTTTAGTGCACCCTGCCTTAGGGCTGTAAGGCCTGCTAGAGGGGTGACTTACCTATGCCACAGGTAGTGGTTTGTGGGCATGGCACCCTGAGAGGAGTGCCATGTCGAGTTAGCCTTTTTCTCCCCACCAGCACACACAAGCTGCAAGGCAGTGGGCATGTGCTGAGTGAGGGGTCCCCAGGGTAGCATATACATGCTGCAGTCCTTAGGGACCTTCCCTGGCCACAAGGCCCTTGGTACCATGGGTACCTTTTATAAGGGACTCAACTGTGTGCAAGGGCTGTGCCAATTGGGGGAACAAAGGTACAGTTTTTGGGAAAGAACATTGGTGCTGGGGCCTGGTTAGGAGGGTCCCAGCACACTTTAAATCAAAGTTGGCATCAACACTAGGCAAACAGTTGGGGGTAACCATTCCAACAGTGGCATTTTCCTACATAAACAACATCATATTTTTGTGTCTTTGGCCCAGTTTTCCAACACCCAGTCCCGTTTTATGCCGTCTCACATGGTTAACATAATAACATTCGATGTATGTATGTATTTACTAAAGTATGACTATTGTTGCAGATCATTAGGTCTAAATGCCCATTCATCAGGTCAAAAGCTGCAAGTGCAGCATGTATCTTATAGATTGCACTGACTGAAATTTAGAGAGCAGTTTCTTATGCCACCACTCATTCATGTGTCAAATGCAGAGGCAGTCATCTTGTAATTGTTTTTGTTATACTGTTAAAACCAAGATGGCCCACACGGCGTGATCACACATGCACAAGAGGGCATCTGTGAATGGTTTTGAAGCCCATTTAAAGATGGGTGACAAAATTAGTGCCAGGTAGCAGTGTCTTGGGAGCTATTTGGCCGTCATCATGAAAGGTAGGGTTTAAGCTGTGTGGCACCTGTCAGTGCGCCATGTCGGTAACGGACCCACACTTGGTGTGCTTATGGTGTCTCGAGCGTGACTATGACTCGAAGTCGTGCTCGGGCTGGTGGATCATGGCACTGAAATCTTTGAAGGAGCAGTCCATAAAGCTGCTTGCGGCCGGCAGTCGACGCCAGTTAGCGTGACTCTTAGGTGGTCCAGTCCAGATCGAGAATAAGGTTGCGGCACCGCTCCAGGAGCCCCACAAGAAGAAAAAGAAGTTGAAATGATCTTTGACTTCCCCTCGCCTGTTGGCCGACGCAACAAGTGAGGAACATCGGCATTCTAGGCATGGTTCTGCAAAGCTGTTGTCGGGTCCAGCTCTGTTCTTCCTCCCATCCTCCCATTTCTGGGAGTCGGAGCGGCCCCCACTCAAGTAAAGGACTTTTACGAGGTGGTGTGCTGCATATTCAAGTGGACCGTCCCCTCTCGAGCACATTAGGGCTCTCCAGGGTCAGAGGAGGCCTCATCATCCGCACCAATGGCTCCCACCTGAGATCTGATGAGGTCTCACAAATCTGATCTCAGATTCTGATTGGTGCTGGTTTTGCCAATGTGACCTTCTTGGGGGCCCATCCTGATGCCAATGATCCCCGCACCACCAGCATCCACCCGCGGCACCAGCCCCATTCACATCCCTGACGACTCTGATTTGGAACGGCATTGATCAATGCCAATTCCGGCACTGACAAGGCCCAGTGGCTCTAAGTCATTGTCTGAGCATTTTTAGGAGCATCCAGGCATAGGGGAAGAGTGGGAGGGGTCACTGGACCCTTTGGAATATCAGTTACACACCCTTAGTGATAATTTGGATTGGTATGCAGAACTACGAGACGCAAGTGGAATGGACACATCTTCAGATACTGGCTGTCTCTCTCCCCCTACAATGGCTACGGAGGAGGGAGCATCTTATGCAATGGTGGTGAAGCGGACAGAAGAGGGCCTTGACCTTGAACTTCCCTCATTGACAGTCAAGACTAAACTCTTGATGGAAGTGCTTCAGCCTGGTGCTTCCTCATCCGAACTCCGATTGCCCTTCAATGAAGCACTGACTGATGTCCTGCTGGGAATTTGGTCCAAGCCCAGCACTGGGGCTCCTGTGAACAGGACAATTGCCTGCCGCCATGGTCCTGCAATGGGTGATCCTAGTTGCCTCACCCAGCACCCCACCCCTGAGAGCTTGGTAGTCCAAGCCTCAACTTCCCATGGCATGATCCCTGCTGCTTTCCCAGACAGGGAATCCAAGAGGTTGGGCACCTTTGGAAAGAAAGTGTCTTCGTCCACCAGCCTAACATTGCGGTAGGTAAACATCGTATGCCTTTTGAGCAGTTATTCCCACACACTGTGGGTTACGGTTGTGCATGTGCTACCCAGGTCATCCTCTTCCAAGCAGTGAAAAAGGGAGGGATGCAGCAAAGTTCACCATCAGGTGTGGTTTGGACACAACTGGCTCGCTGGGCAGAGCAGTTTCATCAACAGTGTCCTTTAGACACCTCACCTGGCTGAGAACATCTAGCTTTTCAGGGGATGTCCAGGCCAACATCATGGACCTGCCCTTTGACGAGACTCGTCTCTTCGGAGAAAAGGCAGACTCTGCACTGGAGCGCTTGAAGGACTCGCAGGCTACGGCCAAGTGCTTGTGTCTCTCACTGACATCTTGCCCCCAGTCTGCCTTTTGTCTCATTCGTGGCTATGGAAGGGGCGTGCCAACAGCGTGTGTCTCAAGCTCCCCTAACAATAAGGGACTTTGATGCAGTGCATTCAGAACCTATGGGTATGTTAGTTAAAAATCATCCGCCAACCAACCCCCAGCAGCTGCAGCCTTTAAGCCCTCTGTTTTTTTCTGCAAGACCATTGATGCCCAGTTGGAGGGAGACTCTAACATCATGTCCCCCTCTGGCGGTCTATTACAACAGACAGATGGGTCTTGCAGATCATTCAGAGGGACTACTCCCTCGTTTTCCAGTCTTTCCCTCCACCTATACCGCCAACACAAGAACAGCTGGTAGAGGATCATCTGTCTTTGCTCCGGGAGTAAGTTACGGTTCTCTTGGCCAAGAGAGCTATAGAGAGGGTTCCATTGTCAGAAGTAGGCAGTGGGTGTTATTCCTGCTGCTTTTTGATTTCCAAAAAGAACAAGTGTCTTCACCCTGTTCTATATTTCCTAACATTCAATCTCCTCCTCAAAAAGGAGAAATTCAAGATTCTCACTCTAGCTCAGGTCTTGTCTGCTTTAGACCAAGGAGACTGGAAGGTAGTACTGGACTTGCAGGATGTGTATATTCACATCCCCATCTTGCCTGCTCACAGGCGTTATCTATGGTTGAAGGTTGGCCACGAGCACTTTCAATTTACTGTGCTCCCTTTTGTCCTTACCAGTGCCCATTGGGTGTTCACCAAGGTGATGGCAGAGGTTGCAGCTAATCTGTGGAGATTAGGGGTGTCAGTCTTCCCCTATCTCGATGACTGGCTGTTGATGGCGGGCTCACCCCAGGCTGTCGTCTCCTACCTCCAGACTACAGCGGACCTCTTGCATTATCTGGGATTCACTATAAATGTGCTGAAGTCACACTTGGCTCCTTCTTAGATGCTCCCTTTCATAGGCGCAGTTTTGGGCACAGAGAAGTTTCGGGCTTATCCTCCTGAGCAGTGAGACCAGGATATTCAGGCTATGCTACCGATGTTTCAACCTCTGTCCTGGATTTCAGTGAGAATGACTTTGAGGCTACTGGGCCCCATGGCCTCTTGCATCCCGCTGGTGAATCATGTCAGATGGCATATGCGGGCTTTGCAGTGGGACCTGGAGTTCCAGTGGGGGCAGCACCAGGGGAATCTCTCCGACATGGTTCAGAATTTGGAGGGAACTGCAGAAGACCTGCAGTGGTGGCTAAAGAATCACAATTAGGTCAAAGGCAAACTTCTCTTCCTTCTCCAACCAGATTTCACAGTAGTGACAGATGTCCTTTCTGGATGGGGTGGCCATCTGGGGGAGGTTGAAATCAGAGGACCCTGGTCTCCAGTGAAATCCGGACTCAACATCAACTTACTGGACCTCCGAGCAATCCAGTTGGCATTGAAATAATTTCTTCCCTCTGTCAAGGGGAATATAATATAGGTGTTCATGGACAACACCACCACCATGTGGTTCTGCAACAAACAGGGTGGGGTGGGGTTGTGGACCCTTTGCCAAGAGGCCCTGCATCTCTGGACAGGGCTGGAACTGAAGGGCGTAACCCTGGTGGTTCAACATGCGGCAGGTTCTCTGAACACCAGGGTGGACAAAGTCAGCTGTCGGTGCCTAGCGGATCATGAGTGGTGTCTCTGTTTGGAGGGGGCACAAGAACTTTCAGCAGTGGGGGAGCCTTGGTTAGAGCTGTTCGCCTCCGCAGAGAACACGCAATATCAGAGGTTTTACGCATTAGAGGTTCCAAGGCGGCAATCGCTCAGTCTCTTTTTGTCTCAAGTGGAGTGTAGGCCTCCTGTATGCCTTTCCGCCCGTACCACTTGTGCCCAGAGTGACCAGGCCGAGGTAATTCTTGTAGCTCCGGACTGGGCATGGAGAGTATGGAACCTGAGCTTCTGAAAATTAGCATCAATGCTCCGATCAGGCTGCCCCTTTGGGAGAATCTTCTGTCAAAGCAGCAGGGGAGGGTTCTGCACCCGGACCTGTCAACTCTCCGCCTCCTTGGTGGAGATTGAGTGGCAACAGTTGACAGCTTTTGACCCTCCTCCCAATCTCTGTAACATTATTCTGGAAGCCAGGCATCCCTCTTCCAACACAGTGTATGCCTGCCAATGGCATACATTTGTAAAATATTGTACAGAAAAGTCTATTGATTCTCTTTCTGCCTCTCTCTCTGATATTGATTTCTTAACCCTTGCCTTTGCCCAAAAGGCCTTTGCTCTGGGAACTCTTAAGGGCTATCTTTCTGCTCTGTCTGCTTTCCTGTGGCAGCCTGCCCAAACCTCGTTATTTAAGTCCCCTATTGTAAATAGGTTGGTCAAAGGGATTTACATGTGTTTTTAACTTTCTCCCTTTATCATGCCTCTGTGGGATCTCAACTTAGTTCTCACATATCTAATATGTGCTTCCCCTACACAATTGTCCCCTCCAGCTGTTTACCATCAAGATAGCCTTCCTAGTGGCGATAACATCTACCCAGAGGATGAGTGAGCTCCAGGCTTTATCATCCATAACCTCTTTATCTATCTGTGTTCCCAGACAAAGTGGTGATTGCCACCAGGGCCTCTTTCTTACCAAAAGTGGTGACCCAGTTCAGTTCATAATCTTTAATTGGCTATACCAACAGTAAGCCATAAAAGCACATAAACAATAAAATACAACAGTAACCATAAGACAATAAATCAATAAGACTCATAAAATATTTAAGGTCATAAAATTATCAATTATCATGCTGTATTCTGTCACCATTTGCCAAAATACAATAGATACTTTAAACAAGTTTTTAGAGTGCAATAAGGATTTTCCTAACATGTATGGCTTTTACGATATAATGTGCCACCCTATAGCACACATTCAGGGATTCTAAGGCTAACAGGAATTCCATTGTATCCTGGTGTTTTCTTAAATTAAGTTAATTAAAAAGCAGTTTGATGTAGAAGATTCCAAGATGTTCATGGAATTTACAAAATAAGACAAAGTGTAATGTGCATTGTTTGCTAACTCCATCACAGGAGCATCTAGCTGACTCTTGCGGGCAATGCCTAGTTTTGGGAAATGCTACAAGGTGGTTCGTAATGCCCAGTCTTAGTCTAGTTAAAACTAACTGGTGCTGCATGTTGGTGACTATGGAAAGGTAGCCAAACCTACTTGCATCCCATGAGAAAGACAAGTAAAAGCCAACAGTGGTTTTAGTAGTTTCAATTAACCTCCTATTGTCTGCCTTATATTACATAAATATGTTCTTAATACATTTTTTAGATAGTGGCAGCACATTCTCTGGTTTAGATTTCATAGATCTATTAAAAACTGATTTAAAAGAAGAATCAATAAAATCTAGCCATGGTATACACATGGCATTATCCAATTTCATACAGTCTAATATGAGTTCTTTTGTAAAAACAATAGCTTCCTTAGACCATATGCTGTGCCATAGAAGCAGAGGTTTCACTGGTAGCACATCTTCCAAATATTATATACCCATTTCTTGGTGTGTAATCCAGTTAGAGGCTGAGGTGGGTAGGCATAGCATACGTTTTAGAAAACAATTCTCCTCTAGTTGTAGGGGAGCACTTTTAGTGTATCCCCACATCCCTGCACCATTTGCTACCATGGAAACAACTCAAGCCCTGTAAATGTTCAACATAGTGCCTACGGGACGACTCCCTGGTTTACAGGCAAATCTAAATATAGCTCCTGAATTTCTTCTTAGCTGGTTCCTACCTGAACAGACCAGCTGATCCCACTGCCCATTACTGGAGAACAATACCTCCAGATAGTTAAAGCAATTGACAGTACTAATTTCCATGTTCTGAATGTAGAAACTCCTACATTTCTTTCTTGCCACATGCCATAGTAAATGTTTTAGATTTGTTAATAATCATACCCCTTAATGACATGAACTGTTCAAATCCGCACATTAACTTCGGGAGCCCCATGGGTGTTCTGGAGATCAGGACAACATCATCGGCATAAAGTAAGGCTGGCACGGGGCGTCTGGTCATATATGGGGCATCGGCCTGTAGTTCCTGCAAATGTTTATCTACCCCATTTATAAATAGGGAGAACAATACCTCTTCCTATCTTGAAAGAGGTGGTGCATTCTCCCAGTTGACCAAAGCAAACTTTGCATGTCATATCTGTGCATAGGAGAGCCACAAAATTGATGATATACCTTGGGGCACCCATGTCTAATAATGTAGGCCATAGGAGGGCATGTTCCACTAGATCGAAGGTGCTACTGAGGTCTGCAAAACATAGATATAGAGCACCTTTTTTGGCCTTGGTGTACTTCCCTATAATTAAGTCTAGGTTAACACATTGCTCTATGGTACCTAATACGTTCCTAAAACCAAACTCTACAGGGGACAGGATGTTATTTTCCAGGACCCAATCATTTAATCTTACCAGAATAATTATACTAAATGTTTACAGTGAAAAATCCAACAATGATATTGGGTGATAATTTTTAGGGTCGGCCTTATCTCCCTTCTTATATATTGGTATAATAATGGAGGTGTACCAAGACAATGGAATATCCCCAGATATGGCCAAATTGAATAGTCTGGTCAGAATTGGTACCCAAAAATTGGTGTTATGTTTAAAGACGTCCACTGGTCCTGGGGCCTCACCCTCAGCGCTGGTTAGAATGGCAGAATAAACTTCATCCATGGTAATCTGTGGATAATTGGGTGGCCCCAACTCGATCTGCCCAATTAAATCTACTGTCCCAGTCCCTTCCTTGAAGACCTCCGAATAGTGGGCCACCCATGTTGCACAAGCTACACTAGATCCCAGATCTGGTGGCACCCATTCTGAGAGGAAGGGGGCATTAATTGTTTCCCAAAACAATTTAATGTTGTTAGTTTCCATCACCAGGGCTAGTTTAGACCATGCCTCTTCCCTTAGTTCTTTCTTCCTTTGCTCCTGTGCCTTCTTATATTCTTCTTGGACTGACCTAATTACTATCGAGTCTCTGGGTGTTGTCTGAAGGGCTAATTTAAGATTCCCCCTGGCTTTTGTGCAGGCATGGTTGAACCACCCCTTATTATACTTAGGCCGCCTATGTTGAGGGTTATGGGTCAGGAGCCCCTGTATATAAACAGCAATTATACTAAAACACCTTGGTAGCATTGGTGCTTTGATATCCTCCTGTAAGCAATAACCAATTTCTTGCGGGCAGCTACGTATGACATTCCACAGAAAGTCAACAGGCTCAATATCTTCCCATTTCCGCCTCACCCCAATGGTTCTATGTACCTCAACCTGTTTAGGGGTAGTATAAAACACATCCCCAGAAAAAGGTTGGGAGAATGATCGGATCATGATCACTAAGTACTGTCAGCTCCGTATAGGATGTGGCACAGCCATTTAGTGCAAAGGATGACACAATAATATGGTCTATAACCGAAGATGAGTTGGTACCTCTATGAGTTGGAACTATCTTGCCATTATCTCCGTGCTTACGTTCCATTAGCGTAAATCAAATTTGGACAGCATCAAGTTAAGGGCCTCCCCATACTCATTGTGGCAAAATGGTCAAACTCTGCCCCATTAGGGGTGGTAAGACCACAGGACCGAGAAAGGGTGCGGAGGCAAGGCTGGATATTAAAATCCCCGGCCCAGAATATAATGGGATTAGAGCAGTTAGGGCGTGAAAACTTGTTTAAACTTTGGTCCAGGATGTGAACAACCCTACAGCGAGTGGCGCCAAAAACATTGTTATGATAATTAATTATGACCATATCAGCCTTATACTTATACTTAAGCCACAGAAATTGGAAATGTGCGGACTCCATATAAGTCTTTTTTACCACTACAGGGAGTTTATTAGAGATAAGCACCAGGAGCCCCCCTTGGCCCTCCTAGATTGTGATGGTGTAGCTGGCAAGAGGTGTGAGGTAAATCCGTGCACATAGATTGGTGAAAAGCACCAAGTTTCTTGAATGCAAAACACATCTAACTTAACAATCTAATTATTGAGCCCCACACTTCTGTCTCAATTTTACCACGTAGACCCTGCACATTCCATGTTGCAAAATAGTGGTGCCTGTTAGTGTTGTCAACAAGCACCTGAGTCCGTGGATCTTCCATTTTGAGGGTAGCTGCGTTTTGAGCTGCTTCTGTTGGTTCCCTATCTCCATTGTGGATAGAATCCCAGGCGACCATACCATCTGTGCCCTGTTGTACTAATCTTACGTTTGACAGTTCCCTCCGTCCAAAACCTCATCGTCTCACTGTCTACAGAGCCCTGTATGGCAGTCAATCATTATGAGCCAGTGAACTTAATGCCTGGTATTTGTTACTTACACGTAACAGGGAGGGAGAATGTAAATTATCAATACATCCGGAGCCTGGGTGTGCTGAGGTAATCCATGGCTGCATATTGTGTGCCTGTCTGTATCCTAGCTGTCCAGGTTGCAAATGTCTATAAAATACACCTAGCGGTAGCAGTTCTGGGGCGTTTCTAGCTTGGGGGCGAAAAGAGGCCCTGGACAGGATATCCCTCACCATCTGAGAATTTCTAAAATTGATAATTATACAATCACCCCCACTGTCTTTTCCTAACCCTACTCTCTGAGTTAGAATTATCTGGTGGGCATAGTCCATTGAGAATAAATTGTTCAGCACCAGCCAATGCATAACCTTATTCTTCAGGTACCCGTTGTTCACTGACCGTGGGGGGTGGGGGGGAGATTGGCCATAATAATGACATAATGACAACACTCTGGAGGTAGATTAACAGTAGGCAGTTATTCTCTCGTATGTAGGCAGGCAGAGCCAATCTTCTGGAGGTTCAAGGTGAATCATTCAGATGCTTCGGGATTTTGTATGGCTCGTAAGCCATTTGGAACGAGACCCAATGGTCTCTTCTTAGTGACTATATGGCACCCACTAGGTTGATCTTTATTTTCGGCCTCCCTTACTTGCCCTTGTATAGGGGCCCTATATCCAATGCTCAATACAGTTCCTGGCAGATCTATGGTGTCTGTGCTCTGTGATATATGTGTAGGACCTATCTCGTTATGAGTAGTATTATGTGCCACAGGAATCTGGGGGTTGGAGGACACCATTGGCAGAGGAAGCTTCTGGCAAATTGCCAGTATTTTTCCCACCTCCTCCTCCAATTTGTCCAATTTATCATTAATAGGTTTAAGCAAGTTAACAAGGAGGGATGTGAAATCCTTCCAATCTGTAGATAACATATTTTCAAACATAATAGGGCCCAGGTTACTATCAGCCCCCCTTCTGCACCGTTTTTTTTCCTTTTTACAATAGGTGACTGGCTTGCTGGTGTAGGGCTTATGCTGGATGAGGTACTAGGCTCCATCTGGGCATCCCCATTCCTCATGACCATTGTATCAGTTGTGAGATGAATATCGGGTGCATATTCAGGGGGTACAAGGGTACCCTCTAATCCATCTCCCAATCCTGCTACCCCCAAGGTTAAACACCTTTCAGCGAGGTCAATTTCCTTCGAGATGACCCCTACCACTCTAACTAAAAAGGAGTCAATGGTGGTACGGCAGGGTTCCATATCTGCCTTCTGTCCCCCCCGCCTTCCTCTAACCGATAGTTAGGATTTTGTGTTACCACCCTCTAAGATAGGCAACTTCTATCTAGGGACTATTACCAGATGAATAAGTTACTTACCTTCGGTAATGCATTATCTGGTAGAGACTATATTTAGCTGCAGATTCCTTACACCCACCCCTGCCTCCGCACTCTGCAGACAGATTTTTAGGGTTAAGGTTGATCCCTTTCTGGGCCCTAGTTTGGATACTCGTTTGTCAGTTCACTTCATGGCTCTGCTCTCCTGGAGTGGAAAGTCGGGAAATGTAACTGACGTCCGCTCCCCTGGGTGGCGCCTATATAGTTGATCATGACATTACATCCGGCACCAATGTTGCCATGTGGAACTGAACAAAGCCACCCGATGGTGTGCAAGGGTCCTGGTCACCCAAAAATCTTCCAAATCCAGTCTGACTCCTGGGAAATTCAAAGGTAAGGAATATCCATCTAGATATAGGGCCTCATTATGACGAAACTGCCAGCTTTGCCAGGATCTATGATCCTGGCAGCCTGGCGATGGCAGAGATCGTAATCTGCCAGGGCACCACTGAATGCAGCGCTGCCCTGCTGATTTCGACCTTGTTCATCGCCAGCCTTTTCATGGCGGTTACTGCTGGAGGAGGACAAGTGCAAGGGGGGCCCCTGTACTGTCAATGCACTTGGCCCCCCTGCCCAGCACCATCACAATATTAACTGTCTACATTGCGAGGGTGCTGCTGCACCCTGCTGGCTACAGCATTGCGGTTGGCTCGATTACTAGCCGGAGACAATGCTGTAGCCTGTTTTCCTCTAGGCCGGTGGGTGGAAACTGAAGAAACTGAGGTTTCAGGCTGCTGACCTAACAGGAAACTCCTAATAACTCCGGCAGGGAGGTCGCCACGAAGGCAGTGGCCACCCTGTTGGGAGTTTGGCAGGCAGGCTTTTCCATAGTCTATACCAGATAATGTGTTACCGAAGGACAGGCACCTTGTTCATTAACGCCAGACTTAATTGTCACTGGCAAGTGTAATTTATATTTTACATGTTGTAAAAAAATTATATTTTTATTGTGACATTTAATTATATCTTGCAGCTATGATGCTTTGGATCCGGAAATATTCTCCCTTCACAATTCTGGCACTGTGGTGATTGGAACTGAAGCAAAGACTGACAATGAAAGTGCATTGCTTTTCCATAACATCCAGCATTTACAGAAATCTGATATGAAAGCAGGAACCAAAAGTTTAGGAGGTAATGGACTCAAAAGTGCCTTACAAATGATGAACAGCATTAGACATGACAAAGAGACTGCCTTGAACTGATAATAATTCTAAACTGTATTGTTAAGTTAAACGCTGTTTCTGGTCCTCTAATGAGAATATTTTCCTTCAAGGCTTTCGCCATTTTTCAGCTCGACGTGGAAGATGTTAGCTAATCCCATGCCGAAATACATATATTTTGGGGTCACGTGGGAGATAAATTCTGCAACACATCGATTAGTGGAATTTGGACAGAACTCCATGTTAAAAAGTAAAGCGGAGTAGCTAAAATTCAGACTATTTCACCCACCCCTAGTCCTTTAGTGGCTTCGGGACAACCATGCACTCCCCTCCCCTTAATAAAAAATAAGGCCCAGGGAATAGGGTCCCTCTCTCCCCTATGTAAAATAACATATATTAGGGTCAACTGCGCTCAACTGTCCCAACTGCGCAGTGCTAGTTTAAGCGCCACCCCAGCGAGCTCACCTCAGTCATTTTTTGACTAATGTTTATGACTTTTTGTCAAACACTTTAGCAGTGTGCTTTTTTTCTAAACATTTTTACAATCAAGTCCCCTAAAAAATATAATAATTTTAAGTCTTGTAGTGCCTGTCCCAGGCAAATGCCTGTGACAGACCCCCACTTGGTCTGCCTTTGATACTTGGAGCCAAATCATGATTCTAAGGCTTGCTCTTATTGTAAATTCATGCATCGGAAGGCAATCTCTGAACGAGCCCCCGGCTGCTCAACACATGACTCAGCGCTGCTCCAGGTCTTGGTCATGAGAGGACAGCTCTTGCAGTCGCTCGCACCAGTCAACGTCCAAGAAGTTCGAGTGTTCTTCGATTTCTCTACACTGGTCCAAGACATTGGATGAGGCATGGGAACAACATCATAAATCAAGGCCCTGGTCTCATGTTGTTGCATGGAGCTTGAGTCTGCTCTCGCCTTCCCGAGGTTCCCAGAACCAAAGCGATCCTCCTCCAACTAAAATAATTTAATGAGGTAATGTACCTCATTTTTGGGCAGTCAAACCCATCAGGAGCACCTTTGGGCCCTACGGATTTAAGAGGGACCCGACTAGACTTCCACCAGCAGGTTCACCTGAAGAGCTTGTTCGGTATTCAGGATCCATTCCTTGATCTGGACCTTCTCCGGGCACAATTCTCAATGGGGTTAATTTCAGTGGTTCTGTTTCCGATACCTGACACCCATCTGCAGCACTGATCCCCTCATAATTCCTGACTCGCTTGTCATACAGTCTGAGTCAGAGACAGATCCTTATTTCCCAGAAAGGCACTGTGAAGATTACGAATGGAGGGGATTTGAAGATCCCTTTAGTTATCCTGACCCCCTAGAAGAGACCTTGGCTGAGGATAACTGGTATATGAGGAACTGGCTGATGCTAGTGGTCTGGATCCCTCACCGGACACTGGATTCCTCATCCTTTGGAATGGTGCTGTGTAAAATGGCTGAGGACTTGGACCTTACATTGCCTATGGTGGAAGTCAAAACAAATGTCTTGACATAGGTGCTTCAACCAGGAATATCACCTTTAGAACCCCTACTTCTGTTTAATGAAGCCCTCAATGATGTTCTGCTCAGGCCGGGCCAAGCCCTGCATAGACACTCCTGTGCACAGGACCATCACCTGCAATCATCCCCCCTTTTCTCAGAGACCCAGTCTTCCTCACCCAGCTCCTCACCACTGAAAGCCTGGTGGTCCAGGCCTCTACTTCCAAAGTTAACCCTGGCACATTCCCTAACGCACCACAAATAGGGAATCCAAGAGGCTGGACACCTTTGATAAGAGTAATTTCCCTTTTACCCGCCTTGCAGTGCAGTCACTGAACACTATGGGCCTGATTCACAAAAGTCTGACCAAAAGTCTAAGTTTAGATCAAAAGTCTAAACTTAGACCAAAAGTGTAACTTTCCTACGAGTAAGTTTAGACCTTTGGTCTAAGTGTAGACCAAAAGTCTAAACTTAGACCAAAAGTCTACTTGACTAGAGTAAAGTTAGACTTCAGGTCTAAACCTAAGCTTTTGGTCTAAGTTTACGTTTGTGAATCAGGCCCTGGGTGTTTATTTAGCGATACTCTCATACTGAATTGGATTTGGTTGTATAGTTGCTGCCTGTTGTCTTGGAGGAGGCTCCAGCCATACGCTCCCAAACAAATACTGAAGATAGAGATACAGACAAGTTAATCATACACTGCAAACTGGATACAACCTACTTGCTAGGCAGAGCAGTTGTGTCCTTAGTGGCACTCAGATGCCATGCCTAGAAGATGGTCAACTGGCTTTTCAGGAAGAACCCAGGTTTCCTTTACAGTCATTTGATGACACTCGCCTTTTTGGCAATAAGGCAGATTCAGTGCTTGAGCATTTTAAAGATATCAAGGCCACCGATAGGTCATTGGGGCCCACCGCGGCCCCACATCTGGTGCATTCTCCCTGTAGCTCTTTCCTTGGCAACGGTAGGGGCTGCTAGCTGTGTCCTTTTACCCCTAGCTGCCATTGCCACCAGGCTCCTTAGTTCTTTCGTGGCAGCAGATGTGGTCATGGAGACCAAGTCTACCCACCGTATAGCAGCCTCAAAGCCCCTTTAATATCTCCTTGCAAAATCATGGACAGCCAGTTGGTTGCAGGATTCAGCACCACCTGCCCCAATGGTGAGCAATAACTTTGGACAAATGGGTGCTTTATATTGGTCAATTATGTTATGCCCTACCCTTTACGGAAACCCTGCCTGCCAATGCCCACATCCTCAAATTGGGTGACGGAGGACCAACTTTTGCTCTTGCAACATGGAGTACTTGATCTTCTGGCCAAAGGAGCCATTAAGAGAGTGATGACATCAGAAGTAGACCAAGGTTGCTATCCCTGCTACTTTCTGGTGCAGAGGTTGTAGTTACTTTAGGGCTCGAGTTACAGTTACTTGAAATAACAACTACTGTGAATTTCAGGTTGCTATCCCTGCTACTTTCTGGTGCGGAGGTTGTAGTTACTTTAGGGCTCGAGTTACAGTTACTTGAAATAACAACTACCGTGAATTTCAGTGGTTCACCTAGCTACAACATTCCTTTAACGTTTGGTTTTTCAGTGAATACATATACATATATAAATATTTGGGTCTGTGTTTCCATAGGAAATGTCTATTTTGGTATGCTAATAACTTTATGTGCTGTTTGACGGAACTTTATAAAAAAAGTGTTGTTTTTTTGCTAAGTTTCTTCAAGGAAAGCTCCGAGTGATCTATCAAGCAAGGGGTGAGAAAAAGTGGTGTCTCCAAAGACAAAATCGCCATGCAATTTCTGTAGGGATTTTCAAAAAATGCTACAGTCAAAACAGCTGAATGGATTTACACCAAATTTTGCAAAAAAACAGATCTTGGTACAGAAAGTGTGCTTTTTGTGATTTGGTGTAATTCTGTCCAGTAGTTTTAGGAGAAATTATGGTATAAAAATATTTGTATATCTGGATGGTTGCATTTGAGGGACCACTCATGAGAGCCTTGCAGCCTCAACATGAAAAAAATGTTTCTGCTGCTATTGCAGGACTCGGGAAAACTAGTACTCTGTCCTGAAATTGTTTTGAAAAAGATATAAGGAGGCATGACAGGGATAACCAGGGGCCAACATGATTTAAAAAAGAAAATGGCAGGGGCCACCATCTCCAAGCCAATTACTGCTCTGGGGACCCCATCTCCTGGGGCCTGACATAGCTGTAAATGTGAAGGGAGGCACTGTCCCAGGGGACACCGGCTGCAGTAATAAGGGGAGGAGGACATGCTGCCCCCTCCATGTGCCTCAATGAGGCCTGGGGACCCCATTCCCAGGGCCAAATAAGAAATAAAGGGGAGGTCACATTCAGCCCCCTTCCCTGAGCCGCTCTAGGACCCTAGGAACACCATCACCCTGGGTCAAATAAGACATAAAAAGGGGGGGCATGTGGCCCCCTCCTTGAGCCTTCTCAGGCTCTTTGATGGGGGCCTCCAGGCCAAATAGATTTGAAAAGGGGGGGCAAGCACCCCTCATCTGTGTGCCAGTATCGTCTTTGGGGACCCTACCCCCCAGGTTTCGATACTGTACAGAGTCCTGGGGAGCCCACACCTGGGACACTGTCGTATCCTGACCGGGAGAGTGTGGGCAGGGAACTCAACTGTGGTCCTGTCTAGCGGCAGCAGTAAAAAAAAATGCTGCTTCTAGCCAGGAAAGGCAAAGAAGTACTGCTGGCTCCTGCCACCACCTGGCAGGTGAACCAGCTGGATCTGCGGGGTCTTTTGGTCTCCCCAAGTGGCCCCTAATGACCCCTGCAGAGTGAGTGGCCCTGGTGGGCACCCACCAAAAACTTTATAAAAGGCCTGGCTCCCACCAGTGAAGCCATCTCCGGCTGCGGGGACCCTGGTGCTCACCCCACTTTAATCCCCCCCAAAAAGTCAAGCTATAGGGGTCCGATTGGGCACTGGGGCATCTACTGAAGTAACAAAACAAAATGGCAACTGGGGAGCGAGCTGGCTTGGGATCCCCAAACAAAATATATAATGTGGGTGTCCCAGGTGGGCACCAGGACACCCACAACAATTCTTTTTTTTTTTTTTTTAAAAGGAGCTGCACATTTATTATTCACTGCTCTTTGAAGGAGCTCACCATATTGCCATGCCATGGCTACTTATATTTGTTCATTAGTTTAGTGATGTCCCTCAGTTATCTAAGTCCTCTCTAATTGTTGAGCACAGCTCTAACACTATCATTAGGGTCTCTAATGCAACCAACTCACAATCTGTTTCTCCAGCGCTAGCAGTTTATTGAGCAAAGGTGCAAGGAGCTGCCCTATTCGTGGTGAACCTTTGGGGGCACAGCAACTTGGACTGTCTGACTATTGCAGAAAATAAATTTTTAAGAAAACTTTTTAAAATACTGTTAGGTACCCCATCAATCCACTCTACATGGATTTAAATTTATGCAGACTGGCAAACCTGGCAGTTCTGAGGCCTCTTGCATACTGGGTCCGCTTGTTGTCTACTAATGAACTGAGTCACTATAGGGACTCATTAAGGGACCTGATTACTCCAGCTAACATCAGCCGCATATCCTGGATGAAGTCAGTGCGAGACTGGTTCAGTAGACTGAATCTGAATTGATTTTGGGATGAGCCCGATTATCTACGTACAGTTGATATCCATATGTTAAAAAAACGATATTGGGAGTTTATAAATGAGCAAGTAGTTTTGTCGGGAACTCACGGCACCCTGACAAGCAGTTTCTTGGAGATAAAGCACTTCCCATGCTTTGAACCATACCTTGATAGGATCACCCCGGGCTTGGCCACAAATTTGTTCATAAGATTCAGGTCAGGCTCCCTCCCCCTAAGTTCTCTCACCAATAGGTGGAAGGGGGCATTGCTTCAAGCTTATGCCCAGCCTATGGCCCGGCAAAGGAGACTGAAGCCCATGTTCTATTTACATGTCCAGAGTAGACTGAACAAAAAGAAGATGGATTCGCCCAATCTGCTTGCAGCTTTGGACAATATACCATCAGCAGGCCCTAGGAATTCTAAAATATGACACATCAGAGGCAATAGCTTTTTCAGTAAGCAGATTCTTGCTGTCATTCTGGGTGCCAAACGTTTCTTAATTCAGGAGGATAAACATCTAACTGGGAAATTGTATTTTAAGCTATTGGATTGGATCGGCCTGAAACAGTATACTTGATGACATTATTCGTGGGACTTCTGGTAATTGAGGGAAGTAACACCTCTCCCTAGGGTATGGAGGCCATGATATATTCTAAGGATTGAGTCATTTAATGAACCCTACTAGAAGAATTTTTACTTATATTGTATCTTTCCCCACCTATGGGTTCTATGCTTATAACGTGGAATTGTTTTAATTGTAACCTATTTATGTGTACTCTGATGCTCATGCATGACGGAATAAAGTATTTTTACTACTACTAGTAGTGATGTCCCTAGAAGAGGCATTTTTTTAATGTTGTGTGGGGCAGAAAGTAGTGCAGCAGTTCTTTTTGTCTGCCCTGCATATACTGCCGCACACAGGAAATGACTGACCCGGGCTTGTAGACTGCTGGGAGTTCGCAGGTCTGATTCAGCCCTCCGATTTCTCAGATCAGACACTCACCCGATGCTAGTGATTCCTTGGGGCAAGTTGGATTGTCAGAGGGAAACTTTTATCTGTATAATGGTTTTAGTAAGAATGTATTAATTCACTCTGGGAGTGCATTTAATTTAATTTTATTATTTTATCGAATCACATGTACTGTATATATTTTATTTAATCCTGTGTAATTATTTATTGCTGCTGTGCTTTTGTGGCTCTTGTAGCCGAAATAAAGTTATTTTGACTAGTTCAGCAGTGACCCAGCAACATTAAAAAAAACCCAGCAAAGCTCCTGTGTCAATAAATCCAGTACTCCAGGAGAACTTACCATAGGTTTTGAAACACTCTTAGCTAGAGCTCTATGCTCTTCAGCTGGAGTGCTGGGTCCTCTTTTGTTTTTTTTATGGTTGCATTTTGTGGGCTGAAAAATGTGGGAAAAAAAAATAATAAATACGCCCCTAACTCTCTCTTTTAAAAATTTTCAGCCCATATATGAAATCATACAAACTATGTTAGAAGTAAGACTGACATCCATGTTGATTTTATGTTTTTTATTTAAACTTTAGTAAACATTTTCATGATAACTGTAGTTATTGAGCATTGCATTGTGTGTATGACTAAAATATACATTGTTCCTTTTTTTTTAATTTCAGTTATAAATATACACCGAATAAAACATATTTTCATCTAAAGTAGCATCAGTCCTTGACAAGCTGATTTTCTTTGGCTGGTATAACCAGGACAACCTTTGTTCATTCGATTATCAGTTCAACTCGATTCCCTTTTGTAATTCTAATAACATTGAGGTTTTCTGTCATTTATATATTACATAACATTCTTTCATGAACCTTAGCACCATGTATCAGTCTACCATGCTTATTAATAGCTTATTGCTTCTTAAAATACTGCCATATATCTGAAAACTTTTTCATATGCCTCCTCATAATTATTAGTTGTTAGCTTCTTATCCCACCAATTTTGGGCAGTAGGAATCGTATGTGTCCGCCATAACTGGAATATTGATGATTGAGCTACTGCAATAATCATTGCTATAAAGTTTTTGGATCAAGCTCAATCCTAAAAATAGAAGTGTGGTTGATTACCTCCTGTATTCCTGTCCAAAAAGTATTTAATTTGGGGCAGTTAAAAAAAATATGAAGCCAATCCCCTCTCTACACCTGATGGCAACGGAAGCATTGGTCAGAAATTGACGGAAACATTTCGGGTATTTTTTCAGGAGTTGTAGTAGGCCATCCATCTAGAGAGAAAGGACATTCTTTTGTCATTAGCTGCTCCTAAGGATTTATATCCTACTTCAGAGATGATTCTCCACTCTTCATCCGATATCAAACATTGTGCTGTGCGTAAAATATTACCCCTAAATTCTGCAGTTATTATCAAAGTAGACGGTTCAGCCAACAATCTGTACCAATTCCCTGTTCCAAGTAATTTACTTCTTATTAACGCCTTCCATAATGGATGTTCTTGGGTACTTGCCTGGGGTATGGTGGCGTTAAGAAAAAGAGAGATCTGGGAAAAGCTAACAAAAAAAAAAAAAGTCTAGTTACCATGTCGCCAAGTCTAGTTTCAACCTCTACCCAAGCAATATATATATTTCTCAGTATAAAATTCCCTATCTCTTTAAACCCTTTACTTTTCCATTGGGCTATCGCAGTTTCTGGTAGATTTAAGCCAATGTATTTACACTCCTTTAATTGTAGATAATTATAATCTATGGGTATTTGATATATTTTACATAAAATTTCCAATCTTTTACTAAGGCCATGTATATACTTATGCATTATACTATTTTTCTGGAGTTTTGTTGTTTTTATTAATTCTGGGATGCTGCAATGCGGCCTGGTAATAAACCCGGAAATTAGGAAGTGCCAACACCCCGGCTCCTATCTAACTGAATAACTGAAAGTCTAACCCTTGGTGTTTTTTTTTTCTCCATAAAAAACCTCATATCATAGTATCTAGTTCACCAAAATAGGAGGTATTTATTCTTATTAGAACACTATTAAATAAAAAATAAAAAAAAATTGGAGGATTGACATTTTGATTAATGAGACCCTCCCTATCGAAGTCAACTGTAAGGATACCCATCTGTAAAGAAGCGCTCGTACTTTTGCAAGCATCCGAACATAATTAAAGTTAACCAAGGATCTATAATTCGTTGGTACATAAATTCCTAAGTACCTAACAGGTTCAGATAAATTAGCTTTTTGTTGCAAAACATCAAGAAGATTCTCCATATCAGCATTAAATAAGAGGATTTAGGGGGTCATTCTGACTCTGGCGGTAATTACCGCCATGGCGGAGGTCGGCGGTAGCACCGGCAACAGGCTGGCGGTGCACCGCTGGGCATTCTGACCGCGGCGGTTCAGCCGCGGCCAGAAACGGAAAGTCGGCGGTGTACCGCCGACTTCCCGCTGCCCTTGAGAATCCTCCATGGCGGCGGAGCGCGCTCCGCCGCCATGGGGATTCTGACACCCCCTACCGCCATCCTGGATCCTGGCGGTTCTCCCGCCAGGAACAGGATGGCAGTAGGGGGTGCCGCGGGGCCCCTGGGGGCCCCTGCAGTGCCCATGCCAATGGCATGGGCACTGCAGGGGCCCCCGTAAGAGGGCCCCACGAAGAATTTCAGTGTCTGCTTTGCAGACACTGAAATTCGCGACGGGTGCAACTGCACCCGTCGCACCTTCCCACTCCGCCGGCTCCATTCTGAGCCGGCGTCCTCGTGGGAAGGGTGTTTCCCGCTGGGCTAGCGGGCAGACTTTCGGCGGTCGCCCGCCGGCCCAGTGGGAAAGCCAGAATGACCGCCGCGGTCTTTTGGCGGGAACCGCTTGGCGGGCGGCGACCGCCGTCCGCCGCGGTCAGAATCACCCCCTTAGTTTTTTACTGATGGATACAGCTACTTGTGGATTCCTCACCTTATGAATTCTGCCAATGCGCAAGCATTCGACAGAAAATCTTCTTCCCAGCTCTCCACGTCGACGAGGATGTCACAATTGTATGGCTCCCACGCGACTCCGTCTGACATCACCGTGACAATAAGAGGGCCTCACTGGCGTGCTGTTGTCAGTTTCACCCATTTTTTACGTGCCTTTGGGGCTAACGGTTTTCTCCTAGCTCTTACTACTGTTTCAAAGGTGTTCCCACTTGTCTCTGGTTACAATGTCTCCTCCTAGGAAGTCAGGGTTTAAGCCTTGTCGGGAGTGCGGGGGTCACATGTCGGTTATGGACCCTCATGATGATTTCCTTTGGTGTTTAAGTTCCACCAGAAAAAACTTTACCGAAGGTAAGTAACTTGTTCATTTTCATTAATCTTGTATCCCCTATTTACGCGAACTCATTAATCTTGTTGAAAGCTTTTTGTATATTCTCAATCCCTGGTTTTAGATATAGAATGATATCAGCAGCAAAAAGTTTAATTTTTGACATCTCCGGTAGTGCCGCTATTATTTTTCTCGAGCTGCGGATTACCTGTGCTAGAGGCTCAATAAAAAAAGTGAAAAGTATAGGAGATAGGGGGCATCCCTGTCTAGTACCTATTTTAATTAGAATCTTGCCTCTAATTTTAGAATTTATCAGGATTCTAGCCTGCACATCCTAATACAACCGCCTTAGTATTGTAGTAAATTGCAAAGGGACACCAAATTTAGTTAGGCTACATACCAACGCTTCCCAATAGATCAAATGCCTTCTCAGCATCTAACATTATTGTTACTGCAGGGGTTTTGTTGACTGTAAAATAATCTATTGCTTGTAGCAAAAAAATTGTATTAGTTGTCATTGACCTACTGGCGACAAAACCATTCTGATCTTTATGTATTAATTGCTGTGGAATTGGAGCAGTCCTGGTAGCCCAGACTTTGGTTTAAATTTTATAATTGGCATTGAGTAGACTAATCGGGCGATATGCGTTGGGTTTCAATAGATTTTTATATTTTTTTTAAAAAGCTAACTATTATTGCCTCTTTAAACGTTAACGGTATTTCCGCACCCTCAAGTATTGCGTTACATAATTCTGCCAAGAACGGTATAAGCTCTTTGCAAAAAGTTTTTTATAGAATTTTATTGGAAAGCCATCGCCACCACAAATCTTTGCATTAGGTATTCTCTGTATAGCTCCCTTGATTTCCAGTGGCGTGATTTTCTGTACGACTTTGTTCTGAGTCTGCAGCAACATTTTAGGTAACTTAATAGAACTATAATATTGAGTTAGCTGTGCAAGCGAGACTTTATAGTCCACCTCGTAGATGCTGGAATAATGTGGCATGAATACTCGAGCTATATCTTTGTCATCCTGGAAAATCGTACTTGTCCCGGGATCCTGAATTTGATGTATTGTCTGCTTTTCATGTTCTATGCAAGCGGCCCAAGCTAAATGCTTACCTACTATTTGGCTTTCTTCATAAACCTGCTGCTGATGGGCTCTTGAGCTAGCTACTTAATCCAGGATAAACAATTCTTTAAGCTGGTCTCGCTTTTGGTTAAAATTGCGCCTTGGCAGTATGTGTCCTCGTGATCTAATGCATTCCTGTGATGCCCTGTCTATTGCCTCCTGATGTTTTTCTATTTGCAATTTTCTTTGATGTGTCTGCGCTACTTTCATAGAAATAATTTGGCCCCTAGCTGTTGCTTTGAATGCCTCCTATACATTAAGCAAGGAGGCTGAATTTCGATTGAACTGGAAGAATTCTTGTATGAATTTTCTCATATCCGAGACCCACTGCTGGTTAGCTAACACAGATCTATCGAACTGCCATCTGGGTATCTCTTTGTTAGGCAAATCCAATTATAATGTCACCATGACCACAGAATGATCAGAAAAAGTATTTACCAAAGTATAGCGGTTTTATAAGGATGTGAACAACAAGTATATTGAGTGGCAACAGGGTGTCCTTCGCGCCAAGGGTCGATTATCTGGAAATCGCTTTTCATTACATTTAAAAGCCCTTTGGTCTTAGGTTTAAGTTGCTTTTTGCTTGATTAGAGAGAGCTAAAGTTATGTCTTGGATATAATTAAATTCACCTCCCATGATAAAGGGGCCCATGGCACTCATTGCGGTATTATAAAGTTGCATTAGTGGTTCTACTTCATCCACGACTGGTCCTTAGTCGTTTACCAAATTGAGTTGAACTTCTCTTTGTATAACTTTGAGCCAGATCCACCTCCCCTTAGGGTCTTTAATAACGTCTTTTACTACCCAATCTAATCTGTTACTAGGATATATTGCCGCCCCTCTGACTGCCAAACCAGATGACGCAAACCAAGCTGACGAGAACGGTTTTGGAATAAATATCTTGGGGTTCTTACTTTTCAAATGAGTTTCTTGAAAGTAAAGAACATCAGGATTAAATGAAAATAACCATCTTAACATTGCCTTGTATTTCTTACTATTAGAAATACCATTCGCGTTGCAGGTAATAACTTTGAGTTTCGCCATTCTTACAGATCAATTTGTTAATCATCCTTCTCCAACTAAAGACAATATATGCTACCTTTTGAAATAACCTGAATTTTCTCCCCCCTGCACACCCCCTTAAGTATCCCCCCTTGGGCGGCACCATGTCAAGGCATCTGACAAGGGAAGGAAGGGCTCAAGGAGTAGGGGGTGGTCCCAGATCGCTCAGACCGGAGAGCCCCAGGACTGAAATATACATTTGATTAAAAATGTTGGTTATTTTTTTACAAAGTTGATAGATCTGCTTAATATTTACGTAAATGCTCACCCTTTGATAATGTCAATAGCCCAGATTTAATATTTTGATGTTGTGACACTTTGACAAAAGGCGTGCAATGCAGGGGGTTGGCGGCCCATGGAGGGTTCGATGGAGGACCTGGCTAGAGGCCATACCCTGCAGCCAACCCCAAGCTATGCACATCCAAAGTTGACAAAACTGGGCAAGGTGTTGTTAAAGTACTTTACGAATCGAGCGCTGACAACTCTGTTGTAATCGCCCCCACCTTGGTGGCTATAAATCTCATCCCTCTTGCAACAATAACTTTAACAGTGGCCCCCTCTGCCATACAGAGTCACAGACCAAACAATGCACACAGCAATGACCTGATTGGGGCACAGTTCCCTCACATTTAACTCTTAGTAAAGCTCCCCTGTGGACCTCGCTCTCTCCAACTCTCTCCTCTTCATCACCTCGCATGCTGGTCAGTCTTCAGGGCAGGTGATCTTGGTTCCCCTGGGTGATGTCCTCTCTCCCAGTAGGGAGACTAGCAAGCCTTGTCCCCTAGTCCTGTCACAGGCAGAAGTCTTGCATAGCTTCCCTGTCTCACACAGCCCGTCTGGCTGCTTGCAGATTACACATTTTGGGGTCTCAACCTCCTCTTCTTATAGTTCATTTCCAGACACCAAATGTGGTTTAGGGGCTCAATCGTTGAAGTTTTATGTTGGGTGGGCGGCAGGAAACAACATCACCGTCTCTCACACCTCCGAACACCAGCTGACTGACCACCAATGCATCCATTTCACCTTCACAAAGACCACCGCACACCACCACGTCTCCCACCCCCCAGCAGAACCTGGGTCAAAATCACCGAAGTGCAGATCACCGACACACTCAGCCACTCCTCCCCCACTGGACGCTGCAAGCGAATCAGCACACAACATGCACAGCTGGTTCACAGAATGTTCTAAAAGCATAGCCCCACTCAGAAAATCCACTGCAAGAATCCAAGCTGGCTCATGACAGAACTCCAAGAGTCTAAATACACCTGCAGAAGACTGGAATGAAAATGAAGAAACAGCAAAACAACTGAAGACCACACAGCCTAAAAAATCAGTCACCATGCACTTGCACCAGCTCATCAGAGCCTCTAAGAAAGGTGCCATTCAAGAACGCATCAGCACCAATGAACAGAACAGCAAGGCACTCTTCACCATGGTCAAAGAAATCACAAACCCCAGAACTGACACCTCAGACACCCCCCCTCTCAAGACATCTGCGACAACCTCAACACCTTTTTTCACTGGAAAATCCAGGACATATATGAAGGATTCAAGAACCAAAGCCTGCCCCCACCTCCCTCTAGCACCACTACACCGCAACAAACCCTGAACCATTGGGCCTCTATCTCCACAGAAGACTCCTGGAAACTCATGAAGTCCATCCACTGAGGGGCACCCTCAGACCCATGCCCACATCACATTTTCAACCTGGCCAATGCCACCATCGCACCAAAGCTTTGCTGGACTATCAACCGTTCCATCAAAACAGCCACCTTCCCATACGACTGGGAGCATGCATAAATCAACCCAATCCTCAAGAAACCCTCCACTGACCCAAGGGATATGAAGCATATCAGACCAATTTCTCTGCTCCCCTTCCAGCCAAAGTAACTGAAAATGCCATCAACATGCAACTCATGGAGTTCCTTGAAGCAGACTCCGTCCTAACTCCCTCCCATTCCGGATTCAGGAACAACCACATCACTGAAACAGCCCTCCTTGCAGCCAATAACGACATCTGCACCATACTGGACCACAGAGGGACGGCCGCCCTCATTCTCGACCTCTCCACCGTGTTCGACACAGTGTCCCACTCCACCCTCTGCACCAGACTTCGGCATCCACGATAAAGCTCTGGAATGGATTTGATCCTTCCTCACCAGAAGAACCCAGAGTGTCAGACTCCGGCTGTTCACCTTCGCACCCAAAGCAACATGCTGCGGAGTACCCCGGGGAATCCTCACTAAGCCCCACCCTCTTCAACATCTACATGGCCCTGCGCACTAAATTTGTCAAGCTGCACAGCCTCAACATTGTATCCTACTCTGACAATAGCCAACTGATCCTTTCCTTTACAGACGACCCATCAACAGCCAAGAGAAATTTCCATGACTGAATGAGAGCAGTCGCCGCCTGGATGGAACCAGCTGCCTCAAACTCAACTCAGATAAGACAGAGATCCTCGTAATCGGCACCACCCCCTCCACCTGGGATGCCTCCTGGTGGCCAGCCGCCCTAGGAAACACTCCCACCCCCACAAACTACACACGCAACCTGGGCATCATCCTGGATTTAACGATGTCCATGACCCGCCAAATTAATGCTGTCTCACCGTCTTGTTCCCACACCCTGCGCCTACTTCAGAAAATTTTCAAGTGGCTCTCCAGAGACAAGGACTGTCACCCACGCGCTTGTCAGCAGCAAACTAGACTACACAGCACACACTATGCCACTATCACAAAAAAGGTCCAAACAAGACTACAGAAAATCCAGAACACAGCAGCCAGACTCATCCTGGTCTTCCCCGCCACAGCCACATCCACATCTCTGCCCACCTCAGAGACCTGCACTGGCTCCCAGTCGACAAACACATCACCTACAAGCTACTGACACACACCTACAAGGCACTGCACAACATAGGACAGGCCACCGAAACCATTGTCTGACTTTCTACACCCCCACCAGTCGGCTCCGATCCTCCAAGCTCTCCCTGACCACCATCCCCAGAATCAGGAAGAGCACAGCCGCAGGCAGATCCTTCTCGTATGGCGCAGCCCGGACATGGAACATGCTCCCACTCAACCTCAGGCAGGCTACCTCACTGAAGCAGTTCATGAAGGATCTCAAGACCTGGCTTTTCGAATGAGCAGCACACCCGCAACATCGCCTTGAGACCCCATGGGTGATAAGTCGCTCTTAACAAGTGATTGATGGATTGATTGATTGGGTTCCGTTTCATTGCAACATACATTTTTCCTTCTCTTCTTCCCTCTTAAAGGCTTTCTCCCACCAAAATGTCTCTCACTGATCTTGCTTTGTGATATGTGATCAAAGGGTAAGGTGAGACCTTGCCACTGATTACACTATCCGATTTCACCTCATGCCTATGTTTTGAGATCATCCTTCTGATCTCTTGTGATTCGGCATTAAGAGGTAATGAGTCTCACCCTCCCCTCATCAGTAGAAGTTACAGATTTCTTAGTAAAGAGATCCTTTCTAGGGACACATCTTGCTCAATCTCTAGCTGCCATAAGGACTCAATGGGGATACTCTCTCACTTGGAATCTATGTAACATGATGGCCTCTTCTTTCTCATATGCCTTCGCATCACTACAGTTTCGCCTGGCCCTCAATAGTTCCCCATAGAGGATGCTCCACTTCAAATTAGTCGGATAATTACTCTGTGCATGCAAAAGACTGTTACCTGCTGTCTCTTTACGGTGAAGGCTAGTACACACCTTGCCTTCCTGAATCTCCACATGTACATCTAGAAAGTCAGTTGCACTATTATGGAACTGGTGGGTGAAAGCTAGATTTATCTCATTACTTGATATGAATTTCAAAAAGCAAAAGACTGACAGACCCATCCCAGATGTCAAAAATGTCATCAATGTACCTTGTCCAAAACGCTATGGGGGTCATTCTGACCCCCGCGGGCGGCGGAAGCCGCCCGCCTGGCGGGAACCGCCAGAAGACCGTACCGCGGTCAAATGACTGCGGCGGTCATTCTGACTTTCCCGCTGGGCCGGCGGGCGACCGCCAGAAGGCCGCCCGCCGGCCCAGCGGGAAACCCCCTTCAACGAGGATGCCGGCTCGAATGGAGCCGGCGGAGTCGAAGGGGTGCGACGGGTGCAGTGGCACCCGTCGCGATTTTCAGTGTCTGCAAAGCAGACACTGAAAATCTTTATGGGGCCCTGTTAGGGGGCCCCTGCACTGCCCATGCCAGTGGCATGGTCAGTGCAGGGGCCCCCAGGGGCCCAACGACACCCGTTACCGACATCCTGTTCCTGGCGGTGAAAACCGCCAGGAACAGGATGGCGGTAAGGGGGTCGGAATCCCCATGGCGGCGCTGCAAGCAGCGTCGCCATGGAGGATTCCCTGGGGCAGGGGAAAACCACCGGTTTCCCTTTTCTGACCGCGGCTTTACCGCCACGGTCAGAATTGCCCCGGAAGCACCGCCAGCCTGTTGGCGGTGCTTCCGCGGTCGTTGGCCCTGGCGGTCATGGGTCAGAATGACCCCCTATATGTCTTGTCCAATGCTCATTCTCATCTGTCCAAACATGCTGTTGCTTCCACCAGCCCACAAAGATGCTAGTGAAACTTGGAGCAAAGCAGCTTCCCATAGCCGGTAACCTGTCTGTACCACTTGTTACTGAAGACGAACAAATTGTGACTGAGACAAAAATCCAACATATCTAATAACATCATGGCATGATCATACATATGGATGGCTTTGTCCTGAAAAAAGTGTCTACATGCTCCAATTCCCAAAGCGGTGGCCGGCTTCCGCACGCCACACCAATTCTGCCAGAGTGCCAGAGTGGATGTAGCCGGGGAATGCCAGCAAATGCGGTGTATATATGTGTGTATGTATATATATATATATATATATATGTATGTATATATATATGTATGTGTGTGTATATATATATATATGTATATATAGTTCCACTGAAACAACCATATTCACTTACGTATAATGTCACTGTAACCTTTGTTTGATTGAAAATATGTGTATATATATTTTTGTCACAAAAAAAAAAGTTAAAGTGGCATTATGATTAGGTGAATATGTCAACGTTTTGAACTGAAAAAACACAGAAATTCACCAGTTATAATTAGCAGAGCAAACAGTAACTTGCACTGCCGCCATGAACTGCTTATGACCTCACATATTACATCACTCATGACATGTTCTATGACATAATTCATTACATCACTGATGACATCATCCAATGATTGTGTTCGTTTGTTTTCTAGTTTACATGGTGGTGGGTAACTGCCATATTACTTTTCTGCCTAATTTTATTCAACCTGTGTCCATCTAATGGGTGTAAGAGTTTACAAAATGCATGCGGTCTTAGTGCATCGTAGGTGTGCAGAGGTATTGAACATGTTATAAATCTTAGTATTGAAGAGTAACTCTGTTTGCAGATGACAGTTGATGACTTGTGTCCAGTATGTTCCACACAAGTTTTTTAGTTCTACAGAAAAAGTTTCTAACAGGGAAAAGATTATGCGTAGTAGAGACTAAGGGCCTCATTAGGAGTGTAGGCCCCCCAGGCCTAGAAACTCTCTGCATTGTTCTGGAGCTGATAGTGCTCCTGCCCAGAGGAAGCAGCTGTTTCTGCTGCTCCCTCTGGGTGGGAACAATACTTTGTTTGGTTTTCCTGTCTGCATCAGTGCAAGCAGGTATTCAGAATACAAGTATGCTCCCACCCGGCTGGAGCATTTTTAGGGCTCTTGCCCGCTGGGAGCAGACATTGTATTCGCTCCCATTTACTGGGAGATTTAAAAAGGCTCCCGCCAGATGGGAGTAAATACAAGTTTCCCTGCCCAGGCCAGTGTCAGTAGAAAAACTACTGTGCCCTGAGGCTGGGCTCCCTGGGACAGAGCAAATGAGCTGGCCTCAGGGGATGAGATCCCCAGGGCCTTCAAAGGCTCAGAGAGGGGAGCCAGTGGGTCCACCCTTCCTTTTGTTGTGTCTGTCCGGGGGGATGGGGTCCCCAGGGCCATTTTGAGGCTCAAGGAGGAGAAGCTGCACAGTCCCCTCCCCTTTTTAAACATATTGGGCCCCAGGGATGGGGTGCTTGGAACAAATTACTGCTCGGGGAGGGGGCCACGTGCCACTTCCCCTTTATAAAAATATTGGGCCCTGGGGGATGGGGACCCTGGGGCCAAAAAGAGCTTGGGGAAGGAGTCATGGGCCCTCTCCCACTAAATAATATGAACGGCACAGAGGAAGAGCCTAAATGGGCAAGTGGAGGGGGCCCTACTCACTCTCCTTATACAGGGAGTGCAGAATTATTAGGCAAATGAGTATTTTGACCACATCATCCTCTGTATGCATGTTGTCTTACTCCAAGCTGTATAGGCTCGAAAGCCTACTACCAATTAAGCATATTAGGTGATGTGCATCTCTGTAATGAGAAGGGGTGTGGTCTAATGACATCAACACCCTATATCAGGTGTGCATAATTATTAGGCAACTTCCTTTCCTTTGGCAAAATGGGTCAAAAGAAGGACTTGACAGGCTCAGAAAAGTCAAAAATAGTGAGATATCTTGCAGAGGGATGCAGCACTCTTAAAATTGCAAAGCTTCTGAAGCGTGATCATCGAACAATCAAGCGTTTCATTCAAAATAGTCAACAGGGTCGCAAGAAGCGTGTGGAAAAACCAAGGCGCAAAATAACTGCCCATGAACTGAGAAAAGTCAAGCGTGCAGCTGCCACAATGCCACTTGCCACCAGTTTGGCCATATTTCAGAGCTGCAACATCACTGGAGTGCCCAAAAGCACAAGGTGTGCAATACTCAGAGACATTGCCAAGGTAAGAAAGGCTGAAAGACGACCACCACTGAACAAGACACACAAGCTGAAACGTCAAGACTGGGCCAAGAAATATCTCAAGACTGATTTTTCTAAGGTTTTATGGACTGATGAAATGAGAGTGAGTCTTGATGGGCCAGATGGATGGGCCCGTGGCTGGATTGGTAAAGGGCAGAGAGCTCCAGTCCGACTCAGACGCCAGCAAGGTGGAGGTGGAGTACTGGTTTGGGCTGGTATCATCAAAGATGAGCTTGTGGGGCCTTTTCGGGTTGAGGATGGAGTCAAGCTCAACTCCCAGTCCTACTGCCAGTTCCTGGAAGACACCTTCTTCAAGCAGTGGTACAGGAAGAAGTCTGCATCCTTCAAGAAAAACATGATTTTCATGCAGGACAATGCTCCATCACACGCGTCCAAGTACTCCACAGCGTGGCTGGCAAGAAAGGGTATAAAAGAAGGAAATCTAATGACATGGCCTCCTTGTTCACCTGATCTGAACCCCATTGAGAACCTGTGGTCCATCATCAAATGTGAGATTTACAAGGAGGGAAAACAGTACACCTCTCTGAACAGTGTCTGGGAGGCTGTGGTTGCTGCTGCACGCAATGTTGATGGTGAACAGATCAAAACACTGACAGAATCCATGGATGGCAGGCTTTTGAGTGTCCTTGCAAAGAAAGGTGGCTATATTGGTCACTGATTTGTTTTTGTTTTGTTTTTGAATGTCTGAAATGTATATTTGTGAATGTTGAGATGTTATATTGGTTTCACTGGTAATAATAAATAATTGAAATGGGTATATATATTTTTTTGTTAAGTTGCCTAATAATTATGCACAGTGATAGTCACCTGCACACACAGATATCCCCCTAACATAGCTAAAACTAAAAACAAACTAAAAACTACTTCCAAAAATATTCAGCTTTGATATTAATGAGTTTTTTGGGTTCATTGAGAACATGGTTGTTGTTCAATAATAAAATTAATCCTCAAAAATACAACTTGCCTAATAATTCTGCACTCCCTGTATTGTTGTGATCCTGCTGGAGTCCCATGGGATCGTGGCATACAACACCATTTTTTGGGGGGCCCCAGGGGTCCCTTTTGGCCTCCCCTGTGAGGCCTAGGTAGGCAGGATATCCTTACCCTGCCCCCTTATATATGATGTCACGGTCGACTATAAATGCATCACCCCGTTGCGCGTACGTAAGTTCTTTTCCTTCCATGACAGTTAAGCGCAGGTCTGTGATCGAGCTACCCTCTGCCTTTTTTTGGTAGGCTTTTTTCAACCCTTTTATCAGATAATTTTTTCGTTTGTGCGAGATGTCCTCGAGGAAGACGGTGGGGTTCAAGTCGTGTGGTGACTGCCATTGCGCCATGTCTGTGATGGACCCTCTCCAGGTATGTCTCTGGTGCCTCGACTGCCGGTCCATGGCCCCAAAAGCTTTGAGAGAGCGGTCTCTGAAGCTCATCGTAGCCCGGCAGTCGATGTCGGTAGGCGCGACTCCTAGGAAGTCATGGTCCCACTTGAGGAGGAGGTCGTGGGATCGCTCCTGGAGCCCTAATTCCTCTTCTTCTCATTCGAGGTCCTCTGGGCACTCGGGGAAGAGGCACAAAAAGAAGAAGAAGTCCAAGTGGACTTTGATTTCGCCACGCCCGTCGGGCGATGAGCCGTAATGGGGATGTCAACGTTCTGAGCACGGTTCCGCTGAGCCGATGGCATGGCCGACTTCGCGTCTCCTGTCGTATCCGGGAGTCGGAGCGACCCCACTCAATTAATAGAATTTTACAAAGCCATGCACCTCATATTTG